>NC_053492.1:281020937-281642937 GCF_905171775.1 Rana temporaria | reverse complement strand
AAGGTCACATGACAGACTCTAAATCCCCTCCATAGGATTACATTATAACCTATTGCATTTTTGTGAAAAATTCGCAAAACGTAAATTGCGTTTTCACCAAAAAATTGTAAACGATAACGATCTGAAAAGTCATAGCCGGATAGCTAAATATTTTGTGACCGCTTTAAAGTTTTTTCAGTGTCTGTAAGTGAAAGTATGAAGTAGCTGAAACTTTTGGCATGGCATGTGAATTCAAAGGGGAAAAGGATGTTCTCATTGACTTCAATGTTTAAAAAAAGGGTCTAAAAGCTTAAAATTTATAAAAGTGTAAAAAGTAGAAAAAAACTTGAAGAAGTCCCATCATTAGCTGAACGAGACGAACATTTTTACAGTTGAATGGTCTCAATAGCTGAAAGTATGCCGAAGTTACGCAGAACCAAAAAACGTAAGGAATAATAAGATTACTAAATTGACGGATATCAATACTGGAAATGTTTATTAAAGCATTCACACTAATTAAGATTAATACATTTACGGGTATCCATACTAGGAATGCTTATTAAAGCATTCCCACTAAGTATCACACAGGCATGATTTACAAGCAGTAGTGGTAATAGTAATACATAGCATAAAAACACTTGGGGAATACTTTACAGCATCAGTAGTGGTCATAGTAGTCAATAGTGTACCAAAAAATTGGGACACAGGTGTCTTGACTGAGCTGTAATAGTAGTAGTAGACATTGACAATACAGTGTCAAATCACTCGGGCAAGAGGTGCCATGATGAACAGCAGTCTTAATAAGAGTATATAGGGTGTGAAATAACTGCTGACATAGGTGTCTTGACTGGGCAGCAGCAGCAGAAGCAGCAGTAGTATTAACAGTAGTAGTTGATACAGAGTCATATCACATGGGCAGGAGGTGCCATGATGAACAGCAGTAGGAATAGGAGTATATAGAGTGTCAAATAACTGCTGACATAGGTGTCTTGACTGGGCAGCAGCAGCAGTAGTATTAACAGTAGTAGTTGATACAGAGTCATATCACATGGGCAGGAGGTGCCATCATGAACAGCAGTAGGAATAGGAGTATATAGAGTGTCAAATAACTGCTGACATAGGTGTATTGACTGGGCAGCAGCAGCAGAAGCAGCAGTAGTATTAACAGTAGTAGTTGATACAGAGTCATATCACATGGGCAGGAGGTGCCATGATGAACAGCAGTAGGAATAGGAGTATATAGAGTGTGAAATAACTGCTGACATAGGTGTCTTGACTGGGCAGCAGCAGCAGAAGCAGCAGTAGTATTAACAGTAGTAGTTGATACAGAGTCATATCACATGGGCAGGAGGTGCCATGATGAACAGCAGTAGGAATAGGAGTATATAGAGTGTCAAATAACTGCTGACATAGGTGTCTTGACTGGGCAGCAGCAGCAGAAGCAGCAGTAGTATTAACAGTAGTAGTTGATACAGAGTCATATCACATGGGCAGGAGGTGCCATCATGAACAGCAGTAGGAATAGGAGTATATAGAGTGTCAAATAACTGCTGACATAGGTGTCTTGACTGGGCAGCAGCAGCAGCAGAAGCAGCAGCAGTAGTATTAACAGTAGTAGTTGATACAGAGTCATATCACATGGGCAGGAGGTGCCATGATGAACAGCAGTAGGAATAGGAGTATATAGAGTGTCAAATAACTGCTGACATAGGTGTATTGACTGGGCAGCAGCAGCAGAAGCAGCAGTAGTATTAACAGTAGTAGTTGATACAGAGTCATATCACATGGGCAGGAGGTGCCATGATGAACAGCAGTAGGAATAGGAGTATATAGAGTGTCAAATAACTGCTGACATAGGTGTCTTGACTGGGCAGCAGCAGCAGAAGCAGCAGTAGTATTAACAGTAGTAGTTGATACAGAGTCATATCACATGGGCAGGAGGTGCCATCATGAACAGCAGTAGGAATAGGAGTATATAGAGTGTCAAATAACTGCTGACATAGGTGTATTGACTGGGCAGCAGCAGCAGAAGCAGCAGTAGTATTAACAGTAGTAGTTGATACAGAGTCATATCACATGGGCAGGAGGTGCCATCATGAACAGCAGTAGGAATAGGAGTATATAGAGTGTCAAATAACTGCTGACATAGGTGTATTGACTGGGCAGCAGCAGCAGAAGCAGCAGTAGTATTAACAGTAGTAGTTGATACAGAGTCATATCACATGGGCAGGAGGTGCCATGATGAACAGCAGTAGGAATAGGAGTATATAGAGTGTGAAATAACTGCTGACATAGGTGTCTTGACTGGGCAGCAGCAGCAGAAGCAGAAGCAGCAGTAGTAGTATTAACAGTAGTAGTTGATACAGAGTCATATCACATGGGCAGGAGGTGCCATGATGAACAGCAGTAGGAATAAGAGTATATAGAGTGTTAAACAACTGCTGACATAGGTGTATTGACTGGGCGGCAGCAGCAGCTGAAGCAGCAGTAGTAGTATTAACAGTAGTAGTTGATACAGAGTCATATCACATGGGCAGGAGTTGCCATGATGTACAGCAGTCTTAATAAGAGTATATAGGGTGTGAAATAACTGCTGACATAATTGTCTTGACTGATCCAAAGGAGTCATGGGAGAAAATCATGTGGTCAGATGAGACTATAATATAATTTTTTGATCATAATTTCACTAACCGTGTTCGGAGGAAGAATAATGATGAGTACCATGCCAAGAACGCCATCCCTAATGTGAAGCATGGGGGTGGTAGCATCATGCTTTGGTGGTGTTTTTCTGCACATGGGACAGGGTGACTGTACTGTATTAAGGAGAGGATGACCGGGGCCATGTATTGCAAGATTTTGGGCAACAACCTCCTTCCCTGAGTTAGAGCTTTGAAGATGGGTCGAGGCTGGGTCTTCCAACATGAGAATGACCCAAAGCACACAGCCAGGATAACCAAGGATTGGCTCTGTAAGGAGCATATCAAGGTTCTGGCGTGGCCTAGCCAGTCTCCAGACCTAAACCCAATAGAGAATCTTTGGAGGGAGCTCAAACTCCGTGTTTCTCAGCGATAGCCCAGAAACATGACTGATGTAGAGAAGATCTGTGTGGAGGAGTGGGCCAAAATCCCTCCTCCAGTGTGTGCAAAGTTGGTGTAAAACTACAAGAAATGTTTGACCGCTGTAATTGCAAAGAAAGCCTACTGTACCAAATATTAACATTGATTTTCTCTGATGTTGAAATAGTTATATTCAGCACTGTAAATACATCAGGTCCGGGGCTTCATCAGGGAATGCATGGCAAGGGACCCTTCAGCGCCCTGAACCGACGACGGGTGCCAGAAAGTCACCGCCTATCCAGGACTCATTCATCTTTATGAATGTGAGTCTGTCCACGGAGTCTGTGGACAGACGGGTCCTCTTGTCCGTGACCACCCCACCTGCCGCGCTGAATGTCCGCTCAGATAGTACGCTGGAGGGGGGGCAAGACAATAACTCCAGCGCATACTGAGCGAGCTCGCGGCAGGTGTCCAATCTGGCAACCCAGTACTCCATGGGGTCGTCGGTGCTCATACTGTCAGAAGCACCGACGGACGCCATGTAGTCTGCCACCATGTGGGCCAGCCGCTGGTGGTGACTGCTGCTGCTGCTGCTGGTGGTGGTACTGGGTCGCTCGGTTTGGAAGAACATCCTCATCTCTTCCATTAGGTCCCCTGCTCGGCTGCAGCTTGGTGCAGCCACCTGCTGGGTGAGATGAGGGGGGACAACTGGAGGCCGGGGAGTTGCCTGCTCCAACCGTCTGACAATGGCTGCCTGCAGTTCCTCCATCCGGTGCTGCCTCCGGCTGGCTGGGATGAACTGCTCCAGTTTCCCCTTGCACCTGGGATCCAAAAGGGTGGCCATCCAGAAATCATCCCTCGTCTTGATGGTCTTAACCCGGGGGTCCCTCCTGAGGCATCTCAGCATGTGGGCAGCCATGGGGAAGAGCACAGCCCGCTGTGACTCCTCAATGCTGGCCAGGTGAATGAGGTGCGACTCTTCATCCCTGAGGCGCTGCTGGTCAAACTCAGACATGCCCAACCCCCGGACTATCGGTGCCCCCAACACCGGCTCTCCCTCCTGACCAGGCCCTGACTCCGGGACGACACCAGCAACCACCTCCTCCTCCTCTTCATCATCATCCTCCTCCTCCTCCTCCTCCTCCTGGTCCTGGCCCTGGTCTCGGTGGAGCATTGCTGACTCCTCCTGCTCCACCAAGGCACTCTCCCCAGCCTCGAGCAGGCGATCTAGTGTCCTCTCCAGCATGAACAGTATTGGCAGCACGCTATTGAGGCCAATTTGCTCACTGCTGACCATCTTGGTCGCCTGCTCGAAGGAGGACAACACTTGGCAGACCTGGTTTATCTGCCCCCACTGCGCACAGGCGATGAAAGGGAGTTGTGGTGAAGCCCTCTCAGTGCCTAGTTCCATCAGGTACTCCCTCACCGCCCTTTGCTGCTCCCACAACCTCTTCAGCATGTGGAGGGTGGAGTTCCACCGCGTCACACTGTCCACAATCAGCCTGTGAAGGGGCAGATTGTACTTCCGCTGCAATTTGGACAGGGACGCGGTAGCGGTTGGGGAGCGCCTGAAGTGGCTGGCAATCCTACGCGCCTTTGCCACAATGTCACTCAACCCTGGATAAGTGCGCAGGAACTTCTGCACCACCAGGTTGAGGACATGTGCCAGACAGGGCACGTGCGTCAGACTGCCAGCATGGAGGGCGGCGAGTAGGTTGCTGCCGTTATCGCAGACAACCATACCTGGCTGGAGCCTTCGGGGTGTCAGCCACTTCTGGACCTGAGCTTGAAGTGCTTTCAGCACTTCTTCTGCAGTGTGTCTCCGGTCCCCTAAACTAACAAGCTGGAGCACGGCCTGACAGCGCACGTGCCCCACACTTGAGTAGCTACGGGGGCGCTTGCTGGGAGGCTCAGCAGCTGCGGAGACAGTGGCTTGAGGGAGACCAGCAGTTCTCCCCTGGACACCCCGGGGCGGCACCACAAGATCGGTTGCCGACGATCCCTCACCGACGCCTCGGAGGGAAACCCAATGGGCCGTGAAGCTGATGTAGCGTCCCTGCCCATGCCTGCTGGTCCAGCCATCCATTGTCAGATGAACCCTGTCGCTGACAGCGTGATCCAGCGACAGGGTTACATTCTGCACAATGTGCTGGTGTAGGGCAGGGACACCAGTCCTGGCAAAGAAATGGCGGCTGGGGACACGCCATTGGGGTTGGGCCTGCTCCAACATCTGCCTGAAGGGGTTGCTGTCAACTATGTTGAAGGGCAGCAGATGTTGGGCAATAACCCTTGCCAGGAGCCCATTGAGGGAACGCACACGTCGGTCTCCAGGGGGGAAGGGAGTGGTGCGGTCAAAGGCGTCTGAAATCGACGCCTGGCGCCGGACGGCAGTGCGGGACACAGACGTGGAGGGTGCTGTGGAAGTAGAGGTCTGGCTGCCGGTACCAGTACCTCTACTAGAGGGAGCGGGGGGCATGACCTGCTGGAAACAGATGAAGATGTGGCAGGGGCTGCTGTACCCTGCTCACTTGTGGTGGTGGCGCTGCTACCACCACCACGCTTCATCTCGTCATACAACGCCCAGTGGTTTATCCTCAGGTGCTGGTTCAGGGCTGTGGTACCCACCCGAGCCAAACACTTCCCTCTCTTCACCCTCACTTTACAAATCCGGCAGATGGCCACGGTAGGGTTGTCTGCCACCAGGGTAAAGAAATTCCAGACAGGTGACTTCAGCACCGCCCTCCTGTCAGATGGGGTGACGCTTACTTGCACCTGCTGGGATTCGGTGCGCACAGGTGGAGCTGCCTGCTGCTGCTGCTGCTGCTGCTGCTCCTCCTCCTGACACCTCCTGCTGCCATCACCAGTGGAGACCCTGACGATGGTCTCCCTGGTGGTGACCTGGCGCACCGTTTCACCAGGGTGCCTACCTTCCCCGTCGTCACTGACGTAGTGAGCCGACGCGTCAGATGGCAACCATGATGGGTCACCCTCTTCGCCCCCAGAGATGTCAGACCAAGGGCTGAGATGTGTTGGTCTGAGGGAACCACGTGACATGGAGCCTCTAGCCTGGCTCCGCTGTCCCCTCACCCACGCCTGGGTCTGACTAGGTGCTGCTGTTTCCTGCACCAAAACAGCAGCACCAGTTTGAAGGGATGTCTCTGGGATACTGCCAGCAGGTATCCCATCCTCCTCATCCATCCCTTCAAAAAGGTCCTGACCATCAGGACAGAGCTGGAGGTCTGCCTGATGCATGGCCTCCCCCAAGAGATCCCTATCACTGTCGCTGTCGAACAGTAAGATGCTGGACTCTTGGGGGCTGGGGGGGGGTAGTACAGGCAACGGTGTAATGGTGGTACTACTGTGAGTCGGGACCGACGACTCAGTGGCACTGCTGTGCCCCATGTAGTCCACCACTACTTGAGCCTGAGATGGCAATATCGGGCGGCTGCCCGATGGGAAGAACTCCCGGATCAGGCGTACTCCCCTTGCACCCGATCCTCTACCACTAGTAGGGGCACGAGAGGTACCCCGTGCTGGCAGCGATCCAGCACTGGGAGTAACTCCCCTACCCCTGCTGCCACGGCCACGGATGCCGCTCATTATTGCTGATATGTGTGTGGGGGGGGTAAACTTTATTGGGGGGGGAAAATGTGAACAAAATGTGTTTTTGTGTTTTTTTTACAAGACAGGCACGCAGACAAAGACGTACACAGACAGCTACTAAACTATAAGAAAAGTAGTACACCAGACAAGGACTACAAAATTAAAGAAAAAAAAAAAAGCACTAAACAAACACTAACTTTTTTTTTTTTTTTTTTTTTTAAACACAAAACACAGACACTAAACACACACTAAGCTAAGCTAGATGAAATAAATGTACACTAACAGTGTGTACACTTACTACACAAAATTTAACTAAACTGAACACAAAACTTAGCTTTTATAAAAGCTCTTTAGGGAAAACTAAACAAAATTTGAACTGAGATGCCTATCAAATATCACTGAACAGCGAACCTGCAAGATCTAACAGTAACACAAGATGAACAAAACTTAGCTTTTAGAAAAGCTCTTTTATAAAGCTCAGCAAAATGTGTTCTGAAATCTCTTGCAAATATAACTGAACAGGGAGGATTGCAGGATCAAACAGTAACACAAATGAAAAAAACAGCACAAAACAGCACAAAACGTAGCTTTGAAAAAAGCTCTTGGGTCTATTGCTTTGAAAAAAGCAGTTGATATACTGGAAAAGATCCACTGGAATCACTAAATAGCAATGCTGGTGATGATCTAAATCAATCAAGAACAAAGACACAGGAAACCAGGAACACAGAAACAGCCTCCACACTCTATAGCCAGCTTCTGAATCTGCAATGAAATGGTGCTGGGAGTGAGCTTATATAATGTCCATGCAGGCAGGTTCCTATTGGTTGCTAACCTGTGACGAGTGTGGAAGGAGAACTCTGATTGGCTCTGATGCAAAAGGGCGGAGCAAATAATCGCGCAATATTCCTATTGCCGAATATTCGCATTGCGAATATTCGGCAATATAAAATGATCGCTTCAGCTACTCGGCCCAATGGCTCTAATCATACCAGCAATGCTTTCAGACGTCTATGGAGATCACTAGGATGTGATCTGTTTTAAAAATGAAACTGTAAAAATCGCTCTGATGCGGAAGATCGGGGCGAGGAAAATAATCGCGCGATATTGCGTTTGCCGAATAATCGCATTGCGATCTTTCTGGAAAATTCAATGAACGCTTCAGCTACTCGGCCCAGGGTCTCTAATGATACCAGCAATGCTTTTAGACGTCGATGGAGATATCTAGGATGTGATCTGATTAAAAAAAAAAATAGTAAAAAATCGAATATTCGGAATTGCGAATATTCACCGCGAATTTCGAAATATAGCGCGATTTCTCGAATATGCTATATTCGAGTCGAATATTCGCAATGCGAATATTCGTGAGCAACACTAATTAACAGTAGTAAATACCATGTTGTGAAGGAGCCCGTGACCACTAGCATCCTTAACAACCAGAAACTGTCATGACTGATGAGTCATTAGCTGTAGTGTTGAGCGGAATACGCCATATTCGATTTTGCGATATATCACGAATATATAGACGAATATTCGTGAAATATTTGCTAAAATCTAATATTCGTGATATTTTTAAAAAAAAATTTTTTTTGCAAAATTTCGCGAATGCGAAATTGATTGCGAAATTCTGAAACATTCAATTTCACCTGCTCTTTGGAAAAAGTGTGGTTTTACGTAATGGACCCTGCAACTAACAACAAGGTATTAATAAAATAAATACATTATTATATAGATTTGAGGGTTTACTTTGACCAATTTGTATATTGATTAGTTTAATAAATATTGAATAACCATAGATTTGGAAAATACAGATCTCTCCTCTAGACTGACCTGTATTGAGTTAGGTAAAGATCAACCGCACACTGGGGCCCCTGATTCTGTTGAGTTAAAAAAAAGCAAGTAAACCGCTTACGTTGACATCTCTTAAATGTCTTTATGTTAAACAGTTATTATTCTCATTTGAGAGGTGAAATGCAAATGATGACACGGGACAAAAGATGGAAAATTCTTTGAAGATGTGATACACTGGAAAAACGCACAGAAACACTCCACTCTCTCTAGCCACCTTGTGAATCTGCACTGAAATACTGCTGGGAGTGATCTTATATACTGGTCGTGCAGGCAGGTTCCTATTGGTTGCTATGGAGGTTGCTAACCTCTGACAACTGTGGTAGGAGAACTCTGATTGGCTCTGATGCAAAAGAAGGGCGGAGAAAGTATTCGCGAATATTCGTAATACGAATATTCGCGATAGCGAATATTCGTCAACATAAAAGGATCGCCTCAGCTTAGCTACTCGGCCCAGGGTCTCTAATCATACCAGCAATGCTTTTAGACGTCGATGGAGATCACTAGGATGTGATCTGTTTTAAAAATAAATTTGAAAAAATTTGAATATTCGTAATAGCGAATTTTGGCCGCGATATTCGAGTTATTCGCGAATAATCGAATATGCAATATTCGTAACGAATATTTGCAATACGAATATTCGTGAGCAACACTAAAGTGTCAGTGGGGTTCCTGCTGACAGCTAAATGTAACAAAAAGAATTACCAGCATAAAAAAATCTGGAAAAAATTGCGTGGGGTTCCTCGAATCTATACCAGGCTCTTTGGGTCTGGTGGGGATTTTCAGGGGGAACCCTGTGCCAATTTTTTTTTAAATGTTGTGGGGTCCCCCCAAAATCCAAACCAGACCCTGAGGCTTCTGTTGGTCAAGAGAGGAGCTGTCAGATTCCACATCCCATCGGTAGTGTCTGCATCACACAGTGGGCGATTATCTAGGGGCGAAAACAGAGATGGAGAGCTTTGCAGTCATCAATCCACTGGCTTACTGGGTCATGAGAATAGACTACTGGCCAGAACTTGCCCAGTATGCAATTGAGCTGCTGGGCTGTCCCATATCCAGCGTGCTTTCCAAACAGTCATTCAGTGCTGCTGGAGGCTTTGTTACTGATAATAGAACGTGTCTGTTCACAGACTCGGTGGACCGTCTGACATTTATCAAAATGAATCAGTCCTGGATTACCCACAGCTATGAAACCCCTGATGCGGATTCGCTGATTAAGTGTTTTTGGGATGTGGAATCTCTGCAGGACTTCTAGGTTGCCTAGCATTGTGGGTGTTGATTTCATCTGGATAAATCTGGTGTAGGTTTTATGGGCACAATTAACACCCAAAGAAAGACCAATTTTTCCACACTTGTTTGACAGGTGTATATCATTAATTTTTTTGACAGCAAGGCCAATTCTTGCTTTCATCAAGAGTATCTCTATAGGGTTACGGTGTGAAGGTGCCAATGACATTGAAAAGACCAATTTTTCCGCACCTGTTTGACAAATGCATATAATTGCAATTTTTGACTGCAAGGCCAATTCTTGCTTTCATCAAGAGTACCTCTATAAAGTTAAAGTGTGAAGGCACCATGACACCCAAAGACCATTTTCTCCACACATGTTAGTTCTATCCAAAGTCTGTGGAAGAGACAATAGAAATTTATCCAAAAAATCTCCAATCTTGTGCCCAGTGCACTACATTGTAGCCTTATCATAAAGACTGGCTTTACAGATAGACTAAGGGTACCCCCCAGGTACTACATTGAAAGGAATGTTTAATTTTTTATGCTTTCACTTTTAAGCATCAATAAATCACTGCTCATTTAAAAATGTTGTTTTGTACAAACTTTTTTTTTATTGGTACATGTCCTCCAGGGCAGTACCCCGGACCCCCATAACCATTATATGCCCAATTACTTGCATATAAGCCTTCAAATGGGCACTTTTGATTTTTCATATTTGGCTTCCATAGACAATGGGGTTCATTATTCAGTTCCGAACTTTCACGATGTTCTAAAGTTCTGGTGCGAACCGAACCAGGGGTCAATCGGCCCATCCCTACTACCATGTATACCCATTGAATAAAGCCCATGTTTGCAAAGAATACACTGTGGTGTAGGATTTATTTGATGAACATAAATTTTGCCCCTTCAAAACTTCCCTCAATTGTAGAAAATACTTCCATACCCTTTGAGTGAAAAACAAATAATAATTTTTACCTGGTCTAAAATAACTAGTGTCAATTAATAAAATGAACAGGGAGCTATGGCCCCATTTAAGATTGTCTATATATCTCATCATGTGCCCTCAATGCATTCCTTGTTGGGCTAGTGATTCTACTAAATTATCTATATTCTTGTGGAACCCATATCACCTTATGCTGCCTGACTTTGTGGGAATCATATGTTCACCCAGCTTTTATTAGAATTATTATGTGCCTATTCGAACAAACTTGATATTCCTACTGCCTGATAGTATCTTTTTAAATCAGGCAGTGCCAATCCTTCTTCCTCCTTAGCCTTTGCTAATATAGAAATCCTAGGATGTATATGCAGTCATATCAATTGCAGAAGAACTAATCTTAATATCCTAAAAAAATATATTCTCCCATCAGTATCTTTATTTTATAACAACGTTAAATGCATGCTTTGTTCCTTGTTCTATACGTTTTTAAATCCCTCTAAATTCCCCATCAGCTACCGCAATAAATAAGTGTTTTTTGGCCTGCTTAATGCCTTTGTTCTATTTCGCCTATCTCTCTTAACCACTTAACGACCGCCTCCTGCACATATACGTCGGCAGAATGGCACGGCTGGGCACAAGCACGTACCTGTATGTCCTCTTTAAGTGCCCAGCCATGGGTCAGGAAAAAATATTGCTTTTTTTTCAAAATTGTCG
Organism: Rana temporaria; assembly: GCF_905171775.1. Lineage (NCBI taxonomy): Eukaryota > Metazoa > Chordata > Amphibia > Anura > Ranidae > Rana > Rana temporaria. Next base: position 281,631,570 of record NC_053492.1, on the reverse strand, counting down.
CTCTATTTTTGTTTATAGCGCAAAAAATAAAAACCGCAGAGGTGATCAAATACCACCAAAAGAAAGCTCTATTTGTTGGAAAAAAAGGACGCCAATTTTGTTTGGGAGCCACGTCGCACGACCGCGCAATTGTCAGTTAAAGCGACACAGTGCCGAATCGCAAAAACTGGCCGGGTCCTTTATCTGCATTTTGGTCCGGGTCTTAAGAGGTTAATAGAGCATTGCTCTTCACCTTCTGCTTTGCCTTATTTTTAGTTCCTATGGTTATTAAAATGCCTCTGGTGTACATTTTATAAACTCCCCAAATCATTGTTATATGTATCTATTTCTGACCCTATCTTCTCCACCACCTTAGGGTCTTGCAACAGGGAGTCTCCTAAAATATATTTAGCACTTTCTTTGAATAATGCTATTATTAAATAATCCAAGCACTGGTGTTCTAGTACAATCTAATCTACTTTTGAATAGGATAACTAGGTGAACAGATGAATTATACATATAGGGCCAGATTCACAAAAGAGATACGACGGCGCATCTCCTGATACGCCGTCGTATCTCTGAGATACGATTGTCGTATCTATGCCCCTGATTCATAAAAAAATACAAGATATAAAGGGGTTGTAAAGGTTCGATTATTTTTTTTTAAATAACAAACATGTTATACTTACCTCCACTGTGCAGTTTGTTTTACACAGAGTGGCCACAATCCTCCTGTTCTTGGGTTCCTCGGCGGCTCTCTCGGCTCCTCCACGCTTAAGATAACCCCCTGGGAAGCGACCTCCCAAGGGGGTTACCTTGCTGGTGTGCTCCCGAGTCCTTGCATTCGGTGTCCATAGCCGCAAATTGCAGGACTCGGGCCCACCCCCCCTGCATTATTGGATTTGATTGACAGCAGCGAGAACAATTGGCTGCGCTGCCATCAATCTATCCAATGAAGAGCCGGGAAGAGCTGAGAAGCCCGGACAACGATCGAGCGCATTCGCAATACAGGACTTTCCAGGGCTCAGGTAAGTAGGGCTAGGTAAGTAGGGCTAGGGGAGTCAGTAATCGCTGGATGTTTTTTCACCTTAATGCATAGAATGCATTAAGGTGAAAAAACATGAACCTTTACAACCCCTTTAAGAAAGGCGCCCAGAAAGCTAGTGTAAAGAAAGTGCAAATTAGTTTAGAACATTAATTCAGTCACACCTGGATCTCTTTTTCCTGTTTATATACTTTGTTTACCTGGATAAATATTGTTAATTTGTTATTATATTTTGCTGATATGAAGATGCTTCAATTGCTTTTTATTGGTTCATTTGATGAGTGTCTTCTATTTTACATATTTTCATGACTATGAAAAATGAACACATAATTTTACTTTACCACAGCCCTGGAAGGATTTGCCCCCTTAATGACAGGCCATTTTTTGATACTGCACTGCGTCACTTTAACCACTTAAGACCCGGACCAAAATGCAGGTAAAGGACCTGGCCAGTTTTTGCGTTTTGGCACTGCGTCGATTTAACTGACAATTGCGCGGTCGTGCAACGTGGCTCCCAAATAAAATTGGCGTCCTTTTTTTCCCACAAATAGAGCTTTCTTTTGGTGGTATTTGGTCACCTCGGTTTTTATTTTTTGCGCTATAAATCGAAAATAGAGCGACAATTTTGAAAAAAAAGCAACATTTTTTCCTCAGTTTAGGCCGATGCGTATTCTTCTACCTATTTTTGGTAAAAAATTGCAATAAGCGTTTATCGATTGGTTTGAGCAACATTTATAGTGTTTACAAAATAGGGGATAGTTTTATTGCATTTTTATAAATATTTTTTTTTTTACTACTAATGGCGGCGATCAGTGATTTGTTTCGTGACCGCGACATTATGGCGGACACATCGGACAATTTTGACACATTTTTGGGACAATTGTCATTTTCACAGCAAAAAATCCTATAAAAAATGCATTGTTTACTGTGAAAATGACAATTGCAGTTTGGGAGTTAACCACTAGGGGGTGCTGAAGGGGTTAAGCGTGACCTCATATGTGTTTCTAACTGTAGGGGGCGGGGCTGGACGTGTGACGTCATTGATCGTGCTTCTCTATATCAGGGAACACACGATCAATGAGAGTGCCACAGTGAAGAACGGGGAAGCTGTGTTTACACACAGCTCTCCTCGTTCTTCAGCTCCGTGGACCGATCGCAGGACTCCGGCGGCGATCGGGTCCGCGGGTCCCGCGGCCGTGGTCACGGAGCTTCGTACAGGTACGTGCTTGTGCCCAGCCGTGCCATTCTGCCGACGTATATGTGCAGGAGGCGGTCCTTAAGTGGTTAACTGACAATTGCGTGGTCGTGCAACGCTGTACCCAAACAAAATAGATGTAATTTTTCCCCACAAATAGAGCTTTTTTGTGGTGGTATTTGATCAGCTCTGGGGTTTTCATTTTTTTGCGCTATAAACAAAATATTGCTGCAATTTTGAAAAAAAAACATATTTTGTACTTTTTGCTATAATAAATATCCAATTGAAAAAAAAAAAATTTCTTCATCAGTTAAGGCTGATATGTATTCTTCTACAGATTTTTGGTAAAAAAATTGCAATAAGCGTATATTGATTGGTTTGCGCAAAAGTTATAGCGTCTACAAAATAGGGGATATATTTATGGCATTTTTATTATTATTACTTTTTTTTTACTAGTAATGGCAGAAATCTGCGATTTTATCGGATCTGCGTCATTGCGATGGACAGATCGGACATTTTTGCCACTTTTTTGGGACCAGTGACTATTAAACAGCGGTCAGAGCTAAAAATAGCCACTGATCACTGTATAAATGTCACTGGCAGGAAAGGGGCTAACACTAGGGAGCAATCAAGGGGTTAAATGTGTTACCTCACTGTGTGTTCTAACTGTGGGGGGATAGGACTGACTGGGGGAGGCGACATATTGCTATTCCTACTTAGTAGGAACACACAATTTACTGTTTACACACACAGTTCCCCCCTCTGGTTCTGTCAGAAGCAATCGTGGGTGCCCATCGAACATCACGCTCGTCGTCCATTCACATCAGCTCCAGGGACACGCTGCGGGCGTGCACACTCGCCTGCCATTTAGATTTAAAGAACCAACATACAATGACGGCAATTCCCGGAGCTTTGTCAACCTGCCGCAGGTCGTCAGGTAGTTAAGGCCCCAAAACCCATCTGTGGACAAAAACTAACCCCTACACCAACTTTATGAGCGTTTTTTTTTCTTACATTGGAAAAGAAGTTATACTCACCCGAGTCTACTGTCTGGGTTCCTCAACCAGGTTGTTGCTGGGTGTGGGGCACCACTAATCCAATGCTGGTTCCCTGAAGTATCGTCACACTGATATAACTCCTCTACCCTACTGCTGGACAGTCTATAGGAAGTGTCCACATCACACATGAAGTGGTGTGGATACCTGAAAAGGGACCCTCCTCGAGTAACAAATAGATGAAAGAGGAGATTATTTTAAAATTCTTTGTTGAAAAACACTTGTTTACAGAGACCAATAGCTTATGGCCAAATTTACACACAGCTGAATTGTTAATCTTAAAAACGTAAGATGAAAAACAACAAAAAAGAATCAAAATGTAAATTGACCCAAAACAATAAAAGTTTTCCCTTAAGAATTTTTTTTAGAACTGTTCTCAGTTTAGTTGTTACAAAGATACATATTTTTGGGGAACTGAACATTAGCATCTGGAAGATATGGTTAAAATTATCTTCTGTTTTTTTTTTTTTTTTTGCAAAATTGTATTTTTATTGGGTTATAAAAACAAGTAAGACAACAGAGTATCATAAAGTACAAAGTATCGATAAGTTCAGCACACTGACGATACAGAGATTGTACAAAGAGAGAAAAAAAAAAGAACATGAAAATAAATGACATATACATAGTGTCCAGGGACGCAAATCACAGAGGAGATCTGCATGAATCTAGAGACTCATATAAAACAAACAACTCTCAGGTATATATTAGAGGTACAAACAGAGAAAAAAAAAAAATAAACCACAAGGGGGAGGCATATACTAAGGTGAGGGCAACGACACAGGGGTCCCGTATCTCGAGAGATCCCAAGGTTCCCAGACTTTATCAAATTGTGGTATGGAATCGTTAACAGAGGCCGTCAAATATTCCATCCTCCGAATTTCAGCCACCTGGTGGAGAAATCTGGGCCATGGAGGCGGAGCACTAGACAACCAACACAACGGTATGAGCCTCTTGGCAGCCAATAAAATATAGGCGGCCAAGCGGTTAGCTTTTTTGGTTAGACCCGGGAACGGGAGGCCCAAAAGAAAGTTCAATGGTTCAAATGGAAGAGAAACTTCTATCACCTCCTGTACCAGCACCCTCACCTCCTGCCAAAACGGTTGAACCAGGGAACATCTCCAAAAAATATGAAACAAAGAGCCAATATCGTTTCCACAACGCCAACAATGCGGTAGAACTGAGGGAACGTATGTGTGAATTACATCAGGAGTTTTATACCAAAACATGAGAATTTTAATAGACGTTTCCCGATGGATCACACATTTAGAGGATTTAAAGGTAGAGGACCAAATCTTGTCCCAGTTTTGGACCGTAATAGGCTTGCCCAATAGGTGGGACCACTTTCTCATGTAAAGGTGTGTTGTTTCAGAAAGAGGGATTGACCCATGGAGGATACGGTGAATAGAAGATATTAGGTGTAGTTGGTGGGGGCCCTGGGCACACAAAAACTCAAAATCCGTCGGTTTATCGAGGGTCAGGTTAGAAGACTTGGATTGAAAGAAATGTCTCACCTGCAGGTAAAAATAAAAAAGGTGGTTGGGTATATTGAATTTTTTGCGTAAAATATCAAAGCTATATAGTCTCCGTGTGACAGGATGAACTAAATTTCGAAGTTGAAATAGGGGAACATCGAGCCACGGAGATATCCTACCCAATGAGACGCTATCAGGTATAACTGGGTTAAACAAAACATTCGCCAATGGAGGGCAGGGTGAGGCAAGGGAGTGGCTTTTAAGACATTTATGCCAAATGGCTAAAGTGAAAGCCATTGGGGCCGTGCATTGACGTTTAAAAATAGGATCTAGGGATAGAGGGGCGCCCCAAATCAACGAGCAAGGGTGGACCGGATACAACACCCCCTTTTCAATGGCGGCCCACTGATTCGGAGCGTGTAGAGAGGACCAGGAGACCACCGCTCTCAAGTGTGAGGCATAATAATATTTAACAATATCCGGGGCTCCCAGGCCACCTCTACATGTGGGAGCAAATACCACCGAACTAGCTATACGATGAGCCCCGCCGCCCCATATAAACCTTAAAAAACTCTGTCGAAGCGCTTTCAGCTGGGGAGAAGGTACAGCGACCGGTAGCGTTTCAAAGTGGTAAAGCAATCTGGGCAGGATGGACATTTTCAAAACGTTAATCCTACCAAGAAGGGAGAGAGGATATTTTGTCCAGGTCATCAGAGATTTATTAATGTCTAAAACCAAGGAGGGGAAATTAACAGAATAGAGAGATGAGTAGGAGGGAGTAAGGAGAATACCCAGGTATTTAAGGGACTCAGTACACCACCTGTAGGGATATGATCCCTTAAGTTGGGACAGCAATGCGGGCGGGATATGTATGGGGAGCGCTTCAGTTTTGGAAGTGTTAACCTTATAACCTGAAATGGCACCAAAGGAAGATAATAATTTATGTAGAGAAGGGAGAGAAATCAGTGGGTTGGTAATAGTGAGCAGGATGTCGTCCGCAAAAAGCGACAATTTATATTCCCCCTGTCTCATCACCACCCCACGAATGTCTGGATGGGATCGAATAGACTCAGCAAGGGGCTCCAAACATAAAATGAAAAGCAATGGGGATAGGGGACACCCCTGCCGAGTCCCGTTCGTCATAGGAAAACACGGCGACAGGAAGGACGACATCTGCACTTGGGCAGTAACGGTTGAATACAGGGCCTCTAAAGCTTTCAAAAAAGGGCCCTTAAAACCATACAATTTAAGAGTGGCAAACATATATGGCCAGCTCAACCTATCAAAGGCCTTTTGAGCATCTAAACTTAAAACTAGTGCCGAACGGGTGGTTCTGTCCAGGAGATCAATCAGATCCACGGTACGTCGGGTGTTGTCCCCCGCATGCCTGCCAGGGACAAATCCCACCTGATCCCTATGGACTAGCTTGGAAATTAGCCTAGACAGTCTGGAAGCGAGGATCTTGGTAAATATCTTATAATCTGAATTTAAAAGGGCTATGGGTCTATAGTTATCTGGAATAGAGGGATCCTTACCAGGCTTCGGGATAACCGAAATGTGAGAGTGAGAGAAGTGAGCATGCGGGGGGGTGCCTTTAAACAAAGAGCTGTAAAGGGTCAGCATATGGGGGGATAAAATATCTATAAAAGTTTTATAATAGAAATAGGGTAAACCATCAGGGCCAGGAGATTTATGTAGGGGGAGATCTTTAATTATAGCTAAAAGTTCCTCAGCTGATATCGCCACATTCAATCCGGCAAGATCCGCTAAAGATAACTTTGGAAGTTTAATGTTAGAGAAAAAGGACTCAAACTTATCTTGGGTAAAAGTAAATTGATGCTCTGGAGTCAGACAATTGTACAACTTACTGTAGAATTTGCCAAAAGTATCTGACATCTCGCGGGGGCAATGTGTTCTAGATCCGTCTGGTTGGAGGAGAAAGTCAGGGAAGGAATGAAATGGGCGCGGGTGTAGTTTGTTGACTAACATCCTATGTGGTTTGTTCGAGAACTCGTAAAATTTCTGCTTTGACCAAAGCAAGGACCTAGCCGCCCTACCCATTTTCAAAGATTTGATTTGCTCCCTAAGGGAGGTAACTTTACGTAATTTCGCCACTGTGGGCGCGCACAACAGCCTCCGCTCGGCGAGAACCAGAGCAGACGTCAAGGACTGAAGAAGGCCATTACGATCCCTTTTCAGTCGGGAGCTTTCAGCTATGCAAATGCCACGAAATACGGCCTTGTGCGCCTCCCACAGTGTAGAAAAATCAGAAACTGACCCCACATTGAGTTGGAAAAAATCCTCCAAGCCCTTGGCTAAAATTGAACGTGAAACCTCAGATTGTAACAGATGATCATTAAGACGCCAGTGACAGGATTTGGCGTGGGCCTGGGAAAGCATGAGATCCAACACAACGGGAGCATGGTCAGACCATGTGATGGGTGAAATATCAGACCCGACTACATAGGGAATAGTCGGGGCCGAGATGAAAAAGTGGTCAAGACGAGAATACATTTTATGAGCTGGAGAGTAAAAGGTAAACTGTTTGGAAAGTGGGTGTTTGATCCTCCATGAGTCAAAAAGTTGGTGGGACCTAACACACCTACGGAAAGCATTGGCCTGAGACGTGACTTTTTTAGACGGGGAGACATTGAGAAGGGTTTGTCTATCTCTGGTGGGAGACATAACCAAATTGAAATCCCCACCCACAATCATAAATGGTTGCGCACGATATTGGGGGGAGTCAAAAAGTTTGTTGAGGAAGGCTATCTGGCCAGTGTTGGGGGCATAGAGATTGACTAGGGTGAGCGATGTAGTCAGAAACTCACAGTCCAAAATGAGGAATCTTCCGTGAGGATCTGCATACGAGCTCTTTACCTTAATAGGACATGACCTTTTCACCAGGACAGCCACCCCCGCCCCGCCCGTGGAATCAGAGGCAAGAAAAGAGGTGGGGAAAAATTTGGAGGCAAATTTAAACGAACCTCCCTCACGGAAGTGGGTCTCCTGGATCATTATCACATCTGCGCCAGAGGCCCTGAAGTCCTTCAGGGCCATCCAGCGCTTGTGGACAGAACCTAAACCTTTCACATTATATGACATAATCCTTAAGGCCATGGAAGTAGTCTAAATAAACAGGCTTGCGTGAATATAACAAAAACAGATATTAGTACAAAATAAAGGGTGTAAACATAATAAGAGGCATAGCAAGATACATAGACATTTCTAGAAAAGACGTTCCCCCGAGACCTGCAAGGTAATAAGTATTTTCTGCTAAGGAACTTCAGTGAATCAATAAAACAAAAACAATGCACATTCAACCTACAGAGTTGATCTACAGATGTGGACACAGAAAACGAAAACAATAAAAATAAAAATATTGAAAAAAAAAAAGTCAGGAAAAAGAAAAAAAAATTTAAACTTTGAAAACCTGAGTTGTGAATATCACTCAGGAGGCCCTGGGCAAAGCCCAGGGTCAGGTAGGGACGTAAACGGACTTCCATCAGGAGACTCCGGATAAGGAGACAGGGAAGGGTCATCTGCACATCTTATGAACTAGGTAGCTACCAAAATGCGTGGAGAAGTCAGTGATCCGTAGCTAGTGAGGGTCAGTGTACAGACATGGATGACCGACAACATGTGTATAACAACCTGAAGAAAAACAAAACCAATAGTTAGAACTTATCCCATGGGTTGGGAAAAGATCCACCCCAAACCAGGAGTAGGGTGGATATAACATCTTGAAGATAAAACAAAAGGCCAGAAAAAACTGGTTTCCCATAAAAAACAAGGAACCAGAATGTGGGGTACATGGAGCACCACGGTATGGATCCACAAGGGGAAGACAAGAAGAACAAAAAAAGGGGGAGTTCAAGGTGGTTGATTGGAGAAACGTGGACGTTGTGGAGTAGAGAGATGTTTCCTAGATCTTCCCCTCACGGGGGTCCAGATGCGGTTTGGAGTGTTGGGCAGAGGGCGCACTGAAGCAAAGGGAGGATTCAAGTCGTCTTCCGGAAGAGAAGGCAGGCCAAGACCTTTCAAAAACGCTTCACCCTCCTGCAGGTCACGCAGGGTATGCTGGACTCCATCTTTGGATACGACGAGGCGAAAGGGGAATCCCCAATAATATGGAACCTTATGATGTTGAAGGTGAGATGTGATTGGGCGCAGCGACCTACGCTTAGCAAGGGTAATGGGAGATAGGTCGCTGAAAATCTGCAGTTTTGCCCCTTTATATGTAATTTGGGACTTGTTGCGCGTAGCCAGGGTCAAAGCCTCTTTGCTTTCAAAGAAATGAAACCTCACTATGACATCTCTAGGCCTAGCTCCAGCCGGAGGTTTAGGGCCCAGAGATCGGTGGGCCCTATCAAGGCGCCAGTCTATGTCCACCACAGTGGGGGCCGTAACATTGAAAAGACCCAGAAGGTATGCACGTAATTCAGAGTCACTCACTGTTTCCGGGATACCCCTGAAGCGCAGGTTCTGCCGTCTTTCCCTGTTCTCCAGGTCCTCCTGTTGCAATTGTAGCTGGGAGACTGAAAGGCGGAGATTGAGGTTTTCCTCCTCTATGGCTTTTACGTAGTTGATCATCTCATCAAATTTGTTTTCAAGGGTGTCTGTACGTTCTCCAATTTGATTAATCTCTCCTCTGAGTTCTGAGGCCAGCTTACTCACCTCAGCCGAGACGTTACTTGTAATCTGCCGTAGCAATAGTTGCAGTTTGGCATCAAGCTTAGCATCTAGAATATCCGGGGTGAGGACTTCGTGCGGGGAAGGGGAATCGGAGTCGGGGCCCTGGGCGGAGATCAACTGAGAATTGTGAATAGGTTCCGAGACCAGGGATGGATCCATTGTGGCAAAGGGATCTGCGGCATGACTAGAGGTCGCAGTTTGCGACCTAGTTACAAAACGTTCCATATTTGATCCTGTACAGTGCCCAAATAGAGGTTTGAAATATCGCTGCTGTTGGCCAACTTTGCCCATGGGGTGTCAAAGAAATGGAATGAAGGAAGATGCTTACCCCCGAAGCTGTAGGTAGTTAGGATAGCATTGCGGGGGTCTCGGTGTGCAGATGGATCCCTGAGCTCATTTAAACAGCAGACTACATAACAAGTGGGATAGGAGTCAGTATTTCTGCAAATGAATCAAGTAATAGCATAGAGATGGGACCAGCAAGACAATGAGCTTGATTAAGGCAAAAAAAAAAAAGTGAGCTCCGTGTCTGTGAAGGCCCAATATTCCTCTCTTGGCAGCAAGATGGCTGCCGACTTCCAACAGAAGGCCGAAGCCGGGGACTTTCCTGGGATCAAGGGCCAGGCAAGTGAGCTCCGTGTCTGTGGAGGCCCAGTATTACTCTCTTGAGCCGCGATCGGGATCCCCCAGCTGGCTGCTAGTCGGGCACAGCTCGGCAAGGCAATCTGGAGGGGTGGGAGGCCGGGGCCCTGGTACTCACTGTGTCCCAGAGATGTAAAAGGTCCGGACTGCAGGCCGCAAAACGGCGCCGTGGAGCTCCGCGATCCACGTCAGGGCCCCCGGGAGTATATCCGCACCACTGCGGGCAAACCGAGACCTCCGGGGGTGTAACAGCCAGTCGGGTGCGTGGAGGAACCTCGGATGCCCGGATCACAGGAGGCAAGAACGGAGCGCTCCGGAGGTATAGGCCGCAAGATGGCGGCGGCGTCGGCAGGGATCGGGCCTCACTGCAGGGGTATGTTTCGCCCAAGAATGTCACAAAAATTGCTGGGATAGGAGCGGAAGGTGGTCCAAAGTAGGTGCTGTAGAGATGGGATCCAAAAAAACGAAAACGGGGCTAGGATGGCAATGGATCTATTCTGCCTGTGTGGAGCTCAGCATCCACACGTCCTCCCTGTTGTACGTCCGGACACGCCCCCCTGTTTTTTTTTTTTACTTTTACAAAAATACACATTTACTAGCAGAACATATTGGAAAACATGCAGGAAATGCTCTACGTGTTGGTGTTTTCCCTGTGCAGTGCAGATGAGGGAATTTTGCAGAGAAGAAAAGGCTGCGGCAATCATCCATGGGTGAAATTCATTTTGTTAAATTTCCAAAGCACAGAATATTTCAATCCTACTGTAAATTATTACCGTATTTGCTGGTGTATAAGGCAACCGGGCGTATAAGACGACTCCCTAATTTTACATTTTTTTAAGATTTTTTGCCTGTACTCACCGTATAAGACGACCTCCCTTTCCGAGGCTTCCGACGCTTCATATTTTTTCCTTCTGGAGCCATATTCTTCTTCATTCTTGCTGGAACTGGAGCCATATTGTTCTTGCTGGAGCCAATCACGGCGATCAATGTATTCTATTAATGAATACAAAGCCTGTTCGGATTGGCAGAGGTTGTTACTCCAATCTGAGTAGGCTCTGTATTCATTTGAATACATCGCTCACCAGGATTGGCTAAACGGTATATACTGTATGTAGCCAAAGCTACATACAGTATTACCGCACATCCAGCAGGCACCCGAGCAGACCCGGTGTATAAGATGACCCTTGCTTTTTGGGCATTTTTTTTAAGTGTAAAAGGTAGTCTTATACGCCAGTAAATACAGTATAGATCCTTGGCTTCCATTCCAGCCAGTAAACATAGACATGCAGCAAGAAAGATCTCACACCTATGTTTTGCAAAAAAAAATTCCAAAAATAGCTAGTCTTCAGTCTTGACAATTAAGGCCAATGAAAGCACATGATAGAAAAAGTACACACTGCACATGTATAGCCCTAAAGAACAGAATGGAACTTACTTGCATGGCCCCAGGGGGTGCAGGTTTCTAACGGCTGCTCTGTCCTTACAATAATTCAGGATGGGGCCAACATTGGCTGCAGAGAATTTTCAGAAGTTTCTTCTAAAGCTGGTTGTTTAAAAAAAAAGAATGCCCGGCTGGTAGGTAGAATTAGCACACTATGGGCCAGATCCACATAGAAATGGACAGGCGCAGCGTATCAGAGATACGCTACGCCGCCGTGTCTTACCTGGCTTTAAGTCGAATCCAGGAAGAATTTGCGCTGTAAGTTACAGCGGCGTAGTGTATTTCTGGCGGCGGAATTCAAATCGGCGGGTAGGGGGCGTGATTCATTTAAATGAAGCGCATCCCCGCACAGATTGAACTGCCCATGCTCCGTTTCTAAATTTCCCGCCATGCTTTGAGCGAAATGACGTTGCAAAAACGTCATTTTTTGAACTTAGACGTGACTTACGTCCATCCCTATTCACGGACGACTTACGCAAAAAAATTTAATAATTCAAATTTCGAGACGGGAACGACGGCCATACTTTAACATGGCAAGTCTATCTATACGCCGCAAAATAGCAGCTTTAACTATACGCCGTAAAAAGCCGACTAGAGACGCCGTAAGAGAATGCGACCGCCGCGCATACGTTGGTGGATCGTCAGAAAAAGCTCATTTGCATACCCGACGCAGAAAACAACGCAAACTCCACCCAGCGGACGCCGAAGTATTGCATCTACGATCGGAAGGCGTACGAAGCCGTACGCCTGTCGGATCGAACCCAGATGCCGTCGTATCTTGGTTTGAGGATTCAAACTAAAGATACGACGCGGGTAATTTGAAAGTACGCCGGCGTATCAGTAGATACGCCGGTGTACTCTCTCTCTAGATCTGGCCCTATGCTGCTATACACATATGTGACAACATAGTGTTCTTTTTTTGTAAAGCTGAAATTGCTATAGTAGTGTCCTTGCAAACAGGAAGAATTCACAGAACATTTTTCTTGCAAGCATTGTATCTGTTTTCTAAAATCTCAATAAAGTATTGGATTTTCAAGGCTAATATTCACATGCCATTGAACCTCTTTGGCTGTTTGTCCAACCCATGGACTAAAGAATACAGAAGGGATTGCCCTTTTTTAAGATATTGTATTTTCTTAATGGGACCTTAAAATATGTGTGAGTAACCCAAACAATGATTTGATGAGTTTTAAAATGCTTTTAGCATTTTTTATTTGCTGCAATAAGGGAGAGGAAAAAGACATTGGCTTCCCCATGATCATGTTTCTTTTTACAAGTTGGCATACTACTACATTAGGGGGCTACAGGATCTGGTCCTAATTGTGGGTGTTTATTTACAGACCTCATGTAAAGAATTTGAATAAAGAGCTGAAGAAATATTTATAAAAAAAATAAAAATAATAATACATTTTGTACCTGCGAAAAGATGTGGATTTTTTTTTTTTTTTTTTAACAAAGGCAAACTTATAATTTAAACAAGCATAGACTTGTGCAAGATTGAGCCTAATAAAAAAATGCTCATGCATATTAAAAACCTTAAAAACTACCCCACTGTGTATTACAGGTATTTATATAATGCTTTTAACATATAATGTACTTTCTCATTGGTGCCTGCCCTCTGAGAGCTTCCAATCTAAGGTCCCTGATTCAAATGCCTACATACACTTATTAGGACCTATTTAGATTAACCACTTGCTGACCGTCCTATAGAAGTTTTGCTGCTGCAGGCTGGCAGCTGTGCGCCGCTTTTGCTATAAAGATCGCCGTTCTGACAGGGGAGAAGGGATGGATTCTGTGTTTCTGCAAAACAGGGACTAGAATCCATTTCTTCCCCTAGTAAAAAAACAGCACACAGTGTACACCAAAACACTGGCTAGGCATACATTTAACTCTATGATCATCCTAGATGTTTAAGCCTTTCTCAGCCAGTGTCATTAGTACAGTGATGATGCATAATTTTAGCACTGATCACTGTATTAGTGTCACTGGTTCCCAAAAAATGTCAAAAGTGTCAGTTGGTGCCTGATTGTCCACTGCATAATCGCAGTCCCACTATAAGTCCCTAATCAACACCCTTACTAGTAAAAAAATAAATAGATAAATGACCATTCCAGTATATAACCAATAGCATGTAGATGATATAACGTTTGCGCAAACCCATAAAAATACGCTTATTGGGATTTTTTTTACCAAAAAACATGTAGCAGAATACAAATTGGCATAAATTTATGAAGATTTTTTTTTTTTTTTATTGGATATGTTTTATAGCAGAAAGTAAAATTACATAAATTTTATTGGGGTACAGCGTCGTATGACTGCGCCTTTTTTTCCAGTAACACAGTATTATATCGCACAAAATGGCCTGGTCATGAAGGGGGCGTAAATCTACCAGAGGTCAAGTGGTTAACATACCAGCAAGTCTTTTAGAATATCCATGACAGCTCATTCACTGTGCTGGGAGCGTGCAGTAAGGGCACTCTTGGCACAGAGATGGAGGCCAAAGGATGCAAATATGTGGTGTTTGGGTGATAAAGTCAACTCTCTTTGCTATCACACATATGCATTATGTAGGCAGCAAGAGGTTAAGAGACAGCAGTGAATGAAACCCAAACACCATTGTACAAACCTTAAGAACAACAGATAACCATCAGTTTGCATATACTGTACAAAGAAAACTTTGGAAGGTAGAAAAGACCAGCAAAACTGAGCATATCCAAGCACGTTTCCCATTTTTAAACCTTTTCTTATGCAGAAAACAACATGAAACATGTGCCTGTAGCTAATGTAAAAGGAGATTAAACAGCATGATCCAAAATAAAAAATATATACCATATATTCTCAAGTATAAGCTGAGTTTTTCAGCACATTTTTTGTGCTAAAAATGCCCCCCTCGGCTTATACTCAAGTCACCTTTTTGTACCTAAACTCCCGGACTTTGGGGACCCGGTACTGGCCGGTCGTAGATTCCCTGGACCCGGAACTTGGCACACATGTAGCCCCATTTCTTCTTTACAAGTGTGTAAAGTTTGTTATCTGAGGGACCTATGGCTGGGGAGCACAGATTTTTCAAAGCTGGCCACCCCTTCTATAGACTCTAATGCTAAACGTCAGTCTAGGCATGGGCACAGTGAGGCACGGGCACAGTGAGGCATGCACATGGACACAGTGAGGCAAAGTGAGGCACAGTGAGGCATGCAGATGGACACCCTAGGCTTATACTCGAGTCAATAAGCTTTCCCAGTTTTTTGTGGTAAAATTAGGTGCCTCGGCTTATATTTGGGCCGGCTTATACTCGAGTATATACGGTAGGTATAAGTAAAAGAGTTGACAATGCAAGATTAGTTATTTTTTTACCTTTATCTGTTAACAAAAGAAAAATCAGTTTTCTAGGTTTTGCAAGCAAGCAGCAATTAACACCAGCTGTAAGTCTTACTAGGTTGCTACTATGCACTGCATATTGCACATTATTGCATTCATTTTTTTTTACATTTTTTTTTTTTTTTGCAGTATACTACTGCTTTAAATACAGAGGTTTTGTGCAAGTTAGAAAGTAAAGCATGGAAGCATCTGTTAATATCCTAAGTGTAACAAGTGAATGAAATTAATGAAGGAAAAGCTTAGTCTGTAAACAAAATGACTCAAGTACTAGATATTAAACTCTTGCTGTCTATGTGATGTATATCAGAGGTGGCAAAGAGGGCAGGCTTTTGTACACGAATTCCCAGTGCAAAATAGAAATTGTATTCTCAGTGAGCGGTAACTAATACAGTACTAACATAGAGTGACATTCACTTTCTAGATACCTCCACCTAGTACCAGGGGATTGCAGCTTATTTCCTATATAGCCATGATATCAGAATTTTTTTAAGTGAGTTTTTATGAATCTATGACTGTTTTAAAAATAATACATTAGCATTTTTGCTTAACTAAATGAACAGGACTATTACAGAAATGTCAATACCATTATAGTCAAGCTTTAAATAATTAAAAAGAGGTATATCAACCCTTATTATATCACTGTTGCATAGCAAAGACTGTTAGATAGAAACAGGTATCATCGTCCATCTTATAACATTGCTCAAAAATAAAATGTGTTTATACAAATGATAAGACTATTGTGATACCTTAATCTTTTAAAAATAATGTCAATAGATTTGTAAAAAACATATACCACTTATTAAGCAATGTGTTATGCCATATTCTAAAAAAAAAAAGAAAAGAAAAATC
This sequence comes from Rana temporaria, assembly GCF_905171775.1. Taxonomy (NCBI): domain Eukaryota; kingdom Metazoa; phylum Chordata; class Amphibia; order Anura; family Ranidae; genus Rana; species Rana temporaria. The sequence goes on along the minus strand of NC_053492.1, from coordinate 281,615,822 downwards.
AGACCTATGTACAATAAATAACATCACAACATGAGCTGCTACCTTCAGACAGCCTGTTTCCTTTCGAGGGCCATACGTTTTACTTATGCCATACTTTAACTATGACAGATTGCTTTATTTCAACGTATAAATGATCCTAAATTACCGATCTCGGTCACATTAATGTGGTTTTGAATTTACCTCCAAAACTCCTATTTAGTTTTTCCTATATAAGAGGCACCACAATGACAAGTAAACAAATACATGACTCCCCTGGTATTACAATTAACAAAATTTTTAAGGCTAAATAGACAATTGTTTGGCATTGCATCCTCATTATCCTCATTGATATGTTGGCAGTACAGATATCCCTCACACCTAAAGGTGCCCTTAATATTGCAGGGGTCATCTTTTTTCCACCTATGATGCCTCTGCATTATACTGTCGTGGCTGTTTGATGCAGCTTATAGTGGTCTTATTTTTTTTCATAGACTTTATTAGATAGACTATAGATATAATAATACTGTTTTTTTTAAGAATGGTGTTTTATAAATAGCATCCATTTTTACTAATGTATTGACACTATCTTTTGACTGAATAAGGCATTGCTATAATGCCATGAGTTGTATAAGAAACAAATATTATTTTTGGGCAAATAAACAAAGCTCTTAAAAAAATTGGAAAGATCACTTAAATTTTTTAGCGTCGCTACATTGCTTTGCAGGATCACCCTGACAAGTGCACTCTCATTTGGGGCAAAATCCTGATATGAGGACACTCTGCGTGCCCACAGCACAGGCAGACATGGAGTCCTTTGTAAGTCAAACTCCTTTTTTAAAACCGCCACTGCTTAGATTGACTACTGGCTTCATTCTTTTGCTTTAAAAGAGACAGGTACAAATGCACATTTCAAAGATATAGGGAGGAACGGCGTGCTGACGTCATCACTGTTTGCCCGCGACTATCCGGAAGGAACGAGCGGATTTAAGCTGGCCGGCTTTACATTTTAAACACACGCCAATGTACTACTTTGGACATGTGAGTGCATAATTTTGTTTTACCAATAAATTGTTTTGTTAGCAGTACTACTCTATGTTTGCCCTTCTTGTCTTCACTTCTGGGTTCAACGCATGAGTGCGTTCTGGCTAAGGATTATCCATTTTTTCCATCTGGTGTGGAGGAACCTAGCTGGGGAACGGAGGTTATCCATCAGTTACAGTGCTATATGTGATTTATTATTTGGTGTTCGGTAAGCAGAATATTTACTTGAGGTGGAGGTGCTTCAATCAGCTGTCTTACACTTGCTGTGGATTTCTTTCCAACACAACTCGGGTGCTTACATGAAGATTTTACAACAATCAACTATTTCTTAGCTGATCATAGCTATATGGACTATTATTTATTTCTGTGCACCATTTCACTTTTGTATTTTGTTGCACATCTAAGCACGTTGTTTATTGTGGTGTGTATAATGTTTACCATATCATGCTGGTATTGATTTACATACACACACCATACTAGCAGCGCAGCATTTATCCCTTTATACATTTTAAAGATACCCTGATGAACTCACAAAGTTTGGGGAAGCAATGGGAGAGAATGGCCGCTCCAGGTGGAGACCTTAATGAAAATCAACTGTAGCAGGTATCACAGGTGCAGGCAATGCATTCATCAAGACAGGAACAAAGGATGTTTCTGGACAGCCGCACTCTGAACAATGGTTGCCTTTATTGAAATAGGAACAGCACTACAAGTCACAGCAAGCAAATCAAAAACCTGGAAACTGGCGCGTTTCATACTGAATCTAGTGCTTAGTCATAGCTAGCAAATACAACAAATGATTTCAAATTTATACATAACCCTCATAAGACCATGTGACTAAAACACAGGAGTGTTGGATTATGTCAAATTGGCTAATTGGCCAATTGATAATTGAAGTATCTTATTGAAAATAACTCCTTGTAGGGAGAATCAAAAGGTGCTTTCACGCAATGTGAATTCACAGGTGTGTAGAGGTGTGTATGTGTATAAAACGAACAAATTCATATGAATAGACAAAAAAAGTTGAAAAAAAGTTGTGTAAATATAAATATAAAACACGTGAACTATCCACCACAGAAAAAAAGTGACAATAGTATATTGTATATATTTGTTTGTTAAAATGTGTAAAAAATTGATAATTGTAACATGAAAAATAAACAATGGAATCAAATCCTTCATATATATATCATGCTATATAGTAAATAAATAAATACTGCCACTAAATAAGTTAATGAGTCAAATTAATTAATTAGATTAATTTAATAAGTTTAATGAATGAGTGTATAGGAAGTAAATGAATATCATAAATTATAATTATATTTATATTTACACAACTTTTTTTAATCCAACATTCCTGGGTTTTAGTTACATGGTCTTATGAGGGTGTATGTATAAATTTGAAATCATTTGTTGTATTTGCTAGCTTTGACTAAGCACTAGATTCAGTGCAAAATGCATCAGTTTCCAGGTTTTTGTTTTGCTTGCTGTGACTTGTAGTGCTGTTCCTATTTCAATAAAGGCAACCATTGTTCAGAGTGTGACTGTCCTGAAACATTCTTTGTTCCTTTGTTCCTGTTTTGGGGAAGCAGTACCGTGATGTTTGTTCAGGATGAAGCTCTTCACAACTGAAAGAAATGTACATTGTAATCACACCTAGTAGGGTGGAGATAGAAGAAAATAACATTGAATTAATAAGGGTTTATTACTACTTTAGGGACATATGAGTGTAATCATTGTCCTCTGTTATATCATGATCACATAAAACTTAAATCCAATGTCATGTCTGTTTATAAGCTTAAATTGGTGCGACTAAAAGCCTTCATGTTTCTCAGAAACTGATATAGAGTGTGGCTTCAACATTCCAAATGCTTATGCTCCTGATTCTGGAATAATACATTTTGTAAATAAGTGATGAACTTTGCTATTCCAGGCACCAAATGGCCCCATGCAGCACATGGTTTCAGGTAGGAACATTATGCCCTGTACACAAGATCGGATTTTCAGATGAAAAAAGTCATCAGCTGTCAACAGATTCCCTGCTGACAGCTGAATGTAAGAAAAAAAACGGAAAGAAGAAGGAAGAAGCAGGGAAAGAAGACCGAAGTAAGGGGAAGAAGACATTTTTAATAAATGACTTGTCATAAACTGGTTATGGTTAGCCTCTGGGGAGTCAGAATCCCTGAACTTGAAGAGAGAGTAGGGGACCCCCGGGGGAACCTTTACTCACTGCACACCTCCTGCAGCTGCTGCTGGCCCTCAGAGTTGAGGTGCTGCTTCCTCCTGGACATGGTTTGTGCATCAGGAGCCAAACTGTGACAATTATGTCCTTCTTCACAACAACATCCAAGAGTCTCCCATTTACCCCCCTTCAGGTGGAAGAAATGCACATGCGGCTGAGATTATGATTATAATGCATTGTGATTTATTATCAGTACTAGGTAACGTGATCAGGTGAGAGAGAGCCCGCCCTGTCGCAGTATATTTATGGTGGTCGGTCTGCAAGCGGTTAAATAATGATGCCTAGATTGTAAGCTCTAACAAGCAGGGCCCTCTGATTCCTCCTGTATTGTATTGTAATTGTTCTGTCTTCCCAGATGTTGTAAAGCGCTGCACAAACTGTTGGCGCTATATAAATCCTGTATAATAATAATAATAATGTAAAGAGACAGCTGGAATGCGATTACAATCCTTTACAATGCTTTATTTGGTAAAATATAGGAAATCTAGTACATCCAAAAAACACCCAGCAGAAGTCTAATGCATGTGAGTGAAAGCCTAAAGCTGGATACACACTATACAATTGACTGTAGCTTATTTCATTTATTATATGGTGTACAAGACACCCGGTGGCTGTATTGACTGAATGACTAGCAGAATACACATTAATGGATTCTCCAATCAGATGTCACCATTATGGTGAGCAAAACATGTGCCTGGTAAATCCTTCTAAATGTAATAATGTAATAATTTTATACTTTGAACATATAACTGGAAAAATACCCCTGATATAGCCAGCATATGCTTTCTTGTCCCTTTTAAGCTGCAATGATTTTTGGTTTAAAGTTTCATAACTTTTCAAGCTCAGAATTTACAATTTCATGGTAAATATTTGAGGGAAGCAAACGAGTTATATATTACCTGATAACAACTCCTGGTATTCCATATAATTTTTTTCTGGCTAGCACTGCATTAAATAATTTCTAAATTTGTAGCTGAATCTTCAGTTAACGGCCATGCTTGAAATTATATGGCTTCCTACTGCTAACAAGTTAAGTGTGATAATAAACTATCTATAAAGCAGATTTAAAGCATACCTGTCAAATTATAAAACATTATTTAAATCCCAGTCACAAGATGTTTTTGAATTTCTTTATATAGTATGGTGACTCACTATTAAAGATAACAGCTTAGAATTTACAGTTTTATATCCCTAGCAACTGGTTAAAAACTTAGAAGTGCTATGTTGCAGTGCTGTAATAATGCTGTAACAATGCTTCTCTCCCATGTTAATAGTGCAACCCTGCAGCATTGGAGTATTAATTATTATTATTACACATTCGTATAGCTCTGACATAGATCACAGTTCTGTTGAATGAACATTATTATTATTATTATTACACATTCGTATAGCTCTGACATAGATCACAGTTCTGTTGAATGAACATTATGATTCTTATTTCTTACTATACATGTATATAGTGATCAGACATATAGATTGGACTGTTCACCTCTTTGGTCAGTCTTTGGCCTATACTAAACTATTATCCTTATTATTATAATTACTATTAACAATTATTAAATGGAATACCGTTGAACAGTGAACGCTACATGTATAAATAATAGGTCATCAGATATAACATTGACAACATCTGGCATATACAGTGCCTTGAACAAGTATTCATACACCTTGATGTTTTTTTCACATTTTGTGATGTAACAACCAAAAACATAAAATGTATTTTATTGAAAGTGGCACATAATTGTGAAGTGAAAGGAAAATGATAAATGGTTTTCAATTTGTTTTACAAATAAATATGTGAAAAGTGTAGCATGCATTTTGTAATTAAGTATTGAGTCAATATTTTGTAGAACCACCATTTGCTGCAATTACAGCTGCAAGTCTTTTTGGGGATGTCTCTACCAGCTTTGCACATCTAAAGAGTGACATTTTTGTCCATTCTTTTTTGAAAAATAGCTCAAGCTCTGTCATATTGGATAGAGAGCATCTGTGAACATCAATTTTCAAGTCCTGCCACATATTCTCAGTTTATTTAGGTCTGAACTTTGACTAGGCCATTCTAACACATGAATATGCTTTGATCTAAACCATTCCATTGTAGCTCTGGCTGTATGTTTAGGGTCATTGTCCTGCTGGAAGGTGAACCTCTGCCTCAGTATCAAGTCTTTTGTAGAACAGACCGATGGACTGTTTTCATCGGACAAACCGATCGTGTGTGGGCCCCATCGCTTTTATTTCCATCGGTGTAAAAAAAAAATAGAACACGTTTAAAAATGTTCCTATGGATAAAAAACTGATAGAAAAATCTGATCGTCTGTATGGAACTCCATCGGTCAAAAATCCACGCATGCTCAGAATCCAGTCGACGCCTGCTTGGAAGCATTGAACTTCATTTTTTTCGGCTCGTCGTAGTGTTGTACGTCACCGCGTTTTGGCACGATCGGATTTTTGACTGATGGTGTGTAGGCAAGACTGATGAAAGTCAGCTTCATCGGATATCCGACAAAAAAATCCATCGAATTAGATTCCATCAGATATCCAATCGTGTGTACAGGGCTTAACAGGTTTTCTTCTAAGATTGCACTGTATTTGGCGCCATCCATCTTCCAATAAACTCTGATAAGCTTCCCTGTCCCTGTGGAAGAAAAGCATCCCCACAACATGATGCTGCCACCACCATGTGTGAGTTTAGAGTGATGTGCAGTGTTAGTTTTCCAACAAACATAGCATTTTTATTTTAGGCCAAAAAGTTCAATTTTGATCTCATCAGGCCAGAGCACCTTCTTCCATATGTTTTCTGTGTCCCCCACATGGATTTTCACAAACTGCAAAAGGGACTTCTAATGGCTTTCTTTCAAAAATGGCTTTCTTCTTGCCACTCTTCCATAGAGGGCAGATTTGTGGAGTGCACAACTAATAGTTTCTACTACTTGAGCTGTGGATTTCTGCAGCTTCTCCAGAATTACCATGGGCCTCTTGGCTGCTTTTCTGATTAATGCTCTCCTTGCCTGGCCCATGAGTTTAGGTGGATGGCCATGTCTTGGTAGGTTTGCAGTTTTGCCATAATCTTTCCATTTTCAGATGATGGATTTAACAGTGCTCTGTGAGATGTTCTAAGCTTGGGGTCATTTTTTTATAACCTTACCCTGCTTTAAACTTCTCCACAACTTTATCCCTGACCTGTCTGGTGTGTTCCTTGGACTTCATGATGCTGTTTGTTCACTAATGTTCTCTAACAAACCTCTGAGGGCTTTACCAAACACCTTTATTTATACTGAGATTAAAATAAACTCAGGTGGACTCTATTTACTAATTAGGTAACTTCTGGAGGCAATTGATTCCAGTAGATTTTAGTTTGGGGGATCTGAGTAAAAGGGGGTTGAATACAATTTCAGATACGTATTTGTAAGAATATTTGAAAATAATTCATAATTTTCCTTTCATTTCACAATTATGTGCCACCTTGTGTTGGTCTATCACATAAAGTCCCAAAAAAATACATTTACGTTTTTATTTGTAACATGACAAAATGTGGAAAATGTCAAGGGGTATAAATACTTTATTAAGGCACTGTAGTTCCCTATTATTATGGAATTTAAGGGTGCAACGCAATGGATAATACATACATAAATAAAAAATGATCAGAGACTGCATTAAAAGGAAATTTATTTTTCTAAATGATAAATGTTGCTCATTTACTGTATAGGAAGTAATCAAAGACAGCAGTGATGGGAATAGCACATATTAGTGCAGAGTGGGGAATGTAACAAACAGTGATAAGGACCTGGAAAGTGATAAAGATATTCTTCTGCTCAGAAGTGTACATATCACATACAGTAATTTGCCGAAATTGTTGACACCCCAGGAATTTTTCCAGAAAATCAAGTATTTCTCACAGAAAAGTATTGCAGTAACACATGTTTTGCTATACACATGCTTATTCCCTTTGTGTGTATTGGAACAACACAAAAAAAGGGAGGAAAAAATAAAATTGGACATAATGTCACACAAAACTCTGAAAATGGGCTGGTCAAAATTCTTGGCACCCTTTCAAAATTGTGGATAAATAAGATTGTTTCAAGCATGTGATGCTCCTTTAAACTCACTTGGGGCAAGTAACAGGTGTGGGCAATATAAAAATCACACCTGAACGCAGATAAAAAGGAGAGAAGTTCCCTTAGGCCACGTACTCACGATAGGTTAACCAGAGGACAACGGTCTGAAGGACCGTTGTCCTAGGTTAACCTATGAAGCTGACTGATGGTCCGTCGTGCCTACACACCATCAGTTAACCACTTGACACCCGCACGCCGTCATATGACGTCCAAAACGGGGACCTGTTATCCTGGGTGGACGTCATATGACGTGATGGGCTTTGCGGGGGGGATATCTCAATGATGCCTGCACCCGGAGGCATCATTGAGATATCATTTTTTAGCGGCGGCGATCCTGCGCACCGTAAGAACGATCATAGCGGCGGTTCCGCCGCTAGATCGTTCTTACAGGCGGCGGGAGGGGACATCCCCCCCCTCCCGCCGCCATCCAGTGCTTCTCCGGGCTCTCCCGTCCCACCGGGGGCCCGGAGAGATGATCGCCGTCCGCCGGATGTTTGCCATAGAGAAGACTGGTGACGATCTGGTCACCAGTCATCTCTATGACCGTCGGAGGCCCGGGCGCGATGTGATGACGTCATGCCCGGGTCCCCGTAAAGTAAACAAACCGCAATTGCGGCTAGTTTGAATGAGATCTGTGAATTTTTTTTCACGATCTCATTCTTTCCAGCCTGCAGGAGAGATGTGGAGTCTTATTGACCCCGCATCTCTCCTTAAAGAGGACCTGTCACACACATTCCTATTACAAGGGATGTTTACATTCCTTGTAATAGGAATAAAAGCGATTGAAAAAAAAAAAGTGTAAAAAAAAGTGTAAAAAATAAAGAAATAAGTAAAATAAAAAAGAAAAAATAATAATAAAAAAATTAAAATGCCCCTGTCCCCGGTAGCTCGCGCTCAGAAGCGTACGCACACGCAAGACCCGCCCACGTATGTAAATGTCGTTCAAACCACACATGTGAGGTGTCGCCGCGTGCGTTAGAGCGTGTGCAACAATTCTAGCACTAGACCTCCTCTGTAACTCTAAACTGGCAACCTGTAAAAATTTTAAAGTGTCGCCTATGGAAATTTTAAAGTAACGAAGTTTGGCGCCATTCCATGAGTGTACGCAATTTTAAAGCGTGACATGTTAGGTATCTAGTTACTCGGCGTAACATCATCTTTCATATTTTACCAAAAAATTGGGTTAACGTTACTGTTTTGTTATTTTTTAATTTATGAAACCATTTTTTTTACAAAAAAAAGCCGTTTAAAAAATTATTGCGCAAATACGGTGCAAGATAAAAAGTTGCAATGACCGCCATTTTATTCCCTAGGGTGTCTGCTAAAAAAACATATATAATGTTTGGGGGTTCTGAGTAATTTTCTAGCAAAAGAATGAGGATTTGTACATGTAGGAAAGAAGTGCCAGAATAGGCCCGCGAAGGAGGTGGGTTTTAAAGCCCGGTATTGAAGTGGTTAAAAAAACGATCATGTCAGAACGCGGTGACGTAAAACACAACGACGTGCTTAAAAAAAACGAAGTTCAATGCTTCCAAGCATGCGTCGACTTGATTCTGAGCATGCATGGATTTTTAACCGATGGACGTGCCTTCTAACGATAGTTTTTTTTCCCATCGGTTAGGAATCCATAGGTTAATTTTAAAGCAAGTTGGATTTTTTTTAACCTAAAGTTAAATAACCTATGGGGCCTACACACGATCGGTTTGGACTGATGAAAGCGGTCCATCAGACCGTTGTCCTCTGGTTAACCTATCGTGTGTATGAGGCCTAAGTCTTTGCATTGTGTGTCTTTGTGTGCCACACTAAGCATGCACAACAGAAAGAGGAGAAGAGAACTGTCTGAGGACTTGAGAACCAAAATTATGGAAAAATATCAACAATCTCAAGTCCATCTCCAGAGATCTATATTTGCCATTGTCCACAGTACGCAACATTATCAAGAGGTTTGCAACCCATGGCACTGTAGCTAATCTCTCTGGGCATACACAGAAGAGAAAATTGATGAAAGGTTGCAACCCAGGATAGTCCAGATAGTGGATAAGCAGCCCCAAACAAGTTCCAAAGAAATTCAAGCTGTCCTGCAGGCTCAAGGAGCATCAGTGTCAGTGCCAACTATCTGTCGACATTTAAATGAAATGAAACACTATGACAGGAGACCCAGGAGCATCCCACTGCTGACACAGAGACATAAAAAAGCAAGACTACAGTTTGCCAAAATGTACTTGAGTAAGCCAAAATCCTTCTGGGAAAAAGTCTTGTGGACAGATGAGACCAAGATAGAGCTTTTTGGTAAAGCACATCATTCTACTGTTTACCGAAAATGGAATGAGGCCTACAAAGAAAAGAACACAGTACCTACAGTGAAATATGGTGGAGGTTCAATGATGTTTTGGGGTTGTTTTGCTGCCTCTGGCACTGGGTGCCTTAAATGTGTGCAAGGCATCATGAAATCTGAGGATTACCAAAGCATTTTGGGTTGCACTGTAGAGCCCAGTGTCAGAAAGCTGGGTTTGTGTCCGAGATCTTGGGTCTTCCAGCACGACAATGACTCCAAACATATGTCAAAAAGCACCCAGAAATGGATGGCAACAAAGTGCTGGAGAGTTCTAAAGTGGCCAGATCTAAATCCCATTGAACACTTGTGGAGAGATCATAAAATTGCTGTTCCAATAAGAGAGACCTGGAGCAGTTTGCAAAAGGAAGAGTTCAAAATTCCAGTTGGAAGGTGTAAGAAGCTTATTGGTGGCTTTAGGTAGCGACTGATTTCAGTTATTTTTTCCAAAGGGTGTGCTACCAAATATTAAGTTAAGTGTGCCAAGAATTTTGAACAGCCCATTTTTGAGTTTTGTGTGACATTATGTCCAATTTGCTTTTTTTCTTCCCTTCTTTGTTTTGTTCCAATACACACAAAGGGAATAAACATGTGTATAGCAAAACATGTGTTACTGCAATACTTTTCTGTGAGAAATACTTGATTTTCTGGAAAAAAATCTGGGGTGCCAACAATTTCGGCCATGACTGTATATCCTGTTTTCTAGTGCTTTCAGTAAACTGGTAGCAATTGACAGAGTGCGCTAACTATGACTGACAGTACAGACACATAGGAGGAGAGCATGTGCAAAGTTGGGGGGGGGGGGGGCAGAGGGTATTACATATAAGCTCTCCTGTGCAGGAGACTAAAAGAAAGTTAAATGCAGGTACATGTATGTATATTATATTTTCTTGAATTTCTACTTTAAAAGTTTTGTATATGTATGAGTATTTACATTGGATTGACGATCAGCATGGGGCGAGTGTGTGGTATAGCATCCCCAAAATGTTACTAAGCACCCTATAATATCTCGATCAGCAGACACCAATGTAGTCTGCATTTAACATTTAATTATGACATTTTTGGAATGAATCAAATATACCAAGCTGTGGCATTGTACTGTAGTTCAGCGGTAACAGACTTACCCCAGATTCATCCTGCAGATCCCAACACCTAATCTGTAGTTCCTGCAAACTCAGAGATGGCACTGATTTCCCCAACCCTGGTAGACGTATGTGCACAAGCGTGTCAACCATCCCCTTAATTAACAGACAGTTTCAGATATTAATGATTTTTTTGCCTGTCTGTGAATATCCATGGACGCAGAACCACCAAAAACAAACCTCTGCCTCTGGTTAATACACAGCACATGTGCAGAACCAGATGGAAGCTTGCCTGCATTATTTAGCACTCTCCCATGGTGGATTAAAGATTTGGAAATTCCTCCCTAGCACTGCTGTTGCTGCTCCGCCACCCTCTTTCACAGCCAGCTGTGTTATGCACTGTAACAAAGTGCATCCGTCTCCTTCCTATGGCACAGCATTGAAAACTGGCAAGGCAGAAGACAAAAGTGCTGCTTCAGAGAAGACTGCTGTGCATATAGATTGAAGTAAAAGACAACCAGCCAGGAAAGCACTGTCTGGCAGTGGCAGAGATTATAGGAGTTAAGGTTGTAGAAAGTCTGCCTAGGCTGGGGGTCCATTGGCAGACAGAAATATAAACTAAGAGTAGCAGCAGTGGGGTCAATGGGTGAATAACTTGTTTTATTGAATTGCTGATAACAGTTTTAAAACAGATTTACCACAGCCACAGCTACATCTATAAAGAAAAATGGGTTCTATTTATTACTTTATGAACATATTTTCTAGAATATTTTGCAGCTTGTCTCTGAATTGTTTAGCTGTATGTAGTTTAGTTGAACTTGCACATTAGTAATGCTCCATCTGCGCTGTCACAACATAGTACTCTGGTGCAGGGTTCACATGAGCTTTAACTTAGAGTTCTGAAGATACTGGGCTAGATTCAGATACAATTGTGTATCTATCTCAGATATGTTACGCCGCCGTAAATTAGGGCGCAAGTTCCGTATTCAGAAAGAACTTGCACCCTTAGTTACGGTGGCGTAACGTATTTGGTCCGGCGTAAGCCCGCCTAATTCAAATGGGGATGATGTGGGCGTGTGAAAAAATCCCAGTGCACATGCTCGAAATGACGCCGCAAATCGTCAGTGCTTTAGACGTGAACGTAACTTACGCACAGCCCTATTTGCGAACGACTTACGCAAACGACGTAAAATTTTCAAAACTCGACGCGGGAACGACGTCCATACTTAACATTAGCTACGCCTCATATAGCAGGGGTAACTTTACGCAACGTAAACGATGTAAAAAAATGCGCCGGACGTACGTTTCTGAATCGGCATAAATACCTAATTAGCATATTCCTTGCATAAATATACGAAAGCGCCACCTAGCTGCCAGCGTAAATATGCAGCCTAAGATACGACGGTGTAAGACACTTACGTCGGTCGGATCTTAGAGAAATCTTAGAGAAATCTATGCGTAACTGATTCTATGAATCAGTCGCATAGATACGACAGCCCGCACTCAGAGATACGGCGGCGTATCCGGAGATACGCCGTTGTATCTCCTTTCTGAATCCGGGCCATTATGTTTTTCCATATTGCATAATTTCTCCTTCCTTCCTTCCTTCCTTCCTTCCTTCCTTCCTTCCTTCCTTCCTTCCTTCCTCTCTCACTCCCTCTCTAAATCCCTCTCACTCCCTGTCTGGCTCCCTCTTACGCCTTGTCTTGCTTCCTCTCTAAATCCCTCTCACTCCCTGTCTGGCTCCCTCTTACGCCTTGTCTTGCTCCCTCTCTTACTACCTATTTTGCACTCTTCCTCTATTTCTTTCATTCAATTTTTACTTTTGCACTTTCTTAATCTCCCTTGCTCTTCTTTTCATTGCTTTTTCTCCTCTCTCGCCCTCTTAATATTCATGCTGACACACTTACTTATTTTAATTTTTTAATGCAACTCCAGTTTTATAAAATATAATAAAATAGGCTGCAGGGCTGCCATCAGGGGGGAACAGGCATTACACCTGTAAGGAGCCCGGTGGCCCCCATTTTTATTTATTTTTGTTTGATTCCCCCCCCCCCCTTTAGCAACTCACAGCAGGAGAGAGAAGAGAAGACTTGAGTTGACATTGTTTTGTTCGTCAGCACCAAGCCGCCCCCCCCCCCAAGCCCCGCTTATCATCTTGCGGCAGGAGAGATAAGAGAAGAGATGACACTTGCGGCAGGAGAGAGGAGGGCCCCCCTGTTCTCTGCTCCAGGGGGGCCCTGCCTAAAGCTGTGTAAGGGGCCCCAAAATTTGTGATGGCTGCCCTGATAGGCTGACCAGCATGGGTTTAACAATGACCAGTGTCTAGGGTTGAGCGAACCCGAACTGTAAAGTTTGGGTTCGGTACGGACTTTGGGTTTTTCCCGAACCCGGACCCGAACCCGAATAATTGAAAAAAATGCGCGGAGGTCCCCGCAAATTCAATAACCAGACCCTTTAGGTCTGGTATGGATATTAAGGGGAACCCCGCCGTCAATTAAAAAAAAATGACGTGCGGTTCCCCCTAAATATCCATAACCAGACCCGTTATCCGAGCACTTTGACCTGGCCGGCCGCAGAAAAGAGGGGGGGACAGAGTGCGGCCCCCCCTCTCCTGAACCGCACCAGGCCACATGCCCTCAACATGGGGAGGATGTCCCCATGTTGATGGGGACAAGGGTCTAATCCCCACAACCCTTGCCTGGTGGTTGTGGGGGTATGCGGGCGGGAGGTTTATCAGAATCTGGAAGACCCCTTTAACAAAGGGGACCCCCAGATCCTGACCCCCCCCTGTGTGAAATGGTAATGGGGTACACTGTACCCCTACCATTTCACGAAGGAAGTGTAAAGTATTGCAAAAAAACACACACACCGTAGAATAAAGTCCTTTATTAAAAAAAAAAAAGGTGTCCGCTCAACTCTACCAGTGTCAATAAACCACTTCCTGTGTGCTCAGGCTGTCCAGTACACATGCCTGGACATGCATCACCATGTTGGCCTGGACTCAATGTACAATAGTGTAAAGAATGGTGCTGACGTTAGTCTCTGACTTATTGAAGCCTGTTTGCCACTGTTGCAGGTAGGTAGAAGAGGACCATGGGGAATTTCATGAGTAGACAGAAGAGTGATGGATTTGTAGCATGTGTAGCTGAGTGCCCTTTTACTTCCAGTGCTCAGATGCTGTGTGCAAGCCCCTTTAACTGTATTTCCCACAGCTCCCTGATTTCCTTGATACGCCCATGGAGTATAAATTCTTCATCTTATCTTCCATAGACACACAGGAATGAATAGTAAGGGGAACCCCGCACCAAAATTAAAAACAAAATGGCGTGGGGGTCCCCCCAAAATCCTTGCAAGACCCTTATCCGAGCAGGCAACCTGGCAGGCCACAGGAAAAGAGGAGCAATGAGAGAGCGCCCCCCTCCTGAACCATAACAGGCCACATGCCCTGAACATGGGGAGGGTGAATACCCCATAATGTTTGGTATCCGGCGAACGGGTGAACATCAGATATTCAAGTCGAACTTCTGCTCGACCCAAACATTGGGCTCATCCTTAGTTGGAAGCACAGCAGCACTTGGAACAGGAAGAGGAAGAAAAGGAGGAAACTATGGAAGTACATAAGAAGTTCACAGTCAGGGGGTTAGCAGGCATGTTCTCAAAAGTGAATGCAGTTTTATTACAATTATAGAGTATGTACCCAAATGTTGAAAGGTTCTCTAAAGTAGAACGGCAGATGAATGAATTTATGCACTGTTATCGTGAATTTTATGACAAAAAAAGAAAATTACAAAGAAGAGCACCTTAACAGAATTCTTCCTGCAAGCTAACCCTACCAGTTCTATAATTTCCTTTCCTAAAGGATAACTTTTGAGAGGCTGTTTTCACTTCCATTCAGATAAACTGTAAACTTAGCCACAACATAATTTCAGACTCAATGTGTTATACTGTACTTCCCGATAGCCTGAAAAAAACAACAACCTGCTGATAAGTGGCACTGATAATCAAAGTAGAAGAGTCATCCATCAAACTTATATGGTACATATCCAAGGGCAGCATATGTCAAATACCAGTAATCAAAGAGCTTTATTTATTAGATTAGATATTGGGAGACATGAGAATGTTTTAGTGTTTGTTTAAGTTAGTTGGTTTACTGTTCGTTATGTTTAGTGAAATATTTTTTTTTTTTTTAACAAGCAGAGATTTTATCACCCCAAAATGTAATTGGTATTTCAGGATTTCCAGCATGTTTTATTAGTTTTTATTCCACTGTTTCTTTTTTTTTTTTTTCATTCAAATTTAAGTTTATTTTCAATAAAAGTACATACATTTGTACTATAACAGCAGTATACAAGTCAGTAATACACAGAAAATAATAAATCAAATGTATTGCTTTACATATTAGATGGTCCTGTCGTAAAAACTGTCTATCATATACAGCCATATCATATGCTCATCACCATACGGTGAGAGTATAACTGTTTGTAATAGCTAAGATGAAAAGCTAGGTTTATCCAATAATTTATAATTAATAATTAAATAAATAAAAGGATATTTCCATATACTATATAATTCCTTAGGGTTATTGTTGTCACACAATAAAAAAAACCCCATGTGTGTACTGGATCTAATTTCATTGAACGAATAAAGGATGGGATTTCTGGAGAACAATGACCTCTCTGACACCCCCACTGGGAACTGTCTGTGTCCAAGAGGTTAAGCAAACCTTTCAATCCCCCTTCCCTCCCTCCAATAATTATCACCAATACCCACCAGTATCTGTAAATATATATTCTCAAAACCCTTAACATACCTAACATCCCCAAAAATTTGGTGGAATCTTTTGACAACCTAAACATAGGCTAATACAAATGTTTATATATATCTTTTTTTTTTTCTAAACATAACACTCTGAGAATGAGAAATAACAAGGATTTTATCCTCGTATAAAAAACAAAATTATCAAATCAAAGAACAATCAATGAAAAGAAGAGAAAAAGAGAATAAAGAAAAAAAAACAGAAGACAAAAAGATGAGCAAAAAAGAAAGTACGAAGAGGATCAGGGGAAAGTGAAAGGAAAAAGAAATGGCAGCCTGCCTGCCAACGAACAACATCGTCCAAAGGATATAAATATCACCACAGCCATTATGGGGTAAAAGATATTCCCATAAATTTCATCCACGGTTCCCATATTTCATGGAAAAGAGTAGACATATCCAACATGGAACAGACCCTCTTTTCTTGTTCCATAATCCATGTAACCTTTTGTTTCATATACCGGATGGAGACAGTAGATTTTTTCCACGCAGCTGCAATTGTGATCCTGGCACCCGTCAGAATGTATAGGATGAGTTTTCTAGTAACCTTGGAGGTTTGGGGTAACATCCCGTGAAGTAAAGCGATAGTGGGGGATTGATGCAAATTACAGCCTGTGACACGTCTTATTATGTTGAACACCTTATTCCAGTATCCACGTATTTTGGGACATTCCCACCATATATGTACCATGGACCCCAATCCCTGACAACCTCTGAAGCAAAGGGGCGAAGTTGACGGATACATGGAAGCCAGTTTAACAGGAACTAAATACCACCTAGTATAAATTTTTACATTAGCCTCTACAAGGGATATATTCACATATCCTTTAATGGATCTAGTATAATTACTACACCAGTCAGATAAATCCCAGTTGTTATTAAGTTCCCTTTCCCAGGCCAGCATATGAGGTAATTTGGTGCAGTTATTAGCAAGCGATTGATATATGATTGAAATATTCCCCTTCCTGATCAATCCCTGATCACAATTACTTTCATAAGGTGTCAATAGTCCAGAGATCGAGCCACTATCCCATAGGCTTTGTGCATAGTCATGTAGTTGAGAAAATCTTAATTTTTCTGAGACAGGAAGACCTAGCTTGTCAATGAAGTGTTGTTCAGGAAGTGGACCCGAGCGCGAAAAAAAACGGCCTATACGATACAACCCTTTGTCATGCCACCATTTGAACGAATCTACTTCAATTTTAGAAACAAAGAGTGGGTCTAGAAAAACACTCGATAAAGGTCTGCCTTTAGAAATTAGAGAGGGATTGTTTTTAAGTGAATCCCAT
This sequence comes from Rana temporaria, assembly GCF_905171775.1. Lineage (NCBI taxonomy): Eukaryota > Metazoa > Chordata > Amphibia > Anura > Ranidae > Rana > Rana temporaria. The sequence continues at coordinate 281,598,927 of NC_053492.1, read as the reverse complement.
AAAACAAAAGTTTGAGAAAGAGTCGGAGATAAAATAGAAGGCCTATTCTTGGTAGGACTCCACATTAACTCCTCTATCGTTAGATTCGGGGTTGCCTGCTCTTCTATATCTAACCAGTCAGGGCGTTCATGTTTAAGAAAAGTTTCCGATAACTGTGCCAATCTTGCTGATTGATAGTACCATAATAAGTTGGGTACCCCCAGACCCCCCTGTTCAGGCAAGTTATAGAGAGTGCGAGATGGAAGGCGTGGACCCTTATTGTTCCAAATAAACTTGATAATCTTTCCTTGAAAGGATTTTAGATGACTTTTAATTATCGGTATGGGTAATGATCTAAAAAGATACAAAAGCCTAGGGAGAAGAGTCATCTTAACCGAGTTAATTCTACCAATCCAACCTATATTCTGAGTCCCCCAATCTCTCAAATCTTTCTCAAGTTTTCTATACATAGGTGGATAATTGGCCAAATACAAGTTTTGGATGTTGGGGGTCAAATAGATACCTAGGTATTTGATATAAGAGGTGTCCCATTTGAATCCATAATTTTCCTTCAGTAGAGAAACCGTGGATTCAGAGAGAGAAACATTGAGGGCCCTAGACTTGGCCATATTTACAGTTAGACCTGAAACCATAGAAAATTTGTCTAAAAGAGAATATAATTCCGGTAGGGATGTATCTGGAGCGGTCAAAAACAGTAAAAGGTCATCTGCAAATAAGGCACATTTATGCTCCATTTTGGCACATCTAACTCCCCTGATGTTTGTGTTTTCACGAATAGCTATAGCCAAGGATTCCATAACTATTGCAAACACTAGGGGAGACAGAGGACAACCCTGCCTAGTACCCCTATGAATCTCAATAGGTTCCGAAAAAATACCCTGAAAGCGTATATTAGCTTTAGGATGAGAGTAAAGTGCAGATAAGACTCCAAGAAATTTCGTGCCAAACCCCCAACGTTTCATCACTTCTAACATGAATGGCCATGATACTGAGTCAAATGCTTTCTGTAGATCAATAGAAAGAAGCATTCCCCTTTGATTAGTATCACCAGTCCAACCCGAGTTCAAAATGGAGATCAGATCCACAGCCCTCCTAACCTGATCAGGACCTTGCCTTCCAGCTATGAAGCCTACTTGATCTTTACTAACATACTGGCCAATGAAAGAGGACATTCTATTGGCCATTACCTTAGTGAGTATCTTAAGATCGTTGTTAATGAGGGATATAGGTCTATAGTTTTCCACCAGGCTATGGTCTTTTTCTGGCTTTGGGATAACCGAAATATAAGCTAAATTAAGTTGCCTGTCTATGGGAACTCCACCGGTCATGTGATTGAAAAATTTAACCATGTAGGGTGTTAAAATGCTCGAATATGTTTTATAATAAGCACTTGAAAACCCATCAGGGCCCGGAGCTTTATCTAATTTCAGGTTTTTAATTACTAACAATACTTCTTCAGCTGATATGGGAGACTCCATCATTTCTCTATGTATTTCAGTCAATTGAGGTAGATTCAAATTGTCTAGAAAATCATCCATTCCCTCTGAAGAAGAATCATCAGTGGATGCATAAAGCTTAGAAAAAAAATCATGAAAGGCCTCCATTATCTTCCTAGGATTCAGGGTAAGAGAACCATCAGTCATCCTTATTTTAGGGAGAGATCGTGATTGAAATCTGGGAGAGAGTTTATGAGCTAGCATCGGGCCTATTTTATCTTTAAATTTATAGAAATTAGCTCCAGTCCATTTCATATCTTCCCCAGCTTTAGTGGTAAGTACCAAGTTTAGGGCTGATCTAGCTGCATCAAGTGCCTGAGTAGGAAAGTTAAGAGGATCAGATTTATGTTTTTTACGGAGCTCTATATAGTTGTTTTCCAGCTTCCTTATGTCTATGTTTCTTTGTTTCTTGAGGCCAGCGGCCACTTGTATAATTTTGCCTCTGATAGAAGCCTTGTGGGCAGCCCACAGAGTTTCAGGGGACACATCTCCTGTATCATTATGCTTAAAGTATTCTAGAAGAGATTGCTCAATATCCTTCATTAGGGCAGGGTCCTTCAAAATAGACTTATTTAGTGTCCAATGAGACACTTTAGGAGAAGTGTCCTCTCTCCTCAGTGACAATAGAACCATCGAGTGATCTGACCAAGAAACATCAACTATGTGAGACTTAATGGCAGCTGGGACGTGATGGTTAGAGATTAATATATGATCTATACGCGAATAAGAATGGTGAGGGTTAGAATAGTGAGTATAGTCCTTAATTTTGGGGTTCAACTCCCTCCAGATGTCAGTTAATCTAGACTGATGTAGAATGCGTGCTACTTGTAGACTAAGTTTAGTCGGTCTGACGATTCCATTGACAGAAGGTTTGGACTTATCCAATCCCGTGTCAAAAGCTAGATTAGAGTCTCCACCCATAAGAATGATCCCCTCCATAAATGGTCGGAGGGTGTCAAGCATCTGAGAGAAAAACTTTTTCTGACCTCTGTTAGGAGCATAATAAGAAATAAATGTGTATAGTCTGCCATCAAGGGTACCTTGTAACAATAGAAACCTACCTTCCGGATCTCCAAATTCTTTAGTCAGGTTAAAATTACAATACCTAGAAAACAAAATGGCCACACCCTTAGTTTTGTTTTCTGCTTTAGCTAGGTAAAACAATGGAAAGTGGGCATGCATAAAGGAAGGGTTGTATCGTTTAGGAAAGTGGGTTTCTTGAAGGAAAACCACATCTACACGGAGAGATTTGTATACTTGAAAAGCTTTGCGCCTCTTAACAGGAGAATTCAACCCCTGAGTGTTGTGAGTAACAACACTAAGGGGTTTAGATACATCATTCGATCCAGCCATAAGTCTTGTCGACACCTATGAACATGCAGGACCGTACAGATATCATCAATAGTCTCGCAAATACGAACAATGGCAGGCAGGCTGAAGAAACGAAGAGAGTATGAAGAAGAAAGAAAAAGAAATGAAAAGGAGAGATAAGAAGAGAAAAATAAAAAAACATATAGCACAATAAACTATTAGATCGTGCAAGGTCAATTCGTGACCCAGAATGGGGGAAGAGAATGATTCTCCTTCCCTCATTCAAACAAGAAATTTTTGCATAGTCCCAGAAAAGGACTATATTCTTACCCATTGGGTCGACAAAGTGTCGACACAAGAGGTAAGTTGAGGTTCAATACCTCACCGTCGTCAGTTGCCGACAAATTAAACATAACACCTTAAAACAAATTTTAGAAAAAAGGCATTTGAATCATAGGATGACCAAAAAAGAGGAGAAAAATCTAAATAAAAACGGCATTAAACTAGATATGTAATCCCGGAGTCTTCCCTTTTTTTAAAAAAAGAATCCGGGATAAAATTCATCTGAATTAAAGAATAAGAAATAAGTCCTGAGTAAGTCTATTCAATATTCAGGGTGTTTGGTCACCTCCAATTTTCCTGTATTTGACCTTGTTCCATGAATTCTGAGTCGGACTAGTAGGAGTGTTTCTCTTGGTAGATTGAACTGGAGGTGGAGTAGTGTCCATAGCAGGTTCAAGAGAAATCATTTTCAGATCAAACAGAAGTCTTTCACCCTCTTGGAAACTATGGATCACATGGTTCCTACCATTATAATTGAATTTTAAGGCGAAGGGGAAAGCCCATTTATATTTGATGTTTTTGTTGATGAGGGCAGACAATAACGGTTTCATTGCTCTTCTTTTCTGAATGGTATATGGAGAAATGTCAGAGAATATTTGTATGGTATTACCTTGGTATTGAAGATTCTCCTGTTGTCTGGACCGTTTCATAATGTCCTCCTTGGTAGAGAAAAAATGAGGCTTGACCACCACATCCCTGGGTAAGCCATCTCTTCTTAGTGGGCCTAATGATCTATGAGCCCTATCAATTTCTAATTTTATATCAGGCATAGATGGAAGGAGGATTTTCATAATGTCTCGTATTGCTGAATGAACGTCCATAATGGACTCAGGTAGACCCCTAACCCTGAAGTTTTCTCTTCTTGACCTGTTTTCCAAATCATCAATTTTAGCCTGAGCGGCCTCTAGTTGTTTCTGTAGGAAGTGGATATGGTCATCATGTTGTTCAGTTTTCGAAACGTTAGTGTCCAATTTATGTTCCACCGAGTCAATCCTGTTGCCAAGACATTGGAAGTCTGCCCTAATATCTTTAGTAATTTTCTCAGCCGTAAGAGCTAGACCCCTTTCCATCATTTCAGAGATCCTATTATAGAGATCAGCAACATTGAAAGAAACTTCTGGAGCATTTTCAGTATTAGCAGTCACTTGTACAGGTTCATGTGAGGGAGGCACCACAGAAATCCCATGTTCTGCCATTGCGGGTATTATGCCCTCCCGAACTACAGATGAAAATAAGGCTGTAGTTGTAGATGAACCTAATAAAGGAGATGATGAGGAGGGCGGCACATGAGACGAGAACTGTTCTGTTAACTGAGGTTCCACCATAGACACCTGAGGACCTGTAATAGGAGGGGTGTCCATATCAAGGAGACACTCTTTGATAATTGAGTTCTTATTTTTTTTTTTAACCTGTTTCCCCTTCATATATGAGAAGCGCTGTAAAGAAACCGTATCAGTATGAGTAAAGTCGCTTTATAGTTTAGAATCTACAGTTCACTCCAATATCAGCTCCTATAGGTGTAGTAGACCTATAACTATCATCAGTCAATGGGCGTTAATTATGTGATCAGTCCAAACCCAGTTTTGAGCCTTTATAGCAAGTATTGTAAAAAGACCAGCTTCATAAAAACGCCTCAAATTACATATCATGCAGGTTTCATGTTAGCATATAGAATTGCAGCTCATGTCGACTAACATCAGACGGTGCGTTGAAACACCTCAGTAAATTCCCATAGTAGGGATAATCATAGGATAGTCCTCAGTTTATAGAAAAGATAAATGTTTTCCAAGGTATTTCATCCAGTTCTGAGGCGATAATTTGACACCCCACAGGGTGTAAGGATCACTGTGTATACCTATACCTCTGTTAATATTATTAGTATGAATCCTTGTAGAATTCCGTTGTATGTCAGTGGATCTCCTACTTATCTGGTAAAAATCAAGGTCTCTGCTAGCCTTAGAACAATATGTTTGAATATTAGTCTCCCACATCCACGGTGTTGTAGATAGTATATTAATGACCTATATATGGCTCAGGGTTACCTTATTCTGAAGGCTAGTCTTTTATATGCAGATTTAGTGTGGGAAAATTTTCAATTGCTGTATTATCTACCTCACTTTGAGTGTCCTGTGTCGGTATACTGGTAGGCCACCAGATGGCAACGTTACCTCAGCATCAGTAATACCATCTGCGTCATAGGGCCTCCTACTATGCAAACGAGTCCTTCCTCCAGTTTCAAGATGGGGTGTGTGATCCGGATATCACCCGCAGAGTGGAGGGCATCAGGTAAGAGTGTCACTGCGATCGGATCGTCAGCAATCCCTATTCCACCCGACCGTGTCTACTTAGGCCATATTATGGCGATTGTGCACCCGTGAGGTAAAAGGCCTCGGTGTCCGTCACTATAGCGGGTAGCTCCTCCGCTGAAGAACGGGTATTCTCCCAGTGGCGCCCGCTCTATGAGTCAGGCAGCCCGGTATAACGTGGATGGGGGTTCTTTCTTGTTTCCCTTCCCCCTTTCTTCCTCTTCTTTTTTTTTTTTACCGCTCCGCCGATCCGTCCAAAATTGAGCGCGGTGATGTCCGAGGCTTTGTAGGCCTCAAAATGGCCGCTGTGATCCTATGAGGGATCAGGCCTCTTCATGTACCAGAGAGCTGGCGAATCATCCGGATCTCCCAAAAAGGAACGATGCGGCCTATGGAGAGTCCCGGGTACCGGATTCTAAGTTTGGGGCAAATAGAATCCTGATTCGGTACCGGATGGCTATCGATTCGTTTAGGACAGGCAGAGCTCCCTCAGAACACGTCCAGCGCCATCGACGTCCAGGCCACGCCCCGTACAAATCTATTCCACTGTTTCTATTTATAAATTACTGAGAATAGAAATGCCCCAAACAAAGAGCAGCAGATCAGTCTTTTATCCCTCCGGGATCCCATTAAACAGGCTTTGCAACTGGTAACAAATGCACAACTCTTTTACCATTGTATACAAAATTACAATTAAGTATGGATTTTTTTCTATCCTTAAAGGCCATACAGTTTTGTGAAATTCCATCTATCAGATCGTTATGTAGTGCAGTATGCATAATTATGGTTTCTTATTTCGAATCGCTACAATAAAATCTACTTTTACTGTGCAATCAAGAACCGTTTAGATTATATAGAAAGCTCTGAATACATCTTCCAATCATGGGTGTAATGTTTTAAGGTGGATTTGGCTTTTTAAATGCGTAGGTTTTAAATGCTAGCATTGTTCTCTTTTTTTTCGTATAGATCTCAGTCTTCACACTTAATTGTAAAACTGCTTTTGCTTCTATTGGCTTTGCAATATTTCCAAAGCTTGCAGCAGCCAACTATCCGACAATTAGAGGCAAAGCCACTTTGTTGCAAAGGTAATGCCCTGCAATGATCTTATTATCCATATCACAGCATGGACAGGGCCAACATTGGTCTGTATCTACAAAGTAATGTTTATTGATTGTCACTAAAACAACAAGTATCTTTTGTTTAAATACAAGGGTGGAAAATGCAGATCACTGTTAATTCAGGGCGAGCTAGAAAAAGTTAAATATTGACAAGAGATTCATAATATAATTCCCTCAAGCATTTCCTGGAAATTTAAATAAGTATATCTATATCAATAATTTATAAAGTAACACTGTTATTGGTGCAAACAGAAAAGTTCAGCAAATACATTTAATATGCCAGGATATTTCCAGGGAAAAAATAGAAATCCCTTTATTATTATTACCCCTCTATATAATGAGAGTCTCTCCCTGCTATGCTGGAACTCCCCAGTTTTACCACAACTGAGATCTTAAAATATAGAACTCACTTGTATTGACTCTGTTGGGAGAGGCTTACTAATTATTAGTGTAGCGCCACCCCTGAAGGAGGAGCGTTTGGTGAATTTGGATTCTCTGTTCTGCGCCTCGACTCTACAAACAACCTCAACCCCTCTGGTACACTTGGTTGAATAAAATTACTGCAAGCACAATTTACATCACAAGTGAGAAATACCTTTCGCCCGGCTGTGGGATATGGCAATAAATACACACACATACACCTGTTTAGTGATAAATACGCTTTGCGGCCAACAGTAAGGCCTGCAGGCAGTATCAGAGCTTTGGGGTCACTGGTTAAGTAGCTCCTAGTGACTTTATTCCCTAGCAGTGGTAGCAATATTTTGGCCACAAAGGCCCTCTTACCAGTCTCGGTAACACTGATTTAGTTGCCTCTTTGACCAAGCGTCAACTCGCTTAGGTTGCTTAGGGTGACTCTGGCAGGCAGCACAGCAAAGACAGGATCCTGGGAGTGGCTTTGTCTCTCCACACACTGTAGTGTAGCTTCCAATGGCACCTCGTTCTCTCTCCACACTGGCCCCGATAACTCGCTGCAGACTTAGAAGATTCCCCAAATGGCTGTGGATTTCTGCCAACTCAGGCTCTGTCTTTCTCTGGCTGATAATCTTGGGCACAGTTGTTCTCTCCTCACTGTCTCTGCACTGTCATGTCAGAGCCTTTTCTTTTCCTTTCCTGGGCTCCTAGGCTCTCAATCTCCCTCTCCGCTCTTTTATATGTCTCTCTCTCTCTCTCTCAGATGCTGGTATATCAGACAGCTCTCCTCAGATGCTGGTACATCAGACAGCTCTCCTCATTCTTTTACCTCAGAAGTTTCTTTCTCCTCAGCACTTCTCCCCTCAGTTTTCTGGAAGCACAAGTCAGCATTTCCCTGTATCTATCGCGTGGCCAAAAGGAGAAATTGCATTACAAAAATGCCTGCTACATTAGTAAATAAGAGGGTTCAGAGTTCAATCTGATTGGGTTTTTTAATTAAGTGTTGTTGAATTCAGCATGTTTCTCTCAGCCAATCCCTGGCAGGTTAGCAGTTGAGATGTTGCAGGAAAAATAGACAGAATTATGCAGAATGAATCGAATAAACTCAAGGAGAGTGGCTGTCACAGCCAGTGAGACCATGGACACATGGATATCAGGAACTATTGATACCACTGCTACTTCAGCAGCTGTCACTTGTGGTGTTTGTACAATGGTGATTGAAGCAAATGTGCTAAAAAAGTAAAGCACATTTCATGTAAAGACCCAGAATCAAACCTATTAACCTGCCTGGCGGTATTTCCGAGTCTGACTCGGGGTTAGATTTTCATGCTGCGAGCGGTAACCCCGAGTCAGATTCGGGCTCGCCTCCCTGGATCCAGGGAGTGTTTACTTACCTTGTCCCTGGATCCAGCGATGCCACCGCGCTGTGTGAGCGAGCGGGTCCTCGCTCGATTCACACAGCGTCCTCCTGTGCCGCCGATCTCCGTTCCCTGCGACGTTACGACGCACGGGAGCGGAGAACGGCGCCAAATTCAAAAACGTAAACAAACACATTACATACAGTATACTGTAATCTTATAGATTACAGTACTGTATGTAAAAAATACACACCCCCTTGTCCCTAGTGGTCTGCCCAGTGCCCTACATGTTCTTTTATATAATAAAAACTTTTCTTTCTGCCTGCAAACTGTAGATTGTCCATAGCAACCAAAAGTGTCCCTTTATGTCAAAGATAGTTTTAGAGCAGCTAAAAAACAGCGATAATAAATTATAATCACTTGCACAATTGTGCTATAGCGAATTGTGGGGAAATTCGTCATAAAAAAAAAAAAATTACAGCAACAATTCTGCAACTGAGCAAATTTCAGTGATTTTGATTTGATTACATTATTGAATAATTTTTATTATAATTATATTATTATTTGTTATAATTATTTATAATTATTTATTATATTATAATTATTTATTATATTATAATTTATAATTTTGTTTTTAAAAAAATTTCATACCCGGGATGCCTATTAGAATCTTGTTTGGTCAGATTTAAGTGAGTTATTTCTAAAAATTACAGGCCTACAATATAAAACGCCAAATTTCCTTGCAAATAATGGTACCGCTTTCAGCACCTTTTTTCTGAAAGAATCATACCGCCAGGGAGGTTAAACAGAGCATCTTCTGTTTGAGCCCCCATCCCAAACCTTATTTTTTGTGTAATAAATAACATGTTGCATTACACAACTGCCTTTTAATTTCAGATCTCAGACAGAGTTTTGTCATTCTGGTATTGACATTTCCTCACACAACTTGGAATTAATGGTTTCCACAATTGGATGAGAACAAGTCGGGCTCAGTGTTGTACACACCAGACAATGGCATCCATGTTTTTGTGGAATGCAATAATTTTTTTAACAATTAGGATGTTGTGTAAGTTTTTTTTTAAGAATATTTTTTTTTAAGAATATTTTTTCACTAAATCTTTAAAGTGTTGGAACATCAACAATTGGTTATTTTTTGAAAAGTAATCACTTCTTTAGTGGTATCCTTTCTCTTTTAATCTTAGCCGTCTGCCTGCCTGTGGATTGAAGGAAACCTGTTTTTTTTTACATCATCAAGCAACCCTTTCTAGTCTTGTTAGAAAACTCTTTCTAGTCTTGTTAAAGAGGAAATAAACTTAAAGCCGTTTTATATGTAAGCCAGTATGACAATGTATTCCCACACATTCCACTTTTTAAAAACGTCATTTAAAATTATCGTGTGTGGGCTACAAATCATTTTTCGGCTTCTGAAAAAAAAAATTCGAACATGCTGCATTTTTTAATGTCTTTTTAAAAAATGTTGTTTTTCGGGTTGTAAAAAATGATCAAATGTGGGCTAAAATGACGTTTTAAACCCGCACATGCTCAGAAGCAAGTTATGAGATGGGAGCGCTCGTTCTGGTAAAACTACCGTTCATAATGGAGTAAGCACATTCATCACGCTGTAACAGACAGTAAAAGACGATTCACGCTTTTCTAACCTTGGAATCAGCTAAAGCAGCCCAAAGGCGAATAGAACTTCCCCTTCAGAGTGCCGTCGTACATGTTGTACGTCACCGCGCTTTGTTCATTATTTTTTTTAAACGATGGTGTGTGGGCAACGTCGTTTTTAATGTTGAATTTGGAAAAACTTTGTTTTTTGGACATGCTGAAAAACAGCATTTTTTTTTTTCATGCTGAAAATTGATCATGTGTACGCGGCATTACTGTTCTGCAGCAGTTTTAAAAATCTTCCTTCCTGGGGTAAACCAGCACCATTTTAACTATTGACTTCTGAGTCCATTTTGCAATTTACTTCTGCCCTTTCTGATAGTCCGATCTTTAATCTTGTGCATACGCAATGGGTTTTGATCAAACCTCATTCTAGTTTTGGGATCACTATGGTAACTGTGTCCTTCGGCTCATTCCCGCTGCAGTTAGCCACGATGTCTCAATGTTTACACTCCCTCCCTGTGACATGTAAGGTCAAATGGGGTGTATCAGGAGACTGTAATATCTTGGTGCTGTGCCAGGCAGAGCTGATATGACAGACACAGCTTGCATCTTTATGGACTGACAGCACAAGGAGCGTGCTGTGAATCTGGTTAACCATTTGCCATGGTTATACAGCTGCAGGTCGGCTCTATTGCGCAAATCATCGTAAGTGTATGACGCTTTGTGCAATAGATACAGTGGATGCACACATGGCGCTGGAACCAATGCGCATGGCCAGTGGCCACAATGTCTGCCGGCCACCCAAGATTGCTCCACAGAGAGCCAGAATGGGAATCTGTCAATGTAAACACACAGACCCCCGGTCTGTCAGGGGAGTACAGAGTGATCATCTATTCCTAGTGATTAGGAAGAGTACTCTCTCTGTACTCCCTGTCAGTCCACTCCCCCACAGTTAGAAACACCTACCAGGGAACACATTTAACCCCTTTTTCACCCCCTAGTGTTAACTCATTCCCTGACAGTGTAATTTATACAGTAATCAGTGCATTTTTATAGCGCTGATCACTGTATAAATGTCACTGGTCCCAAAAAAAAAAAGTGTCAAAAGTGTCTGATCTATCAACTGCAATGTCGCAGTCCCACTAAAAATTGCTGATCACCGCCATTACTAGTAAAAAATAATAATAATGAAAATGCCGTAAATCTATCCCCTATTTTGTAGACGCTATAACTTTTGTGTAAACCAATCAATATACACTTATTGCGATTTTTTTTTTACCAAAAATATGTAGAAGAATACATATTGGCCTAAACTGAAGAAATTAGTTTTTTTTGGATATTTATTATAGCAAAGGGGCACATTGGCATATTCCACACTTCCCCCAGTACTGGTTGACTTTAGGATTGGTTTGAATTAAAAATGTATGTAATGTTGTGTATTACATATTAGTGATGGGGAGCAGGAAGATCTGTACACAACCCCTTTTAAAGGTTATTTAATATGATGGTAGAATGTGTATTACATACAGTAGTAATAGAGAGACGGGAGGCCTGGACACAAACCCTTCATTAGTGTATGAGAATAAATGGTTACTGGAAATCCTTGAGTAAGCCTAGGTTCACACTGCTGCGAATTCAAAATCGCGGTAAAATGCACGATTTTGCCGCGATTTCGCGGCTGCGATTTTGCCGCGATTTCGGCCGCAATTTAATGTAAATCGCGGCCCAAAATCGCAAAAAGTAGTACAGGAACTACTTTGTGAAATCGCAGATGCGGCGTCGCACTGATTAGGACAGTGCCATTGCCGACAATTGCCGCCGATTTGAGATGCGATTTGACATGTCATATTGCATCTCAAATCGTTACAAATCGTACCCAGTGTGAACCAGGGCTAAAGGTGATTGTTAAATCTTGATTCAAAGCTGTAATACCCTTCTAAATGATTTGCTCCAAAATGACCAATTTTTGACTATCTCTTTATATCTCTACATTTTGGACTTAGCCAGGGGTCAAGTCCTGGGGAAAAAAGTGTGGGAACTCCCACCCAAGATCCACTTAAGCAAGTTCTTTCTAAATCCTGCGATAACTCGTGGCAGACCTCCGCAATGTCTCCTGGGAACAATGACAAAAGCTCCCATGAGATATTGTGGCATCGAGGAAGTGACGGAATACCCGCACACTACCTGATGAATCCATATACAGGAAGCACCCAGTAACATAAAGGATTGCTAAGGTTCGCCTGCCCCTGACAGTGGCTCGAGCTGGGCATCGCCGCTTAGTGAAGGATTGGCTCGGGCGGCTCGGCTGCTTGAGCCTGCTCTAGTCCTGCAAAGGGAACTGTGTTCCTGCTGTGAAAAAAGTGCAGGAACTCTGTTCCCATGCGTTCCAGCAGGACTTGAGCCCTGGACTTAGCCTTTTAACCACTTGCATACTGGGCCTATTCTAGCACTCCTCTCCTACATGTAAAATTCATATTTTTTGGGTTAGAAAATTACTCAGAACCCCCAAACATTATATATATATATTTTTTAGCAGACACCCCAGGGAATAAAATGGTGGTTATTTCAACTTTTTATCTCGCACACATGAATTAAAAAATAGCCTTAAAGTAAGACCAATTTTTTTTTGTACAATGTGAAAGATGATGTTACGCCAATGTCACACTTTAAAATTGTGCACACTCATGGAATGACGCCAACATTTGGTACATAAAAATCTCCATAGGCGACACTTTAAATTTAATACAGAAAAGGTCTTCTGCTAGAACTGTTGCTCGCACTCCAATTTTTCCATTTTTCCATCAGTTATCCGATGAAGCTGACTGATGATCAGTCGTGCCTACACACCATCAGTTAAAAAAACGAGTGTGTCAGAACGCGGTGATGTATAACACAATGACATGCTGAAAAAAACAAAGTTCAATGCTTCCAAACATGGGTCGACTTGATTCTGAGCATACGTGGATTTTTAACCGATAGACGTACCCACAGACAATCGTTTTTTTCTATAGGTTTTTTTATCCATCAGATAATTTTAAAACAAGTTCCTATTTTTTTTAACCTATGGATAAATAACCGATGGGGCCCACACACGATCGGTTTGGTCTGATAAAAACGGTCCATCAGACCGTTTTCATCAGCCTAACCTATCGTGTGTACACAGCATCAGGCGCGCAGCAATACCTTGCATGTGTGGTTTGAACAGCGTTTACATATGTAGGTGGGACTTACGTGTGTGTTCGTCTCTGAGCATGAGCTACCGGGGACAGGGGCGTTTAAACAATTTTTTTTTCATTTTTTTTTTATTTTACTTTTCATTTTTTTTTACACTTTCTTTTAAATTTTTGTATCACTTTTATCCCTATTATAAGGCATGTAAACATCCCTTGTAATAGGAATGGTTAGTTACAGGTCCTCCTTATTTTGAGCAATGTGGGGTAATTTAGACCCTGCACCTCTCCTCCAGGAAGGAAAGCATGAGATCGAAAAAAAATCACGATATTATGCTTACCAGCTTAGATCGCGGCTATATAATGACATCCGCGGCCTCGACGTGAAATCATAACAACAAGCCTAGGCCTCCGACGGTCATAGACACAGTCTATGGTCGTCATCTGGAGGCGGCCAATTCTTTCTCCGGGTCCCCAAAGGCACGGTAGAGCCCAGAGAAGCACCGGATGGTGGCAGGAGGGGGGATGTCCCCTTTGTCACTTGTAAGAATAATTAAGCGGTGGAAAAGCCGCTATGGTCATTCTTATGGTGCACAGAATTGCTGGCTGAAAACGAGGATATCTGAATGATGGCTGTAGCTGCAGGAATCATTCAGATATTCCCACTGAAAATCAAGGATGTCATATGACGGCCTTGGGCTGAAAGTGGTTAAAATAAACTTGCCATGCTCCTATGCCACATATTAACAATGTTACAGTTACAGAATGCTGCCAGACCCTAAGCCTCAAGCAAGACTCTAGCAAGAGTTATGAATCCAGACAAATAGAACAGCATTCAGGGTGGTTATAAAGGGCTTTATTTCTATAATATATATAAAAAAATACTAAAGCCTCTACACTGGTGGTTTTTGAAAGGAGATCTAATAAAAATTCAGATATCTTACTAAACTTAAATGTGAATTTTTTGTCTATCCTTGCTTGCATTGCTCGAGCACTTGGGCATACAGTACCAAGATATATATTTCCAGCTGGGTATTCTTATTCTTTAACCACTTTACAACCGAAGGCCGTCTTTTAACGGCCTCGGCTTTGTGCGGCTTTGTGCGGTGATATCTGAATGATGCCTGCAGCTACAGGCATCATTCAGATATCACCGTCTTCAGCTGCCGATTCTGTGCACTATAAGAATGATCAAAGTGGCAGTTCCGCCGCTTGATCGTTCTTATAGGCGGCGGGAGGTGACGCCCCCCCTCTTGCCGCCATCCGGTGCTTCCCCAGGCTCTCCCGTGCCATCGGGGGCCCGGAGAGCGAATCGGCTGGTGCTGTCTGGGAAGCATAGAGATGAATGGTGACCAGATGAACCATCGGAGGCCCAGGCGCGACGTTATGACGTCACACCCGGTACCCGCAAGTAAACAAAGCCGCAATTGCGTCTGTCAGCATGTGATCAGTGAATTTTTTTTTTGCTTGTAAGCCTGGAGGAGAGATGTGGGGTTTTATTGACCCCATATCTCTCCATAAAGAGGACCTGTCACAGTGATTCCTATTACAAGGGATGTTTACATTCCTTGTAATAGGAATAAAAGTGATAAAAAAAAGTGTAAAAATAAAAAAATGAAGTCAAATTAAAATAAAATATATATATATTTTTTTAAAGCGCCCCTGTCCCCAGTAGCTCTCGCGCAGAAGCGAACATGCATGCATGTCCCGCCCACATATGTAAACGCCGTTTAAACCCCACATGTGAGGTATCCTCGCGTGCATTAGAGCGTGTGCAACAGTTCTAGCACTAGACCTCCTCTGTAACTAAACTGTAAAAAATGTTAAAGTGTCACCTATGGAGATTTTTAAGTACCGAAGTTTGGCGCCATTCCATGAGTGTGCACAATTTTAAAGTGTGATATGTAAGGCTGCATACACGCGATTAGTCCATCCGATGACAACGGTCCGAAGGTTAACTGATGAAGCTGACTGATGGTCTGATGTGCCTACACACCATCAGTTAAAAAAACGATCGTGTCAGAACGCGGTGATGTAAAACACAACGACGTGCAGAAAAGTTCAATGCTTCCAAGCATGCGTCAACTTGATTCTGAGCATGCGCGGGTTTTTAACCGATGCTTTTGCATACTAACCATCGGTTTTGACCTATCGGTTATCAGTCCATCGGTTTAATTTTAAAGCCAGTTCTAATTTATTTGACCGAAGGATAACTGACCAATGGGGCCCACACATGATCGGTTTGGACCGATGAAACGGTCGTTCAGGCCGTTTTCATAGTTTTTGACCGACCGTGTGTACGCGGCCTTAGGTATCTATTTACTCGGCGTAACATCATCTTTCACATTATACAAAAAAATTGGGCTAACTTTACTGTTTTGTTATTTTGTAATTCATGAACCGTTTTTCTTTCCTAAAAAAGGCGTTTAAAAAATTATTGCGCAAATACCGTGCAAGAAAAAAAGTTGCAATGACCGCCAATTTATTTCCTAGGGTGTCTGCTAAAAAAGAAATATATAATGTTTGGGAAAATTGAGATTTTTACATGAAGGAGAGTGCCAAAGGAAGTGCCAAAATAGGCCTGGTTGTCAAGTGGTTAATATATATAAAGTAAAAAAATGAGTCTGCATTGTACATCCACCATGCATGTACAGTATTGAAAAGGATGAATTGAGTCTCTGAGTATAATAATGATTAGAACATTCCCACACAGTAAATAGTCAGACAGTCATATAAAAGAATCCTCATTTAATTGTGAAGCCTTCATAAGAAAATTTGAGAGATTCTTTGAAAATGGTCCAGAAACTTCAGTACATTTCCACTAACAAGCCAAGCTGCTCTGAAAAACAGGAACAGCTTTAGTCATTACAAGATCCTTGCTAACTTGTGCTTCAAATTGAAATAGCTGGTTATACCTATAAAAGTAATACACTTTGGGCTCATAATCAGAGAACAGTTGTCTTTTGAATGTCTTCAGGGTATAAGCATTTTGCCAAATTTTTCATTTTGTACACACTTAACATACTCTATGATTAGAGCATCCTTGTGTTTTAATTTTCCCAAGATAGTCCTGTTTTTTTTTTCCAATATCGTATTTCAGTGCTTACAATACTCAGTCTTGTGGGATCTACACTACTAGAATAAATTGGAGGTAATTTCATAAAATTCTCAACCTCCAAAAAAGAAAACTACTTACGTAATAACTTGAACAAGGTAACTATAAGACAATAGGAATGGCATATGTAAGATTTTGCTTTTCTAGTTGATGTTTAAAGCAAGAACATTTTCTTTCTTGTTGTACCCAAAGTACATGCTAAGTAACCCTAACAGTAGAGTATCAATGGACAAATATCATACCATATTTGAATTTAGAAGAAATTGGCAACCATCTGTTTCTACTTGTATTTTTTTTAATGCAATATATTTTTATTTGGTTTTTACAAAGAACATGTACATAGTAAGGCAATAAGCCGGCAGTAGAGTACATAAGAACAACATAGGGTATGCAGAGTGGTAGAACAACACTGCATGTATTACAGAATAAAGCAGAAGTCCAAGTCAACAATTGACATTCATATCAACCTAAATATTTACTACACTAGAAGTAAATTATGGGAAACGGGGACAGGCCTCCCCCCCAGACACCCCTTACGGGATCAAGACTGTGTCCAGGACCTAGGCCAGCCCCCCTCCCTTGAACTGAGAACCGTTCAAGCGATGTAGCTAAAACAAGAATTGGTACAAGTAGCTTAGGGAGATAAACAGAAAAATATTCAGAGAAACATTTAACCCATCCTGACATTCCTGGTTAGATAGCTTAAGTCAGGTGGGTGGTAAGGAAAGCTGAGGGGTGTTATTGAACCAAAGTAACTATGGATGCCATTGTTTGGATCACTTCCCCTTGAGTGGGTGGTGTGGGGTTTTTCCACTTCCTAGCAATATTCAAGTTTGCTGAGAGTAGGATGTGGGCGAATGTATGTTTCAAGTATTTCAGGTATTGGTCCAGGTCAAGAAGCAGGATTGCTATGCTAGGGGAAGGAGCGATTGGTAAATGGGATATTTTGGACAGTAACCTGAATATTGAGTCCCAAAGGTGAGATAAGGAGGGGCAGCCCCAAAAGGTATGGAGCATGTCGCCTTTCTCTCTGCAGTGTCTCCAGCATTTATCGTCTCGAGGCCTACTATATTTAGATATTTTGTCAGGGGTCAGGTACCATCGTTGTGTAATTTTAATGGACATTTCCCAGAGAGCGGAACAGCATTTAACGTCAAAAGTAGAGTTGCAAGCTGTAGACCATTGTTTTGTGGTATATGTGCGACCTAGATCTGATTCCCATTGGAGCAAAGGGGTTGTTTTAGAGAAAACATTATTTTGTTGAAGAGCAGTGTAAAAGAGTGATATGCCCTTTACCATAGGTTTGGGAGTACTAAGAAGGGCCAAACAGGGCGGGGAATGTTGCGTTCCCATGAGGGTGATTATGGAGGTAGTGTCTAGTCCTTAAATAGAGGTAGATGTCAGAACCAGGGAGTTGGTATTCCTTTTGAAGGTCAGGGAATGATTTAAAGTCGCTGTCACTGAAAAGATCATTAATATGCAGGATGCCCTTCTCTCTCCATTTCGTGTAGGAGATCAAGTTAATGTTGTGTTAAAGTGCTAGAATGGGGATTCTTAATTTGAGTACGTCAGGGTGATCATGAGTAATGCTTACAAATTTGTTCCATACCCGAACTGTGGCTAGCATAGTGGGAGGAACAAAGGTGGGTAGTTTAGATGAGGGGAAAGTAGAGAGTAGCCATGAGGATAAGTCTCCACCTGGTATGTAGGTAGCATCAATTCGCCCCCAGATGGTATGTGGGGAAGGGGAGAACCACTTCCTGGCCTTGGAGAGCACCGCGGCCATGTAGTAGTCCCGGAAGTCCACATATCCTGAGCCCCCTGCTTTTCGGTCTTTGATCAGTCTGGAATGTGTGCATCTAGCCTTCTCACCTTGCCAGATGAAGGGGGAGAGAGTAGTTTGTAAGGATCTAAAGTAGTATGATGGGATGAAAATTGGCAGAGTTCTGAACAAGTATAGGATTTGAGGAAGGTGAAACATTTTAAAAGCCGCGAGGTGGCCCATCCAGGACAGTTTCTGAGACGCTAGCCTGCTCAGATCCTTTTGGAGTTTGTCACGAAAGACTATGTAATTATGTTTGAAGAGAAGTTTAGTAGTATTGGTCAACTGTATTCCAAGATAGGTTATGCTGTGGTCTGCCCATGAATATGGGAACTGTTGCTATAAAAGCATGCTCGTTAAGGAACTCCTAAATTTAGAATGTGAGATTTGGATTTGTTTACTTTGTAGAAGGAAATTCTGCTGAACCAGGCCAGCATCTCCTGAACCGCCGAGAGGGATGCAGTAGGGTTTGTCAACATTAATATCACATCATCTGCAAATAGGCTGATCTTGTGTTCCTGTCCTCCTGTACTTATTCCCGTGATATTCTTGTTAGAGCGTATGTGTTGCGCAAGGGGTTCCATCGCCAGATTAAATATTAGGGGGGAAAGGGGACACCCTTGCCTGGTGCCGTTAGAGATGGGAAATGGGGATGATAAAGAATCCGCCGAATACACTTGGACGGAAGGTGTTGAGTACAAAGCCATAATGGCACTATGTATTGGTCCTGTGAACCCAAATTCTGATAGCGCTGATGAAAGGTACCCCCCATGGACCATGTCAAACGCTTTTTCAGCGTCTAGGGACAGGAGAACAGAGGGGGTACCGGAGCAGCCAACGTGGTGGATAATGTTGGTCATCCTCCTTGTGGCGTCGGAGGCCTGTCGTCCCTTTGTGAACCCTGATTGGTCCATATATATGAGAGATGGGAGGATATCAACTAGCCCGTTGGCGATAGTTTTCGCATAAATTTTAACTAACGTCTACGTTAAGTAGAGAAATGGGGCGAAATTTCTGGGGCGATGTCGGATCCTTTCCGTGTTTAGGAAGGGTGATAACAATTGCGTTTAGCATTTCTTGGGGGAAGGAGGAAGAAGATGCGGCAGAGTTGAAGACTTTGCATAAAGTGGGAGCCAGGATTTGATGGAACGCTTTATAATATTCCCCCGTGAACCCGTCTGGTCCAGGAGATTTGGAGTTAGGGAGATGTTGGATAGTTTGCGTTATTTCAGCAACCGTGAAGGGAGCGTTAAGATAAGTTATCTGCGATGGTGACAGTGCGGGAAGGTTGACCTGTGCTAAAAATTTCTCTATGTCATCTTGGGATGGTTGGGTGGTATTTACATCTCTTTTGATATTATATAAATCTGTGTAGTATGTGCTAAAAGCATTGGCTATCTCGTGGGGTTTAAGTAATTTTTCTTTAGTGTGGGGATGAAAAAGGAAGGGACTTTTAGATTTAAGCCCGTGCTCTCGAATTAGGAGATATTCACTCAGGGTGCAGCCAGTGACATAACTGCCATTTGTGCTCTGAAGGCCTGGCATACCTTGCCAGAACTTTAGAGCTTTGTGCCGGAACTGAGGGCTACCGTGCGCATACACAGGGGTGACAGTGCGGTGCTGGAGGGCTTCATTGTAAGGTACAGTGGAACCTCGGTTAACAAGCTTTTTGAAAGACGAGCAACTTTTTTCAAGTCCTGACTCAGTTTGCGAGTGTTGTCTCACAACACAAGCAGGATTCAAGCCAATAGGGTGTTTAGTACTGCATTGGGCCAGAGGTGCAGGGGCGCTGGTGACACTTGGAATGGTTTGGAGCCATTCGAAAAAACGTGGAATCACTCGGAAATACTCAAGTGTTTCCAAGTCTTACTGGGGGTTTCTGAGTTCAGCCGAGCTGTCTCTGAGTATTTACGAGGCTCTCCGTCACCCCCCACCTCTGGCCACATGCAGTATTGCATTCAATAGAAGTCAATGCGGAACAAATTATATTTGTTTCCATTGACTTCTATGGGGAAACTCGCTTTGATATGCGAGTGCTTTAGATTACAAGCATTCTCCTGGAACGGATTATGCTCGTAATCCAAGGTTCCACTGTAAGTATTTTATTATGTGCCAGTATGCGATGCTTACTAGCACATTATGCCATTGTCTTACAAGTGGTTTTTTTTTGTGTTTTTTAACCAGCCGTGGTTTACAACCAATTAGAAGAGATTTGAAATCAGGAAAATATAAAAGTAAAATAAACAAACAATTTAAGAGATATTACTACCTTAGAACTGAAGTGGTTCTGAATCATCACAGCAGGCCCACTAAAGGGTCTAAAAAATTAATTGTCTGCATTGTCCATAGCAATTTGTCAGATGGTCCCTTCTATTTTATTTTTCATTTTCTCAGTGTAGTAAGACAGAACAAAATAGATAAACTGGTTTCTATGGACAATTCAGGTATTTGTTCTTTCTAACATTTAAGTAAAAAAGTTCAACTTAAAGCTGAGATCCACCCAAAACTGGAAGTTCCGCTCATCAGATTCCTCCCCCCTCCAGTGCCACAATTGGCACATTTCAGGGGGAGGGGGGACAGGATACTCTTTCACAGATACTCCCACTTTCGGGAGCCCGGGCCGCAGCCTGTGACGTCACTGCGGGGCTCCCGCCTCCTACCCTGGGCCAATAGAAGAGAGACCTCGTACATGCACAGTAGGGTTCCCGGCGTGAAGCCAAAAGGCTACACTGCTGGGTTCCCTTACCCACAATGGCGGCGGCAGCACCCGACAACTCATGGAAACATCAGCTGCGGGTGCCGACATCGCTGGACTCCAGGACAGGTAAGTGTCCATTTATTAAAAGCCAGCAGCTGCGGTATGTTTAGCTGCTGGCTTTTAATATATTTTTTCGGGCAGATTGCTAAAGATTCACACAGCACTTTTACAACCATCTTATAGTCCAATATGAATTCATTTGCTATTTATTCTTTTCATTAAAGTAAAACTTTGAGTCACAGACCTGAAAAAATTATATAAATCAGAAAAAGACATATGTCCTAATCTGCATACTTGTAAATTAGTGACCTAAACTATTGAAGCAAGAGCGTTAGCACAAAAGTCAGGTAGCTAACAGAATGGGATGTCACCAGGGGCATCTTCTATGATTCTCTCATTTTATTATCATTTAAAAGCTCTAGTTTTTGTTTTCCTCTTGGAAGGATAATCAGACATATTCTAATTAAGTTGGTATAAATGCCTTAAAATAAATGTACATTTTCTTTATATATAGAAAGGGCCTGTTCACATTTAAACATTTTTCAAAATGCATAACAATGCTTGAAAAATAAAAGTGCATTGTCTTCTATTGACGTGCATTTTATGTGTGTTTGAAGTGTATTTTAGTGCATATTGACATGCATTTTTAACATTAAATTGCTTTTGCAGGTTATTTCCTATACATCACATCCCTCTCCTTTTTGTAGATTGAGAAAATAAGTTAGGGAGTAAAATAAAGAGGAGCTGCTGGTTTAGATTCGGGCCATCCGTTACCTTACTGTTCCATGCACTCTTCTCAGGGATTCTCCTTGAAGAAGTGGTCAAAGGAAGAAATGTCTGCACCAAACACCAAGTCTCTTTTTCTCTAGCTGCAGAGAGGGTTTTTTATTAACCACTTCCCTACCGGCCCATAGTAAAATGACGTCCACAAAGAATCTCTGCCGTTCAGAGTGGACGTCATATGACGTCCTGGGCTTTGTGGGGGGATATCTGAATGATGCCTGCAGCTAGAGGCATCATTCAGATATCCTTCTCTTGTGCCGGCGATTCTGCACAACGTAAGAATGATCATAGCGGCGGTTCCACCGCTAGATCGTTCTTACAGGCGGCGGGAGGGGACATCCCCCCCCGCCGCCGTCCGGCGCTCGCAGGAAGCATAGAGATGACTGGTGACCAGATGATCACCAGTCATCTCTATGACCGTCGGAGGACCCAGGCGCGATGTGATGACGTCACACCCGGGTCCCCGTAAGTAAACAAAGCCGCGATTGCGGCTGCTAAGCAACGGTAAACATGAGATCTGTGAATTTTTTTTCACAGATTTCATGCTTTCAGGCCTGGAGGAGAGATGTGGGGTCTTATTGACCCTGCATCTCTCCATAAAGAGTACCTGTCACACACATTCCTATTACAAGGGATGTTTACATTCCTTGTAATAGGAATAAAAGTGATAATAAAAAAAAATAAAAAAGTGTAAAAAAAGAAATAAATATGTAAAAAAAAAAAAAGAAATAACATTTTTTTTTTAACGCCCCTGTCCCCAGTAGCTTGCGCGCAGAAGCGAACGCACACGCAAGTCCCGCCGACATATGTAAACGCCGTTTAAACCACATATGTGAGGTATCGCCGCGTGTGCTAGAGTGCCAGCAACAATTCTAGCACTAGATCTCCTCTGTAAATCTAAACTGGTAACCTGTAAAAAATTTCAAAGCGTTGCCTATGGAGATTTTTAAGTACCGAAGTTTGGCGCCATTCCATGAGTGTGCGCAATTTTAAAGCGTGACATGTTAGGGATCTTTATTTACTCGGTGTAACATAATCTTTCATATTTTACAAAAAAAATGGGCTAACTTTACTGTTTTGTTATTTTTTTAATTCATGAAACAATTTTTTTCCCAAAAAAAGGCGTTTGAAAAATGATTGCGCAAATACCGTGCAGAATAAAAGGTTTCAATGACCGTCGTTTTATTCGCTAGGGTGTCTGCTAAACAAACATATACAATGTTTGGGGGTTCTGCGTAATTTTCTAGCAAAAAAATGATGATTTGTACATGTAGGAGAGAAGTGCCAGAATAGGCCCGGTATGGAGGTGTGTATAAAAGCCCTGTATGGAAGAGGTTAAAGACAACTTCAGAAAAGAGGGATGGAGGTTTAGGTGGGATTCAGGCATCTGACTCGCAAACCACAGATATTCTTTTTAGGTCCAGAGGAACAGCCGTTTCCACGCTGGACTCAGCGACCACCTGATAGGCCCACTCTCACTGGTCTAGCAGCCGGTGCAAAGCTCGATCAAAGGATAGTCTCTGCCAAAGACTAGGTGAATTGTAGAACTTGTTCTACTGGGCCTACACCTCAGTTGCAAGGCCTCAGGCCAACGTGGCCCCGAGGCAGTAACTGCCAACACATCTTTGAGGCCAAGAGGGCCCTCAGGGTGGGATCAGAAGACAAACCCCACAAAATGGTGTCTGCCCGTTAAGTACCCCCTCCCAGAATGCACATCGGGTTGACCAAGCCCTCTGGGCTGCTTCTGGGAAAGAGGCACCCAATGCATCCAGCCCATTGCCTTTCCAACTCTGACCAGCTGTGACAGCGACACCAACCGTCAGAAGAAAAATCATGCAACCAGCTAGACTGGAGAAGAGCCATGAACTTGAACAAATCTCTCTGGGCCAAACTACTGCCCAGGCAACTATAATTTCAACTATAATTTCACCATATAGCGCCCACTCATTGGGAGCAGGGCGCTACAAACACATTTTTGTTTTGAAAAGGCATTGGCATTGGGATGTCTAGAATAACAGCCCTAATCATTCTGATTTCACTAGCTACCGTATATTGAGCAGAAGGAAGCAGAGGCGATTGGGGCAAGACAAACAGTCTATAGAGTGCTTCTATTGCTCACACAATGTTGAGTTACTTAAGACAAAAAGACTGTGCACTTTGTAAAGTACAATTGCACTCTGAACGTGCAGTTGTTGCAGAGCTTAGTAAATAAGGTAAAGCTTCATTTTGCAAAGAATACCCAATCACGTGCAAGGAAAACAACATTTTTGCTAACAAGTGATTGGATGATGGAAATCAGCAGAGCTTCTGCTCATTTACTAAGCTCTGGGTTGACTACTCTTACCGAGTGCAACTGCATTTTGCAAAGTGCAGTCTATTTGACTTTAGTAAAGGGCATATTTGGGCCTTATACTGGGATTTACAATGTCACGCATATATTTCTAATAAACGCCATTGAGACAAGTAGCTGAATATGGTAGCATGACTGGGAAAATAAGGTAAAAATAAGCATGTAAAATTCAAGCAAACCTGTTGCTTTTCTCTGCATGGATAAAGCACTAATTAATGTTAAGGTTTAGCATTTTCTTTTTTTTTTTTATATTTAATTCATTCTTTGGGGTGTTGGACTACATAAATTGTATATTTCAGTTGAAATAATTGTCCCCTGCTATACGTTCAAGCCGAAACTGAATGGATTTCACCTAAAAATGAAGTAGTGTCATGATATGTAAATGACCCATTAACAAAATGCATTGCTTTTGGATGACTGAGCAAGTGAATGCACTCCAACTTCTTGCTGTCTTCCACAGTTCAGTTATTAATATGCTAAACAAAGATTGCAATTTTCCTTTTTAGGCCTCAGAGGCCTAAAGAATCCTATAATTTCATCTCTGTCATCCAGTTTTGCAAAGTGGAGCTCATTAATAAAAATCCCTTGAAGTTTCCCAAGGCATGATCCCCTGCCACTTCAAGTAGTGAGAAAAGCTAAATTCCCCAATCTATTTTACAGGAGATAAAGGTCATGCATGAATTACTGAAAACTCCTGTGCAATTTAACCAGTAATGAACAAACCCAAAAGGACCATTAGCTACCTCCCCAGAGGTTTTTATTTTTCCATATTACTATATTTTCAGAATATTGTCAAATTTTGTGAGATTTAAATGTCTTTTAATTGTGTTCTCTTACCGCATGTACTGAACAGTCCTAATCTCATAATACAGAGTCAAAAAGACAGTATATACTTCACAAATATAACAATATTTGCTCTATATTGAGCTTCCAGTTTAAAGTTGAAGTCCAGACAAACAATTAAACAAACACATGACATGACATGGCATAAATTAGAACTGTTTTATCTGCCAATGGATTTTTATTTCTGTCAATCCCGTCCAGAGGTTCACACAACCTTTACAGGCAGCACAGCTAGTTTGGTTACCTGATACCACACTACTGGATTTAAAAGATATTTCCGCATTTGCAAAAATATGTGAGAAGCCCCTCTTTATATTTGTTATGGATTATGTTCCCATTCATATAACGTAAAGTATATATATATATATATAGCGCATTACCCCCATTGGAGCTGCTGGATTTTTGGGCGGTGTGTGTTACCTCGTGGCTCCTCCGAATTCTCTAGGGGTGAATGATGCGTATGTGCATAAACAGAAGTAAAGGAATGTCCACGACAAGTGCTCTTTTGCTGTGCTCTTTATTACCCAGCCAGGTAAAAACAATAAACTTTTGGTGAGGAAAGTAAAGTTGAAAGGAGGAAGAATAGCATATTCAGGCGTAATAATAGGAGACCGTCCTGCTCCCAAACGTAACACTTCTCTTCGCCACTCCCGCCGGAGTGGGTTCAGTGTACCAGGATAGGCCTCTCTCACTGACCTGGCAGCCGGAGGATCACTCGGACAATAATAGGAATAAGTCTCTGCCACAGACCCTCCTTGGTGAACTTGAACTTGGGAGAAAGTCTCTGCCACAGACCCCTCTCAAAGAGCCTCAAAAGTTACCTCTGCCATAGGTCCCCTCTGGGTAGAATTCTTTGACATATGCCTCCTTGGTTGAGTTACGTCTGGATCTCCTTCAACTTGTCACCCAGGTACCAACTGACAGGTAATCAGTCCCGCAGTGTCCGGTTACCTGTGATCCCCGGTGGTATCGTTCAAGCCCTATTGGACCGCCAGCCTCTCAATGGCGCTCCTAAGACCGACTTTCCACCGAACAGCACCCAGCTATAAAAATTAGCGAAGTTTACAGAAATGGTCCAAATATAAGACCACATGTGTCTGTGTTCATTTCAGGCTGCAAAGCAACAAAAAGTGATAATTTTAAAGGGGGTAATTCTTTTCTATACCTGCTGTATATATGTACTATTTTAAAACTACAATATCATATAGCCAGATTCAGGTAGACGTGCCTAACGTTAGGCAGGCATAGCGTATCTCATATACGCCACGCCGCCGTAAGTTAGAGAGGCAAGTGCTGTATTCACAAAGCACTTGCGTCCTAAGTTACGGCGGCGTAGCGTAAATGTGCCGGCGTAAGCGCGCCTAATTCAAATTGTGTTTTATGTAAATAAAGCATGACCCCACGTAAATGCCGATTTGAACGAACAGCGCATGCGCCGTCCGTGGACATATCCCAGTGCGCATGCTCCAAATTACGCTGCAAAGACTCATTGGTTTCGACGTGAACGTAAATTATGCCCAGCCCCATTCACGGACGACTTACGCAAACGACGTAAAAATTAATAAATTCGATGCGGTTCCGACGTCCATACTTAACATTGGCTGCGCCATCTTTTTGGTGGTTTATCTTTATGCCTGAAAACGCCTTACGTAAATGGCGTATCCTTACTGTGACGGGCAAGCGTACGTTCGTGAATAGGCGTATCTCGCTGATTTACGCATTCTAGGCGTAAATCAGCGTACACGCCCCTAGCGGCCAGCGTAAATAGACAGCTAAGATACAACAGCGCTGGCGTATTTTAGCAATATTTAAGCGTATCTCAGTTTGAGAATACGCTTAAATATATGACGGCGCAGATTCGGAGTTACGACGGCGTATCTCTACCTGAATCTGGCTAATAGTGTTTAAATTTAGGAAAGAAGAAAGTTTAGTTCTGTTTTAAATGTCTTCCAGTCTATTTTTATGCACACATATTGATCTATGTTCTGTTGTCCTGCACAATGGCTGCAACACAGTAAAACAACTTCAGGGTATGGGATGCATGCTTCTCCCATAATGCAGTGCTGAGTGCCTGATTGACCAGTTATCTGAACCAAACACTGTCACACTTAGGTGGTATAGGGAAGAAGCATTTTTTAAAAGTAAACTTTTGCATAAATTTGCTGGCAGATCTAATTATTATGTAGGAAAGTAAAAGCTACTAATTGGCAAAAAAAAGTTCCTGAAATATTGTAAGAGAGTATTTCTACAATCGACTGTTATTTTACAGGAATGATATACAAATTACACCTCTCTAAGTTATATATGCTGCTTTGACAACCATTGCTTACAATGTTGCTTTATAATGAAGTCTTATAAACGACTACAAATTACATGTGATGTATGATACAGTATATACGTATATATATATATATATATATATATATATATATATATACTGCTCATGAACTGTTAATATCCCCCTTGTATTAGACAATACTACAGAACTCGATTGACTGTAAACAATACAGCCTAGTAATATTTGTATTTATCACATGCAGGAAGCAATTTCCTGTAGCTGTAGAAATAAACAGAAACCATACTAAAGTTGTTATTCTGAAAGCTGTATTTTAAGGTTGAAATTACCATTTAGCATAGCATCCTAATTTTTCTATAATGATCATGCTAACTGAGATGAAATGTCAGGTGATAATTACAATGATAATAATGCACAGTTTAATAGCCTTAAAGCGGGAGTTCACCCATAATTTTTTTTTTACCCTTAGATTGATGCTCATTTTGTCTAGGGGAATCGGCTAGTTGTTTTAAAATCAAAGCTGTACTTACCGTTGTAGAGAGCGATCGTCTCCGCCGCTTCCGGGTATGGTCTTCGTGACTGGGCGTTCCTATTTTGATTGACAGTCTTCCGACAGGCTTCCGACGGTCACATCCATTGCGTCACGAGTAGCCGAAAGAAGCCGAACATCGGTGCGGCTCTATACTGCGCCTGCGCACCGACGTTCGGCTACTTTCGGAAAACCGTGACGTGATGGATGCGACCGTCGGAAGCCTGTCGGAAGACTGTCAATCAAAATAGGAACGCCCAGTCCCACAGCCCATACCCGGAAGCGGAAGAGAAGATCGCTCTCTACAACGGTAAGTACAGCTTTGATTTTAAAACAACTAGCCGATTCCCCTAGACAAAATGAGCAGGAATCTAAGGGTAAAAAGTGGTATTTCCGGGTGAACCTCCACTTTAAGTTAATCAAGGCCTTCTTTTTAAGTGTGCTAATATGGTGTCTCCCAAATCAGTGTTACCTGTCCTTGATACCCTCCCAGAGGTACACTTTTAGCAGACAACATATTCTTATAAGTGACCATGTCAGACAGAAAGCCAATTAATTTTTCCGGTACAATATTTTTTTTTTAAATAACTAATTGACAAACGTTCACCCATGCAGGGGTATAGTTCAGTGAGCAACAAGAAGGTGTGGACTGGGAAAATCTGATCAAGCAACTGTTATAAGTACTGACTTTCCACTGCACTACCTAATGGGATAACCCAAGGGTCCATATAAATCACCACGGCTTAAAAGCCAACTAACTAGGGCATTGGTTTACAGTGGAGAGTATTGCATGTACTGGTCTATTGGACACCCACGGAACAGGTCGGGGTGAACAATCTGTAGAGAGATACAGAAATATTTGGGATCTAGCAACACCGGTGGCTTGTCAACAAGAGGTAGGCCCTAAATCTGAGGACCAAGGGTCATTTGAGAGCAAAGGAGAGAATGCCCAATTTATTTTTAAGTTTAAATCAGTAAAATGCATTCCAGGTGCATCAAACAAAAGATAGAAGCAGTGGTCTCTCTGCAAAGGTCCAACACCCCCCCTGCTGTGTCACAGATACTGCTTATCAATAAGCACTGAACATGAGCTTTAGTTCTGACTTAGCAGGGACTAGGGGTGAGATTTATGTTTGGGTCGAACATGAGTTCGACTTAAACATTGGCTGTTCGGCCATTCGCCGAATAGCGAACCATTTTGGGTGTTTGCGGCAAGCTTATCAGAATCTGGAAGCCCCCTTTAACAAAGGGGACCCCCAGATCCTGACCCTCCTATGTTAATTAATAACGGGTACATTGTACCCCTACCATTTCACAAAGAAAAAGTGTCAAAAATGTTAAAAACCACAGTACACAGCTTGGGAGTCCTTTATTAAAAATATATTTTTTTTAATCCATTCTCGATCTCCAGGGATGTAAATATATTCTCTATCTCCAGCAAGGATACAATGCCGACACGAACCTGCCTCCATGGGAGGTACCGAACAAATGATGTGCTCCAGCCTGATAGCTCTTATATAGCTGAGGGAAACGCGCATTGTGTCAGAGCGGGCGGGGTCACCCGTACATGTCACTGGGTAACCCCAGCATTTCCCTGTTGCATCAGAGGGGGGTGGGTCACCCACACACTGACGGGTGGTCCCGCCTCAGCTATATAAGAGCTGTCAGGCTGGAGCGCATCATTCGTCGGGTGCATCCCGTGGAGGCAGGATCGTGTCAGTGTTGTATCCTCGCTGGAGATCGATTTTTTTTCTTTTTTTTTTCTTTTTTATAAAGGACTTGTCCCAAGCTGTATACTGTGGTTTTTAACATTTTTGACACTTTTTTTGTGAAATGGTAGGGGTACAATGTACCCCGTTACCAATTCACATAAGAGGGGTCGGGATCTGGGGGTCCCCTTTGATAAAGGGGGCTACAAGATTCCGTTAAGCCCCCCGCCCGCAGACCCCCATAACCATCGGGCAAGGGTTGTGGGCATGAGGCCCTTGTCCCCATCAACTTGGGGACATCCTCCCCATGTTGAGGGCATGTGGCCTGGAATGGTTCGCTCTCTCGCCCCCTCTTTTCCTGCGGCCTTCCAGGTCGCGTGCTTGGGATAAGGGACTGGTATGGATTTTTGAGGGGAACCCCCACACCATTTTTTTTAATTGGCGCTGGGTTCCCTTTAATATCCATACCAGGGTCCTATATGGAATTTGGGGGGACCCCCACGCATTTTTTTTTATTTTGGTTTGGGGTTCCCCTTAATATTCATACCAGACCCAAAGGGCCTGGTAAGGGACTGGGGGGGAACCCATGCCGTTTTTTTTTAAATTACTTTTATCTGTATTGCCGGGACCCGACAATTCATTATAGCAAGTGAACTTTACAGCATGATTTCAGGGGACAAGATTTTCTACTTGTGCTGTGTCTCCTTTCTAAGGAAAAAAAAGACTATAAGACTTTGAGTACCCTTTGCATTAACTAAAAGCACAGTTGGGCTTTAGCAGCAAAAAACATGTACTGCTATTAACAATGCTTATTTTAAAACTGGTGAGAATAACGTGTGGTCAGTAAACTAGAAACAAGTCTTATTGATCAAGAAGACTTTTAAATATTTTAATGATGACTGTAAATTAATGCTATGAGTGATGTAGCATGAAAAATGCTAGTAAGAGTTTGCACATCAGCCATGTTTAAAAGTAGCTGACATCTACATATAGCAGGTAATTAGCTCACTGCAGTCCCTGACAGATCATAACATGATATCTAGCCAGCAGATGACAACACTAATCTCCTAGGAGAACATGACATGTTGCAACTAAACATTATCATTATTTTACTTACATGAGCTGTTGTATCAAAATTATACTGTTTGATTGTTTCTTGCATTTTTCGCATTTAATGTATTTAAACAAATTCATGCAAAACAAGAATATAAACACATTGTGACACATTTGAAAGAAGCAGCATGTTCTGCACTTTCTGAAAGCTGCGTGTTATGTCTATTATTAAATTCAGCAACAACTTGTCATTCAGTCTTCAAAGTACAGAAGAAAGCACAGGAAAAAATAATGAACTGAGCTTTACGCTTTCAGAATATTTTTTTTTAATCCATCTGGGTAACAGCTGCAAAAGTGACAGGTCCTCTTTAAGGCATTTAGAAATGGACACACTCCACATGTTTTAAAGGTCAAGGCAGGCCAATGGAAAGTAAATGGATGTATTTGAACTGTATGCTAGAGAAAGTAACACAACAATTTCTTGTAACACGCTATCTTTCTTTCTTGTTTTATTATCTGACAGGTGCCTGATGTTGTGTTTCTGTTGAAGGTTTGAATTTTTTGGGCCTTCATCTGCATGTTCACTTTATCCTGACTTCTCAAAGGTATCTATCACTTTGACAAGCAGTTTGTGAGAAAAAAGTCTTCCTCTGCTTACTGGCTCAGAAAATTGGCAGTGAACTCAAGTAGCAAAAAGGTAAATCTAGCACATCACATATCATTTTTTTTTCTAGTGTAGACATATGAAGTGTCTTACCCTTAGCAGGAAATATTTGATGCTCTGCTGAATTAGGTTGATGCACAATATGTTATACTTTTGTATTATTTCTACACCACGCCATGGGAAGTACCTTATTCTTAGGAGGGACAGCACAGTACTAAATATTTAATGCAAAATTAAAGCCTTAAGCCTCGTACACAGACAAAGCGTAGGACTTTTGTCCGAAAGGGCGTTGGCCAGGAATTTGTCTTACATACAAACAGCACACAATTGTCAGCCAACAAGCACAAAGCTACAAGGTTTTTCAGTTCTTTAGCACCACCCTTTGGGCACCTTCTGCTAATATCGTGTCTGGTGAGCATTGATTCTGAGCATACGTGATTGTACTTTGGACTTTTGTCCGACAGAAAATTTTAAAGCCTGCCATCCAACATTTGTCCACGGAAAATCCGACAACAATTGTCCGATGGAGCATAATAACGGTCAGATTTTCCGCCAACAGCCTGTCACCACACAATTCCTGTCGGAAAATATGATCGTGTGTACAAGGCTTAACTGAACTTTTAGTTTAAATTATAATTAAATGCAATTTTTTGGGTAGTTTTGAATAGAGTGAAAATGGTTTAGAACCCTTGTCAGTTTTTACTGCTGTCTGTGCCCCCATTACAAAGATTCACCCTCTCTATTTGCCTTGTTTACCATTATCATTAAAGGTGAAAATAAAAGAAAATCCCACTTATTGGGTTGCCCCTAGAAGAGTAATAGAGGGGAAATCTTCCAATGGGGACACTAGTTCTGGTAACCTGGGGGTCCCCAAGGAATACATTTGCTGAGATTTCCTCTTAGTCTCTGTTTGGCTATGGAACAGGAAGTGAAGTGAAATCTCTGCAATAAGACACAGATGGCAAAAAGAAATATCGGACAGGGGTTATAACTGCCCCTTACTCCAAAAAAAAAAAAGGTTGAATTATAGGAAAAGCTAATATTGTCTAAATGCAAGATACATGTGTATTCTTACTAAATTATTGAGCTGCTTTGTGTGTTTCTCCTTGATTCATGGAGTAATCCAGTGTGAAACGTTGCCTCTGTGCAGGAGCTTCATGTATTAAAAATGTTAATGCTGCTCTCCCTCTCTTTGAGCAGTGTAACGGGTCACGTCAATGCCCCTCATGTAGTTTTCTGTATATATATATATATATATATATATATATATATATATATATATATATATATATATATATATATATCACAAAAGTGAGTAGACCCCTCACATTTTTGTAAATATTTTATTATATCTTTTCATGTAACAAGACTGAAGAAATTACTCTTTGCTACAATGTAAAGTTGTGAGTGTACAGCTTGTATAACATTGTAAATTTTCTGTCCCTAAAGTACACCCTGAGTAAACCCCTAAGTGAAAATGTCCAAATTGGGCCCAAAGTGTTCATATTTTGTGTGGCCATCGTTATTTTCCAGCACTGCCTTAACCCTCTTGGGCATGAAGTTCACCAGAGCTTCCAAACTTTGCCACTGGAATCCTCTTCCACTCCTCCATGACAACATCACAGAGCTGGGGGATGTCAGAGACCTTGCGCCCCTTCACCTTCCATTTGAGGATGCCCCACACATGTTCTCTAGGGATTAGGTCTGGAGACATCTTTGGCCAGTCCATCATCTTTACCCTCCGCTTTTTTAGCGAGGCAGTGGTTGTCTTAGAGGTGTGTTTAGGGTCGTTATGTTGAAATACTGCCATGCAGCCCAGTCTCCAAAGGGAGGGGATCATGCTCTGCTTCAGTATGTCACAGTACATGTTGGCATTCATGGTTCCCTCAATGAACTGTAGCTCCCCAGTGCCAGCAGCACTCATGCAGCCCCAGACCATGACACTTCCACTACCATACTTGACTGTACTCCTCATCTGGTTGCTGCCACACATGCTTGACACCATCTGAACCAAATAAGTTCACCTTGACCTCATCAGACCACAGGACATGGTTCCGGTAATCCATGTCCTTAGTCTGATTATCGTCAGCAAACAGATCTCTTCAACGGCTTCAACAGAGAGGGCTCTCTGTTGAAGTCGTTGAAGAAACGCTGCATCAGAGCGTGACCCACGACATCCCCGCTAACCCGGAAGTGACTTGTGCACTCCACCCACTCCGCTCTCCAAACTAGGAAGCTGCTACGGTGTCTGCAAGGATTCCCCTGCTCTCCATGGATGTCTGGATCTGGTGATAGCGCCCTCTGGGGTCACTTTTATGCTCATTTTATTGTGATTTGATGTACGTAGATAGGTTTAAGGGGGCTTTCAGTGTATGGGCTACTTTGGATTAATAAACAGGATTACACTATATTGCGGTCCTTGTTTTTATGACCTTGTGTGGAGCTCCTGTGCCTGCTGTCCCCGCCTGCTGGTGATGGTCCGTAACAGAGTGACTGATGTATTCGCTTACTTAAAGGGGTGTTCCACTCATTTTTTATGTTTATTAAAAGTCAGCTGCTACAAAAAGTGTAGCTGCTGGCTTTTAATAAACATACACTTACCTGCTCTACCGTCCAGCGCCGCTCCGCTCCTCCCCCCCCTCTCCGCCGGCCTCTTTATCCTAACTGTGGGCACCCGGCCGTGACAGCTTTCGGGTTTACGGCCGGGCACTCACTGCGCATACATGAGCGGCGCTGCGCCATATGATTGGACAGGCGATCGCCTGGGAGTGTCACGTGTCCCAGGCGATCGCCTACAGGAGGAGCTGCCAAAAGGCGATTAGACTATTCGCCTTTGCAGCCCCTCAGCAGAAGGAGGAAGTGGGACAGGAAGTCCCACTCCTCCTGAAGCCCCCACTCCCCCCCCAAAAAAATGACATGCCAAATGTGGCATGTAAGGGGGCGAGGAGTGGATTAAGTGGAAGTTCCACTTTTGGGTGGAACTCCGCTTTAAGGCTCTGATTTTTCAGTCTTCTGGTGAGTTTAACCCCCTTGGGGAGAGTGCATCACGTGGTGTATTGAGATCATTGTTTTCCCTGGTGGAAGGTGCACGCTAGGATTACCACTACTGAGACACCATTCAGCACTTTGAATTGTTTACATCACCTTGACTACATCTAAGACTTTCTTTATTCAGTGTTTTTTTTACCACGAGTCTATCATTGATTTTTTTAGCGCTGTTTTGTGTATTTTAATACTATAGAGACTGAACTGTTTTATTCTTATACCGTGTTTATATATATATATATATATATATATATATATATATATATATATATATATATATATAATTATTTTTTGTCATACATAAACTTTAATTGGGTACATTCCTCAGTGAACATAACGTAACTTCTTATTATGCTCAGTAAAACTTTGATTAGGCTATGGAGTGCAAGCTCATGTTCTGAGAGTAGACAGAGAAGATCCTGTCATTCAGTTGTTCCTACTCCATTCACAGAATGAGATGCATTGTGATGCATTGTGGGAGTGTAATTATATCAATTTTATAAATTATATAAAAGGCAGATTGGGGTGGGCAGAAGACACCATTTGTCCCAGTAGCAGCTCTGCTGTTACCTTTCACAGCACTGAAAGACAGCTTAGGGCAGTATCCAGTAGCGCCACCAAGATAGCGCCAGCACCTTAATTTAAAAAAATAATACATTAAAATTGTTTATAACTTCTAGTAAGTGCCTCATATCTGTGGGTGCTTAAAGTGGAACTGTAAATAAGTAAAGGACATTTAAATATTTTCATGCTCTTAAACAAGCAGCAAAAAAACTTTAAAACAATCCCCCACTGACTGATGCAAATGTGATCAGCTGAAGCTTCTCAATTTTACTGTCATGTTCTCTCTGAAGCTCAGCTATTCCTTCCAGCAATGAGTTGATTACCTGCCAGTCTTGAAATCTCCAATGTAAGTACAGAGTAGGTGCGGACACTGTCTTGAACAACTTTACTGCTTTTATTGTAAACTTTGAGAATTAATTTCTCCACAATGGCTGTAACTACATAGGTCAGTATCTAGCTCCATACAGTATATTGGCTTTCTGCTCATTACTGTATATGAAAACACACATCGTGTAATATAAGAGCCTATGTTCATATGACATTTAACAGTCATATGTCATAACATATGACATAACAGTCATACCCTTAGATGTGACTGTCACCTTATACCAGAGAAAATCAATTGAGTTCTACACTACAGTTTGGACTACAGACAGAAAAACATGTTACTTTCTGAATGTGTAATTGATTTAGAAAGAAAAATGTCTTTAGTAGTATAAATTTGTTGAGATCACAAAAACTATTATTGGTGTAAGTATGTACCGTATATACTCGAGTATAATATAAAATAATAATAGTGCAGCGCAAAACAGGAAATATTATTTAACTTTAAACACACAGAAAATTATAACATATGATATATAATATATAATTATATAATAAAAGAGTCCATGAAAAGTGCTCAAGTGCAAAAAAGATCCAAATCGGAATAAATAGTGCAAAATCCAAAGGGTGATATCCAGAAGGAACCTCCACCAAGTAGCAGGAATGGCCTCTCACCTTAAAACTTCGACCTACAATAGGTCACAAAGCATAATCAGAGAACCACCTGTTCTCAAAGGACAACAAGCAATGCAGCATCAGAGCCACGATATCATTCAGACTCAGGAACAGGACATGGCAATCAGGGCATAGAAAACAAAGGAGAGGAAATCTAGTGCTCTCTGAAGCCACCAGGCCAAAATACATTTATTAGGAATAAAATAAATACACTCACTGCATAAGCACTCTCAGGTGAGTGCGGCGAAACAACATAATAAAAACATCCATGGCAGCATGGGTTTCTCTGTAGGTCGGCGATTGCGGGTGACGTCACACGTGTGGGACTACGTGTGAGGGGCTTGCATTTTCTAGTTTAT
This sequence comes from Rana temporaria, assembly GCF_905171775.1. Taxonomy (NCBI): domain Eukaryota; kingdom Metazoa; phylum Chordata; class Amphibia; order Anura; family Ranidae; genus Rana; species Rana temporaria. The sequence continues at coordinate 281,562,915 of NC_053492.1, read as the reverse complement.
ATTCACATTCCAGCGCTGAATAATTTTCCCTTATTAGTATACATTTTTTTGTGATGAAAATGCCCCTCGACTTATACTCGAGTCACCTTTTTGCACCTAATCTCTCGGAATTTGGGGACCTGGTACTGGCCAGCCGTAGGTCCCCTGGATCCCAACTTCCTCTACAAGTGTGCAAAGTTTGTTGGCCGGAGAGCACCGATTTTTCAAAGTGGGGCACCCCTTCTATAGACTCCCATGTTAAATGGTAATTTCTCCGGTAACTTTGGGGACATGGTACCGGCCAGCCATAGGTTCCCTGGACCCAAACCTTGGCACACATATAGCCCCAGTTATCCTCTCCAAGTGTGCAAAGTTTGCTGTCTGGGAGACATACGGCCGGGGAGCACAGATTTTTCAAAGCACCCCTTCTATATACTCCTATGTTAAACGTAAACGTAGTCATGGACACAGTGAGGCATGGGCACAGTGAGGCATGCACATGGACACAGTGAGGCAAAGTGAGGCACAGTGAGGCATGCAGATGGACACCCTAGACTTATACTCGAGTCAATACGTTTTTCCATTTTTTGGTGGTAGAAATTAGGTGCCTCGGCTTATATTCAGGTTGGCTTATACTCGAGTATATACGGAAAGTATATAAAAGATGTAAGGACATTCTAAATAGTACATTATAAAAGCAACTTGTAATATCCACACATATATATGTAAAGGTTTTCATACCTTAACAAAACTTGAGATATTGACAATGTTAAAGGCTCATATACCTGCCACTTTTGGCTTTTAACTTTTCCTGCAGTGTCCTTCTACAGGTTTACAGACTGGAAGTTTGCTGCACATAGAAAAAAATACTTCCATCATCATCAAAGTTTTAGCTCAGAAATTATAATTTCTCATGAGCTTCTGATAATTTTTCATATATATTTGTGAATGTTACCCATAGCTCTTTTCTAATAGTTTGACTTTTGGGGAACATAATGCATACTATTAGAGATTTTAGTGTTTTACAAAGTCATGAAGTCATTCAATAAAGTGGTTCAAAATGCCAAGAAGTCATTCCATAAAAGCTGTTTAAGTATTAACCACTTAAGACCCGGACCAATATGCAGCTAAAGGACCAAAGGTGTTTTTACAATTTGGCACTGCGCTGCTTTAACTGGTAATTGCGCGGTCATGCAATGTTGTACCAAAATTACATTTGCGTCCTTTTCTTCCCACAAATAGAGCTTTCTTTTGATGGTATTTGATTGCCTCTGCGATTTTTATTTTTTGCGATATAAACCGATTTTTTTTTAAAAAAAACGATATTTTCTACTTTTTGTTATAAGAAAAATCGAATAAAAACGATATTTTCTACTTTTTGTTATAAGAAAAATCGAATAAACTCAATTTTAGTCAAACATTTAGGCCAAAATGTATTCAGGAACATGTCTTTAGTAAAAAAAATCACAATAAGCGTATATTTATTGGTTTTCGCAAAAGTTATAGCGTCTACAAACTAGGGTACATTTTCTGGAATTTACACAGCTTTTAATTTATGACTGCCTATCTAATTTCTTGAGGTGCTAAAATGGCAGGGCAGTACAAACCCCCCCCAAAATGACCCCATTTTGGAAAGTAGACACCCCAAGGAAACTGCTGAGAGGCATGTTGAGTCCATTGAATATTATTTTTTTGTCCCAAGTGATTGAATAATGACAAAAAAAAAAATGGCACTAAATGATATATTGCTCACACATGCCATGGTTATATGTGGAATTGCACCCAAAATACATTCTGCTGCTTCTCCTGAGTACGGGGATACCACATGTGTGGGACTTTTTGGGAGCCTAGCCGCATACGGGACCCCGAAAACCAAGCACTGTCTTCAAGATTTTTTAAGGCTTTTCCGGCGTAACGTTGCTCCTGCTTCTATGAGGCGTACGCAATGTTAAGTATGGATGTCGTTCCCGCATCGAATTTTGAATTTTTTACGACGTTTGCGTAAGTCATTCGCGAATAGGGCTGGACGTAATTTACGTTCACGTCGAAACCAATACGTTCTTGCGACGTACTTTGGAGCAATGCACACTGGGATATGTACACGGACCAAGAATTAACATAAAACACGCCCCCTCATCCACATTTTAATTACGCGCGCTTACACTGGCCCCATTTACGCTACGCCGCCTTAACTTAGAGAGGCAAGTGCTGTATTCACAAAGCTCTTGCCTTCTAACTTACAGCGGCGTAGCATAAATACGATAAGCTACGCTGCCGTAACATTGCGCGCCCCTACCTGAATCTAGCCCAAAGTTGTTTGCTGTCAGGTGAACGCCTGTTGGCTAATTTTTGGGGCTTGTAATGGCCGGCACTTACTTATGTATCCGGTTTTTCACTTAATACTTCTGGTAGGTCAGTGTCCATGTTATGGGACTATTTGTGCACAGCTAGTAAGTATTTTGTGGCTGCAAATATGACCTGAAGGTTTTTAATATTCGCCTACCATTAAAGTCAATGGGGCCCGCCGCGAACTTGCGGTTTGCGGACATTTGCGAAAGTTTGCGATTAGCATTCGTGAACCGTCCCGTCGGATGTTCATCCATCACTAGCTGGGAGAGAAGGATTATCTCACTATTGTGCTTTGATTACTTCTTATGTTTAGTTTCATCTAGATACATTATGATTAACTAATATATCCAAAAGTATGTCAGTTAGCCTTTTTTGTAAATATTATCCCATGCCATATTGTTTCTACTGTTAATGGGGCTGCGTTTTTCAATAAGCCTCTACATTGGTTTGGCACCCATATAACCAGACAAGGCCAGCCCTACCAATGGTCATTGTGGGTCCATTGGACCCAGGCAGCACTTTAAGAGGGGCAGAAAATTGAACCACAGCCACCTCTCCTTCTCTTCTATTTACACAGCAAATTGACGACCAAGCTGTTTTGTGTGTCATTATGACAACTACCCCCTGGCTGCTCCACCTGCCCGTATACTACCCTAGTCTGCCTCTATACTACCCTAACCTGTCTATATACTAGCCTAGCCTGTGTATATACTACCCCAGCCTGCCCCTATACTGCCCTAGCCTGTATATATACCACCCTAGCCTGTCCATATACTTCCCTAGCCTGTCCATATACTACCCTAGCGTGTCCATATACCACCCTAGCCTGTCCATATACTACCCTAAACAAAAGGTAATATGAGCGCACAGGCTCATGGTGCAATAGCGTCTTTTATTGGATATAAAATAATAAAATCAATTAATACACTCACAAGTGAAGGTGAATAAACAGCGTTCAACAGTTCCTCCAATAGAGAGCCTTAGCGAGGGACACATCCGTGCTTCAGAGTGAATGAGAAGACCGCTGGATGGCTGGATGAGCTGGCTCCACAGACACAGGCTCATCAAGCAGCTGCTGACAGGCCGCAAGTGAGCTGCTCGCTGACCGAAGAAACAGACGGTCAGGAGAGGGCTGTGGGGCACCTACAACACTTGCCCAGGGAGGGCTCTGGTAAGGCTAACTGATAGAGGATTCTGTAGTTGTCAGGATAACATGTTTCGGAGTGAGTGGCCTCCTTCCTCAGATCAATTTAGGCATCCAGCGGTCTCCTCATTCACTCTGAAGCACTGATATGTCTCTCGCTATTGAAGGAACTGTTTAACGCTGTTTATTCACCTTCACTTGTGAGTGTATTGATTGATTTTATTGATTTTTTATATCCAATAAAAGATGTTACTGCACCATGAGCCTATGCGCTCATATTCTCTTTTATTTTCACAGCAATTAATTTCCTTTTGATCACTGAGCTGAAAGGAGTATGGTGCTGGCCAGACTGTTTCACATTAAGCATTTTCATTAAGGGATTCCTTGGTCAGTGTGCTATCACTTTGGATTGAACATTTCTATTGCAAAAACTATTTTTGTTGTATTTTTTGTTTCCATATACTACCCTAGCCTGTCCGTATACTACCCTAGCCTGTCTATATACTACCCTAGCCTTCCCCTATACTGCCTTAGCCTGTCTATACACTGTCCTAGCCTGCCCTTATACTGCTCCATGTAAATCTGACTTCCTGATAAATGTGATTTTAGTTTTTATTATCACAATATAAAATAAACCCAGTAACCAGATAAAGATATACTACTCCAAAGTTTTCCTCCAACAACACGCAGCTTTTGTAAGGAGTATTTTATTCCAATCTATTAATCTAGCCAATTATTTAGGGGTTTCCTTTAAAGTCAATTATGGCAACCACTGACCAGCACAAACATTTCCTAAGAAAATAAAGAAATCTACATTCTGTTTACAGAAGCAGTGTACTTCCCTCTACACTAAAAATACACAAGAACATTTAAAAATACTCAAAGATTTATCTCTTGTATAAAGCACTCTGCAGTCTTGTACTGTGAATATATCACAAGAGAAATTGTTAGATGCCAAGAACTATCCCTGTTACTTTTGCATATTAAAATCAAGTGCACCTGCATAAATTACCAAACTTTGGAAGGATTGGGCAGACAAAATCACACGTGCGAGCATGCAGACACAAACAATCCACCGGTGAATAAAAAAGAGATGCCTATGATTGAAAAATCTCATTCCAGCAGAAGAAGAAATTGCAGTAAGCCTGTGAAGAATATAATAAATGCAATTTATCTTCATTTGCCAAATGGAGATTCAGGAAATGGGGATATATCTGGAAGAAGATAGCCATAACTGGCAGACATTATTTAGCACAAGGACCTAGACTATGGCCATTTATAACTGAGATGTTATTACAACCAGAACAAATATTAGCGAGAGCAGAGGTGCCCTATTAGTTGCAACTGCTGTCTTGATTCTAAGGGCTCAGTAAATGTGTTAAGATATCTGCAGAAAATTTAACACATATACCGGTTGTTGCCCTGGGTGAATTGTTAATGTCTAATCGCCATAATTGTACATAGGTATAAATATATATTACGATAACAGTAGATGTGTGGTGGGGGAGAAGTTCTGATATTTTAAATAGGCTGACAGTTAGGGATTGAATTTATCTAATTAGCACTCTCCGTATTTGATATGCATGATTGCTTTGTGAGAAGGTGGCCGGAGACGACCAATCTACTACATCTTTTGACATACAAGGCAAGTCAGGAAGAAATCACAGTGGGAAAGATTTGCACTTTATGGTGTCACCTGGAAAAGACTGTACTCTTCCATGAATAGACAGGAGGTCTAACGAGCTAGAGGTAATTAGTTTAAACTTCAAACCTATACATAGCTAATAGATAGAAGGAAGTTGCCCATATTTGGAAAGGCTATTTCAGCCAATCAGAAGTGACATCAGGATTATAAAGTCAGGGGGTCTCATCAATAGAATTGGAGAGAGATGATGAGATTTTCCCGGGCCCGGGATGTCAGTGGGATGTCAGTAGAAGGATGTCTGTAGCAAGGTAACCTTATCAGAATCTATCTTCTCCCCTGCACTTATTTACTTTGTCATAATTTGTTTTCTTAATACTTCTAGTGTGATGTGCTTATCTTGTATTTGAAACTAACTTTTATTTCCCTTACTTTAAAACTGTATATGTATGCAGTATGTTAGATAGCTAATATATTTTCTCTAAATAAATGTGTTATATTAAAACTTTCACTCTAATCACAGAACTCTTATTTTAACCATATATCATATATGCGAGATATTAAATCTTAAATATAAAAAAATATTAAGAAAAGCAACACGGTACTTGTATTTGCAATTTTATTTAGCGTTGAACTTTGCATCTTGACGGTTATTAAGGTAAACATCAAAAAGGGTTTTCTTCCTGTATGCATTGTTTATGAAAAACATGTTTTAATAGAAACACACATGCAGCATTATTTGTAAGTGCATTACTGTTATTTAACAGTATAAGCAGATTTAAATGCATCCCTATAGGGTGGTAAAATATATGCTACAAGGTTACAAATGTTATACAACTCTATAAATAAACCGGATGCTTAAAGCAATGCTCCTCGGAGAAATAATAAAGTCACATTTTCTGACTATAACTATGGGTCAACTTTGGGTTGAAAACTTATGATGACAGAACAACACTCTATGTGCTGCAATTTCAGTTGTCAAGCACCTCTAGATAACATGATCAGGATGTGACTACATATTACAGAGTTTAAAGATATATTTTGTTTAGCTCAGTGTATAGCAAACTAGCAAAGGGGAGAATTGGAACATTAATATAAGATTGGAATCATTTGTTTCCAGCTTGCATGCAGTAGGGAAGGACATTTTACATGTACTATACAACATTGTTTCTAAGTGAATGTATGGCCACAGTTTGACATGCAGGACTTATTTGCTAGCTTTAGACCTACAGTTTCATATTAAGTACGATCATTCTTAATAATAAAATGTAAGTGGACGGGCCCATTCACATTTACGGATGGTGGCAAGGTGCATATCACGGTGCAGTGCAGTGATTTAAAGTGGCTTTCCATTAACAGATATTGTTTACATGTGTTGTGTTGTATTTCAAATATTTTTTAATTAAATTAAACACAGCACAAAAGTGTGACTGGATTCCAATTACCATCAGAGGTATTTATCATCTGTCACTGAGGTCACAGTATTGTTGAGTAACCGTCTATTTCCTGCACTGAAATGAAGGCTCAGATGACACAGTAATGTAAATCCTAGTAGCTATACAGTTCACAAATGTGATGACTGGAGGGAGGAAGTTGCAGCAGAATGATGATAAGTGGCAGATGGAAGGGGCTCATCATTAGGGTCAGAGTTCTGGGCCCGGATTCAGATAGAATGGCGTAACTATATGCGGGCGTAGCGGATCTCATATACGCTATGCCGCCGTAACTTTGAGAGGCGAGTACTGTATTCAGAAAGAACTTGCACCCGCGTAAGTCTGCCTAATTCAAAGTAGGCTGGTAGGGGGCGTGTTGTATGGTAATGAATTGTGACCCCACATAAATGACGCACCTAACAAATGGCGCATGCGCGCGCATGCTCAGTATCACGTAAAATTTTCTCCCTAACTTACGCCGGCTCAATGTTTAGTCGACGTGAACGTAACCTACGCCCATCCCCATTCACGGACGACTTACTCAAACAACGTAAAATACGACGCTGTTCTGACGTTTCCAACGTCCATACCTAACATGACTTACCCCTGCTTTATGAGGGGTAAAGTTACGCCGGTCGGACGCCTTACGTAAACAGCGTATTTTAAAACGCCAGGCGCAAGTACGTTCGTGAATCGGCGTATCTAGCTCATTTGCATATTCAACGCAGAAATCAACAGAAGCGCCACCTAGCGGCCGGCGTAAATATGCACCTAAGATACGACGGCGTAAGAGACTTACGTCAGTCGTATCTTAGACAAATTCTGGCGTATCTGATTCTTTGAATCAGGCACCGAGATACGACACCTCACATTCAGACTTACAGCGGCGTATCTGGATATACGCCGTCGTAAGTCCTTTGTGAATTTGGGCCTTTGTGTTCACTTGTAGGTTTCTGCCAGATGCCTATAGATCCCAGTAATAGATCTCCACCTGATGCTGGATGCTGGGAGGGTTTTTAGTTCCTCCTCCTGCATTTTCTTCATGTTTCATTGTTTTACCCTGCTATCCAGATACTGTTTGCAAATTTATCCTGACCTGCCCTGCTCCTGATCTTGCTTTTGTCCTGCATTGTGTACCCTACTGCCTTATATCTCCTCCCCTTGTTCCAGATTTCCAGTGCTAGATCCCCCTTACTTGCATCTATGGTGTACCCTGTTTTTTTTGTGTTACCCATTTTGTATATATTGTATACAGTATAGTTAATTTGCTAGTTAGGTTTTGTGTTCCTTAGGTTGCTTGGTAGGTATTTTGTCATTTGATTATAGTTCTTCACATTTGCTGTGTATCCTGTTTGCTGGTGTTCGGATGTGTTTTGTTTCACTGTTAATAAACTTGCTTAAATTTTATACAGTGTAGTATCAGTATCCTAAGTGTAGCTACACAGATCTGGCAATCCCTGCAGTGTGTATCCCTGATAAGAGTTTCAGGTTGGTAGTGTTTGTGGCACACCATGATATCTTCTTTCTGGCAGGACTTTGACATTTAAAAACACTGAATGGTTTGACAGGTTCACTTTAATAAAGGAGCACTGTATTATAAAGTGAAGGCCTTTTGTTTCATTTTTTACAAATACAAATACACGAACAATCCCACCTGGTTTATTCTACAACATTAGGTTCATTTTATTATAGAAAACATCAGATAACATATCCAAAAGTGGTTTGTTGTTGATGTCTCTTTGACAGGCAAGGATGTTGAGAGAAGCACAAACATGTATTTACTTGATAAGGATTAAATTGGATGAAATAGTTTTGAGTGTATACAGTCTGTTATGGCTGAAACATATTTTTACTTCCATTTATCTCTCATTTGTTGAGACCAAAATTCATAATGCAACCTTAGTCAGGCTAAAGTATTATGTAAACAGGGCCTAATATACGTTATTTTTTTTTTATTACAATTGAACTGTTTAATATACATGACTTCATCATTCTATATACAAAGTATGAATTACATGAGTAGATTAGGTTACTGTAATCTTTAAGTCCTCTTTGTGGCTTAAGAGCATTTTAGTTCTGGATATATCGGTATAATCAACTCCAATATTATCTTGGGGTTTGCCTATTCCCTTGTTACAAAGAGTCTAGTATGTTTCAATGAAACTGAGTTTCATTGGTACTGAGTAGGCATGTAGCATGCTTAGAGCTGTCCAAGCTGCATGGCCATAACATACAGATTTACAGTATATTGGATTTTCCTTGGTGTCTTATAGAGTAATACTAAATCCTACGATAGATACATGGACAGAGCTCTTGGATATTTTCAAGTACTATGATGAAATTAATGCAGTAGGCTAAATAAAAAAATATAAAAAAATAGGTATAAGGATATTCATTTTCAAGAAAGTGAGTTATTGTCAGGGTTGGGCTCAGCCCTTCCTTCTCTGAGCTGGCCCCTTAGCTCTCGGGTTATTGCCAGCTCCTATCTCTCCCCAGTGACTCACCTGTTGATGATCCTGCTCGTCAGTCCTGCCTACTTAAGCCTTCCAGCTCAGATGATCTCTGCCTTCACCTTGGTCAATATCACAGAGACTCTCCTGCGTTCCTGTTAAAGACATTTCTTCTGGCTTCTGATCCTGCTTGCTGTTCTTCTATGTTTATATCTGGTTCCCTGATGTTTGGCTTGACTGACAATCCAATATGGTTCCTGAACTTTGGCTATGTTTTGGCTATGCCTCGACCTTTGGGTTTACATCCTCTGCAGTGTTTTCTTGGCTTTGCCAACTATTATCAAAAGTTTATTCATACCTTCTTGTCTCTGGTCAAGCCCCTGACTGATATGAACAGAAATGACAGTAACCTACAGAGTTGGTCTCCAGAGTCCATTATGGCCTCTGAGAGTCTCAAGACTGCCTTTGTTCCTTTTTTTATATCAAATATTTATTTTTATTTTTGTGATGCTTGTTCCATACAACAATTTTAAGCAAGGAGAAAACATATCAATTAAAGTAATTTCATTTTGTTTCTAGGTATTAAAAGAAAATAAACTAAATAGATCAGACACTACAAGAGTAATCTACTCTTTAAAGAACATCTAACAAGACAAAACAAAAAGAAACATTTCCAGTTCACTATTCTCTACTTCTTAAGGCTGCCTTTGTTTCTACTCCTGTGCTGGCACATCCTGATCCTACGTTGCCTTTTATCCTTGAAGTTGATGCTTCTGAGACTGGAGTTGGTGCCCTTCTGTCTCAACGTCCTAGCTCTGAGAGCGCTTTGCATCCGTGTGGATTATTTTCAAAGAAATTGTCACCTGCAGAGTGCAATTGCGAGATTGGTGACAGAGAGCTGTTGGCGATCATTTTAGCCCTGAAAGAATGGAGACATCTCCTCTTGGATATCACTGTGCCGGTTCTCATTCTTACTGACCATTAGATTCTCACATTCTTGTCTGAGGCTAAACGCCTTTCTCCCAGAAGGGTGCAATGGGCTTTTTATTTGTCAAGTTTTAATTACATTGTCTTATTCTTACCCAGTACTAAGAATGTAAGGGCTGATGCTTTGCCGCAACAATTTTCCTCCACTTCCAAGATGGAGTTGGTTCCGGTTCCTGTGATTCCTCCTGATTGCATTCTGGCTATGGTTCGCACCACTCTCACTTCTCCTTTGGGTGACAAAATTCTTGCTGCGCAGATCGATGCTCCTCCTGAGAAACCTTGTGACCACTGCTTTGTCCCAGAAAGTCTCCGTACTGCCATGCTCCAGACCATTGTCCCAAGGCTCCTGGCCACCTTGGGAAGAATCAACTCTTTTGGGCCATTTCCCAACAATTATGGTGGCCTAGCCTATGTGCTGATGCAACCACCTTTGTAGCTGCCTGTTCCGTGTGTGCTCAGAGTAAGACTCCACGACACCTTTCAGTGGTCCTCCTACAACCCATGCCCAATGGAGAGAGGCCCTGGACCCACCCGCCTATACATTTTTTTTGTGGATTTACCCAACTCCCAGGGCAACACAGTTATCTTTATGGTGGTTGACCGGTTCTCGAAAATGTCTCATTGTATTCCACTTAAGAAGTTGCCCACTTCTAAGGAACTGGCTTCCATTTTTGCCCGGGAGATCTTTTGCTTGCATGGGCTACCCAAAGTGCTTGTCTCAGACAGGGGTAGTGAGTTTGTGTCCTGGTTCTGGCGAGCTTATTGTGCACAGTTGGGAATTCAGCTTGCTTTCCCCTCTGCGTATTACCCGCAGTCTAATGGGGCCGCAGAACAGGACAATCAGTCCTTGGAGCAATTCTTACGTTGCTAAATTTCTGACCATCATAACAATTGGTCAGACCTCTTACAGTGGGCGGAGTTTGCTCACAATAGTGCCTTGCATTCTGCTTCCCGATTGTCCCCATTTATGGCGAACTATGGTTTCCAACCTTCCTATATCTCCTCAGTGACTCACCGGTTGATGATCCTGCTCGTCAGTCCTGCCTACTTAAGCCGTCCAGCTCTGATGATCTCTGCCTTTGCCTCGGTTAACAACACAGAGACTATCTCATGCGTTCCTGTTAAAGACATTCCTTCTGGCTCCTGATCCTGATTGTTGTTCTACTACGTTTATATCTGGTTGCCTGACGTTTGGCTTGGCTGACTATCCGATCAGGTTCCTGAACTCTGGCTATGTTTTGACTATGTTTACTCTGTTTATCTTTTTATTATTATTATTAAACAAGTGTGATTTAACTGTACTTCTGTTTCTGTCTGATTCATGGTTTCTGGCAGTTATTTTCAGCTGTGTCTAATATGATTTGAAAACTACAATCACATGGATAAAATAAAGATACTTTCCTTTATTTGAAAATATTGTAAATTGAGCCCAATATGTGTGGCATGAGTGTTGTGATGGAACATTTATAAAGGCATGTGGGAGTGTTGACCTAAATCACCTGCTGGTGGCACTGTGGTTCCTGGACCCAAAGGGCGCATTTGGGGTGGCCACCAGCTGGTGTCTCCCAGCAGCTAGCAGATCCCAGGAATTAGGTTTCACCTGATTCTGGCCGCTGGAAAGGTATGTAACCCCTTCCTTGATTTGCATCAGTGCTTCAGTGTTTTGCCTGTCATATAGCTGCTTGCCGATTATCCTGATCCCTGCCTTATCCTTTAGTTAGCATCTAGTTTCCTGTATCCTGTTACACATCTCTGCTCCCCCTGTGCACAGTTCCAGTCATGGTCATGTCCTGTTTATGTCAGCTTCTGTCTATTTGTATATAGTGTATTATAGTTAGGTTGTTGGTTTGGTTTTGCTTCACTGTCACATTTATTTTTCACTTTTGCTGTGTTTATAGTCTGTTGGTCTTGGATTGGTGTATTGTGCATTAATAAACTTTATTTTAATCATACTCAGTTTGATTCTGGTTTTCTAAGTACATCTACGATGAACTGGTCTTCCCTGCTTCTGCTGGATACCTGCATTCAGTATCCTGTAAAGTGAATTTGGATTGTTGGCAGAGAATTATACAAGTTTATATATTCAGTAGTTACTGAGATACTATGATTAAAGTGGTTCTAAAGCTAATTTTCTTTTACCTTAATGCATTCCTTAACCAGTTGCTGACATCCTACCACATATTTACTGTGGCAGGGCAGCTCTATTGCGCAAAATCACATACCTGTACATGATTTTGTCAATAGCCACTGGAGGCACTCAAGAAATTAGATTTTTTTTAAATGTTATTGTATATGTTTTATAGCAGAAGGTAAAAAATATATATTTTTTTTTTTCAAAATTGTCGCTCTTGTTTTGTTTATAGCACGAAAAAAACCCACAAAGGTAGTCAATTACCAGCAAAAAGAAAGCTCAAATTGTGGGAAAAAAAGACACCAATTTTATTTGGGTACAGCATCGCACAACCAAGCAATTATCATTGAAATTAGTGCAGTGCAAAAAATGGCCTGGTCATAAAGGGGGTAAAACCTTCCGGAGCTGAAGTGATTAAACATTTTACAACTTGCTGTGCTCCCCACCTCCCTAAAAACTTACCTTGAGTCCTCACTCTATCCAGGGCTGTGCACAGCTGCATCTCTTCTCTCATTTGTCCGTCTGCTTACAGGGAGGCGCCAGCAGCAGGAGCCAATGTCAATAAAATGCTGTGAGGAGGATGGGGGGATGGGGCCGAGCCATGCTGTGTGCAGGGCCGGGAGGAGGGGGGCGGAAGGGGCACCTGCTCTGGGTGGCATAATATTGTGGGGATGCTTTTCTTCAGCAGGGACAGGGGAGCTGATCAGAGTTGATGGGAAGATGGATGGAGCAAATTGCAGGGCAATATTAGCAAAAAAAAACTGTTAGAGTCTGCAAAAGACTCGAGACAGGCAGGGGTTCACCTTCCAGCAGGACAACAACCCTAAACATACAGCCAGAGCTACAATGGCATAGTTTAGGTCAAAGCATGTTCATGTGTTAGAATGCCCCAGTCAAACGCCAGACCTAAATCCATTCGAGAATCTGTTGCAAGACTTGAAATCTGCTGTTCGCAGAAGCTCTTCATCCAATCTGACAGAGCTTAAGCTATTTTGCAAAGAAGAATGTGCAAAAATGTCACTCTCTAGATGTTCAAAGCTAGTGGAGACATACCCAAAAAGACTTGCAGCTGTAATTGCAGTGAAAGGTGGTTCTACAAAGCATTGACTCAGGGGGGCTGAATAAAAATGCACACCACACTTTTCACATATTTATTTGTAAAAAAATGAAAACCGTAAATTATTTTCCTTCCACTTCACAATGATGTGCCACTTGTGTTTGTCTATCACACAAAATCACAATAAAATAAATTTTTGGTTGTAACATGACAAAATGTGGAAAATGTCAAGGGGTATGAATACTTTTTCAAGGCACTGTACATTTGTCCTTCGACAGAAAGTAAGGGGAAATCCCTCAATTGGGGATATAATGGATTTAGAAAAGACTTGTTTCAGTAGTGTGGGAGCAGGCAAGAAACTGTCAGGTTTTATTACTATGACTGTCTACATTGAAGGTATTCTATTATTTCCTGTCCCAGTGCAAATGTTTTCACTAGGACACAAAGTAAGGACAATTTGTGGCAGGATGACTTGGTAGACGTGAAAGGGGAGGAAAACCTATGTTTGAGCCCAGGTTCACACTGGGTACGATTTGGTACGATTTGAGATGCGATTTCACATGTCAAATCGCATCTCAAATCTGCGGCATTTGCCGGCAATTGTCGGCAATGGCACTGTCCTAATCGGTGCGGCGCTGCACCGATTTCAAAAAGTAGTTCCTGTACTACTTTTTGCGATTTCGGGCCGCGATTTACATTGAACCCTGCACAGATGTCTCTTAAATCGCGGCCGAAATCGCTGCAAAATCGCAGCCGCAAAATCGCGGTAAAATCGCGATTTTACCGCGATTTTGAATTCGCAGCAGTGTGAACCTAGCCTAACAACTGGTTTTAGTGATCCATTGTTATTTTTTTTAATTGAACTTTATTTTAAATTGAAATGCAGAGATTAGTGGCAAAAGTTCCACACAGTTACAGAACATAATGGCCACTGTGCACAGAAGTGATTTTAATATTCAACGTTAAAAAAAAAAAAAATCATGTAATATTTTGCCTGCTTTTGGGGTATTTATAAATCATACTCAGACCACATGAATTGATGGAGTCAAGGATAGTTTTCATCTAACAATTTTTGTATCCAGGGCTAAATTTATATACAGAATAGGGAGAGTGCATATCCATCAGAGAGAGGCTCATCCAAGGGTCTTGTTATCTATTTTCAATTTTAGGGCAGATGAGCAATCTTGATTCCCTTTACTCGGATACCCCTAACTAAAATCTAGTGGAACCAATTGCCTTCAGAAGTCCCCTAATTAGTAAATTAGTTAATTAATTAAGTAAGTGTGCAATTTATTCTCAGTATAAATGTAGTTATTCTGTGAATCCCTCAGAGGTTTGTTAGAGAACCTTAGTTAATAAACAGCATCATGAAGGCCAAGGAACACACCAGACAGGTCAGGAATGAAGTTGTGGAGAAGTTTAAAGCAGGGTTAGGTTATAAAAAAAATATCCCAAGCTTTAAACATCTCACAGAGCACTGTTCAATCCATCATTCAAAAATGGAAAGAGTATGGCACATCTGCAAACCTACCAAGACTTGGACATCCACCTAAACTGACAGGCTGGGCAAGGAGAGCATTAATCAGAGAAGCAGCCAAGAGGCCCATGATAACTCTGGAGGAGCTGCAGAGATCCACAAGTAAACTGCCATTTTTTATATTGGTCGTGAAAACCAGTCGTGTGTATGCTCCCTAGCAATTTTCTCGACAAAAAAGCTGCCCGCAAAGAAATTTAAACCATCATCTGAAAATGGAAAGCATATGGCACAACTGCAAACCTACCAAGACATGGCTGTCCACCTAAACTGATAGGCCAGGCAAGGAGAGCATTAATCAGAGAAGCAGCCAAGAGGCCCATGGTAGCTCTGGAGGAGCTACAGAGATCCACAGCTCAGGTGGTAAAATCTGTCCACAGGACAACTATTAGTCATGCACTCCACAAATCTGACCTTTATGGAAGAGTGGCAAGAAGAAAGTTATTGTTGAAAGAAAGCCATAAGAAGTGCAGTTGCAGTTTGCAGTTTGCGATAAACCATGTTTGGGACACAGCAAACATGTGGAAGAGGGGGCTCTGGTCAGATGAGACCAAAATTTAACTTTTTGGCCTAAAAGCAAAAGGCTATGTGTGGCGGAAAACTAACACTGCACATCACCCTGAACACACCATCCACACTGTGAAACATGGTGGCGGCAGCATGATAATGTGGGGATGTTTTTTTTTAGCAGGGACAGGGAAGCTGGTCAGAGTTGATAGGAAGATGGATGGAGCCAAATACAGGGCAATCTTAGAAGAAAACCTGGTAGAGTCTGCAAAAGATTTGAAACTGGGGAAGAGGTTCCCCTTCCAGCAGGGCAACGACCCTAAACATACTGCCAGAGCTACAATGGAATTGTTTAAATCAAAGCATGTTCATGTGTTAGAATGGCCCAGTCAAAGTCCAGATCTAAGTCCAATTGAGAATCTGTGGCAAGACTTGAAAATTGCTGTTCACAGATGCTCTCTATCCAATCTAAAAGTGCTTGAGCTATTTTGCAAAGAAGAATGGGCAACAATGTCACTCTCTAGATGTGCAAAGCTGATAGAGAGACATCCCCAAAAAGACTTGCAGCTGTAATTGTAGAACCCTTTTGGTGCAAAGTATTGACTTAGAGGAGACTGAATAGTAATGTACCCCACACTTCACATATTTATTTGTAAAAAAAAAAAAACAGAAAACCATTTATCATTTTCTTTCCACTTCACTCCACTCCACTTTGTGTTGCTCCATCACATAAAATCCAAATAAAATACATTGACATTTTTGATTGTAACATGACAAAATGTGAAAAATGTCAAGGGGTATGTATTATATGGTTTGGGTAAATCTAAAGGAAATTTTCAAAAGAAAATTGTATGATGTATGGTCAGCCTTAGTCTTTTTGCTTACTTCTAAACATTTGACTCCTTATAATTACAGAAAAAGTAAACCATCTCTTTTTTTGTATATCAGTCTTCACAGCTGAAAACCTGCAGAATACATAAAAAGCAGATGTTATAATACCCCAATAAGTGCATTGTTGTAATAGCTTAAATTATCAAATGATGCAAGTTTGCACAAAAGGTATATGATTCATCTAAGGGTTTGGCCTCATTTAATGTGATTGGTTTTTGAACAATGTTTACAAGTATACAGTATCAACTGCATGTTATAAATAGTACATATGAGCAGTGCTTTTTTTCTCAGACAATAGGGGCAGAAACTACCCTTTTCAGAGTCACCCCTTTTCTCCGCCCTTATACACCTTCGACCACCGTCCCTTAGTTTCATCCCTTACCCACCTCCCAGTACCGCCCCTTTTAGACAATATAGTGTAGTGCTAAGTAATTTGTATGAAATTTGGTAATGATATCGAGAAAAGCAGTGAAATAGAATCCCTTTAGCCAGCAACAGATATATCCCCCTAACAATAATGTACCACCCAAAATAAACCCCCCCCCCCCAGCAACAATAGACTCCCGGCAGCACCAACAGATCTCCGTGCAGCCAGCATTATTAGACTCACTGGCAGCTATCAACAATAGACCCCTTTCCCAACAGTAGATCTCCTTTAGCAACAACTGACCCCTCAGCAACATAAGACCCACCCCCAGCAACAACAGACCTCCTCAGCAGCAATAGACCCCTGAAAAAATAGATCACCTCCAGCTAGAATAGATCCCCAGCAGTGAGCATCAATACCCTGCAGCACACCCAAAAACCCCTTGCGATTACATACAGTCAGTTCAGGAGGTACCGGAACTGCGTTCCCCCACGTTCCTGCTGAAAAAAAGCCCTGCATATGAGTGTATAGTATGCTATATGATTGTGCTCCATCTATTTGAATACAGTATTTCATTATATCTTATAAAAAGAAATTGGTCGTTAATCAGCAAGGTTATGATCCAAGGATTTAGAAACCACTGCAGATTTTCTGGCTTTAAATTAGCATGGTGAGCTGTCTGCCAGTATTTAACACCTGTAGTCAAAATGAAAACCCTCCTCCCACGCCAAGTAATATAGCTGTACAACAAAACTGTGAATCTTGCTGTGGTTTTCTCTCACTGACTGCTTAATAAATCAGTAAGCAAAAGCAGTGACAGTTCACGGCTAAACACAGCACTTAGGACAATCACTGATTTAATGCTTCTCTTGTCCTGTGCTGGTTAGCAGGGATGCTGTGTGTCCCAGAGGAAGGAAACAGTAGTGAGTGAAAAATGGACATGAGTAAGATAGAGATTGGGTGGGGAGGTGATTTACGCAAATGCTCCACTGGCTGGGTGGGTGTAACAATGCTAAGGTGCTTAATGCAGCAGCGTAAATAATCAAATGTTTTATGTACAGACTTTTTTTAAACTTAATGCTTGTTTATGTTTATTATTTCTTTAGAGGTACAAATTAAGTGCCTACTATTTTCAGAAGTATACAGTAAATGACAATCTAGTTGTCTAAATGCAATTATTTAAAGACGGATGAATGTGGTCCCATGGTATCATTCGCTAACAAAAAAAAAACACACATTTAACAAATCTTTAGCAAACATTGAAATTATCTGCTGCTGTCCACAGGTTTCAAGAGAAATTTTTTTTCACAAATGATTTTTAAACGATAGACATATGAAGAAGGTTTGGTGTGCTAATATTTTTCATCAATCATTACTTACTGTAATTTGTAATTTAAGCTGCATGGGATGTCAGAATTTTAATATGTGAATATAGAAATGTTGCCCTATTATGAGTAGGGGGAGTCATGTGTGATCAATCTTCTCCTAGATAGGTTATAGGTTCAATTCACAAAGCAAATGCACCAGAATAAGAAATGTTTTATTGAGCTGGATCCAATAAGATTTAAAAATTACTTTAACTACTTGCCGACCAGCCGCTGCAGTTATACGGCGGCAGGTCGGCTCCCCTGCGCGAGGTCACATAGATCTACATCACCTCGCGAATCGGCCACTAGGGGCGCGTGCACGCGTGCCCCCCGCTCGCCCCTGATCCCGACGCGCATGCCCGGCGGGTGCGACCACCGCAGGGCACCCACGATCGCTTGTTACAGAGCGAGAACCGGGAGCTGTGTGTAATGACGGTAGGTCACCCCCCCCCCCTGACACAGCTCCCGCTCCTGTCAGGGGGGGAAATGACCTACCGTCTGTTCATACAATGTATGAACAACGATTTGTCATTTCCCCATGTCAGTCCCACCCCCCCTTCAGTTAGAACACACACAGGGAACATGATTAACCCCTTCCTTGCCCCCTAGTGTTAACCCCTTCACTGCCAGTGGCATTTTTATAGTAATCAATGCATTTTTATAGCACTGATCGCTATAAAAATGCCAATGGTCCCAAAAATGTGTCAAACATGTCCGAAGTGTCCACCATAATGTCGCAGTACCGATAAAAATCGCTGATCGCCGCCATTACTAGTAAAAAAAAAATATTAATAAAAATGCAATAAAACTATCCCCTATTTTGTAAACGCTATAAATGTTGCGCAAACCAATCAATAAACACTTATTACGTTTTTTTTTTTACGAAAAATATGTAGAAGAATATGTATCGGCCTAAACTGAGGAAAAAAGTTGTTTTTTTTATATATTTTTGGGGGATATTTATTATAACAAAAGTAAAAAATATTATTTTTTTTCAAAATTGTCGCTCTATTTTTGTTTATAGCGCAAAAACTAAAAACCGCAGAGGTGATCAAATACCACCAAAAGAAAGCTCTATTTGTGGAAAAAAAAGTATGCCAATTTTGAGAGATATGGGGTCCTTGAGCATTTGAAGTGGGACACCTAACTGCTTAGATAGCAAGGATAACTTGCCACAAATTTGTGACAGTGTTAAATTGTAAAGCCTGGTACACACAATCGGATTATCCGATGGGAATCGTGTGATGACAGGCTGTTGTCGGGAAAATCCGTCCATTTGTATGTTCCATCGGACAATTGTTGTCGGATTTTCCATGGACAAATGTGGGATAACATGCTTTAAAATTGCCTGCCAACAAATGCGTGTTGTCAGACTTTTCAATCGTGTGTACACAAGTCCTTCGGACAAAACTCATAAGTACAAACACGCATGCTCAGAAGCAATGCTCACCATAACACAACATTAGCAGAAGTTGCCCAAAGGGTGGCAATAAAGAGCTGAAAAAACACAGTTTTGTGTTTGTTGGCTGGAAATTCTTTGCTGTTTGTATGCAAGACAAGTTCACGGCCAACGCCCTTCGGACAAATGTCCTACGCTTTGTCCACAGAAAATCAGATTGTGTGTATGAGGCTTAAGTCTGTTACTTGCTGCACATTTTAACTGGTAAGTTGTACACTTGCAGAGCACTTGAAGCACAAAGTTCTAGTTAACACTTTTCCAATTTGTAGCAAATTTGAGTGCCAAGTCTCTAGCAAGAGCAAAGTTGCAGTGGTGAATCTACATCAAGAGCTCTGCAAGTCTACATCATGAACATTCAGCCACAGTGACCCCTGTGGTGGGATGACTATTGCACAACATAGCTGAATCACAACTTGCAGCAGACTTGCAGAATTTTTGCAATAAAAATTGATCTGGAGTCATGCAATACAGACTTGCTGCAATTGTGCAACAAACTTGTGAAGCCCGGCTAGTCTAGCAATAGTTTAGCAGATAATTTTCAAACTTTCAGCTCAATTGCTTGCTGTCTGGGTGAGAATACCTTATAATCAGGTAGTAACACTTTAATTTCCTTGCAAAAATGCTGAGCTGAGAGGTAAGGTTTCTGTTTATTGTGTAGAAGTTCTAGTTAACCTAGTCTTTGTTGGTACCATGGCAGTGCCAGTCAATTATTCTGGTTATGTGAGTGGCGTGGTAGTATTTTTTTTAAAATCTGGTAGGCTAATGCTGCTTTGCTCTTGGGTAGTGTAAGTAGGTAAAAGTTTATTCTGGGTTTCTTGTCTGCCCATAAAAATCGTCTTTGTAGTCTTGTAAGTTTGGTGAAAAGGAGATGGGTATTTGTATGGGTAATGCGTTTAAGAAATATAGCAGCCTTGGAAGTATTGTCAGTTTCAGGATTTAAGCTCTGCCAAACCAGGAGAATAGTTTTGGGGTTAATTTTTTGAGATATCTTGCAATGTCTTCTCCTTGGAGAAACAGCAGGAACTGGCGGCAGAGGAGGTATATCTGTCGAAGTCACGGCAATCTACCAGGGCCAGTGAAGGCTACTAACCACAGACAGATTGCAAGCGGTGACACAGTGAGAGAAGGCTGGGAGATTACTGCACTAGAGGTTGCAACAGCTTATATATACAAGTTTATACTAATGAGTTTTATTAAAACTGGTTTACAGTATTACACTATTGTGCACATTTTTCTTTCATTATTTATGTGGATACATGTTTTGGATTGCACTATTTGGAACGGATTTCTTATTATCACATCTGAGTGGTCCCGGTTAAAAGCTTTTACGCCAAACACGAGAGTGTGCGGCATATCGTTCTGGTGAGTGCGCATTTCTAAAAGGTGGAGGATTCACTGAACACTGTGGTGTGGTGGAAGATACTGAGGAAGAAATCAACACTTATGAACTTTAGATTTTTTTGTCACCTTTAAAACACTTGTTTATTCACAGGTTTTGATTGATTTTTTTCATCCGTCCAATTATTTGTGTATGTTTGTTTTACACCTAAGAGTGGTGTGATCATCACTACACCTTTATATTTATGTATTTATTTGTTATGCACTTTAGTTATTTAAGCGATTCTTATGGGCAGACAAGAAACCCAGAATAAACTTTTGCCTACTTACACTACCCAAGAGCAAAGCGGCATTGGCCTACCAGATTTAAAAAAAATACTACCACGTCACTCACATAACCAGAATAATTGTCTGGCATTGCCATGGTACCAACAAAGACTGGGTTCAACTAGAACTTCTACACATTAAACAGAAACTACTGACTCCAGAGACCTTCCTCCAGCTCTAAACTTTTAGCCACCCGCTGTCTCTATGGTAACAAGGTCAAAACACTAGAACGGGGATATGCAATTAGCGGACCTCCAGCTGTTTTAGAACTGCAAGTTCCATGAGGCATAGCAAGACTCTGACAGCCACAAGCATGACACCCAGAGGCAGAGGCATGATGGGACTTGTAGTTTTGCAACATCTGGAGATCCGCTAATTGCATAACCCTGCACTAGAATCACTCCAAGAGGAATATGGCAAATCATTTCCTGGCTTTTGGTTTTACATACAACTGAAAGATTTCTTTCTAAACAGTAAACATAAGGCTTCATACTGCCTACCCATGACACCTTGAGAATCTATTTGCTACAAAAGATCTCCGGTCCTGAAAACAACCTCCCTTGGGAACTTGACCTGGAAATCAAAATCAGCGATGTTCAATGGGAAAAGGCATGTATCCTTGTGTCCTCCCAAGAACAGACCCCCATTTATGTCCCACACTTTGTACCACTCTATATTCTCGTGGGATAACCTGCAAAATCTTCCCTCTTTGGTCTCAGAAACTCAACCCCTAGCTCACATTTTCCACAATCCTTGATTCAACCTAAGCATAGACATCAGAGACTTTAAATGGTGGCTTGACAAGGGTATGTATCGTATTGGACACTTTTTTTCCTGTACGGGACCACTTACGCTAAAACACTGTGTGAACAAATTAGAACTCTAAAGCCCCATACACACCATCAGATTATCTGCAGATTTTTGTCTTCAGATTTACCAAAACCATGTAGTACAAGGGCCTGCCTGATTGCATACAAATTGAAACTCTTAAGGTTTGACCTCCTATTAGATGGTTTTGGTAAATCTGCAGAAAAAAATCTGCAGATAATCTGATGGTGTGTATGGGGCTTTACTCTTAAGTTTCACCAAATGTCACACTTTTTATATTCACTATGGAAAAACAAACCTAATCAAAGCTCGTAGTCTTTGAACGTCAGTGGGTGTGGCCAGATCACGAAGCAAAGAGGAGGCATATTCATAATCTATTCATCACTAGCAAGGCATAACATTAAACTTCCACACATGAAGGCATGGAAGAGAGATCTGCAAGAGGACTGGGATTCCTGCAAAGGAATTTTTAATTCTTCTCTAATAGAAGCCAACCTTAAGGTTCTCACAGGATGGTATCTGGTCTCTACAAGACTGGCTTCCATATTTCCTTCCTCTTCCCTATTATGCTTCAGGGGTTGTCACATACTTGGAACGATGATACATGTTGGGTGGGAATGTACAAAAATTAAAAAGTTTTCAAATAAAATATTTCATCTCATTTGCAAAGTCACTGGCTACTCGGTCTCGAAGACCCCATTCGTAGCTCTGCTTAACTGTCCCATCCCAGAAATTCCCAAAACTACCCAGAAACAAATCCTCTGTATGCTGCTAGGAGCCAAAAGGTCTATAGCTAAGATCTGGAAGAAATCCAAGGTCTCCATCTTAGCAACTAAAAGAAAGATCTGGATAATGGCCCAGGAAAAAATAGTCAGCATTATGCTAGATGCAACTAAAATATTTAAAGCAATATGGGAACCATGGGCTCAACATGTGGGTATCTCCTTATTACCTGCCACCAGCTGTGATTAACCTGGGATGGGGCGCCTTGGAGGCTGACAAATTTCTATCTACTCTTCTATAATCTCTCTTGTTCCTGTCTTTCTTTCCTATATCTCTATTACACTATAAGGTTATATGGATTCATAGCAATGACTTTACAGTTTTGAGTTCCTTATCTTTCGACAAAACCAGGAACCCACTGGTTGTGTGTTTTTTTAGGCATAATGGTTCTAAATTTAAACTTACCTGGCTTTGGTTTGAATCCTGAAAGAATTTGCGCCGTAAGTTACGGCGGCGTAGTGTATCTCTCGCGACGTAAGGTTGTGGAATTCAAATGCAGCAAGTAGGGGGCGTGTTTTATTTAAATGAAGCACGTCCCCGCGCCGAACGAACTGCGCATGCCCCGTCCGTCAAAACTCCCAGGGTTGCTCCAAATGACGTCGCAAGGACGTCATTGTTTTCGACGTGAACGGACGACTTACGCAAACGGCGTAAAATTTTCTAAATTATACGCGGGAACGACAGCCATACTTAACATTGAGTACACCACCAGATAGCAGCTTTAACTATACGCCGGAAAAAGCCGAACGGAAACGACGTAAAAGAATGCGACGGCCGCTCGTACGTTCGTGGATCGTCGGAAATAGCTAATTTGCATACTCGACGCGGATTACGATGGGAACGCCACCTAGCGGACGCTGAAGAGTTGCATCTAAGATCCGAAGGTGTACGAAGACGTACGCCTGTCGGATCTAACCCAGATGTCGTGGTATCTTGTTTTGAGGAAACAAAGATACGACGCGGGAATTTTGAAAGTACGCCGGCGTATGAATAGATACGCCGGCGTACTTTCTTTGTGGATCTGCCCCAAAATCTTTTAGCGACTCACTTAACAGACTAGTCGTCCCAGTTGCTCTCTACTGTTTGAAGTTATGGATCTAACGCAGATAAAGGTTGCACAATATTTTTTAAGGGTAAGTGGAGGACGGTGGTCTCTCCAATAGCCCCATGACACAGTTTGTTCCCATTGGGGGTGTCGGGGGCGTAGGGTAGATTTACCAACTCACTATTAATCTATTCTAAATTCCTTGGATCTGGATGGCTTAATTACCCTGTATGGCGTTTAGCTATGGTTTTACAAGTCTGTATCACCATATGTTATGCCACTGATTAATGTCATTACTTTTCTCTCTTCTGTACTGACGTTTTACTGAAAATCAATAATATCTTTGAAACGCAATAATCACAGTGTGTTCTCCTGGCAGGGAAGGCTCCCCCCTCGGCAGAACACAGCTCCATGGGAGGGATTCCCCATCAACATTGACTGTGTTGATGGGGCAATTGAGCAATTTTCTTTCCTGCAAGCTATGGTTTCAGTAACAAAAAATAGCTCTGTGTATGGCCAGCTTTAGTTAAAATACACAAAAATGCATAGAAGATGATTGACACAGGGATTTACTTGACTATCATGAGGGCGCTAAGCCAGCAGCTTGCATGTCTCTGCTACCTATTCTGTAATAAGGAGTAAACTCCTGTTTTTTGGTATTTATGAAAAGAGTAAAACTTGCAGATACCCTTTGATTTAAAAGGGTGAGGGACTCTTTAGTTACTTTTAGTTCAACTCTCCATAACCTGTCTCCTTATGCTTTCCATATAAAAGAAAATTGTACCATACTAGATGTCTTACTTTTCATGGGCATATGTCTTTTTTAAAGTATTATAAGAGGCTTTTCATTCACAGAAGCCATTTACTTCATTTTTCTACAAGGAGCTCAATTAACTAAAAGGAGATTGCAATATTGATTTTGCTGCTTTTGGAATCGTGCAATGACATATTGACATTCATCAATTTATAATTAATATATGGTGCAATATTAAATTGATGCTTTTTCTGGGATGGAATTGTGTTAATCACTATTTAGTGTTAACTGAATTTGGCCTTCTGTAAGATTGTGTAAGTAATATGAACTATTTGCAAGACCTTTTATGTTGATCATCATGTAAGAATAACATATCATTTAAAACTATTAATTCCTTATATATCAGTATATTAGTTTAGAATGGATTCAGGTAGCAACTGTGTTTTACAGCAGAATTAAATATATTGATTAATTTTGTTGGCACCATCAACTATATTGTATAACCTCAAATGTTCTTGTTTTTGTTTTGCTTTATTACTCTTCTGGAATATGTTTTGTTTATTTTTAAAACATCCTATGCAACCTTACTATTAGTACTCATTATAGGGGAGATTTACTAACACTGGTGCACACAGAATCTGGTACAAATGGAAACAATGAATTATAAAGAATAATAATAATAATAATAATAATAATAATAATAATAATAATAATAATAATAATAAAAATCTTCATTATTATTGTTTTTTAATATTAATTTGTTATGTTCCATTCGTTTAGATACGGCATTCGTTATTTCGGATAACTTGTGACTTTGGATAAATTTGTATTTGTTACATTAACTAACAGCCAAATTTGAAAGGAAATTCCAATACCTATAATTTAATAGCTAGTAATAGTTAAGTTATTATTAGTTATTATTTCCGATTTTTCAAATGTTCTCTTTTTCAAATTTTTAGAATTTTTTAATTTACAAATTTTCTAATTTTTTAATTTATGATTTTATGAATTTTTTAATATTTGAAAAAAATGTTAAATGGGTTTTCATTAATTTGGAAAAAATGGTAAGATGTTAGCTATATTCGCTAAATCCCAGACCCAGTCTAGCCATGTTCCATTGGTACATTTGTCAATAGAGGACAATTCACATAACCAAATGGATATAATATCATCATTGTTATCATTTTATGGAGATTTATATAAGTGGAAATGTCCCCAATTTTACCATAGAAGGTAAAAAACAGTTAAGAATAGTTATGTCCTTTAAATATCTTGGTATCTGGGTTTTCATTAAAACTGAGGAATATCTGAATTATAACCTGGTGCCATTATTAGACAAATTTAAGGGGAAGAGTAAAATATGGACTAAATTACCTTTGTCACTGGTAGGATGTGCAAATTTGATTAAAATGTTTTGGGGCCCTCAGTTGCTATACGTTCTGCACAACTCTCCAATATGGATTCCCCTTAAATGGTTAAAAAAAAAACAGATTCCCCCTTGTTAATTATACTATTAATAGAGAATCATTTGATTCCATGACCACAATGTGTTTAGATGTAGCCAGTCACACGACACTCAAAGCAGACAATAGCAGTTCTGCTGTGTTAAGTCTTGATGAGTAAAACTGTGTAAATATATATTCTTTGTGGAAATATTTCCTTTAATTAAAGCTATGTCAATATAACTAGCTCAAATTCACTTTACACACCACTGAGACATTAATAAAAACTGTTTCAACAAGAGAAATCACGTACCACATATTTTATTAACTTCATATTACAACAGTCAACTGCTAACTCCAGTCACCAAATATTCATGTGAAATACTTTATTGTGGAGAGTACAGAAAATAAAGTTATTTGGTATTGTAATAATTGCAACTGTATTTACAATTCAATAGGTGAAAACAATACATGAGAATTTTATATATGAGGAAAAGAGGTCATCTCCCAACACAATCTTTTTGATTCTTTGATGGGTTTGATTAAACATTAGTCAATAGAAAAGCAAAACAAATGCAAAACAAATGTTACAGGGGTGATAACCCCTCTCTATGTTTTCCAAAAAGCTTAAAAAATAGATTTTTTGGCTGGGGCTACACTTTAACCTCTTTCCCACCGTGCTATAGACAAAACACGTCTACAGCGCGGTCGAGTCCTCCCAGAATCCAGAGTCCTCCCAGAATCCTGCGCGCCCCCTGGGGCGCACTCCCGGAATCATCCGTGGATTAGCCGGGTCTAGAAGAGCCGGCGCATCACGGATCGCGGTAAATTGCTGCTGATAGCGGCCGTTTACCACGTGATCGCTCCGTCAAATGACGGAGCGATCACTTGTAAACAAACCGGCATCATGTGATGATGCTGGTTCCTCCCTCCCCTCTCTGTACCGATCGGTACAGTGTGAGAGGAGAGGGGGAGAGCAGAGGCAGCAGCAGTGCTGTGGGCTGGATCTGTGACAACTGCAGTCACAGATCCAGCCATCCATCCCTGCGCAATACTCTGCAATACCACCAATACTCTGCAATACCACCAATACTCTGCAATACCCCCAATACTCTGCAATTCCCCCAATACTCTGCAATTCCCCCAATACTCTGCAATTCCCCCAATACTCTGCAATTCCCCCAATACTCTGCAATACCTCAATAGTCTGCAATACCCCCAATAGTCTGCAATACCCCCAATAGTCTGCAATACCCCCAATACTCTGCAATACCTCAATACTCTGCAATACCCCAATACTCCGCAATACCCTGCAATACTCCAATACCTTGCAATACGTCGTCTATGGGGATTTTTAAGTAGCGAAGTTTGGCACCATTCCACGAGCATGTGCAATTTTGAAGGGTGACATGTTAGGTATCAATTTACTCGGCGTAACTTCATCTTTCCTATTATGCAAAAACATTGGGCTAACTTTACTGTTTTGTTTTTTCTTTAAGCACAAAAGTTTTTTTAAAAAAACACGCGTTCAAACAATTGCTGCAAAAATACAGTGAGAGATAACAAGTTGTAATGGCCGCCATTGTATTCTCTAGGGTCTTTGCTAAAAAAGCATATATAATGTTTTGGGGTTCTATGTAATTTTCTAGCAAATAAATGATGATTTTTACATGTAGGAGAGGAATGTCAGAATTGGCCTGGGTGCTCCAGAATGCCTGATGGTGCTCCCTGTATGTTGGGCCTCTGTATGTGGCCACGCTGTGTAAAAGTCTCACACATGAGGTATCGCCATACTCGGGAGGAATAGCAAAATGTGTTTTGGGGTGTAATTTGTGGCATGCATATGCTGTGTGTGAGAAATAACCTGCTAATATGACAGAAACGATTTTTTTTTTTTTTTACAGAATTTTTAGTCTTTTTTATCTTTTATAGAGCAAAAAATAAAATACCACCAAAAGAAAGCTCTATTTGTGTGAAAAAAAGGACAAGAATTTCAGATGGGTACAATCAGGGGTCAAGTCCTGGGGAAAAAAGTGTGGGAACTCCCACCCAAGATCTACTCCCCCACCAAAAAAAAAAAATGATACGCTTATATGCATAATTACTAAACCGCTTCTTTCTAAACCCCTTGATAACTCACGGCAGACCTCTGCAATGTCTCCTGGGAACAATGACAAAAGCTCCCAGGAGACATTGCGGCATCGAGGAAGTGACGGAATACCCGCACACTACCTGATGAATCCATATACAGGAAGCGGCCAGTAACATAAAGGATTACTAAGGTTCGCCTGCCTCTGACAGTGACTCGAGCTGGACATCGCCGCTTAGTGAAGGATTGGCTCGGGCGGCTCGGCTGCTCTAGTCCTGCAAAGGGAACTGAGTTCCTGCTGTGAAAAAAGTGCAGGAACTCCGTTCCCACGCGTTCCTGCAGGACTTGAGCCCTGGGTACAATGTTGTATGACTGAGTAATTCATTCAAATTGTGAGAGCACCGAAAGCTGAAAATTGATCTGGTTAGGAAGGGGGTTTAAGTGCCCAGTGGTCAAGTGGTTAAAAAAGTACCAGTTCAAAATTACAAACAGATTATACTTAACAACAAACCTACAGTCCCTGTCTTGTTTGCACCGCCTGTATACTGCTGCTCAAAGTATATAGGACCAAAGGGGCTGGTAATGACCTGGGGGGAGACATTCCATTAAAGCCGTAAGCAGTTTTAAATTACTTTTTTCTTATAGTAACACCCAGCAGGTACGATATTTAAAGGAATTTTTCAACTTTTTTTTGTTCACTTTAAGCATCATTAAAATCACTGCTCCAGAAAAAATGACCGTTTTTTAAAACTTTTTTTCATGTTCCCTGGGGCAAGACCCGGGTTCTCAAACCTGTTTTACGACAATGACTTGCATATTAGTCTTTAAAATTAGCACTTTTGAATTTGAATGTTCTAGTCCCATAGATTTCAATGGAGTTCTAAAAGTTTGCGCGAACGTTCGGTCCGTTCAACGTTTCTGGTGCGAACCGAACAAGGGGGGGGGTGTTCGGCTCATCCATAATTGCTACCTCTCTCACCTATGCCTGTTTGCCACCTGCCCAGTCTTCTACCTGCTTTTGGATTATGCTACTGAATACTCACCTGCTGAATCACCAGTCTTTGGCCCCATACACACGAGAGAATTTATCCGCGGATACGGTCCAGCGGACCGTTTCCACGGATAAATCCTCTCAAAGATTTCCGCAGATTTCGATGCGATGGAGTGTACACACCATCGCATTGAAATCCGCGCAGAAATCCTCTGGCGATGACGTGTCGCGCCGTCGCCGCGATTATGACGCGGCGACGGGCGCGACGCTGTCATATAAGGAATTCCACGCATGCGTCAAATCATTACGACGCGTGCGGGGAATCCCTTTGGACGAATGGATCCGGTAAGTCTGTACAGACGAGCGGATCCATCCGTTGGAATGGATTCCAGCAGATGGATTTGTTGTGCATCACAGCAAATATCCGATCTGCTGGAATCCATCCCAGAGGAGATTTCTCCGCGGAAACAGATCCGCTGGCGTGTACACACCATAGGATCTATCCGCAGAAACCCATTTGCTGGGATTTATCTGCGGATGGATTCTATCGTGTGTATGGGGCCTTTGACTACTTTTGAGGACACATAATACTTATACCGCATACTATACCACAGGTGTGCCATTTTTTTTATACCCTTGCTATAAATAGAAGTCAGGTTTAAATATATTCATCATTAAAAATATTATTTCACACACATTTTAAAAAGAAAATAGATTTGATGATAATTAGCTATTTCTTCAACAAAGTTGTAAAATATCAAAATTATTTTAAACGTAAACCAATGAATTTGCAATGCATAATTATTCTGAAAGACACTTTAATAAATGAGCGTTTAGCACCTTTTGTAGCAAAACTCCAGCTGCTGATATTAATGTCTTACTCTTGAATTTTGATTTCAATCTGAAAATGACTTTTTAGCCATTAAAATAATTTTCATATAACAAGATAGTATCTTAAACATTGCTGCTTTACCCAAATTGTAGTTCGTAAATCCATTCTTCTTGATTAATATTTCAAATTAAATAAAAAAAATGTTGACAACCTAGCATACCAATAGATATCCTCTTTGGTTAAATGGCAATCTTAATAGCTTAAAGCTCCATTCAAAAAGTCTGATCCAAGAAATCCCAAGGGTTAATTTACAGTCTGGTGGTTTACATTGTGTTAGAGTTCTAAATTAAAAAAAATTAAATCTTCAGTCTAATGCAAGGTGCACAATAGAACATCAGAGACTGAGCTATCGCTTCTGTTCCATCAATAATTCAATTTCAGATTCACAGAGGGCAAGGAAAACCATGTGATACTATCCACTAATTAGTAGCATCACAGACTGGACTGAGAATAGTAAATGCATTGATTTATAGGCAAAAAAAAATATATATGCTCAGAATGGTATCTAAATGCATCATGTAGACTTGTATTAAATAGATACAGTATATTAAATACTTGACTGCTGCAACTCCAATAAAAGTATTAATAACATGAAATGTGATTTCTGTACATCTATGTGTCGCTACAAAAAACATGTTCATTTCAATTAACTAATCAAGCCCATGTCAAAATCCTATTTTTTAGGTTCATCCCCAGACAGCAAGCAATTGAGCTGCAAGTTTGAAAATTACTTGCTAAGCTATTGCTAGACTTGCCAGGCTCCATAAGTTTGTTGCACAATTGCAGCAAGTCCACATTGCATGACTCTAGATCAAACATTCTGCAAGTCTGCTTTAAGTTATGGTTCAGCTATGTTGTGTAATAGTCATCCCACCACAGGGAGCCACTGTAGCTGAATTTTCATGCTGGAGACTTGCAGAGCTCCTTCCGTAGACTCACCACTGCAACTTTGCTCTTGCTAAAGACTTGCCACGCAAATTTGCTACACTTTGGAAAAGTGTCACCTAGAACTTGTGCTTCATGTACTCTGCAAATGTACAACTTGCCAGTGAAAGTGTGCAGCAAGTTAACAGACTTACAATTCAATGCTGTCGAAAATTTGTGGCAAGTTATAACAGAGATCTTACAACAATACTGTCTAGAATCTCAAAATTGCCAAGTCTAGATCAAAGTGTATTGTTGTGTTCTCTTTACAAATGGTGTGTAGGACATGTGTGGTGAGATTCTTTACATACTGAACAGGTATATCAAGGAACAAAATTATCAACAATGATCTAGTTCATTAGAAAAAGTTACCCAATTAATTGAAAAGAAAGGTTGTTGGTTAATAGCGATGAGCTGAACATACATGAATTCAATTTGGGCCATGTTTGGATAATATGCCTAAAGTCTGGGTGCTAAATTGGAAACCCAATGATGTCAATGGGAGCTGAATGTTTAAAAACAGAAGTTGTCAATTTCTAGGCTAATAAAGAAAGAGATTGTCAAACAAACAGCATGGAAGCCTATGAAGTGCCCTGGGGAACACAAAAACAATAAAAAAAACTCAGTTTGGCTTGGGGCAGCAATTATTTAATAATAATTAATAATACATTACAAATGTAAAATTCCTTTAATCCTTCCACTTCCACCAACATATGCAAAACAATAGCTGCAGCAGGGGGTTTAACACACACTTCCGGCAGTACAGCCTCACAATCTCTTCTATGCAGTCCCCCGATACTTAAACACTGAGTGCATCCAATCAGGTGCAGTTACTGTTTGTATATCCTGACAGCCATGGGTGTTGGCCATTATAATGCAATACCTAGCAGAGGAGATTCCCTTCATTCATGAAGATGGAGGAATCCTTATACTAGCCTAACTAAGTGCATTTACTGTAGAGATATGTTATCAGCTATGCATGGACTGTATTGTGTCCAATGAGTAGACTGATTTATAGACTTATGTTGTGAGAAGTTACAGTAAAGCACACCTATTATGTAGCACATGCTGCACATCTAATGAGCAAAAAGATTCCTCCATGTATTCATATGATTATGTAAACATAGAAACACTTTTTTTTTTTTAGGGAAAAGACATTATGATATGATTATTTTTATCAAGCTGATCTCTTTTTTCATATATACCTTAAATATCTTTGAAACAGATGTACATTCTTTTTTAAGCTAAATGTCAGGCTAAAGAAAATCAAACCTTCTGCACTTTAGGGGTTAAATGTACATTTTGTCTAGAGGGATATGAATGAGGTTAAATACTTACCTTTCTCCCCACACCAACAGTCTTTCACCTCTTCCCAGGACTGGTCCCAAAGCCTTTCCTCTTCTCTGGTTGAGAATCGTAGCTGTCTAACATCATCATATACAATTTTCAGCTTTAATAGCATGACCATCAATTACCCTGCAATAAGCTAAATACATCGAACATCTGAGACAGGAAAAATCAGCTTGGGGTGTCCCACATGCCCAGCATAATATGTTATCAGATTTAGTCTAGCATAATATGTTCAAAATGTAAAAGTACTGCAAGTCAATACATAGAGTAAATCGGGGGAAATTGTAACCAAACTAACCTTGGTAAATGTGACCCTGTGTCTATGTTTAGAAATGCATTTTCTCACAAATTTTGTTCTTCAAAGTAAATAGTATCTCATTACAAAACAAACACCTAATAACATAAGCAGCAATGAAACAAATGCATCTTGACTAGACACAACTATTTTAGACAATTTATATATATATGGTGTGAATGTACATTGTATATATAAAGCGCTGCGTAAATTGATGGCGCTATATAAGTACCTAAATAATAATAATAATAATAATAATAATAATAATAATAATAATCATAATAATAATAATATATATTTTTATTTTTATTTTACCTTAGCTTGCTTAAAGGGCTTATTTTATACATACTTGTTAACTTCCTAATTTTTACACTGTAAACAGATTTTCTTTCTCATAGAAATGCCCTTTGTGCCCGCAGGACATCATAAATCAATTTTCCTTGGAAGAAATAGTGTCTCCTTAGAGGCCTGTGTTTTCTGCAGACCAGGAAGGTGAGTATTAGAACCACGGATCCAGTTTGTTTCAACTTTCCTTCACAAATAATGACAGTTTCATGGCCTTTCTGACCATCTTCTACTGAACATGATTAATAGGCTGATAGAAGTGTCAGTCCATAAAGAAGTGAATAATTACTGCCAGTACAGTGCTGACTTTCAAGGTGTACAGCTGCAGAATCATATTAGTAATTTGCTCACATGCCTTTGACATCTTAAGTCTCTACAAATATACAAACAGCCATAAAATGTATCTGTGTGTATACACAATCAATGTGCAATAACATCCATAGGTTTAAAGTATTTGTAGAAGGTCAACAGGTCTTGACAGATCCTGATGCTTTCCAAGGGAAACTCAATTCCTTGTTTTTGTTAAATGATGAGTCCAGGCAAATCTGGTATTTCTGTTTTTGGCGAAACTGGAGAGTTAATACCTTGGCCAATCTCTTATACCTCTCATGGAGTCTACTGGTTCCACACTCCCAACTAAATGCTAAATAATTTTTATTTTAAAAGCAAGGTAACAGAAGGTGCTGTAAAAAGCAAAGGTGTTTGGAAATCCCTAAAATCCCCAGGGGTAACAAGAACAGATTCAGGAATTATGATAGGAATACAGTGATAGTCTGTCAGACAGTGTTGACAGGGGAATCCTTCCCGCTGAGCCATTGTGTTGTCCTTGCGGAGGGGCGGGGCAAGCCGACCCCTCTGGAGAAGACAGTAATTATTACATGTCTAGTGCTAATTTGTGCCGACTTGGCAGCTCGGCTGCAAAAATACTGTTTGCTCCTGTCTGTGGATTTGTAAGTCTATTCTATATGGCCAAAATCCAGCTGGTCGTTTTCAATCCAGCACTGCTTTTACTATTGGATGACGCTTATAGATGACAGCTTGGCCTCACTTTCTCTGGTCATGTTTCATTTATGCAGAGGTTCTTCTGAGGTTACCTTGGTTCTGTCTTGATTTCCCCAGTCCCTTCACAGGCCAGACTGTAGCAGTTTATACCTCATCTTATACCTGGGTGCCCGTTGAGGTGGTACTAAAGTTTCTTGCTTTTAAGATTTTTTGGCTTATTCATGTGGAGGCAGTATATGTGGCCTGAATACCTTTGTACATATCATATGAGCATTCCTGAAGAAGATTGCAAACCCACATTATTGTTTTTTTGGCTAAGGTTTTGTCAGCCATACCTCTGAGCTGCTACCATACATATGTATACAAGCCATATTATTTTTAACATTTAAATTATTATTATTTTTATTCTAAAATGTAATACAGTTTATACTGTTTTATATTTCTGTCTCGGTAGTTCCCTTTGTTTGAAGTGCCTATAATAGTCCCTATTCCATTGGAGGGTATTTATTTTCTATCTAGATTGGGATGATGGCATTCTCACAGCTCTCTACCATATATATTTTTGTGATTATTGCTAGTGGGTATAACAGCTGCTTGCAATAATCGCATGTAAAATCCAGTAGGCTAGTGTTACCCAATTTGATCAATTGATCAGCTTGGATACATTCATTCTGCTCATCCATGGTTTGAACCATCTATGGCAGATTTAACTCTCATTTTTCATTGCATCCCTGGAACGGAACATTAAAGGGAATGTTTCCAATGGGACACAGATTAGAAAAAAACCCTGATACTATTCTATACAAAATATACAAATGTCTTGGCTCTACATACTTAAATAAAGTGTTAAAAAATGTTTATATTTGTAAAATAGCAAACATAATTGGGACTGACTATCTCCTTTTTACTTAGAAAGCATTTTCAGTAATTTCTTTAAATCATGGAAATGCACTTGTTTGATTGAAATCATTGAGCTAATAAAGACTGCCACACTTAGTTTATACCAGGGAAGGGAAAGAGGTGGGCATGTCAAAATTAATTAAAATAAGTAAACGAAATTGATTTAACAATGATGGAGTATTCCTCTTACAAGGCATAAAATAATTGTTCTGCTTAAGAGTTATGCATGGCTGGAGTTTTTTTGTAGCGCTCTAGTGATTCTTAGCGGAATACCCTGAACACTTAGCTTTTCATTGCTTATCATGTGTTCCCAGCCCTGTCATTAGCTAAAATACACACATATGATTGATCTAAAAGAATAATGCATCAATTATAGGCTTTCATAATAACATGCACTTAACAAATCTTGAAAATGCTTAGTTGGGAATGTGCATAGTTTATTTCCACTAGGATGACATCCTACTGTGATCAATGTGATAGCTGAAATTGTCTTTGCACATTCAGAACATGCTTATAAAATACTACAAATGAAATACATGAAAGACTGCACTGTGATCACTGTCAGAAAACACATTGTTAAAGGTGAAGTTTAGAAACAGTTATAATATATATATCCTTAGTTGCACAATATTTAACTGATACAAGTGTGAAAGGAAATCAATTGATTTTGCAAAGTTTGCCTCTGTGTCATAGCTGATTGTTACCATTTGTAGCCAAAATGAACACCAAATTATGGCTGCAAGGAGGCAAATATTGATATGATAGGATAGAGGTTTTTTTTAGGTTAAAGAAATACTGTTATGTAGAGAAATGACTTAAACTGTGACAGATATGTCTACCACAGCCTCCCACACGCTATTGTTGAGGCCAAATGCCAGCCCATTCTCATAGGAAAAGTTCATACATTTTGGGTGAAAACAAAGCTAGCTACTAAGCCTTATTCCTACACATTCCTACTAACACATCACTGTATTGGAAAGCCTCACTGACCAATAGGAATATGCAGTAGGCAAGAAGGGTCTAGGCAAGCCTTATCATTATTAGGAAGTATTGTAATTACGTGCCGCAACAACTGAAATTTGGTGGTAACAGTAGGGTTTAGAAGATGGTTGCAGG
Organism: Rana temporaria; assembly: GCF_905171775.1. Taxonomy (NCBI): domain Eukaryota; kingdom Metazoa; phylum Chordata; class Amphibia; order Anura; family Ranidae; genus Rana; species Rana temporaria. Next base: position 281,527,197 of record NC_053492.1, on the reverse strand, counting down.
TAAGTATAGATATCTCTAGGTGCCTGTATAATATACCTGCAGCAGGTTGTGTTGTTTTTATGCATGGTAAAGGATTACTGAAATTTGAAATAGGGTCAGAAACTGAGGAAAAAAAATGTTTATAGGGACAACATTTTTTTTTTTTTTAATTTTGGAAAAAGTAGGGAAAGATTAAAGCCTCTGTTGAGCTTTTATTGCAGACTGTGACCCCCACTGGAGAGATTCACTCTCCCTATTTTTCCTAAAAACTACTGTCACCAGGACTGAAAGTTAGAGAACATTTTGAATATGAATAGAGGTAAACATTTCCAAAGGGGACACTCATTTCAATCTCAACTGTATAAAAGGGGACACTCATTTCAGTCTCAACTGTATACAAATCTCAACTGTCTCTCTTTATCAGTACCTCTACTCGATACACTGGTCCTCAGACCATAGGTTTCTTCAATGTGGACAGCTTTACCTTAGCGCCCACAGCTCCACTCTGGCCTTAGTCCTCAGGCCGTTTACTGCCTCTTCTGGCTGCCTTCTTTAGTCCCTCTGACTCCCGGAGACCTCCTGTCCCTCTTAGGATGGAGCAGTCTCCAACTGGGAGCCATGAGGTATTCCCATACTTTCATTATAAAGGCGTGTGCTCACCTGAGCACACACCCTGCTGGTCCTCCACAAAACCTGGACACAGGTTTGGAGATCCAGTCCCACCCAAGACACCATGGAATCTCTAAACTACAATGCCCCATGCCGTAATACCAAAACCTGGAGAAAGCTGTGAAAGCAGTTTTCTCCAGTCCACATCTATGCTCTTCAGTTTTGCACCAAGCCAATGTGCACACCCTGTGTCCCCCAAACTACCAATTTTTACAGTGACAGCATCTCCTACTGTCACAATATATTTGTGTCCTGATTATCAGTCCAGCCCCAAACAGTGCCTATCAATGCTACCTGTTAGTGCCCATCAGTGCTGCCTGTCAGTGCTCATTAGTGGTGTCTATCAGTGCCCAGCAGTGACACTTCTTAGTGCTTATTAGTGCGGTCCATCAGTTCCCATCAATTCCTATCAGTGCCGCGTATGAGTGCCCATCATTGATGCCAATCAGTGCCCATCAGTGCTGCCACTCAGTGGCCATCAGTGCTGCCTGTCAGTTCCCATCAGTGATGCTTTTCAGTGCAAATCAGTGCTGTCTATCAGTGTGCATAAGTGCCGCCTATCAGTACCCATTATTGCTGAAGATTGGTGCCCATCAGTGCCACCTATCAGTGCAGTCTCATTAGTGCCTCCTCATCAGTGCTCATCAGTGCCACATCATCAGTGCCCATCAGTGCAGTCTCATCAGCGCACCTCAGTGAAAAATAAAAATAACTTATTGCTAAAATAAGTGCATACAGAGGAAGTGGCTGCAAAACTGGAGGAGATCAACATCACTGTGATGCAAAAAAAAGCATGAAAAAGGCAGTATTTTATAAAAATAAAGAATGGCAATTGTTAATAACATACGTTTTACTGGTTAGGGTTCAGATCAGTTGATCATTTTCAGAATTAGGGTAAGATGTTATGGAGTTAATTTTAAGCATTTGGTAGATTAGATTACTGCATTCAGATATTGGTGTTTTTTCTGGGAAAAAAAAGACTCACTGGGATTGATTTACTAAAACGAGAGAGTTCAAAATTTGGTTCAGCTGTGCATGGTAGCCAATCAGTTTTTAACTTCAACTTGCTCAATAAAGCTTTGACATTTAAAACCTGGAAGCTCATTGGTTTCTATACAGAGCTGCAGCAGATTTTTCATTTTCCAGTTTTAATGGCACAAGCATCTATTTTATAAATAGTTGATAATGTTTTCTAAAAAGGGCATGTTATTATTATTTGTAAAATTTCACATTGATAAATGCACACCGCTACAGAATGCAGTGTGTACTTTTAATTGAATACAATATGTTAACTTTTGGCTAGAATACAGTATGTACTTTAGTTCAAAGCTGCACACTGATCCACTGGCAGGTCCCCAAAGAGCTTTATCACTGACTTTATCAGCTAAGAAGACTCTGTTACCATTTTATAGCTGTAAACTATACAGACACAGTATTGATATTCAATTCATAAGGACAGGTCAAATAAAGTGAGCGTGGACAATAAACTGCACCATAAATCGTAAGGCAAACAAATCATTTGTTTTATTTAGGGATACATTGGAGCAGAAGTTAAGTTGTTCTTGTCTCCAAGGTTAAACACTTAATAAATTCACTAGGGACACTAATATTCTAATTAGCAGCAAAAATATCTGCAAATAGAGAGGAGATACGCAGGCAGGTCTTTTGTGTAAACGGGAGATAAGATTTTTGCATTTGAGTTGATGTTGAACATGGTGCATTGGTGGTTAATTTGTTGTTTTGTCTTTATTGCAGTATGTGTTAAAAAAAAATCTAAAAGTAGTAAGAAGTTCTTCTGATGCTGATAAATAATAAACCCTTTCATGACTAGGGATAAGATGAACTCACAAAGAGTTTGGCGAAGTTTGGATGCCTAACCCCACTGAAATAAATACTGTAGGAGCCAAATATGTCAAATAAAAAATGCCAGTATTGAACTAATAGGCAAGGGGATGTAAAAAAATAGCATTTTTTTCCCCACAATTATTTGCAAAATAAAGATTTTTATTTCTTTCACAAAATTGTCATATTAAACGGGTCATTTCTCTTATATGGCATATGCGTACCACAAATTAAACCCTAAAACACATTCTGATACCACACGTGTGAGACTTTTCCACAGCCTGGCCACATACATGCAGGGAGCACCATCAGGCGTTTTTTTCTATTTCTAAAGTGTATTTTGTGCGTGTACTCGAGAGAGGAGCCGGACTGCAGGAGTTGGGAGTAGGCAGGCCTCTCCTTGAGGCAATCTGCCACCTTTCTCCATGCCCCGGATGGCAATGGCGGGTGTGTGAGGGGGTCCTCCCACACAGCCCGCCCTACCTGCTCCGCTTTGAAGCCCAACAGGGCAGAGGGACAGAGAGGATCTAGCCCGCTCAACCAGCCCGTTAGTCCTTCGCCTCTCTTTTTAGAGACCGCGTGGTCAAAGTGCGTGCATGTTAACCCAATTTCAAGTGCGTGTAAGTGTTGTGGTTTTTGTGGGAGGGGGGTGGGCGTACTAAGCGCAGGCTTACCTCGCATAGCACACCCGGGAGCCGGGCTGAGACCACCAAACTCAATTCACATGTAGCCGAGACCGGGATCCGAACCCCTAGCTGCAGAGGTGAATGGCTTGTCAGCGCAGTGCCAATCGCGTTGAGCCACCGCAGCTCCCACCATCAGGCGTTCTAGTGCCCACCCCCATGCTATTTTTTTACATCCCCTTGCTCCATTCGTGCCATATGAGTGCCACATCTCTGTCCCATCAGTGGTCTACAGCGCCACAACATGTGTAATTTATGTCACCATCAGGCGTTCTAGGGACATAAATTACACATGTTGTGGCGCTGTAGACCACTGTTGGGACAGAGATGTGGCACTTATATGGCATGAATGGAGCAAGGGGGTGTAAAAAAATAGCATGGGGGTGGGCACTGCCCCGGGGAACAAATAACAATGAAAAATATATACGGTTTTACTTTTTTTTTCCCCCTCACAATACTTTGCAAGATTAAGATTTTTTTTCTTTCACAAAATTGTCATATTAACAGATCATTTCTCTCACATGACATATGCGTACCACAAATTACACTCCAAAACACATTCTGATACCACATGTGTGAGACTTTTCCACAGCCTGGCCACATACAGAGGCCCAACATGCAGGGAGCACCATCAGGCATTCTAGGGACATAAATGACACATGTCGTGGCACTGTAGACCACTGATGGGGAACAGATGTGGCACTGATATGGCACGAATTAAATCCATTTGACCAGGAACAGTAATTTTAACCATTAAAATGTCCAATTAGGTTTAATAATATGCCTAATGCCGCGTACACACAATCAGAATTTCCGAGGAAAAAAGTCAGACTGAGTTTTTTCATCGGATATTCCGACCGTGTGTATGCCCCATCTGACTTTTTCCATCAGAAATTCCGACGGACTTAGAAAGAGAACACGTTCATCTGTATGGAACTCCAACGGAGAAAAAAACATGCTCGAAAACAATTTGACGCATGCTCGGAAGCATAGAACTTAATTTTTCTCGGCTTGTCATAGTGTTGTACGTCACTGCATTTTTGACGGTCGGAATTTGGTGTGTTTGTGTGTATACAAGACAGCTTAAGCGGAAATCCTGTCGAAAAAAAGTCGGAGTTTATCCCGACGGAAAAAAACGATTGTGTGTACGAGGCATAAGGGGTGTCCTAATCCTGCATGTGAAGGGTTAATTTCTGTGATGTACAGTACAGAAAGTGCTGCAGCAGCATTGAAATTTACAAAGGAAGCAAGTTTTAAAATTGCCAGCAAATGACATGTCATTGACAGTTTCTTTGTTAAAAAAAAACACACAGACCCCTCTAAGGCTATGTTATTTATTTTGGAAGACCTTTTGGAGGGGTTTGTGCACTGCTTTTTTATAAGCTGTCAATGAACGTCATTTGTCAACAAACCTTTTGTTTCTTTATAAATGCAATTAATGGAAATGGAAAAATAAACTATTGTGTAGAGGACCCCCAAAATAGAGGTACCTATCCTTTGAGTTTAGTTACAAAAAAATAATAAAAAAAATGCATGAGGTCCCCCAGATAATCAATTCTCAAATCTTACAGGGAGACTGAACGCAAAAAAAGTGTGATGCTTCCCTAAGACCAGACCCTTAATCCAAACATGTGGCCTCACTGGCCAGGAAAGAGAGGGGAGCAAGTGTACATCCCTCTTTCTGATTCACATTAGTCCAAATGCCCTCAATATAGGGGAGAGGCCAACCCCACCACCAGGACTGGTGGTTTTGAGGGTTTGTGGGCAAGGGCCTTATAGGAATATGAAAATTCACTTTAGAAATAGGGGGGGGGGGGATATTTCCTCCCCACATGAATGAGTATGGGGTACATGAATAACATGTGAGTATCAGATTAACATGGGAGTATCAGACTTTTTTGGGGGGAGAGAAAATCTGTAAAAGGATAATTAAACAGAAATGGAGCATATTTCATATAACTGGTCCTTAGATGTGGTGGCTGCTTTAGTTTTCATTTTTTAGGCTAAACATTTTTTTGCAAGTACAGAAATGACCAGAAATGCAATGTACTTGTTGCTTACTGTAGGATAAACTGACAGCAAAAACAATCTTTTCTTTCTTTTGTAAACTACTACTCATCACATGTAATGAAGATGAACAAATGCAGACACATTTGAGGTGCAGCCTAAGTGACCCTCCTGGCTTCCTCTATGGATAAAATGGATGAGTAAATGTATCTGCCCAAGAACAGGATGTGTGTTATTTGCAGGACTACCTGGTAAAAGGAAAGGAGGAAAAGTCTAAAAATAAATGCAACTACCGCTTTTTAAGGACTGGTAAGCCACAATATTTGAAACATTGGGCCAGATTCACGTAGAATCACGGCAGCATAACGTATCCTAGATACGTTACACCGCCGCAAGTTTTCTTCGCAAGTGCCTGATTCACAAAGCACTTGCGATGAAAACTACGCCGGCGGCCTCCGGCGCAAGGGCGGGCCAATTCAAATGGGCGTGTGCCATTTAAATTAGGCGCGCTCCTGCGCCGGACCTACTGTGCATGCTCAGTTTCGCAATTCCCGTCGTGCTTTGCGCGCCATGACGTAATTTTTTCGAACGGCGACGCGCGTAGCGTACTTCCGTATTCCCGGACGTATTACGCAAACAACGTTAAATTTTTAATTTCGACGCGGGAACGACGACCATACTTTAGACAGCAATACGATTGCTGACTAAAGTTAGGGCACCCAAAACGACGACTAACTTTGCGACGGGAAACTAGACTAGCGGCGACGTAGCGAATGCGAAAATCCGTCGTGGATCGCCGTAACTCCTAATTTGCATACCCGACGCTGGTTTACGACGCGAACTCCCCCCAGCGGCGGCCGCGGTACTGCATCCTAAGATCCGACAGTGTAAAACAATTACACCTGTCGGATCTTATGGATATCTATGCGTAACTGATTCTATGAATCAGTCGCATAGATAGAAACAGAGATACGACGGCGTATCAGGAGATACGCCGTCGTATCCCTTTTGTGAATCTGGCCCATTGTACCCAACAACAATCCATCCAATTTTTAATACTTGATTGGATCCTAGGTAACCCCACACACTAATCTGGATTTCTATACAACTCAATTAAAAACTATTCTGATTGTAACATGAGTGTTATTTATTTATACAGTTACATTTACAGACCTAGGCCTGCAGAATGATATTGTAAAACTAAAAGTAGTAAAAACCAACGAGGTAAAGCAAAAATTAAACACCCATATCTAGAAAAGAACACAAATATTACAAGCATCCATTGCATCAATAAACAGATGGATTACGGTATTGCCTTGATGCATTTCCCTTGCTCGGCCATTCTTTGTAAAACTACACTTCTATTGATCTTGCTTTGCAATACAAAGCACTCACAGCTTTCCAAAGACATTTACTTTGTGAAATCCACAATACATCACACATGCTGGCTTGTGTGCTATTATATAATATAGCAACATTGTTGTTTAGGCCCAATGAATTTAAAGTTGTCTTATGTGTTACAATTTACAGTGCTGCAGATAACCTTGGCACCAATACCTTTGTTGGCAGTATTTATTTTTACTTGTGCTGGAGTGAATCCAATTTTAAACTTCTCTTTTTTCCCTCCGTATCCTGATTCTTTAGCCTGCAGTTTTCAAACATCCAACAAATTTCATACTGTTCACAACAAGCAATAAAGTATTTAATCTAAACACACAGCTGTTTCATGAACTTATGGCATGTATGGTTTAAACAAAAAAGTAAAAAAAATAAAATAATTGTAAATTAATTAAATGTATGTACCTGATAAGCGTTTCATATATGCTTCCTTTAGTGCTGTAAATTCAAATATCGAGCTTAGGATAGGTAGGACCAGCACCAACAGCTAGCTAGGGTCTTTAACAGAGCACAATGGGCTTGTGTGTACATGCTGTCTGAAGAGGAGAGTGGTATGAGCAGAGGGACAACCTCATCAGTGTGCTGGAGCTTATTTATTGAAAGTCTGTGAAGACTGACATAATATTCAGGACCGGCATGTACTGCTGCTGCTGCAGTGGAGGGTGGAGGTTTCGGATCTGGGTGTACTACTGACAGTCCTGGAGAATGCACCTTCATATACAAGTCAGCAATGGTATCTCCCAGGTTCCTTTTAAGATTTTAATGTTTAACTCCAAGTTATTCAGCAGGCATTGAAGCCATAATTTTTTGTATTTTATGATACCCTCAATATTAATGTTTTTACATAAAAAGATAGATGTGCTGTTTTTGTCAAATTCAGTTCCAGCCAACAAGAAAATAAGAAAATTGTTCAGAATTGTGTTGCAGAGGTCTTTTTCTGGTATGCTAAAAAAAGTAAAAAAAGTCCATTTCAGTATATTTCTCTTGGTTTAACAATTTTCAACCAGGCATAGCAGGCTTCTCACACTGTTTCCATTACAACCATTTGTCACATGATCCGTGTGATATTGTCCAAGGCAAGGTGAAGTTGGGACAGAAAATACAGTAGCCTTTGTTCTCTATGTAGAAGCAGATTGAGTTCAGGTTTTCTGTCTTTTAATAAAACTCTGTATAATACTCTAAAGATATTCATTTTATGTAAGATATTATTACCTACTTCAGATCCCCGCTATAGCCAAAAGATGGCTACAGTGTGGACCTAATTTGCTGGGAGGGCGTCCATGGACATCCTCCAGTTCTCGAGTGGCCTGCGTGCCCCCTGCAGGGTGCGCGCGGCACACTCTGTGATCAGTGAGGCAATGAGACTCGGCTGATCACAGATCAGAGTAAGGGGTCAATCTTGAGGAGGGGGGTTTAAGTGCCCAGTATCGAAGTTGTTAAATCTCCTACTTTAATTCAGGTCACTGACACCCAGCAACAATATCATTTACTTAACCAGGACCTATGCACTTACTTATAATTAGCATCCCTCCTCCAACATAATCAGATTTCTCCTTCTATACAGCTAAATCTAAAAATATATAATGTTTTGAACCCTCCACAAAGCAGTCCAAGGACATCTCCCTCTTTATAAAAAAAACTCTTCTATAAAAAATCATTCTCAGATATGATTTGGAAACCTAAATCTATCTATAGATCGACTAGTATGTGCTGACCACTGGGAAATGATGTACAAGATAACTCACCAAGGATACCTTACACTGTACAGATTATCAAAAATGTACCCCAATCACATGTCCTACTGCTGAGACAATGTGCTTTATCATACACATTCATTGGTACTGTAAATCTATCAAATCGTATTAGAACTGTATATCTGTGCTTATTTCAGAAATTACCTCTGCTCCTACACATCCTACACCTGTTTTTGCGCTGTTGCACCTCAACATTGAAGGAATCCCCTTATATGTTAGAACTGTTGTGGTTCATGTACTATAAACTGTTGGCGCTATATAAATTGTGTATAATAATAATAATAATAATATTAGCAGCAAAGCACCTTCTGTTGCACAAATGGAAAACTACTGTATCAACATTCCTCAGTTTTCAGATGCAATTGATGAACTCAATCTATATTGTTCTTATGATAAAATGCTAGCCTTAAAAAATAACAACCAAAAGCAGCACTAGGGAAAACCCACGTGGGTCATCCTTCCAAGGAGTTGAATATGGAAGACCAACTACGGTATACAAATGTAGAAAAACCTTTATTAAATAATAGATAGATGAAGTTGGTAAAATATAGGGTGAAATGGTTCCTACCCTCAAACCCACAATGATAAAAAATGGTATGACAATGTTGTCACTTACATACAACAAGTGATAGTTTTACATATCTCTCCTATTATCAAAACTCTGTATGGTCTTTTTAAACAGAGGAGAGAGTGGGAGAAAGGTAAACAAGCCACTCCTCGGTTTTATTTAGGTGTACATTTAATTTGGTAGCTATTAATCTCAGCAAACAAGTCATTTTTTTTCAGCAAAGCTGAAATCAATAGCCTGAAAAACAGACAAAAGTGAGCCAAGAACTCCACCTTCTGGTGTGAAATTAAACAACCAAATATTAAAAGGTAACAAGTAATATTTACTTGATTAAAAGATCCCTTTCACTAACATGTAACTTAAAAAATGCATTGAAAATAATACACAAAAGAAATGCAATGCTAATTTACAAAATGTCATTATTAAATTGAAATCTACTTTGCTATCTGGATGGATCAACAATAAAAATTGATATAATTTGCAAAATAATAAAATTGTGGGATATGGCAATAAGAAATTGTAATGAATTTGTAGTGAGAAAAGGTCATCTGCATAATGTAACTGTGTCTGAGTTGAAAGAGACTTGTTATATTTTTGCAGCTGACTAGACTGTGTGATGTAATATCTAGCTTGCACTGGGAAAAGGGCAATACAGATTTAACAGAAACGTGTTCATTCTAATGAGCGATAGACTTGATATCACAAATAGGTTTCCAGTGAACAGAAGAAATAAACCTATATTTAATGTGCTTGAAGCTTAATGGAAGACAACCAGGAGTTCTGTTCAGCTTGTCTTGTCATCCAGACACCCCATCCAAAAAAAAAACTTGCTTTTCTCTACTATAGTTAAACAATACATTTTAGAAAACCCTGGGCCACCAAGTATTTAAATTATAAGCAGCCTCCCCAGAGTAAATATATACACTTGTTAAAAATCATAACCAATAATAGGCACTACATAAACAAATACAGATGTGTGAAAAAGTATTTGCCCCCTCTCTGATTTCTTTTTGCAAATTTGTCCCAGTTAAAGGGTCACTAAAGGAAAAACATTTTTTTGCTGAAATGACTGTTTATTGGGTATAGAGACATAAAAGTTAACTGATTCCTTTTAAAAATTATTAAAAATCGAATTTAATCTATCATATAATGTGCCTCTAGTTCACTTTCGGTTTTAAAAGGTACATACATGAAGTTCCGGGTGAGAGGTGAGTCGGGAAGACTCACAGAACAAAAACAAACAAATCCAGGGCAGTGTTTTGTTTTTAAAATGAATCTGATTGGTTCTGAGGAGTTTTAGACACACAGTAATGACAGCTTAGACCACCGTGAAAATCTCCCAGTATGATGGTTATAAGGAAACAGGCAACCAGGAAGTGTGGAGATCACAGCAGAATTACAGCTACTTCAAAGCAAAAACGAACAATGAGGACATGAAACCAGTACTGCAGTAAGGTAAAGGAAGCTATTTAGCTAAAAAAATTCCTTTAGTGACCCTTTAAATGACTTAGATCATCAAACAAATTTTATTATTACACAAAAATAACCCGGGTAAATACAAAATGCAGTTTCATTTGTTAAGGAAAAAAAGCCATCCAAACCTGCCTGGCTTTATGTGAAAAAGTAATTGCCACCTCAATCTAATAACTGGTTGTACCACCCTTGGCTGCAACAACTGCAATCAAGCATTTGCAATAACTGGCAATGAGTCGTTCACATTGCTGTGGAGCAATTTTGTCCCACTCTTCTTTGCAGAATTAATTTAATTCAGCAACATTGGAGGGTTTTCCAGCATGAACAGTCTGTGTAAGGTCATGATACAGCATCTCAAGTCCAGGCTTTGACTAGGCCACTCCAAAACCTACATTTTGCTTTGTTTGAACCATTTGGAGATGGATTTGTTGTTGTGTTTCGGATCATTGTCCGGCTGCATAACCCAAGTGCACTTGAGCTTGAGGTCACGAACTGATGGCCGGACATTCTCCTTTAGGATTTTCTGGTAGAGCTCATAATTCATGGTTCCATCAATTATTGTAAGTCGTCCAGGTCCTGAAGCTACAAAGCAGACCCAGACCATCATGCTACCACCACCATGTCTGACGGTTGGTATGACATTCTTGTTATGAAGTGCTGTATTAGTTTTATTGCAGTTGTAACGGGACGCACACCTTACAAAAAGTTTAACTTTTGTCTCATCAGTTCACAGAATATTTGCCTAAAAGTCTTGGGATATCGAGTCGTTTTTTTGTAAATGTGATATGAGCCTTTGTTTTTTTTTTAGTCAGCAGTGGCTTTGGCCTTGGAACTCTCCCATGGATGCCATTTTTTCCCAGTCTCTTTCTTATTGTTGAATCATGAACACTAATCTTACCTGAGGCAAGTGAGGCCTGCAGTTCTTAAGATGTTGTTCTGGGTTCTTTTATGACCCCCTGGAGGAGTCATCGTTATGCTCTTGGAGTAATTTTTGTAGGCCAGCCACTCCTGGGAAGGTTCATAACCACTGTTCCAAGTTATCTATATTTGGGGAAAATGGCTCTCCCCATGGTTCACTGGAGTTACAGGCCGCGTACACACGATCAGTCTAAACCGATGAAAACGGACTGAAGGACCGTTTCAACAGTCCAAACCGATTGTGTGTGGGCCCCATCGGTCAGTTATCCTTCGGTCCAAAAATTTAGAACTTGCTTTAAAATTCAACCGATGGACGCCTAACCGATAGGTCAAAACTGATGGTTAGTACGCAAAAGCATCCGTTAAAAACCCACGCATGCTCAGAATCAAGTTGACGCATGCTTGGAAGCATTGAACTTCGTTTTTTTCAGCACGTCGTTGTGTTTTACGTCACCGCATTGGACTCGATCGTTTTTTTAACTGATGGTGTGTAGGCACATCAGACCATCAGTCAGCTTCATCGGTTAACCGATGACAACGGTCCTTCGGACCGTTCTCATCGGATGGACTGATCGTGTGTACAGGGCTTTAGAAATGGATTTGAAACATTTCCTAGACTGATACATGTTTCTAATCTGTTCTTGATTTGTTTTAGATTGCGGCCTGATGTGTGGCTTTTTGTGATCTGTTAGTGTGCTTCACTTTGTCAGACAGCTTCTATTTATGTGATTTTGTGATTCAACAGGTCTGGCGGTAATCAGGCCTGGGTGTGGCAAGTGAAATTTAACTCAGCTTTCCAAAAAAATTGTGGTTAATCACAGTTCATTCATAATTCAGCATGGGAGGGGGCAACTACTTTTTCACATAGGGCCAGGCAGATTTGAACAGATTTTTTCCCTTAATAAATTGAATAATAATTTAAAAACTGCATCTTGTATTTACTAGGGTTATCTTTGTGTAATATTACAATTTGTTTGATGATCTGAATAATTTAAGTGTGAGAAATATGCAAATAAATAAATAATCAAGAATACTTTTTCACACAACTGTATATGAATCCCAAATCTCCTTACTAGTAACATAATTCCAATACCAACTGCGAACTACCAATTCTTGTGCTTACTAATCTCCCTAAAAAGATGTATCTGTACACCTCATATACATGAATATATACACTTATACAATAAATAGAAATGTGGAAAATACAGAAATCAATACTTAAGTGAAAAGCAGTATTAGTAAGCAATATAAGTAATCAAACCACTTGATTAGGTGAAATCAGTGAAGAAATGTATAAATCAGTCCATATGAATAATACACTTGTAATATTCTTGCCACTTTAAACATTCATATTCTTCAGTATGTCCTCCACCAAAATAAATAAGCAAACGCCACCCAGTGAGGAATTATGTTAAAGGCCCCGTACACACGATAAGATAGCCAGAGGACAACGGTCTAAAGGACCGTTTTCATCGGTCCAAACCGTTCATGTGTGGGCCCCATAGGTTATTTAACCTCCGGTTAAAAAAATAGGAACTTGCTTTAAAATTTAACCGATGGACGCCTAACCGATAGGTCAAAACCGATCATTAGTATGCAAAAGCATCGGTTAAAAACCTGCGCATGCTCAGAATCAAGTCGACGCATGCTTGGAAGCATTGAACTTAATTATTTTCAGCACGTCGTTGTGTTTTACGTCACCGCGTTCTGACACGATCGGTTATTTAACCTATGGTGTGTAGGCGTGACGGACCATCAGTCAGCTTCATCGGTTAACCTAAGACAACGGTCCTTCAGACAGTTGTCCTCTGGCTATCCTATCGTGTGTACGAGGCCTAAATCACTCTCCAGACCTCCTACTAAGTAAGAAGGTCAGTATGCGCTTGATTCACATATGCAATGTTCTTCTCTGCCACCCAAGGAGATGAGGGGTATCAGTGTCCTGCTGTCATGCACTCTATTCAGCCCAGTCACAGAAACCAAACAGATAAAATCGCTAATATAGGGCCAAATCCTCAGCCAGGCGGCGTAACTTAACTTTCAGCAGTTAAGTTACACTGACTTAAAGTTTCTACCTAAGTGCCTGATCCACAAAGCACTTACCTAGAAATTTCAGGCCGTGTAACTTAAGTGCCGCCGTCGTAAGGCGGTCCTCCTCTCCGGGGGGCGTTTAAAATTTAAATGAGGCGCGCTCCCGCGCCGGCCGTACTGCGCATGTGTGTGACGTCATTTTCCCGACGTGCAGCGCACGAACGTAATTGACGCCGGGCGGCTTTGTGGATTGCGACGGGACACTAAAGTTGCGACGGGTGAAAAAAATATACGCGCCGGGAAAACAAATAATTATAAAAAAAATGACAGCGTCGCTCAGCATGCATTCCTGAGAGGGAGAACTCCATGCCAATTTTCAAAGAAAAAACCGGCATGGGTTCCCCCCCCAGGAGCATACCAGGCCCTTAGGTCTGGTATGGGTTGTAAGGAGACCCCCCCACACCGAAAATTCGACGTAGGGGGTCCCCCTACAATCCATACCAGACCCGTATCCAAAGCACGCTACCCGGCCGGTCAGGAATGGGAGTGGGGACGAGCGAGTGCCCCCCCCTCCTGAGCCGTGCCAGGCCGCATGCCCTCAACATGGGGGGGTTGGGCGCTCTGGGGCAGGGGGGCGCACTGCGGGCCCCCCCACCCCAGAGCACCCTGTCCCCATGTTGATGAGGACAGGACCTCTTCCCGACAACCCTTGCCGTTGGTTGTCGGGGTCTGCGGGCGGGGGCTTATCGGAATCTGGGAGTCCCCTCAAATAAGGGGGCCCCCAGATACCGGCCCCCCACCCTAAGTGAATGGATATGGGGTACATCGTACCCCTACCCATTCACCTGTAGGCAAAAAGTAAAAGTTAGTAAACACACAACACAAGGGTTTTTAAAATAATTTATTATTCTGCTCCGGAGGCACCCCCCTGTCTTCTTTATTAGCTCTATTACCAGGGGGGCTTCTTCTTCCACTCTCTTCCACTCTCCGGGGGTCTTCTTCCACTCTCCGGGGGGGTTTCTTCTTCCGCTCTTCCCCCGGAGAGTGGAAGAAGAAGCCCCCCCTGGTAATAGAGCTAATAAAGAAGATAGGGGGGTGCCTCCGGAGCAGAATAATAAATTATTTTAAAAACCCTTGTGTTGTGTGTTTACTAACTTTTACTTTTTGCCTACAGGTGAATGGGTAGGGGTACGATGTACCCCATATCCATTCACTTAGGGTGGGGGGCCGGTATCTGGGGGCCCCCTTATTTGAGGGGACTCCCAGATTCCGATAAGCCCCCGCCCGCAGACCCCGACAACCAACGGCAAGTGTTGTCGGGAAGAGGTCCTGTCCTCATCAACATGGGGACAGGGTGCTCTGGGGTGGGGGGGCCCGCAGTGCGCCCCCCTGCCCCAGAGCACCCAACCCCCCCATGTTGAGGGCATGCGGCCTGGCACGGCTCAGGAGGGGGGGGGCGCTCGCTCGTCCCCACTCCCATTCCTGACCGGCCGGGTAGCGTGCTTTGGATACGGGTCTGGTATGGATTGTAGGGGGACCCCCTACGTCGATTTTTCGGCGGAGGGGGGGTCTCCTTACAACCCATAACAGACCTAAGGGCCTGGTATGCTCCTGGGGGGAACCCATGCCGGTTTTGATTTTACAAATTGCCGTGGAGTTCTCCCTCGGGAATGCATACCAAATGCCGTCGCTTGAATGGGCCTTTACAAGGTGTGACTAACTTTACACTTTGTAAAAGCAGCCCTAGTTTTACACCTGGCAAACTAAAACTTACGGCGAAAAAACGAAGCACAAAAGCTTTGTGGATCGCCCTAAGTGCTAATTTGCATACCAGAAGAGGCATTTCGACTCGAAATGCCCCCAGTGGCAGATGCGGTACTGCATCCTAAGATCCGACAGTGTAAGTCCCTTACAGATGTCGGATCTTCTGCCTAACTTAGGAAAACTGCTTCTGAGGATCAGTTCCAAAGTTAGAACCAGAGATACGACGGCTTACGCCGGAGTATCTCTTTTGTGGATTTGGCCCATAGTGTATTAGATTTATTTAATTTTTAAGCAATAAAACCCCCAAAATATGCTCACATGAATGCGTATGGTCTTATATCGTGAATGCTAATTAATGAAAAGAGGATGCAGATGGAAAAACTCCACCCCCCTACTCCATTTACCATGAACTACCTTCCCTAATGCTCATACAGGTTATTGCCAGTAACATAAAACCATAAACTTATGAGCAGTATACAAATATGTATGATGCATATATAACTAAAACTCTTTTTTTTTTGTTTGAGGCAGGACTTTCCCTTATTGTGCCCCCTATTGGTTTTGAGTTACGCAATACAGTCTGGTTGGGGACCCACACCAACCTGCTGATTTGCCAGTAAAGGTACAGCAGCACACTGAAAAAGTCACACCAATATTTTTTACTTTCTGATATAATACACATTGAAAAAAATTAAATAAAAAAACAAACATATTCATCAGTTTAGGTCAATATGTATTCTGCTGTAAATTATTGGTAAAAAAAATCGCAATAAATGTATATTGATTGTTTTGCGCAAAAGTTATAGCGGCTACAAAATAGGGGATAGTTTTATGGCATTTTTATTATTATTATTTTTTTTACTAATAATGGCAAAAAAAATGAATTTTTAGTGGGATTGCGACATTGCGGCAGACAGATCGAACACTTTTGACACTTATGACATTTATACAGCGATCGGTGCTATAAACATTCACTAATTACTACACGAATGTCACTGGCAGGGAAGGGGTTAACACTAGGGGGCGATTAAGGGGGTTAACTGTGTTCTAACTGTATGGGGGCTTGGCTGCCTGGGAGAAGAGAGATATTGATGTTCCTGATCACTAGGAACAGCATATCTCTCTCTCTCTCCTCCCCTATCAGAACAGGGATCTGTTTCTTTACATCAAGTCCACTGGACCCGAGTGTGCGCCCCAGGCAGCGGGCGTGCTCCTGCAAAAGCTACTGCATAGACTGACGTACCGCAGGGGAGCCAACCTGCTGCAGTATATATGTGGCAGCTGATCAGGAAGTGGTTAATCAAAACTATAGTCATAGCATGTGCCTGCTATGATACCTGGGGGTAGGAGGAGGCTCAATGTGAATCTTAAGACAACCCACATGCAGTCTAATATTATTAATGTTTGCAGAGGTTGCTGCTGTATCCTTTGTCATAGCTCCAGTCAAGAAGAGCAGATGAATGTCAGATTACCGGATGAGTCTTAGGGGTCTTTCACACTGAGCGGATCCGTATTGATCCGCCCGTGTCCGTAAACGGACTTGTAAAAAACAGACCGTTAACCCGCCCGTGTGAAAGGGCCCTTAAGGTTTTTGTTAATCATAGTGTGCATTAGAAGCTGTGGTGCATCAGATAGTGCATGCCTCATTTCTGTCTGGAAAATATCCAGCATTGACCCCCCCTTTCCCCTCACCCAACTTTCCCTGCCTTATCCAAAAATCCAATCCAACAAGGCTTATCATTACATATGGGTGTTACCTAGAGTGTTCTTGATGCAAATTTAGTCTGTTTAGGAACACATACTCTTCCAGACTGACAGCCACCCATCAAGGACATTTTTATTTTTGATTTCTTCTCCTTTTATATGGCCATTTTATATGGACTGTTTGAATAGAGCAGGTAGGAGAAACTGCAAAGTAGATAGCAATATCCTGAAAATATATGTAAGTGAGCCCAGAACTCTACCTTCTGACATGAATTGAAAGTACAGAATACTAACAGGTAATATTTCATATTTTTATGTCTGACACCCACCCAGACTGACAGCCACCATCAAAACTCACATATTCTGGAAAGCCGTGTTCTTTTACATTTACCACACACATAGGATGTAGGAAATATATCTTTCCTTCCTTCCTTCCTTTCTTCCCTTTCTTTCCTTCCTCCCTTCATTCCTTTTTGTTTTACTGCAGCTGCTATAGGTGCCTGTCTAATGAAGCCTCAAGAAATGTGGTTTCCAGAAAACTTCACTAACAAGCATCTATCTTTGAGATGACAAGTAAAGCAGTGTTTGATAATTTTTTTACATGATTCAGAAACATGATTCTCTGAGCACAAAACAACAAGTAGAGATTCCAAAACAAAAATGTGAAAATCTTTTTTAGTTACTGTCTACATTATTTTACTTTTTAAATGCGTAGGTCTGGTTTCTTTACTAATTTAACAGTTAAAGCGTTTGTAAAGTCAGAAGGTTTTTTATCTTAATGCAGTTTATGCATTCTATGCATTGAGATAAAGACCCTTCTGTGTATAGCAGCCCCCCTCAGCCCCTCTAATACTTACCTGAGCCCATCTCTAATCAGAGATGTTACAGGAGAGTCTTGGCTGCCCGGGACTCTCCCTCCTCATTAGCTGAGATAGCAGCATGGCACCATTGGCTCTGGCTGCTGTCAATCAAAGTTAGTTAGAGAATGAGGAGAGAGAGGGGCAGGGTCGATAAGCAGCTTCGCTAGAATGCCCCTATAGTAAGCTGCTTGCTGTGGGGGCACCCAGCAGGAGGGAGGGACCAGGGGTGTCGGCAAGGGACCCAAGAAAAGGAGGATCAGGGCTTCTCTGTGCAAAGCCACTGCAAAGAGCAGGTAAGTATAACATGTTTGTTATTTTTAAAGAAAAAAAACCTGAGACTTTAGTATCACTTTAACATAACCCACCCACCTCACACACAGTAGGGGTGCTTTTAGGCATGCAACTTGATTTGTGTGTGCATTTCCATGCCCAGGATGCAAAGCTGCATGGTATAGCTGTCCATATTAATGTATGGCTGTACTCTTTTTTTTTTTTAAGCTACTACCTGCATAAACCAGAGCAAGATTAAAACAGTATGCCCCTAGCCATATACTGCCTGCATTCATGGTTGTAAACCTGTTATGGTGTAAACCACAAGCCTACAGCTGTTGATTCGTGTTGGCAACTGTAAACAGCAGCTGTGCATCCCAGGCACAAAAATATGCCTGCAATTTATATTGAATGCCCAAAAGAGTTTGAGAGCTTTAGGCCTAATGGTAGTAGTATGCATTTCACAATGAGCTAACCAGGTAAGAAAGTAAAGGCCAGAACAGTAAGCATGCCTCTCTGTTTTTCTTCTACCCTTAAAATGTGTCTAATTAATCATCTAGGCCTATAAAATACAGCCTTATATTGTCCAGAGATAAATTAATCCAAACATCACAATTATTATTACACTGTCTAGTGCCAAATAAGCGATAATGAGCTCATTAGTGACAAGTGACAAAATGTTCCTTTCATAGTTTGCATGGGTCTTCTAATCAAGCTTTTCCATGGAAGAATGGTACAGAACTGCAACACACTATCTGGTAGCTATAGTGCTCCCCCCTGCCCTGTGAACTGGTAAACATGTTCATTTAACCACTTGAGACCCGCGCTATTGACAAAAGACGTCAACAGCGCGACTCTCAGGTGCCAACTGGATGTCTTTGGACGTCTTTTTAAAAGCATTACCCGCGCGCGCTTCTGGGGGGCGAGCAGCGGGTAAACACTGTCCCGGCGCATCGCTGGGAAGCTGATGCATGTACCTGGCGGCCGCGATGTCCGCCGGGTACACGTGATCGTCGGTTACACAGCAGGGACGTGGAGCTCTGTGTGTAAACACAAAGCTCCACGTGCTGTCAGAGGAGAGGAGACCGATCTGTGTCCCTTGTACATAGGGACACAGCATCGGTCACCTCCCCCAGTCAACCCCCTCCCCCCACACAGTTAGAACACACCCAGGCTACACATTTAACCCCTTCCTCACCCCCTAGTGTTAACCCCTTCCCTGCCAGTCACATTTATACAGTAATTAGTGCATTTTTATAGCACTGATCGCTGTATAAATGTGAATGGTCCCAAATTTGTGTCGAAAGTGTCCGATACGTCCGCCGCAATATCGCAGTCCCAATAAAAATCGCAGATCGCCGCCATTACTAGTAAAAAAAAAATAATAAAAAAAATCATAATTCTGTTCCCCATTTTGTAGGCACTATAACTTTTGCGCAAACCAGTCGCTTATTGCGATTTTTTTTTACAAAAATACGTCGAAAAATATGTATCGGCCTTAACTGAGAAAAAAAAAATAGTTTTTTTTTTAAAAAATTGGGATATTTATTATAGCAACAAGTAAAAAAAATATATATATTTTTTAAATTGTCGCTCTTTTTTTGTTTATAGCGCAAAAAATAAAAACCGCAGAGGTGATCAAATACCACCAAAATAAAGCTCTATTTGTGGGGAAAAAAGGACGACAATTTTGTTTGGGAGCCACGTCGCACGACCGCACAAATGTCAGTTAAAGCGACGCAGTGCCGGAAGCTGAAATTTCGCCTGGGAACAAAGGGGGTTTATGTGCCCAGTAAGCAAGTGGTTAAACAAAGCATAACATTTAAAAATCAGTCCCTATTTTTTTTTTTTCAATTTCTTTTTATTGATTTATAAAAAGTGTTTACAGTAATCCAAAATTCATCAAAACATTAATTTACTTAATCGCCTGTGTATTTATAAAGGACCTTAATTATTATCTATTAACTTCCTTATTCCTGTCCCTTTTCTTCAAAATTCTACAATCACATTCATATAGTAGGACCCTATTTTAAAGCACCCAGCACATACTGAAGGGCATACAGCATTGAATCCAAATAGAAGGGACCCCAGGCACTTTCTCTTGGTCTGAGCATTGCATGTCTAGTGTGCTAGTTATGATTAGTGGTTTGGATAGAGTGGTATGTTTTTTGTTTTAATTAAAAAAAGGAAAAAGGTGAAATCAAATACATGAAAGCCAATTGATGCAATATATCTGGCAAATCATCTGTACAGGGAATTTCTGATTATGTGAGGCTACGGCAGTATGCTGAGCCTGCATGGGATAGAGCAGAGGGAGAAGTGGGCTGCCGCGCTCTGGGGTAGTAACAGCCTCTGATTGGTCAGCTGCGGCAGCCCCCTTCTCTGATAGGTCCGTTCGCGTGAGGTAAAACCCGCACTGGACGAGCCTATATAAGGGAGAGGCTGAGGCGATTTGCTCAGTCACATCTCCTGACAAGCAGCATCGCCCGCCTCTCCCTCTCTCTCAGGATGAAGCGCGCTGTGCAGGACAGCCGTGAGGAGCTCTTATGTAGACTCCTAGAGAAGGCGGAGAGCAGGGGAGGTGAAGCGTGGCTGAAGCGTTGCCTGTCTGAGGAGAGTGGCTCTGTTTTATCTGTCAGCCCAGCTGCAGTACCAGAGATGAGCGTGGGCGCCCCCAGGAAACAGCCTGGAAGAAAAAAGAAATGTAAGACCAATAGTTTAGCTCCTCAAGCTGAGGGAGCTGCAACAAGAGGTGCTTCTTGCCAGCAAGGGAGCAGCGCTGCCTCTTCCCCCCCTCCTGGGGACTTGGGTGAGCATGTTTTACCTGAAGTTGTTTTCAGTAATGTTAACCAGTTATCTGCATTTTCTAGTCTAATTGAATCTTTGTCTGTCATTGTGCAGCAGTTCAAAGGTATACATGATGCGGATTTTACCTCACAAAATGTAAATATGTATGTGCAACCAGGTGAGAGTCTGAGTACTCAGGCATGCACAGTAAGTCAGAGTGCACAGGAGACTGGTGCTGGAAATAGCGATAATGCTATTGATATGGAGGAGGTTGGTGTGGTGTGGCATGAGGCTGGTCATCCCTCTCTGCTAAATAAGGATGTTACTGTCAGATCGAGTGTGAGGTGTCCTGCTGTTAATAATACTTTACCCCTCAGATCCTCGGCTGCTATGGTCAGCGAGTCTTCCTTTAAGGAACCCCTCCCTTGCAGTTTATCCCCGCTGGGTTTTCATCTGTCTAAGTCAGTCAAAGAAAAAATTTGGAGGGGTGAATATCTCGATATATTATCACTTCTCCCTGCTTCTAAGGAGTTTTTGGCTAAATCTGACAGGCAGTCCAGCGAAAGAACAGAGGAAGATAGGAGGAGAGCGGTTCCTAAGACATTTCAAAACTGGCTGCAAGCGTTCTGTATCTATTCAGCAGTTATGGGAGAACGCTTCCCGGGGAAGTGCTCAGGTTTATTCCAACACCTGGATATTATTGCGGAGGCCTTTCGCCACTTTGGCGGCTCCGCATGGTTCTCATATGACGAGAATTTCCGTCAAAAGCTAGCTGTGCACCCATCGCTGCATTGGGGGGCTAAGGACGTTGGTTTATGGTTAAACCTTATGCTGCCACCTAGGCCCCAGTTCACCCCTCGCCCCGCTTCAAATGGTCAGAGTCCAGTCAGGAAGGGTGTATGCTTTGCATTCAATGAGGGTCAATGTAAATTCTTATTGAATTGTAGATACAAACATGAGTGTTCTTATTGTGGCGGTACTCACGCGGCGAGCAGATGTTTTCGTAAAGCTGCCGCTAGTTCCTCTCATTCAGGACCCAAGGACACACATGGGAAAGGCCCCGACTCCGGTGAGCCTGGCAAGAATGCGCCCATGGCTCGAGCGCTATCCAGACCACAGGATGGCGGCTCTGCTAACTGAAGGTTTTGCCAATGGTTTCTTAGTGCCATCCTTTACTGGTTCAGGGTGTACACCAGTTAAAAATTTACTATCGGTATCCATGCACTCTAACTTAGTGCTTGAGAAAATTTGCAAAGAATTGTCTGAGGGTAGGGTGGCTGGCCCCTTTAATGACCCGCCATTCTCTAATTTCCGGTTGTCCCCTTTGGGCATCGTACCCAAGAAAGAGCTGGGTGCGTTCAGACTGATCCACCACCTATCTTACCCACCGCATTCGTCACTCAATGACGAAGTTGCCTCTGTGGAGGCTCCAGTCTGCTACGCCTCATTTGATGAGGCTTTGTGTCTTTTGAGGCAAGCAGGGCAAGGGGCTGTGCTAGCAAAGGCTGATATTAAGTCGGCTTTCCGCCTTCTTCCCGTGCATCCACAAGGCTTCAATTCTTTGGGTTTTCAATTTTTGAATAAATATTATTTTGATAAATGCATGCCAATGGGGTTTTCTATGTCATGCTTTTATTTCGAGGCTTTTTCCTCCTTCTTACATTGGGTCGTGTCAGTCGTTATCCCTCAAGGCCTTATCCTACATTATCTAGATGACTTCTTGTTTTTAGGTCCCCGGGGGTCATCAGTGTGTATGGAAGCTTTACAGGTTTTCTTTGACGTTTGTCATGACTTTGGCGTGCCTCTGGCCCAGGAGAAAACAGTTTTTCCCACGACAGTTATTGAATTTTTGGGGATCACGGTTGACTCCGAACGAATGGAATTCAGATTGCCACAACAGAAGATACATAAAATGAAGTCTATGATTGCAACCTTTCTTGTCAGTAAGAAGGTGAGCTTAAAGGAGGCACAATCTTTGCTGGGTCTTTTTGCTTTTGCAGCCAGAGTCATCCCTATGGCGAGGGTATTTTCGCGCAGGTTCTCGTTAGCCATAAAAGGTATGGTGAACCCTTACGCTCATTTCCGAATTTCAAAAAGCATCAAGGATGATCTAAGAATTTGGGATGCTTTTTTAAATGAGTTTAACGGTTCCTCGGCCTGGCAAATGGACTTTATTAATAGTTCTCAGTTGGAATTCTTCACCGATGCAGCTGGCTCTGCTGGGTTCGGGGCTTTCTTGGATGGGCGCTGGTGCGCCCAGTCCTGGCACCCTGATTGGCTCCAGAAGGAGATACTTCAAAATCTAGTTCTGTTGGAGCTCTTTCCAGTGATTGTGTCGGTGGTTGTGTGGGAAGACATCTTTAGGAATCGTAGAATCTTAGTTCATACGGATAATAAAGGTGTCTTTTTTGCCATCAATACTCTGTCCTCTAAGTCTGATCCCGTTCTGAGGTTATTGCGTTTCCTTGTACTTCATTGTATGAACTGTAATATATGGTTGAGAGCTGAGCATATTGCAGGTAAAGAAAATAACATAGCAGATTCTTTATCTCGTTCACAGTTCAAGAGATTCCGAGAGTTGGCGCCATCAGCGGATCAACATGGCACCCCTTGCCCAGACTTCCTCTGGGGCTTAATTTGGGAATAATATTCCGGAATCTCAAGGCTTCAGTAGCGGAAAACACCTGGAGGGATTATAGGCTTTCATGGCACAAATGGTGCTCTTTCTGTCAACCATTGGGTTTGGATCCACTAGATGTGTCTTCTTACGTGGCTTTGTCTTTTTTGTCCTTTCTCATTCAGTCTAATCTGTCCCCGGCTTCCATAGGTAAAATATTGGCTGGAGTTTCTTTTTTCCTTAAGTTTGCAGGCCTTCCTGCTCTTACCTCTTTCTTTCAGGTCACTCAGGTTTTGAAGGGCCTCAAAAAGTCTAGGCCCTCTTTAGATAATAGGCGTCCCATATCTATCCCCATTTTGATCGATCTTCTTCAGATCCTTCAAGATGTCTGCTCATCCAATTTCGAATCTTTGCTTTTTAAGGCTGCTTTCTCTATAGCATTCTTTGGAGCCCTTCGGTTAGGTGAGTTTACTGCAGCAAATAGAAACGCTTTTTCATTTCTCCGTTTTTCTCATGTTCAGTTTGACGTCGGTTCTGTCCGTCTGTTTTTGTCCAGATCAAAGTCCTCTCAGGTTGGCCAGTGGTTTTCTTTATCCAGTTCTCCTAATGAGGCTATCTGTCCCGTGTTTCATGTTCGTAATTATCTTTTGGTCAGACCATTGAGTAACGATTCCTTTTTTATTCATGAAGACTTGTCCTCTCTAACTAGGTACCAGTTCTCAGCTGTTTTGGCCTCCTGTTTGAAGCGCTTGAATTTATCTGGGTACCAATTTTCTTCCCATTCTTTCCGAATTGGCGCTGCCACCACAGCTGATTCTATAGGTTTTTCAGAGAGTAAGGTTAAAAAAGTGGGCAGGTGGGGCAGCAATAGATATAAGTTATATGTTCGTCCCAGTCTTCTAACTTTATGATTCTCTTTCAGATTTATCCAGGAATATCGCTTGGGTCATAGGTCACTCCTACGTGTTCTGGGCTTACAAGCACTCCGGATCCAGATCATACTCTGCTAACCTGGGGCTTGATCCTGATTTATTTTTAATTTTATGGTCAGGTGTTAGAGGTATGCGGTGGCGCAATTTAAAAGACCACCTAGCTTATTTGTCTTCTGTCTGGCCTCAACCCCAAGTGATAGTTATCCACGTGGGGGCTAATGACTTGGGTAAATTCAACACATGGGACTTGTTATGTGAAATGAAAAGGGATCTCTATTCCATAACTCAAATGTTCCCAGGTTCAGTGTTAGTATATTCTGAGATGGTTCCCAGGCTGTTATGGTCGCCGCACGGCACCCTTTTCTACGTGGATAGAATCCGCAGACGGCTAAATAGGACGATTCATAGTTTTATGCCTTCAATTGGTGGCTCTTCCTTTCGTCATTCCGAGTTAGAGGGTTTTTTGCCTGGGTTGTTTCGGGTTGACCAAATTCATCTGTCAGGCATTGGCCTGGACATTTTTAATATGGGTATCCAGTCCATGATCGAATCAGCCACGGTGGTGGGGGGGCCTCGGCCAACAGCTTCGCGGTTGGCCCCGGCCGGTGGGGAGTAGTCGTCCAGCTTTTGCTGGATGGACAGAAATTAATTTGATTTTAAAGTTTTAAGTTTAGCCAATTTGGCCTTTTGTAATTTAATTTATTTATTGAGAAAATTTTTGTAACCCCGCCCCCCACATTTTATGGATGACACCGTGGCCAATTTTACCAAAGTTAAATAAAAATGTTGTATCAAATTTTTGTTTGGTCTCCTTATTCAATACCTCTGTACTAGCCCATGTGAGGCTACGGCAGTATGCTGAGCCTGCATGGGATAGAGCAGAGGGAGAAGTGGGCTGCCGCGCTCTGGGGTAGTAACAGCCTCTGATTGGTCAGCTGCGGCAGCCCCCTTCTCTGATAGGTCCGTTCGCGTGAGGTAAAACCCGCACTGGACGAGCCTATATAAGGGAGAGGCTGAGGCGATTTGCTCAGTCACATCTCCTGACAAGCAGCATCGCCCGCCCGCCCACCCTTACCTGTCAGTTTGTCATAATAAGTCATGGGGTCGTCTGTATGGGGGGAGTAGTCGTCCAGCTTTTGCTGGATGGACAGAAATTAATTTGATTTTAAAGTTTTAAGTTTAGCCAATTTGGCCTTTTGTAATTTAATTTATTTATTGAGAAAATTTTTGTAACCCCGCCCCCCACATTTTATGGATGACACCGTGGCCAATTTTACCAAAGTTAAATAAAAATGTTGTATCAAATTTTTGTTTGGTCTCCTTATTCAATACCTCTGTACTAGCCCATGTATATGTTTCTAACAAACGGATTACAGTTTTTACCTTTACTTATTTGTTTGTTTTGCTTTAATCTTCAAAGACAGTGGTTCCTTGTTTGTTGTCTTTTGCCTGAATAAAATGTTATCTTTAGTTGGCAGACAGTCTGATTTTTAGTATGTTTACATGTGTTTTTTTTTATTTTACGAGTAAGCATATAACACTATAAACAAACATCCTTAACCAAAAAAAAGGATGGAAAAGGGTGAGTAAGGATGTAAATATCACCATACATCAATGGGTCCAAATTCAATTTAGTGTAAAGTATGTAGAAAGAAACTAAAGAACTATGAGCCAGATTCACAAAGGAGATACGACGGAGTATCTCAGATACTCCGTCGTATCTCTCAGAGTATCTATGCGACTGATTCATAGAATCAGTTACGCATAGATATCGCTAAGAACCGACAGGTGTAATTGTTTTACACTGTCAGATCTTAGGATGCAGTACCGCGGCCGCCGCTGGGGGGAGTTTGCGTCGTAAACCAGCGTCGGGTATGCAAATTAGGAGTTACGGCGATCCACAACGGATTTTCGCGTTCGCTACGTCGCAAAGTTAGTCGTCGTTTTTGGTGCCTTAACTTTACATAGCACGCATATGTGCTGTATAAAGTATGGCCGTCGTTCCCGCGTCAAAATTTAAAAAACCAACGTCATTTGCGTAAGACGTCCGGGAATACGAAAGTACGCTACGCACGTCACCGTTCGAAAAAATGACATCACTTCGCGCAAAGCACGGCGGGAATTTCGAAACAGAGCATGCGCAGTAGGTCCGACGCGGGAGCGCGCCTAATTTAAATGGCACACGCCCATTTAAATTACGCGGGCTTACGCCGGAGGCCGCCGGCGTAATTTTTCACGCAAGTGCTTGGTGATCTACGATACGTTACGCCGCCGCGATTCTACCTGAATCTGGCCCTATGTGCACACTGCATAGATAAGATATAACTGTGCAATGTATTTAGGAATGTGAAATTTATAGAAATCATTACAACATTGGTGTCCACTGCCAGGTTTTCTGTTATGGTGAGGTAATAATGAACAATGTACTGTTGGACTTAAAATGGAAGCCAAGACACCAGAATAAAAACATAATTTGGTAGAGAAACTCACTGTATATGAGTGTAAAACCTTGTAAAAGCACACCCTTAACTGGATTAAAGGTTAAGAACAAATAACAGAGTTCTTCTTTAATTTGTGGTTATATTTACATTTTAACCACTTAACCCCCGGACCATATTGCTGGTCAAAGACCAGAGCACTTTTTGCGATTTGGCATTGCGACGCTTTAACTGACAATTGCGCGGTCATGCGTCATGGCTCCCAAACAAAATTGGCATCCTTTTTTCACTACAAATAGAGCTTTCTTTTGGTGGTATTTGATCACCTCTGCGTTTTTTTATTTTTGCGCTATAAACAAAAATAGAGCGACAATTTTGAAAAAAATTAATATTTTTTACTTTTTGCTATAATAAATATCCTCCAAAAATATATAAAAAAAACGTTTTTCTCCTCAGTTTAGGCCGATAGGTATTCTTCTACATATTTTTTGTAAAAAAAAAACCCGCAATAAGCGTTTATTGATTGGTTTGCACAAAAGTTATAGCGTTTACAAAATAAGGGGTATTGTTATGGCATTTTTATCAATTTTTTACTAGTAATGGCGGCGATCCATGATTTTTTTTGGTACTGCGACATTATGGCGGACACTTTTGACACATTTTTGGGACCATTGGCATTTTTATAGCGATCAGTGCTATAAAAATGCATTTGATTACTATAAAAATGCCACTGGCAGTGAAGGGGTTAACACTAGGGGGCGGGGAAGGGGTTGAGTATGTTCCCTGGGTGTGTTCTAACTGAAGGGTGGGTGGCCTCACTAGGGGAAATGACCGATCTTCTGTTCATACATTGTATGAACAGAAGATCAGCATTTCTCTCCCTGACAGGACCGGGAGCTGTGTGTTTACACACACAGCTCCCGGCCCCCGCTCTGTAACGAGTGATCGCGTGTGCCCGGCGGCGATCGTGCCCGCTGGCCTGCGCGAGAGCCGACGTATAGCTACGGGCTCTTGCGCAGGTGAGCCGACCTGCCGCCGCAAAATGACGGCGGCTGGTCGGCAAGTAGTTAAGTTACCTTACTCAGAAGCTTTGGTGCTCAACATTTTTTAATTGAGACCACAGTACCAGTTTGTTAGTTATCATAGAACCTAAATAATATGTGCTTCCAAATGTAATATAATACTGCAGAAATATTCTACCTTTATAAAATACAAGAAGCCACTAAAATAAATATTGGACCCAATTTTAGTCTCCAAGTTGCCATGCAGTTTATGTGTTTTTGCTGTATTCTTTATACTGACCTCCAGGTTTTAATCATTCCAAACAAAATGGACTTTAGCCCTGGTTCACACTGGGTACGATTTGGAACGATTTGAGATGCGATTTGACATGTCAAATCGCATCTCAAATCGGCGGCAATTGTCGGCAATGGCACTGTCCTAATCAGTGCGATGCCGCATCTGCGATTTCAAAAAGTAGTTCCTGTACTACTTTTTGTGATTTCGGGCCACGATTTACATTAAATTGCGGCCGAAATCGCGGCAAAATCGCAGCCGCAAAATCGCGGTAAAATCGCGCATTTTACCACGATTTTGAATTCGCAGCAGTGTGAACCTAGGCTTAATGTTGGAGAAAGGGCTAAGACATTGCAGAAATCATTTTTTTCCTTCTTTAAATTAATGCTGCCATCATTGGGGTAGATTCAGGTAGATTTGCGCAGTTTTTACGGCCCCCACAAATTATCTGGGCTACACTTAAATTCACGGAGCAGTAGCTCTGTAAATTGCATAGGCGCTCCGGCAAAATGCCCGGCGTAAGCGCACGCAATTTAAATGATCCCGTAGGGGGCGTGGATCATTTAAATTAGGTGCGTTCCCGTGCCGAGCGTAGTGCGCATGCTCCGTCGGGAAACTTTCCCGACGTGCATTGCGGTAAATGATGTCGCAAGGACGTCATTTGCTTCAAAGTGAACGTGAATGGCGTCCAGCGCCATTCACGATTCACTTACGCAAACAGCGTAAATTTAAAATTTTGCGACGCGGGAACGACGGGTATACGTAGCATTGGCTGCCCCTGCTAATAGCAGGGGCAGCCTTACGCAAAAACCGACGTACGCAAACGACGTAAACTGCGTACGCAGGGCTCGCGTAGGGTTGTGAATCGGCGTTAGTATGCAATTTGCATACTATACGCTGACCACAACGGGAACGCCACCTAGCGGCCTGCGTAAGAATGCAGCCTAAGATATGACGGCATAAGGAGCCTTATGCCAGTCATTTCTTAGGCTGCAGTCGGCGTATCAAGGTTCCTGAATCAGGAGCATTCGATACGCCGGGGCAAGTAAGCAATTGCGCTGCGTAACTATGGTTACGCAGGCGCAATTGCTCTTTGAATCTACCCCATGTTATTAGAAATTGAAAATTAGAGGGTTTTAGTGTTTGTTTGTTTTTGGAAAAGCGAATCTGACCTGGCCTAAAAGGTAACAAAAATGCTGAGGTTCCTTCCCGTAAGTATACTGTACATCTTCTATAATTAATGGTAAATGTGTGTTTGGGTGCAACAAATCTACTTTGGTGTATGTTTTACTACAAGTGTAGATTTCATAAACATTTGCTCCAATTGTGTGACATTAAAAACTGGGACTGCATTTTGTTTTTTGTACAGGAACCTTGCTTTCAAAAAAATATATATATAATTTCAGGGGTCTTTAGCAAATTGTCTAAAATGCACAGTGAAAAATAGTGTGTGCAAAAATGTGTAATGTACATCATACCAGTGAGCTGAAGGCCATGTAATAAGGGGGTCTCATACAAATGCCTGTCCACGGTTAATTAGCACCTCAAAAGGTTGACAATGCTGTCACCCATGGGACAAAGTACATGTAGCACATTTTCCTACATTGCTTGGTGCTTCCTAAATCTACTTATGAGATCTGCCCTCCCCATTCCCCCATGTCAAATCTGACAACAGCTAAGAAGGAGATGGACTGATCATATGATTCATAATGACAATTTGTCTAGACTCAGAGCACTTTAAGGATGCAGATAGAGGAGGGACATTTCAGCCTCTTGTCTCTCTGATTTCCCCTTGTCTCTGGTTAGTTCTCTGAGCCAAGGCAGGTTCCTGTTATGATGAATCAGTTTTCTTAAGCATTTGCCAGATTTGACATAGGGGCTGGGTGGGGGGAGTAGGTCAGATCTCAACAGCATGGGTACTACATGCATTTTGTCCAATGAGGAAGGACAGTGTCAAAGCAATTGTAATATTAGGTTGTCTTTAACTGCTTCCCATGGCCAATCACAGCTGATCACAATAGTAAACGTTGAATGAATGTATTTCATTCAGAAAAAAAAAGGTTGCTTATAACAGTGAAATATGTCATTAGTTAATTCCTGGATTAGAATGCAGAATGCATTTATAAATTGTGTATTTTTCTTAACTACTGTATACTGTATCTTACTGTATATTGAAAACTTGTATTATTTTTGTCTTTTTATTTACTTTGCATTTATTATTGCCATTATTTAAATGCCTACAGTATATAATATACATACACGCACTGTATATATTATATGCTTTGGTACACATTGGTTCCAATAAAAGATAAAGCTGCCTTTTAAGGTCATTGTAAAAAGAAAATCTTAAGCGTCTGCATAGCACACAAGGTTTGCGCTGCATTTTCTTGTTTCCCTGACAACCTGCCAGGTCTTACAACTTCACAAAGTTCCCGAATGAGTTGCAGATCAGATATTTAATAACTTGGTGCTCTTTCTTGTGATGGGCTGGCATTTTGTCACCAAGAAAGTACATAATCAGTCAAAAGAGAAAGCTGTCTTTTTTTTTTTTGTGTTTTTTTTTTTTTTCATCTTCCCTGTATATATGTAAAGAAAAAAACTTGGATTAATGAAGCTTTGTAAATACTTTGTTTTTACACTTACCGAGTAATTTGTGCTTTCTTTTTGTTGTTTTTTTGCAGTCCACTCATAATTGGAAGCAAATATAAAACCACAGTATATAAAAGTGTGACTATGGGCAAAAAAATAACACATCTAAAGACTGTTAAATAACAATAACAGAATCGTTTTTGTTTTTCTAAATCCTGCGGTAACATAGATTAAATACCTGATGTTGCTGCCAGTAGATGTTACTTTTCTGTAGGGGCAGGCGGCAAAAATTGTCAGTTTGAGGGATGGGGACAAACTGTATACCACTTTCTGAGGTGCCTAAAATGATCAGCTTTTTTGTCACATTAATTTCAGTAATAGGGAAGAAGGTGCAGTGGTCAAAAATAATGTCCTTGAAATATAAAAATGTCTTGATTAAAACAATATGAACCACATAAGATAAAAATTCATCTATGAAATCAATATGGCTGTACTTCTCCTATGGATCACAGAAGTGCAGTTCGTTCTTCACTCCTTTGACCCAGTTTCAGCAGAGAGGGCTGATGTCACAGAATTGGTCCAGGCTCCGTGTCATCATGACCACGGAGTCTGGATCCACCCTAGATCCCTGGACTGACACCCTGCTGAGCTAGTCGTTCCTGCCCCCTCCAAAGTTCAGCGCTCCAGTGAGTGAGGAGGGGGCAGAGCAGAGAGCTGCTCTCTGAGCGATCGACTCTGTTTTAGATTGCTTGGTTCTCGGTGTAAAGGAGCCAGGGGACAGACACAGCATCGGACCAATGCTACATCCACCTAGGTAAGTATAAATCTGCAATAACCCTGATTCCCGTACTTCTCTTTTAAGCTTTCATTTGCTTGTCTTTTATCTAAAGTACAGCTGTACTTAATTTTTTCAGCTCCCTCCACCAATTAACACCAATGCACAGTCTTTTGCCTGAAAATGACCATTTCCTATTGCACATGCTATCACTGCATTCATGTAAATGGTACTCCAAGTGATGGCTTGATATTATCTTGAGTATGGCTTTTTCTCATCAATAAATGGGATCCAGCATTCAAGTTCAGTATGAAGCAGGCGTTTTTAGGAAAAAAGCTGTGTAGCTTGGAACAAAGGTAGCACAGCAAATTATGCTGGATCCAGGGTAAAGACATAGGACCAGATTCTCGTAGAATGGCGTAAATGTCGGCGGGTGTAACGTATCTCATTTACGCTACGCCGCCGCAAGTTTTACAGGCAAATGCTTTATTCACAAAGCACTTGCATGTAAAGTTGCGGCGGCGTAGCGGAAATCACCCGGCGCAAGCCCGCCTAATTCAAATTAACATTTAAATTAAGCGCGTTCCCACGCCGAACGTACTGCGCATGCGCCATCCGAAAAATATCCCAGGGTGCATTGCTCCAAATGACGTCGCAAGAACGTCATTGGTTTCGACGTGAACGTAAATGACGTCCAGCCCCATTCACGGATGACTCACGCAAACAACGTAAATTTATAAATTTCGACACGGGAACGATGGCCATACTTAACATTGGTTGCCCCTCATATAGCAGGTGCAACTTTACGCCGGAAAAACCTAACGTAAACATCGTAACTTCACTGCGTCGGCCGCGCGTACCTTCGGGAATTTGCGTATCTAGCTAATTTGCATACTCGATGGGGAAAACGACGGAGGCGACACCTGGCGGACAAAAAAAAAATGCATTTAAGATCCAACAGCGTAAGAGCCTTACGCCAGTCGCATAGATACGACGGCCCAGATTAGGACTTACGATGGCGTACATGGCGTTGCGCCGTCGTAAGCCCTTTGAGAATCTGGGCCATATTTTCTGGCAATTCCCATCCCAGGACTAGACTCTGGATCCGCCTCTGTGACAAAGAGGGTTTACCTTTTCACCTTTTTACAGTCCAGTGTCAGGGTCTTTTTTATTTTTTTGTAAAAAGTCTTAATACAGCACCTTTACAAATTTTAACTTGTGCAGTCTGCCCTGGCATATTATATCTCTTTTCATCTGGATATATTGGGGTTGATCTACTAAAGGTAAACTCAGGCCCCGTACACACGACCAGTTTCATCGGCAGAATTCAGCTTCCGACCGAGTTTCTGGCTGAATTCTGCCGAGAAACACGGCCATGTGTACACTTTCGGCCGAGGAAGCAGACGAGGACCTCGGCGAGGAAATAGAGAACATGTTCTCTATTTCCTCGTTGTTCTATGGGAGCTCTCGGCCCGCCGAGGTCCTCGGCGGCTTCAGGGCTGAACTGGCCGAGGAACTCGATGTGTTTGGCACGTCGAGTTCCTCGGCCGTGTGTACGGGGCCATACTCTTCACTATGCATACAAACTTTCCCCAGAGCTTAGTGGATGAGGTAAAGCTCTGCAGACATCCATCAACCAATTATGTGCAAACAAAAATGCTGTTTTATTAATATTCTTTGCAAAGTGAAAATTCACTACATTAACTAAGCTGCAGGGTAAATTCCTTTGCAAATTGTGGCTTCTGTTGCTAGGTATCTTCCCTTTCATATCACTTTCCACTTTCATACTGTATTTCTTTCAAATTGAACCTTAAAGTGGAAGAAAAGCCTAACACTATATATCCTTAAAAATTTCCCCTCCCCCTCTCCTATCTTGTCTAACGTAAAAAGGTCTACCTGTATGTACTTATCTATTTTTTGTCTGCTCCAGTCCCGTCATGTGACCCCACAGGTCTGGATTTTCAGTGAGAAGCTGCCGCAGGGAAGAGGAAAGAGCATTGACAACAGCTGAGCCATGGGAGCTTACGGATCCTGGAATTCACAGCTGTTTGTCAAGCACTTCCTGTGCTGGAGCTGTAGGATTATGTGGGCCAGAGCAGATTAAAAATAGATACCGTATTTTTTGGACCATAAGACGCACTTGACCATAAGACGCACGTAGGTTTTAGAGGAGGAAAATGAGAAAAAAAATATTCTGACCCAAATGGTGTACTGAATGGTGCACAATTTGTATATCATAAGCGTCTGATAAAATATGTGCATTGTTTTGTATAGTGTCTAATAAAACATGTAGATTGATTTGTTTAATGTGCATTACTTGGTGTACCGTGCATTGCTTTGTATGCATTGTTTTGATTTTTTTTAGGTGACAGGAGCAGTGCAGCGGCAAGTGTTGTTAATGTACCTGTATTTACCGGTATTTACGGTAATGTATTCAGGGGATAGCATGTTAAAGAAAGGCTGTGCAGGCGCAGTGTGAAGTAAGACTACATGATTCAGATTGACGTTCTCGTGGACGCGCAGGCGCAGTTGACGATGTGGGAAAATATGACAGAACACAGGCCGACAGCAACACATAGTAATGTGTGTGGGCGTGCCTCCGTGCACTGAACCTGCTACAAAGCTTCCTGGGCTAATTCTACAAGCACCCCATACTGCTTTTATTGTACATTCACATGATTTTTATGACTTTTAACTTCAAATAAAACCTGTCATTGTTTAATTTGACCTGCACCATTTGGAGCACTCTTTTTTCTTTCCCATTTTTTGTGTCCATCTATGTCCTGCCTATTCATTGGGGCCCCCTACATGACCTGCATCGAAAGTCGCATCCGTTTGGTTCCTGGTACTGGTGGTAATCGTCTCATCGGATTGATACGGCCATCGCCGCCCAGAGTGACCGCCTGTGCAGAGATCCAGGTCTGCTGAGTCCATTACGCTTTTCAGACTTGCTGTTAGTAGTAACAGTTGAGTCCACACCTGTCGGTAAGAGTACCCATTTTGTTTACTTTTTCAAATTGATGCCTTTGATGATTTCTTCAGACAACTATGCACCTCATGTGGTTCCATCCACTCACCACTTTTGTATTGAACTGTGAATGCATCTACTCACTGGAGTGATCCACCCACCTTCAAATGAGATACAAAATCTCAAAAGTAATGGACTTCATTTATATACATTTTTGTATACACATTTTTGTATATCCATTGTTGTGTCAATTTAATATTGATCACAACTCATTAGCGCTGCACTTTCTTGTTTCACTAATTTTACAAGGGCCGCCCCGGCCCTGCTGTGTCATACATGCAGGAGTGCTGCTGGGAAAAAGATGGACCAGTCTGACCCCCTGTGAGCTCAAGCTGATGGCGCCGGCTGCCTGCCCTCTGCGAACGTGCTCTCTGACCACCGGCCCAGTATGTTAAATGGCGGAGACGGGGGTGGCCATTCAGTATTCGGACCATAAGACGCAGAGACATTTCCCCCCATATTTTTGGGGGGAAAAGTGCATCCTGTGGTCCGAAAAATACACTAAGTATACATAAGATAAGTAGAAGGAGGGGGAAGAAACAGAAGAAGAATTAAACTTAGGCCCCTTTGCACAGTGTGGGCTCTGCTGGAGTCCTCCTGCTCAGCGGTTAATCTGTCTGCTAGACCCCCATGAGCAGGCAGATGGCTGGTCTGTGTCCACACCGCTTATGCTGAGCAGACACAGACATAGCCTGCTCTCCTCTATGGGTGGTAAAGACTGCCTGTCCATTTGCACCCAACTGCCATCCAATCCGATCTGCCAGATGAATGGGGAACGGATTCCCACCTGTCTGTTTTTAGCTGACAGTATCAGATCGGATGAAGGTGGGTTTCAACAGACAGATGTCCATTGACACCCGCCACTCCATAGAGGAGACTGGAGAGTCTGATTGGGTCCACCTGAAAAACTGACAGGAGGACCTGATCTGTCCGCCTGTATGAAGGTGCCCTTAGGCTTTTTTCACACTTTTAAATCTCTTTTTTTTTTTTTTTTTTACTCTTATAATGCACCTTGTGCTTTTAATCATATACAAAAAATAAATAAGAATACACCTTTAAAAATACAATTATTTTCCACACTTTAAGTGCTCTGGCATTCTGCTAACAGTGGCTGCAAGCCAGGAACCAGGACAATCAAACGCACCTACAGTAGAATTGCAGCAAGTGTGCCAGACTGTCATTGAAGGTCTCTGGATGAAACCTCTTCAGGTCCTGTCACAGCTAATGCCATTATAAAACAGTGCTGGGACAAGTAACTGTTTATCCAGTGTTGTTTTAAAATGGCACGCTAGACTTAAATGCTATAACCAACATAAGTCTAAAAAGAGGCAACAAAGGGTCTTGGCACTCTGCTGTTCCCCAAACCAAGAATATGGAAACTTCAATTTGAAATCTAAGTTGGGTCTCTGGCATGTCCATTAACATTCATCCAAATTCACCTCTTGAATGTCCTAAATATCAAAGTTGGAAAATATCAATCAAATCAAAAGTTGGAAAATACTTGGTGATTACACTAATGGTGTATCCATAAAGCAGTCAATCTGACTTTCAGCAAACATATACGGCAGGTGTGTCTTACTGGTACATGCAGAGCTTTTTTTCTCAGAAAATAGGTGCAGGAACTCAACCACGACCCCGTTTAGTTTTCACAAACAGTAGAAGGGTCTTAAAGGGGCATTAAATACCGGGATTGCATAACATACAGAGCGCAGAGTTCAGGGGATTATACACAGAGTGCAGAGCTGTCACTTGTAAACACAAAAAACAGACTTCTGTGTTTACAAGTGATTGTGGTGAGCAGGCACCAAAGGGTCTGAGTCAGAGGTGGTGGAACTGAGTTCCCCCAAGTTCCCCCTGAAAAAAGCCCTGGGTACATGTATTTTAAATTACAGTGATTGATTCACTGCAGTGAATTTTTTGTGAAAGTCACATTCACTTCTTTGTAAACATGCTATGCCAATATTTGTAAACAGACAAGTTCATCAAGTGCTAATGCACAGATTTGAACACATTAGCTGTAATACGTGTAAATGATAGGTAAGCCTGCCTTACTTACATATCAGCACTTGTAACATTTTAGCCGGTTACCATTTTTTTTTTTAATTACTGCTTCACAATAATTATTTTAAGGGAAACTTTTTTGCTGGAAATTTACCTAAAACTCTCAAACATCACATATTGTATGAAAAGCATAAAATAGAACAAAATGGTGGCCGTGGAATTTTTATTTAATTCATTTTTTTATTTTTATTTTTTTCCCCACCATTTGCACAATATTTACGCAGCTGTTTATCAAATACCTATGTTTAGCAATTTTATTGCACAAACACACAAATAAATAAACTTTTTGGCAAAATATAAAGAATAGGGTTGCATCCAGTAAATAGATTCCATAATTGTCAAGGTTCAAAATTTCATGCATCCATGAAAAGGCAAAAAAATACAGTACATTATTTTTTTAACCGGTAATCCTTTGAAGTCTTTACAAGTTTGGAGTTAAAGAGGAGTTCCACCCAAATTTGAACTTCCGCTTATCCCACTCCTCACCCCCTTACATGCCACATTTGGCATGTAATTTTTTTTGGGGGGGAGTGGGGGCTTCAGGAAGAGTGGGACTTCCTGTCCCACTTCCTCCTTCCTGTAGGCGACTAAGCTTAATCGCCTACAGGAAGGGGCTGCTGTAGGCGATCGCCTAGGACACGTCACAGGTCCTAGGCGATCTCCTGGCCAATTACACGGCGCAGCGCCGGGCCGCACCGCTCGTGCATGCGCAGTGCCGCTCGCGCATGCGCAGTGGGTGCCCGGCCGTGAAGCCGAAAGCTGTCACGGCCAGGTGCCCACACTGAGAATGAAGAAGCCGGCCGGGGAGGGGGGGAGAGGAGCGGAGCCTCGGCCAGCGCGTCGCTGGAGCGCTGGAGCAGGTAAGTGTCTGTTTATTAAAAGCCAGCAGCTACACTTTTTGTAGCTGCTGAGTTTTAATAAACATACAAATTGGCTGTAACTCCCCTTTAACCATGAATTATGGCCCTAGGATTATTGCTCTCATTCCAATGTTTACAACAAAACCTGACATATGTGGTGCAATCATTGTTTACATACACATGGGGGCCTATATTAACATTTGCTTTTATGTATATGAGCAAGGGGGATAGGGGTACTCTTATTTTTTTATTATTTGTATTTATTTTTTACAATTGCTTTATTATGAGAATAAATATCATAATTTTGTTATTATTTATTTAATCAGTTGCGTACTGCCCAATGTAGATTTACTGTGGCAGGGAGTCCACTCTGCTTCAGATCGCGTACCTAGTGGTTAATTTTTGCTGTCATGAGAGGGCTAACAAGCCCCCTGTGTGGTAGCATTGGCAGCTGACAGGTACCCTTTATGGAGACATCAAAGGTCCATTAGACCCCCAATGTCTTCCCTGCCCTCCACTGCAGCTAAAAAATACAGACCACCCTCAGTGTCTCCCCTGCTGTCCAATGCAGCTAATCAAGTAAGGAATGACAGCTGTGAACTTGGAAGTGACGTAATACACAACATTTCATGGTTCATTTGTTGCACAGGGGCAAGAAAAGATTCCCTGCTCTCAAAGTAACCACCATTTACCACAGTCCTAAGCTCCGAAGAGGAACAGGAGAACCAGGGAACCATCCCGTCATGGTAACATGAGTAGAGTGACCCTTCTTACCATTGTAAAAGTGATTGGGAGGATCACTTTTACTGAACTGATTGCTGGCTGAATAAAAATTGGATTTTAGATACTTATGGTCACTTTTAGAAGTCTTGTGCTCCTTAATATCGAAACCACCAAAAAACACAAATTTAGAAATCAGGTTTTGTTTTAATCTTATACACACACCAGAAGCTAGTAATCATCTCTTCGGTGGTTACTGAGATGTTATTATTTTACCCCATGGCAACAAAATATGAAACATTATCTTTTGTTTTATAGTATTCACAACATTATACAGCCACACACACACACAATAAAATGCAACTATCAACCGAATCATGATATAAAAATTACTGTCCATGAGTTATAGTGAAATAATATGCTGTAAATGACCAAATCAAAAGATCAGGGTTGCCCTGGGAAAAAGCGCGAGTAAGCTATAAAGTATACTGCTGGTATTTTACTATGACATTTATGTAATACTGCCAGAGATATTGCCTTTCATAGACATCACAGCACACAGTTTTAAAAGACAGCCGAACAGATAAATACTCATGAATAGACCAGGTGTAAAGGCTTTAGCATAAACAAAGAATCTTCTAGGGGAAAGATGTGATAAATAAGTTGAACTAAAGAACAGTAAATGAGCGCAGCATGATCCTGACAAAGCAGAGCCGCTCTGATCAAATGAAAAACAGGAGAAAATGAATATATTAATAATGACTGCAGGCAGAATTGCAGAGGTTGGCTGAACGCTTTGGGAGAATAAGAACCAGTGCTTGGGGGTAGCAGAGTATTGTCATATTCATTTCTGAATAATGTGTTATCAGCTTGATACTGCAAATAATCAAGTCTTTCAATCATGATCTGTTGTTATATTTTTACAGACATGCCTAATACTATATATTAACAAAGGTAGGTGTCCTCTGGAATATGGTCATTACCATTAATAGTAGGATTTGGATGTTGTTTTTGCTGGAATGAGGTTATAAGATTTGTCAGCTTTACTTCTTCTGTTACCTGATATCCATATGCCCATTTTCCCATCAATACATCCATGCATTCATTATTTCTTTTTTTTATTGTCTGTTTCCACTTTTTTATTTCTATATTGTTAAGGAAATTAATTGTGCATTATGGTGGAAGAGCAGCAAGCCAGTAGGGATTACTGTGCTTTCTCACTGTGCCCTGGGCGCTGCATTTATGTGGGTAATGCTGATTGAGAATGTGAAAAGAATAGACGGAAGTTTGTCACCCTGCACATCCCTCCTTCAGGATGTCACTACTGAAGAACTTCAGGCTGGGTTCACACTGGAACACGGAGCGGCTTACAGCTGGAGTCTGGTGCATCTCCATTCACTGTTTCAGGTGCAATTACAGCCCGAATTTTGGGCTGAATTTGGCCATTAAAATTGACCAAAAGACGCACAGGACTTCTGTGCAATTCAGACTGGAGCCACTGCAGTGATGTGTGAACTGGCTCCACAGAGAGCCGGTCACAATCTCTTGCTATGCAAAATGGATGCGAGGAAACGTGCGTCCAATTTGCATAAGTGTGAGCGCAGCGTTAGTGAGACTCACGTGGACATCACAAGGTATATCTCATCCAAAAAAGAGCACAATCCCCCCTCCCTGAGGTGGTCAATGTGCATTGCAGTGATTTCAACAAACTTTGTAGCAGGTTCCTACTTATTGTTACACTGAAGCAATATCTGTTTTACCAGGTCCTTCTTTGCAGACTAAATCTGAAAAGGAGGGTCTTGTTTATTACAAAAAACGGGTACATTCTCAGTGTTCTAATGAAAAAATCTGCAGGGTCTTCATCACTTTAGAGGTATTTAACCACCAAAGACTGACATTTTTATTACAGGGAGTGCCTAAAATTTGACCTGTATCTTAGTAAAAATGTCTTTGGAAATCAATGAGCCAATCACGCAAGCAGGAAATTACATTATTGGGGCATTGTACAGATAATGCCTCCAGGCTGCCATATTTAATTGAAGTTGACAGAAAATTACAGTGGCTGAAGATTGTAAAGGATAGGTAATAATAATATATATATTTTTTTGTATTTTTCAAGTTTATTTTTTTACATTGAAGGGGCTCCTTAAAACCTCCACTTGCTGGCTGGAAATAAGACTTAATAGTATTCAATGTGCAATATAATGGCAAAAAATACAATTCAATCCTATTATTGTAAAGTTAAAGGGTTAGTAAAGGATAAAAAATATTTTCCTTTAAAATAACAAACATGTTATACTTACCTCCACTGTGCGGTTCGTTTTGCACAGAGTGGCCCCGATCCACGTCTTCTGGGGTCCCTCAGCGACTGTCTCTGGTCCACCCCGCAAGAACTCACCACAGTCATGCGAGAGCGCTCGCATGGTGGTAAGTATTTACAGGCACGCTCCCCTAATACAGCGAGCGGCCATAGATGCTCACTGTATCACTCGGCCCCACCCCTCTGCGTGGCACATCACTGGATGTGATTGACAGCAGCGCCAGCCAATGACTACGCTGCTCTTAATCCATCCGCTCTCGGGACCGAGCACGGGACTTTCGAGGGGTCAGGTGAGTAAAACGGGGGGGGGGGGGCCGGCAACATCAGATGTTTTTTCACCTTAATGCATAGATTACTATTAAGAAGTCTTTAATTTGCAGTGTACTCAGAAATCCATGGTCCGAGGTACTAAATATGTACAAAGGGACCATAAAGCTAATGATGATGAAGAGGTGAAACAAAACCAAAAACATTAATTTGCGGTAGGACTAGTTGGTGTACAAACATATTACGGTGGTTTCTATTGTATGCAAAGAGATTGTGAGTATTCATGGTCTTTATTTAGTTTTTTGCTTTTTTTTTGTTTTTTAGTCATATCATCCATTTTTATCTAAAATTACACTTTTATGGTTGGTATTATTATATAATAAATGGTCCCTGTTTAAAAAGTAACCTTAATCAGGCTATTTACTTTCTAGAAGCATTTGGATTTTGTATTTTTTTTTTAGAGGGTATATTGCTTATAAAAAATTACTTCTCGGATTCAGCAAGTAAGTACAGGTTTCTAGCTATAGATGTGATAAGGTTGTTCATTCTATAATAGTTTGTGTTCACAGCACATGAGTAAGTGTTAATTACAAGTACATGTCCTAAAGGTACATTCAAGAACAAAATACAAGCCTAATGAATCTATCTTTGGTGAGTTGCATAGCACTCAATTTAAAGTAAATTCAATAGGGTTTGTGACTTTAAAGCAACTCTGTTGTTTCCCAAAGAAAATCTTAAAGGTTTTGTATATTTTCATAGGTTTTTGTTGTTTTTATTACATTAGTTATTGTGCAGCTATATTCCTTTTTGTGTTTGTTTGGCTTACCTTGTAATGACGGGCTGACTGATTCCCCTAATTCCATGGTTTGCTACAGCTAACCTGTCCTTATTCGCTGAAGAGACAAGGCAATTTCCTGTTTCAGGTCATTCACTGATTAATGCTCGCATTGCCATTCAGCCTGTGTCATACCACATATGTGGGTGTGACCCAAAAAATAAAAAAGTTCCGCCACCTGGGACAGCCTTCCGCTGAATACCTCTTATGTGCTACGTCACCCAGTGGCACCGCCCCCTTCTGACATCCCTCTCTGTAAGTCAGAAGGGGCAGTGCCACCAGGTGACATGGACAGGTTGTCCTGCCCCTTATCTGTATAAGAAATGTCAAAGCGAAGAGGAGGCCTTAGGCAGGAGGCACCTGGCAGGCGGAGTGATTGACGAATGATTTACATAAAAAAAAAAATTAATAAAGAAATTGTCAAAAACTGTCTCTTGTGTTTATTACTATTTGCCACTTTTTTGGTGAATGGGTACCTATGTACCCAATACCCATTCACATAGGGGGGGAGCAGGGGGCCCCCTTGTTAAAGGGAGCTTCGAGATTACGATAAGCCCCCCCGCTCACAGACCCCCACTACCACAGCCCTGGGCTGTGGGTAAGAGACCCTTGTCTCCATCAACATGTGGACAAGGTGCTTTGGAGTGCTTTGGAGTGGGGGTAGAGCCACCCCTCATGTTGAGGGCATGTGGCCAGGTATGGTTCGCTCGCCCCCCCTTTCCTGACCTGCCAGGCTGCATGCCCGGATAAGGGTCTGGTATGAACTGGGGGGACCCCATGCCGTGTTTTTTTTTATTTGTTTACTGCCACTTTTTTTTGTTATTGTTCAGCTGTCTGTGGGGAAACCAATTCACAGCTGATGACTCATTGGTTGTTAAGGACGTTGTGGCAAGCTTCCTGGCCCCACTCCTTAACAAACAGCTTACACTGCACCCTGATTGGGCAAAGCTTTGCCCAATCAGGACTCCGCATTGCAGGGTGTTCGTTGGGGCAAACACCCTGCAAATTTAGGTGTTTTGTGAACGGCCAAATGTACAAATGTTCGCCCAAACTCTTGCTCAGGCCCAAACTGTTTGCCCATCCCTATTGAGAGATTCAGGGATTGTGGTATATGTAGTTTCTTCACAGAAAGTGTCAGTTCTTAGACTACAGACAGTGGTCCTGAATTAACCTGTGCAGTGCTATGCTGCATGTTTCACA
This sequence comes from Rana temporaria, assembly GCF_905171775.1. NCBI lineage: Eukaryota > Metazoa > Chordata > Amphibia > Anura > Ranidae > Rana > Rana temporaria. Next base: position 281,484,552 of record NC_053492.1, on the reverse strand, counting down.
GAAACATCTGATACAGCAATGTGAATATGTACCCTACTATAGGCTGTGCAAAATAAGGAACAAATGGCACCATGTAACAACATGAGCAATGCACATCTATTCAGGTAATAACACAAGGGGCAGGTATAAAGATTTATCATGCCACCTTTACTAAATTCTTACCTCCCGATGGGCAGAACACTCTGCTCTATTTAAGTCTCTGAGAGACACAATTAAAAGAGGAGAAAATATAGACTTTTGAGGTGCCAACACAGCACAACAATATGCATATATTTTCAGCAGTGTTTACTTTTTTACTGTTTGCCCTACTATGATATGGTGGACTAGTGTTATCAGTATGTTACTCTGTATGTTTGTTATTTTTTCAAAGTGTAGTTTACTGCCCTGTGTTTTATTCCCACACCTGCCCATGTGGTGCTTTTAGTCTCTATTAGCACCCCCCCCCCCCCCGTTTGGTTGTTCGCAGCAGAACTCCTGAACAGGGGGTGTTCGGCCCATGTCTACTTTTTACATTCTGCTTATAAGAGTCGCCTCTTATGAACTTGTGAAACACTGAAAATCAAAGCAAGGACCAATTTACATTTAAAAGTTGTATTTGTGTGCAAATATTTGTCTATTGTAAATCTCAAGCTAAACCTGTTTTAAAGTATAACTAAAAGCAAAACTTTTTTTGTTTTGGATTGTGTAGGGGAGGGGGGATAGAACATCTGTCAGGTTTTTTATTGCTGTCTAAGTCCCTATTAGGGAGATTAACCCTCTATACTTTTTCTGTTATCTGCAATTAAAAAGTAAAATAATAGAAAATCCCAAAAGTGTTGAGTTATTCCCTGAACAGCATTTGAGTGGAAATCTTGGAAAGTAGCAAAGGACGGATGGACGGCTGCACACCAAAGAACTCTTGAGTTGTCTTTATTGAAGGAACATGAGCAGACACCGCAAATACACAGCAGAAATCAAAAACAGCCGGCGTGTTTCACACTTAGTTAGTGCTTATTCATGGCCTGAGTAGAAATCTTCCTATGGGGGACATTAGTTCTGGTGACCCCCCTTGTGACAACCAGGGTTTACCTCCTTTTTGGGGGATTTGCACTCACTTCCTGTTTTGAAGTGAAGGTAAATCTCTCTGATGGAACATGAATGGCAACCCCCCCCCCCCCCCCCCGCACACACACACACACTCTATACAGGAAAAATATTGTTTTCCTCAGGCATACTTTAATCTTTGGATAGATCGTTGAACAGTCAAAACTATTAGGTTTTCAGTGCTATCTGTGACTTTAATTGGGAAAATTAGCACATTTTATCCCTGCAACACTGTTCATTGGGGCACACATACTGTAGAAGTCAAAGCCTCACAAAAGTTTTAACCTTTCCCCATTCTACTAGTTTTTTTTTTCCTCATCACTTCCGGTCTCTCTGACCACAACCACTAGAACAGAAAGTAAGGAGAAATCTTATTGATGGGAGCACATATAGCAAAAAAAGAAAAAAATCATTCCATCCATCTTCTGTTCTATAAAAAGCAAAATTATGTTTTATTGGCATTAAGCTTTAATTGTTTCTGCTTTACTTATAATAAAAATCCCCTTTGAGACGTCTTTACCTGCAATTATTTATGTAAAAGAGAGCCTAATGCACTACAGGAAAGCTACATTTCTAAAATATCATCAAGAGAAACTGATTTATGCTTTATCAATATAAAAGTGCATTGTTTTTGGCTTATTGTTCATGTTCTGTTCAGACGCTGATGTGTCTCAGAAAATGTTTTCCTTTCTTATTCCTTCCAGGAGACAGATTTGTACTTCCCTTTGCATAATTTATTCTGTGTTGTGGCTTCTTGACAAACGTCTGCTAGTTGCTAGGACCAAATTGATGTTTCCTTTTATGCCTCTTACTTTTCTACTATGTGTACGGTAAAGTATATACTGTATTTTTACCACTTTTGTCCTATCCCTTTTTGTTAAAAACTGAGCTGATTGTTACAATCTTGTTGTGTTCAATTTAATGTACTGAATAGATGTCTTTGTGGAAGGACTGAAAGAAGCTGCTTACACTTGCTGTTGTTATTTGTAACGTGGGCTATTCAAAATAGCTTTTCAAAGTAATACTCAAATCTTCACACAAAAGACCAGGATATTTGATACTTTCTTACTTGCCCAAGCTCTCTATATGTGTTTTTAGACTAAGCATGCTGCTTTACATAAGTATGTACCTATATTTAGTGCAGATACTTTAATAATGGGCAGTGAACGGTAAAGCATAGCAACAAGTCATAAATCAGGTCACAGCGGTCAAATCAATGATGGCTTATTTCTGACTCTGGTTGCTATGGGTATCTTGTTCATTAATACCAGAAAATAAAAGGTCAAGTCCAGTATATACATCTCTCCAAATCACATTTAAAACTAAACTCTTGTGGAAACAAAAATGTATATCCCTGTATGTTGCGGTTGTTCAGGTGCTTATCTAATAATTTTTTTAAACGACCGATGCCCCCCTGCTGAAACCACCACCTGTGGAAAGGAATTTCACATACTTGCTGCTCTTACAGTAAAGAACCCTCTACGCAGTTTAAGGTCAACACTCTTTTCTTCTAATTTTAATAAGTGGCCATGTATCATATTAAACTCCCTTTCGCAAAAAAAGTTTTATCCCTATTGTTGGTCACCAGTACGGTATTTGTAAATTGAAATCATATCCCCTCTCAAGCATCTCTTCTCCAGACAGAATAACTTCAGTGCTCACAACCTTTCTTCATAACTAATATCCACCAGACCCTTTTTTAGCTTTTTTGCCTTCTTTGTACTTGCTCCAATTCCAGGACATCCTTCCTGAGGACTGGTGCCCAGAACTAGACAGCATACTCCAGGTGATGCTGGACCAAAATCGTGTAGAGTGGGAGAATTATCGCTTTATCCCTGGAGTTAATCCCCTTTTTAATGTATGCAAATTTTATGTTGTTTTATTAGCAACAGCTTTTGCATTGCATGCCATTGCGGAGCCTATCATCTACTAGGACCCCCAGGTAATTTTCCATCCTAGATTCCCCCTGGTGAGTAGATTGCATTCATATTTAAATTTTTTAACATTAAACCTCATTTGCCATGTAGTTGCCCACCCCATTAATTTGTTCAGATCTTCCTGCAAGGTTTCAACATCCTGCGGGGAAGTTATTGCCCTGCTTAGCTTAGTGTCGTCTGCAAATACAGAGATTGAACTGTTTACCCCATCCTCCAGGTTGTTTATGAACAAATTAAATAGGATTGGTCCCAACACAGAACCCTGAGGGATCCCACTTGCCACCCCTGACCATTCCGAGTACTCCCCATTTATCACCACCCTTCTGAACTCGCCCTTGTAGCCAGTTTTCAATCCATGTACTCACCCTATGGTCCATGCCAATGGACCTTACTTTGTAAAGTAAACGTTTATGGGGAACTGTGTCAAATACTTTTTCAAAATCCAGATACACCACATCTACGGGCCCTTCCTTTTTCTAGATGGCTGATCACCACCTCATAAAAGGTTAATAGATTTGTTTGGCAAAAATGATTCTTCATGAATCCATGCTGATTACTGCTAATAAAACTGTTTTCATGATTAAATTGTTGTATATAATCCCTTATCATCCCCTACAAGAGCTTGCATACTATTGATGTTAGGATTCACAAAAGATCAGAATGCCAAAAAGTCCTTATGAGGCTGGGTTCAGACTATTGCGAATTGGATAAGGGGTTCCCCACATCCAATTTGCATGTCAGGAGATTGTGACCAGCTCTCTATGAAGTCGGTTCACATATCTCTGGAGCGGCTCCATTGCAAATTTCACAGGAGTCCTGTGTGTCTTTTAGTTCATTTCAGGTCTGAAATCAGCCCACAATTTGGACTGAAATTAGACCTAAAACGGTGAACAAGGACGCACTGGACCCCTGCTGTGAGCTGCTCCATGCTACAGTGTGAACCCAGCCTAAATCTCAGTGCAGGTGTGTTAGAAGAAAAGATTCAAGACCATCCAAAGACAAAGAAAAGGACACGCCACCCATGTGCAGCAATTTCGGGCTAACCAGAAGTGGATGACTACTAGGTTATGTTTAAAACATGCATATAGTAGCCCATGGGTCTTCTGTCACATACTCACAATTCTGGTCATAAAGCCTAAGGCCACGTACACACGGTCGATCCATCCGATGAGAATGGTCCGACGGACCGTTTTCATCGGTTCACCACTGAAGCAGACCGATGGTCTGATGTGCGTACACACCATCAGTTCAAAACCCGATCGGGTCAGAACGCGGTGAAGTAAAACACACGATGTGCTGAAAAAAACGAAGTTCAATGCTTCCAAGCATGCGTCAATTTGATTCGGAGCATGCGCGGGTTTTGAACCAATGCTTTTGTGTACTAACCATCGGTTTTGACCGATGGTCAGCCGTCCATCGGTTCGATTTTAAAGCAAGTTCTATAATTTTTGTCCGAAGGACAACAGACCGATGGGCCGTACACACGGTCGGTTTGGACCGATGAAACTGGACTTCAGGCCGTTTTCATCGGTTTGGACCGACCATGTGTACGTGGCCTTAGTGTATCTCCTGGATCCCCACGTGTCTTAAAAGAGCAGCGGTTCGCAGCCGAGTAAATCAGTCTCATGGATCATTAGTCATGAAAATAAAGCTGAACACTCCCCATAGTGAAGTACCATTGTAACAACAACAATACATTTATTAAAACTTATTGCACTTACAAGAATCCAATAAAAGAGAAGTGTATACAGCGTACAGGAAAAAAACTCCAGGGGAAAGATAAACTCTCACCTTTAGCCTTGCACATTTTTTTAGGCTCCTCTTTTTTACTGCAATTGCTTATTCTGATTTCACTGCACTCTATGAGCTTCTAACATTGTGCAATAGAATCTGTAGAAGGTTAGACAGAACCTACATCATTTCCTGGCTGGAGGACATCCAGCAATATCAAGTTCTTTCATTCCCAGCTTTACTGTCCTTACTGTTATATACATTGGATTACAGTCATGGAGGTTCAACGTGTAAATGCAGCCTGCCTAGGAGTACACAATCCTCCAGACTAAGATCCATCTATCAAGGCATTTTGAAATTTGTATAATTCATCTCAAATGCCAGGCCATTGGGGATGAGGGTTCTTGAGATGAGTACTGAGGCAGGATGCTGTGATGAAGCTCTGCTGATTTCCATCATCTAATCTCCTTGTTCCTGATTGGGTATTCTTGTACTAAGCTCTGTGAAAAAAGAGTGTAGCTGCACTTGCAAAGTGCACAGTCTATTTGCCTTTAGTAAATCAATCCTGTTGTCTTCTTATGAAGACTTCAGACACAATGGCCCGGATTCACGTAGCACTTACGCCGACGTATCTCGAGATACGCCGCGTAAGTGTAAATGTGCGCCGTCGTATCTATGCGCCGTGCCCACAGAACTAGATACGCCTGAAAATAGGCTTCACCCAACCGATGTAACTTTCCTACGCCGGCGTATGGTGGGCGCATATTTACGCTGGACGCCTCATTGCAAATATGCAAATGAGGGAGATACGTCGATTTACGAACGTAGTTGCGCCCGGCGCATAATATACACGGTTTGCGTATGGCTTACGTCCGGCGTAAAGTTATTCCCCATCTATGAGTCGCAACTCATGCAAAGGTATGGACCAGGGAACAGCCATCTATTTTACGTTGTTTACGTAGTAGTACGTGAATAGGGCTGGACGTCGCAGGCAGTGATCCGTCGTATCTTAGGGAGTAGTTTCGATGTGATTCTGAGCATGTGCACTGGGATACATCCACGGGATGGCGCATGCGCCGTTCGTTTTAAGTACTTCTATGACGCTTGGCCCATCACTTGCATGGGATCACGCCTCATTAGCATGGCTCACGCCCACTACCTCCTACGCTGGCTTACGCTGAGGAAACCCAGCGTATCTTTAACAGTGAGTGGGGGCGAGTGCTTTGTGAATACTGTGCTTGCCACTCTGCGCTACGCCGACGTAGCCTAAAAAATATACGCTACGCCAGCATAAATATGCGCCAATGTATGTCAATCCGGGCCAACATCTCTTACCATGGGGTTTCAGGCACTCAATAACTTCATTCTGTTTTCACTGTACCTGTTGTTTTCTTAATTATATAAATTACATTAAAGTTCAACAGGCAGGATGAGAAATAGAAACAGCAGATGTGCAGACCTGGTAACTGAAATGAAGAGAGTTCTTACATTTTCTTACATTTTTTAAGAAACTGTTAAACATATATCAGAATATTATCGCCTTCTCTGAATAAATGTACTATGTGTCTATGGGGAATTATGGGGTTTGTCAATCCTATTCTAATTGGAACTACTTTAAGATGTTAGTTATATACAATCTGCAAAATGTCACTTAGTTAATTTAATGTCTGAATTTTTTATATCTGACTTCTAATGTGCTGAAAAGCTTCTCCCTCTGGCTAAACATGAATAAGAAAAATATCAATGAATCTAAAATCATTTTAGAAATTTGTATGTAATAAATACCAGTTCTTAAAATTCCCACTACACAATATTTTCCTGGTTAGGTGCAGCTCACACTACATTATCATTACATCCATAACTATTTTTAAAATAAATCAAAAGTGTTTTGACAGGAATGGCTACTACAGTCTAAATGTGGCACTTGACACACGGGGCAAGACAATTTTTTAAGGCAAAGGAGGCCTAAGGGCCTTTTTACACAAGAATTACCCTCTGATGATTCATTGGTTTTGGATTGCTTTTTCAGAGGGCATTTGACAGGTAGTGATAAGGCATTATATTGTCCCTTTGCAAACAGTTTTAACCCTTAAAAACCTGCACTCACACACTGCAACTGCATGCATTGCATGTAATTATGGGGTGGTTGTGGTGTAGCCTCGTTCAATTAAATGGGTCAAGTTTCAGTTGGCAGTACTGCTTTTGTCATGCCATTAATCAAAACATTGCAGCCTGTGGCATGTATATATCCCTTGCAGCTTAGGGGTGGGATTTGGGGAGGCAGTAACAAAGCCTGTTTTTAGTGCCCCAACCACAAGTGTAAACATACAGCTTAGAATAGGTAGTCCAATGATGGTATATATTAAAGGATAGTTGGGCATTTCCCACAGGGGGAAAACACTGCTCTCAGTCAGGGGGCCTGGGTAAGCCAGTGATGTTGGTGCAGAATTTGAAAAAATGGTGAGTGTCCATAGCAGAGAGCCTCTACTGTATGTAAATCATTGCTGTTGAATCAGTAGACTGAGTGGGACATGCTCGAAGTGTATGCCTAGGTCTTTATGTGTGAGCTAAGAGACAGGTGGGCATGAAGCACAAATGTTTGCTTCACATTAACAAAGCTCTCCAAAGGCTTTGAAAAGCAAATACCTGTTCTTTACATGAATAGTGAACAGTCTAGTACAGTGAAGTTGAATCTCTTTACATCCCTTCATATTAATTTTGAACTTGCCTGCAACATTTGTTACAACTTACAAAGCTTGCCAAATAGAGCATGCCACAATCACATTCTAAACACTCCTAAAACATTTTGAATGTGTTTGTGGAGCGTTAAGGCAAGGTTCTTGTCTGCCCCCTGGGCAGTATAACTCCATGGTAGAGGTATGTTTCTACTGCCTCCCAACCATTTCCCCTTTAACTGCAGAGGCAGCAGCCTGAGGTACACACATACCATGGCCACTGCAGAAATTATAGTCTCTGTCGCTTTTGGCAGGTAAAGTGACTACTGACCATGACCCATTCAAGTGAATGGGGCTGTTTTGCAATCCCCATGCAATCACGTCCAATGCACAAGGTTGTGGCACGCTTTGAGGGGTTAAAGCAGGCAGTGAGGAAACGACACAACTCCTCCTCACCGAATAAAATCCAAATTAAATTTGCTCTTCAGAGGCCAAAGCTAGTGTGAATGATCCTCAGAAAATATGTGTTCTTACATCTCTTTCACACAGGGGCTGAAAATAATCTGTGGAGAATTTGGCAGACAATGATGTTTTGCAACTGCATCCATTCATTTCTATTGAAATGCAAAACAAACGCACTTACAGTGCATTTAAGGACTGGTTGAAAAGCAAGGCAATTTCCAATTTTTGCCTTGTACAAAATAAAAAAACACACCTCACAGGGCATTTGAGGAATCTTTCCTGACACAACATGAATGCCTGTACAACGCATCCAAAACAATCATTAATGCTATAGGTGTATTAATACGCTTTGTTAATACTTTAGAATTCAACACCTGCTTGAAAGAGCCATAAGACCTTTTAAACACCTCAGAAATATATATATATATATATATATATATATATATATATATATATATATATATATATATATATATATACAGTATATATCGTGCAAACTAATGCTGTCAAGGTTTTATAGGCTTTTTACACTCAGTAATCATTTTAATTAACTACAGTAAATGACTGTAGACAGACAAAGGTAGTCTGCGTGTTATACTCCTTCATTGGAAGGTCTTATGTTATTCTTCTTCCTTGACAAATAGAAGTGGTCTGGCAGCCTTAGAAAGCATATTGTCTCTCAATGTCCATGTGAATTAACCAAGTCCTTGAAAGTGTGGATTACATTTAGCATGGTTTGGTTATGAAATAAAAATTCCATGTCTGCAATTCACTTTTTAAAATAAAACATGCATGTTTCAAGGACATGCTACTTTGAGAATGTCTGTGAGCGCAAACCACATCCATTTTAATATGAGATAAACTGAGGAGAATAAGTAATAAATGTAGATGCAAAAAAATATTATAATAAAGTGTCAAAAACTATTGACAATCTTTTTTTTTTTTTTCAAATATTTTTATTGAAATTTTCATAAATAAATACAGAATATTAAACATGTACAAATTGTAGAATATGCACATTACATAAAACAGTCCTTAAAAACAGTCCTTAAAAGGAAAATACCATTGACATATAGATAATTATGAAGTCAATAAAGAATAAAGGTAAGGAGAAGAAAGGGGGGATGGTGGATAGAGGGGGGAGGAGAGGAAAAAAAAAAAAAAAAAAAATAGCCCTATCGAGTACGTATAAGAAGTGGAGTCCGGAGAGGATGAAATAATACCAGATTATAGTGAAGCAGTCCTTAAAGAATGAAATTCAGCGGAGTTCTTGAAAGACAACCAGCATGCCCATTTTTCATAAAAGGTCTTAGGAGAATCTTTAGATTGGGAAATGAGTTCTTCCATTTCGGCCATGTATCCAATTTTATTAAACCAATCCGAAATGGAAGGAGGTGATGACTGTGTCCATCGAATGGGTACACATAGTTTGGCAGCATTGATTAGGTGGAACATCAATGATTTCTTATAAATGTATTGCGGTAGAGAGGAGTGGTGTAGTAAATACTGGGCGGCAGTGAAGTCAGGTGTATATGTTGTAATGCGAGAAATTAATTGATGGACCTCCTTCCAGAAGGGTCTGATCAGATCGCATCCCCACCATATGTGCAAGAGTGTGCCTTGAGCACGGTTACATCGCCAACATAGTGGAGAAATGTTTGCATTATATTTATGAATGATGGCAGGGGTCCTATACCACCTAGAGTATAATTTGTAATTGTTTTCCTGTGTCAATACATTCAGGGATCCCTTATGTATATGTTGAAAAACATGTTCCCATTCATTACTCGATAGGGATACGTCTAGGTCGCTTTCCCATTTGAGATTCACTACATCATTCTTAATGTCGAACGTTGCAAAAAATGACGCATACATCGCGGAAATCAAATGTTTTTTAGGAGAATTTTGGAGACACAAGTTCTCAAAAGGAGACTTGCGTCTACACCATACAGAATTCGAGCCAGTGCGATTGAAAAAATGTTTAACCTGTTCATATCCAGAGGGTTGTATAATAATGTCAGGGTGGGAAAGTTGAAAAGAATCGAAAGTAAGAAGTTTACCGTTGTCAAAAAAGGTTTCAGCTCTGATCGATTTGACGTATGCGGAACCGGATACGTCAAACACCGATTGTCCTAAAGAAATCTCTGGGTTTAAGTTAACAGGAGTCATGGGACCATATAATGAGGAAAAATGTAGATTTTTACAGAGAGCCCTAAAAGTTTGCAAGGTAGGACCCACCAAAGGGTGAGAGCAGGCGACAGGTGGGATTTTGCGAGCAGCAATCCAAGGCAAATGCGTAAGCGGTAAGACAGGAGACGAGGAAACACCTTCCAATTCGACCCAAGCCTTAGTATGGGAATGCAAATGCCAATCTAAAATGCGAGTCATGTGGCAAGCCCAATAGTATTTTTGCACATCAGGCAATCCTATACCCCCCAAAAGTTTGGGAAGAACGAGTTTGTCCCATTTAATTCGAGGCTGTTTTAAATTCCAAATAAATTTTGTGCATATTCGTCTAAAAGCCTTAAAAAAAGTAGACGGGATCTTAATGGGAATAGTCTGTAGCAAATAGAGAATTCTGGGGAGAACATTCATCTTAACAACATCTGCTCTCCCAAACCAAGACAAAAATTGCTTATCCCAAGACAACAAATTATATTTAATAATTTTGAGCAGAGGTATAAAATTCGTACTAAAAAGATCCTTTATATTTGGAGTTAATTTAATACCAAGATACGTTAATGATTCCTCATCCCAGTGAAAAGGAAAGTTTGATTTACACAAAGAGACAGTATTAGCCGGCAAAGAAATGTTCATGGCCGTAGATTTAGCAAAATTAATTTTAAGATTTGAAATTAAATTGAAGAGGGAAAAATCGTTCAACAAGTTGGGAATAGTTACTATGGGATTTGATAGAAAGAGAAGGATGTCATCAGCGAATGCAGCAAGTTTATAATTCTTCCCCTCAATCCCAATGCCAACTATGTCCTGGTTACATCTAAGTCTATTGAGCATGGGTTCTAAGAGAATGACAAAAATAATTGGGGACAAAGGGCATCCCTGACGGGTTCCATTGGACACAGAGAAGGCCTCCGACAGACAGCCGTTCACTTTAATTTTAGCTGTGGGTGTAGAATAAAGCAGAAGAATAAGATGAAGAATACGTTCTCCAAATCCCAGAGCTCTCAAGGCCTCACCCATATAATCCCATGCTATTCTGTCGAAGGCCTTCTCTGCGTCAAGAGAAAGAAAGAAACCCGGGACTCCAGATCTTGTGAGCCAATGTTGTATATTAATAGCTTTAACAGTATTATCCCTCGCCTCCCTGCCAGGGATAAAGCCCACCTGGTCTAGAGAGATAATCTTAGGTAGTAAGGGGAGTAGGCGATTAGCAATAATTTTAGCATATAGCTTAATATCCACATTTAAAAGTGAAATGGGCCTGTAATTAGAAACTAGGGATGCATCTTTGTTGGGTTTGGGAATCATGGTAATATGTGCTTCTAGCATATCTCTGATAAAAGGAGATGAAGAGGGGATATTGTTAAACGTTTTTAAAAAATGAGGAATGACGGAACCTGAGAAGGTCTTATAATATGAAACAGATAGTCCATCTGGGCCAGGGCATTTACCCGTCTTAAGTTGCTTGAGGGCAGTGTCAGCTTCCTCTCTATCAATAGGCCTGTCTAAAGCAATAGCATCCTCTGTGCTAATAGGCTTCGGGCTATAGGAATTTAAGAAATCAGTAATTTTCCTATATCTATCAACCAAGCTAGTGGGAGTACCATCAATGGGTAAGTTATATAATTTAGCATAAAACTGCTTAAATCGATCAGCAATTTCGGAAGAGGTAAACAATTTTTTTCCACTTGGATCTGTGATAGAGTAAATATTATTATTAACACGTTTGTTAGAATGAAGAGTCCTAGCAAGAAGCCTACCAGATTTATTGCCAAATTCGTAAAACATCTTTTGTGATAGAGCGAAGTTGCGTTTAATCTTTTCATCTAAAATTTTCAAAAGAGCCTCTCTAGTTTCCAGTAATTCAGACAGAGTATCCAAAGCCAGCGACTGTTTATGTTTGTTTTCCAGTAGTTGGATTCGTTCAGTAAGGGATTTGATGTGGGCTTTTCTCATTTTATTTCTTTTAGCACTAATAGAAATCAGTTCACCCCTAATTACACATTTATGTGCAGACCAGAGAGATACAGGATCTACATCTCCAATATCATTTTCAGTAAAGTACTGATTAATCCTTAAATTTAGTGTGTCAACATGTTTAGGGTCATTAAGTAAGGAATTATCAAGCCTCCAGATTCTATTATTAACAGGCCGCGAACAAAAAATTATAGAGAAAGTAATGGGATGATGGTCGGAGAAAAACATTGGTTCAATAGAAGTGTCAATAAGGTCCTCAAGATCATTTTGGGACAAGAAAAAGTAGTCAATTCTTGAATATCTGTCGTGTGGGGAGGAATAAAAAGTGTAATCTTTGGTTGTGGGGTTTAATGCGCGCCACGTATCATGAAGGGACATGTTCTTCAACACATTCTTTATCGAACATAAGGATCTATAGGAAATTTTTGAGGAGCCTGAAGAAGTGTCAAGCAATGGGTTCAATGCCAAATTAAAGTCGCCCCCCACTATGAGCATACCAGATTGAAAGATATCAAGTAGTTGTAAAGCATTCTTAAGGAACGATACTTGCATTTTATTAGGGGCATATATGTTAGCCAGAGTAATCGGTTTGTTATACAAGGAGCCCTTAAGAAAAATAAATCTTCCCTCTTCATCCACCAGAGAGTCCTGAATCTGAAAGGGACAATTTTTGGAAATCAATATAGAAACCCCTTTAGTCTTGCTTTCAGGATTAGTAGCATGAAAAGACAATGGAAACCTCTTATCGCTAAAAACAGGCATATTGTTAGTCTTGAAGTGAGTCTCCTGTAGGAAAATAATATCAGCTCTCGACTTTTTCAATATCATTAATAATTTAGATCTTTTCTCCTTGATGTTGAGACCCTTAACATTTAGGGAATAGAACTTCAAATGCGGTGGTCTCGTAGAAATATTATTATGAAGGGCCATTTTTATATCGTCTTAAAAAAAAAAAGAAAAAAAAAAAAAAAAAATTATATATATATATACAAAAACAGGGGTAAGAAGGGGTGTGGATAGGGAGGCGAGGAGGGAAGAGCGGGGAGGGTTTTTTAATAAAAAAAAAAAAAAAGAAAAAACTGAAAATGAAAAAACAAATGTAAAAATCGTTGGGTGAAAACCCAGAGACCGATTACCGTGACATATAGACATTTAAATAGGGCAGGTTCTTTGGTACTCTGTTTAATAACTAGGACATCCCTCTTTGTTGACCCTTTTTTTTTTTTTTAAAGCATTAGAACTCACAATGGGAGGGAACCTTACAAAATTCAATGATAAATAAAAATGAGATAGCAATAATATAAAAACTATTGACAATCTTAACTATTTGTTTTTTAAAGCAGTTGTAAACCACAGTTGGTTAAAAAAAAACACCTGTGAGGCATTGTATAAGGTGCTGGTATGCATTGCGTACTAGCATAATATGGAATACTTACCTTAGAATGAAGCCCTCCCATGGCGCCCAGTCACAGATGAGAGGGCTGACATTTTCCCCTGGTCTTTCTTCTGGGTTTGTGCACTCTGGCTGTGTAACTGGCTGGAGCCGCGATAAAGTCACTCCCACGAATGCGCGCGGGAGCCCTCAGTTCTGGCATGAAGCTCTGAAGTTCCGGCAAGGTATGCTGGAACTTCAGGGCACATGCGCCATTGATGTCACTGAATGTATGCAAGGTGAACATCTCCTAAACCAGGGGTCTCAAACTGGTGTCCCTTCAGCTGTTGCAAAACTACAAGTCCTATGATGCATTGCAAGGCTTACAGTTACAAGCATGACTCCCACAGGCAGAGGCATGGTGGGATTTGTAGTTTTGCAACAGCTGGAGGGCCGCCAGTTTGCGACCCCTGTCCTAAATGGTGTATGTTTAGGCAATATTCACTTTACCTACAGGTAAGCCTTATTTTGGGTTTACCTATAGGTAAAAACAAAAAAGTAGCCTTCACTACCACTTTAAGTTCTTTTAAAGCATTACCATTATTTTGGACTTTGAACCTATGGATGAGGCTGTATTGTTCCTATATATATGTAAATTTAGATGAAAGCTTAAAATATATATACAGTATATTGAAAGAAAGTGTCTTGGCTAGTGCCTTAATACAAAACAGACTTATTTATTACCGTAATAATATTTTGACCAGGACTAAGTAGCCCAGAACAACTGAAAAGAGGTCCAGAGTATTCAATGTTAAGGGCTATTTCCAGGAAAATTATAATTTCCAGGATCCCTCTATGCAAAGCCACTGAGAGAAGCTTCCTCTCACGGGCTTGTTGATTATAGGTATAACCAGTTAAGTACACTGGATGTATTACACACACCCAAAAAAAATCATTAATGTACACAGGATTTGCCAATATGTCCTGTCCTTTTGCCCCTTTGCTGCACCCCTCCAATGGCCAGCAAATCACGGCTCTGAAAATGATGCCAAACAGAGAGATACAAAAAATGTTTTACTTTTGTATCTAATCCCCCTTTTTTTTGGGTAAGTAAGTAAAAAAGTTTTTTTGTTAACAAAATGTATTTATTTGAACACTTATTAACCCTTATGCCACGTACACACGATCACTTTTTGTGACTTTATGATCGTGTGTGGGCTAAACATCATTTTTTGTCTTCTGAAAAACGACCAAAAAAAAATTCAAACATGCTTCAATTTTTTATGTCATCTTTTAAAATGTAATTTTTTGTGTCGTAAAAAATGATCGTGTGTGGGCAAAAACAACGTTTTAAACCCGCACATGCCCAGAAGCAAGTTATGAGACGGGAGGTAAAACTACCATTCATAATGGAGTAAGCACATTTATCACGCTGTAACAGACAAAAAAGCACGAAACATCTTTTACTAACAAGTAACCAGCTAAAAGCAGCCTCAACTTCCCCTTTAGAGTGCCGTCGCTTTGTTCATCATTTTTCAAAAACGATGGTGTGTGGGCAACATCATTTTTAATGATGAAGTTGGAAAAATTTCATTTTTTTTCATGATAAAAAAATTAAATTTTTTTCATCACAAAATGTGATCTTGTGTACGCGGCATTAGGTTACACTAATCAGTCTTAATTAACTCCCGTTTTTCTTACTACGTTTAATGTTGCTATTTTATTGATCATTGGTATTTAAACTGTGGATGAACTGCAACTGGCTAAAACTGAATCTAAACAAGACAGAAGTCATTTAATTGCAGGGCAGAGCCTAACATGAAAGTGTCAGCAAACTCATTCTGCTGATTTAAACCTTGTAATATAAAAATCTATATTCTCAGACGGTGGTTGATTTACTAAAGGCAAATAGGATGTGTGGTTAAATAAGAAGTACAAAAAAATGATAAAAATGTTGTTTAGGTACAGCATTGCATGACCACGCAATTGTCATTCAAAGTGTGACAGCATTGAATTGGCCTGGGCAGGAAGGTGGTTAAAGTGCCCTGTCGGCAAGTGGTTAAACAAGCTATTGTTCTTCAGAGCTTTTGTGGAAACAGCAGTAAGTTATTATTACACAAGGGGGTTGGTGAGTACAAAATCTGGGTCAGCTCTGGATAGAAATCAGCTTATAGGTTTTTTCTTGTCAAAGCTTAAGGCCCCTTTCACACATGCTGTCCGATCAGATCGGCCTGTTTGTTTTTCAGGTGAACCTGATCGGACGCTTCATTCACCTCAGCGGCTGTGACATGTCCGCTGATATCAGCCGCTATCCAATCCAGTCTGCCAAATTCAGATGGTTGAAGACCATATTTTCCATCCTTCTGGCGGATCGGATGGAATCAGATGAAAACGGACAGGTGGATCTGTTTTCATCTGATCTCCACATAGAGTGGGATGGACCTCTCATTCGTCTGCTCAGTGGAGATCAACAGATCGATCCCCCACTCAGCAAGCAGAGTCCATCAAAATGTATGTGCCCTGTGTGAAAAGGGCCTAGCTGAACAAGCTGAAGTTAGAAGCTGATTGGCAACCATGCACAACTGGAGCAGATTTTGCACTCTCCAGTTTTAGTATATCAACCCCAAAGTCTTTATATACCAAGCACTGAAAAAATGCCAAGCACTAAATAAATGAAATGCCTAATTTTTCAGTAACGTATGTCTTTATCCAATTAGTGGTTGAAGTCATTATTACAATTAATGTTTTAATTGAAACCTGTGCTAAGAAAATATGCAGGCTCACAAAAACCTGTTTACATATGGTTTCAATATATTTTTTACATCATTTACCTAGAAACAGCATAGAGCCAATGGATTCAGAACTCCTGTCACACCTGTTGCTAGTCAATAATTCAGAAAGTGTCAAGATCTTTGGATCAGTATATTAGCCAGGCTACCAGCCATTTAGTGGTACCACTACCCTTACAGCACTGTCAATTTACAAAGTGCTTTATATATATATATGTTGTACACTAATATAAGTCCCTGCCCGGTCCCTAACTCATATTCATACATACACATGTAGCGGTACCCCCACAGGGTCTGCTAAGTGTTGTGGTTTGTCTGTCACCCTGCTCAGCCCTGAATTCACTCTCAGACACTCTTAAGCCTCGTACACACGACCGAGTTTCTCGGCAAAAACCAGCAAGAAACTTGCTGGGAGATATTTTTTTGCCGAGGAAACCGGTCGTGTGTACATTTTCGTTGAGGAAACTGTCGAGAAACTCGAAGAGCAAAAAAGAGAACATGTTCTCTATTTCCTTGACGGGAATGGAGAAACTTGGCTTGTCGAGTTTCTCGACGGCTTCACAAGGAACTCGACGAGCAAAACGATGTGTTTCGCCCGTCGAGTTTCTCGGTCGTGTGTACAAGGCCTGAGACATAAAGCGGTTGTTGAACTTTGTTTTTTTTTTTTTTGCATTTTATTGAGGGAAATATCTTGGGTGGGGATGGGAGATATGGGATGCCCAGCACAGATAATCAGAAATTGATTTGGGGACAACTATGTACACTTCCTATACATACTCCTTCAGCATCCTCTTGCACACTTTTGCTTGAAGCCTATCACTCCTCACTCCTCCATCACATCACTTTCTGCAGACTGTTATGCCGCGTACACACCATCACTTTATGTGATGAAAAAAAATGACGTTTTTAAAAACGTCACTTTAATTGACCGTGTGTGGGGGAAAACGTCGTTTTATGTCTTGTAAAAAACGACCAAAAAAAATTGAAGCATGCTTCAATTTTATGTGTCGTTTTTCAAAAAAAGTATACTTTTTACTTCACAGAAATTGACCGTGTGTAGCAAAAAACGTTGTTTTCTAAGACGTTTTTTCATCCACGCATGCCCAGAAGCTACTTATGAAGCGAGCTTCAATGGTAAAACGTGGTGGAACGTAACCTCACTTTGCAAGATCATTGTGAGAAAAACGATGGTGTGTAGGCAACTTCGTCTTTGAAAATTGAAGTTTCAAAAACGTCATTTTTTACTTCACAGAAAGTGTCGTTTTTTTTCATCACATAAAGTGATGGTGTGTATGCGGCATTACTCTAGTCACCTCCAGCACATCTCTTGCTGCAGACTGTTACTCTATTCACCTCCAGCACATCACTTGGTTCCCAGGATCAGCTAGCACATATTTTTGGTTATGCTTGACACTTGCTCAGCCAGGCCTCAGTAACCACCCTTTGCAGGCTGGGACCGTGGGCCCCAATGGTGTAGCAAAGAAAAATTATAGAACGTTTTTGTGCTAGCTGTCCTAAGCTATGGCAGACATTTACACCCTATTTTGGTTGCTTCCAAGGGGCACTGGATGTCCTGTATACTTCTACACAAGGTAGATGGGCCGTTTTCATCAGACTAACCGATCGTGTGTGGGCCCCATCGGTTATTTATCCATCGGTTAAAAAACAAGGAACTTGTTTCAAAATTATCTGATGGTTAACTAACCGATAGAAAAAAACGATCGTCTGTGGGCACGTCCATCAATTAAAAATCCACGCATGCTCAGAATCAAGTCGACGCATGCTCGGAAGCATTGAACTTCATTTTTCTCAGCACGTCGTTGTGTTTTTCTGTCACCGCGTTCTGAAACGATCGTTTTTTTAACCGATGGTGTGTAGGCACGACTGATGAAAGTCAGCTTCATCGGATATCTGATGAAAAAATCCATCAGACCGCTTTCATCGGATGAACCGATCGTGTGTACAGGGCATTACACTTGGTCACCTTCATCTGCATTCTGGAGTCTGTATTGTTAGCCCAGGACAGCATTCTATTTGCTTTCTGGGTAAGTTATAACACAAATAAATTCCTTTCTTTTACCCTAACGATTTATTTTTATCATCTTCTGTTTTACATGCTACGGATGATCTGTTTTCACTTTATCCTATTCCATGTTATTTATTTTTTATAGTAAATCCAATTGAAGCCTTTACCTATAAGCTCCTATATAAGTGATTTGGTCCTTTCCGGTTATTCCAGTGCCCCTTTAATGGTATGTATTGAGGCTATGTTAGCCCCTCTTTGCTTGAGATATAAATGGACTCAAATGAGAGCCTATTGTCATCATATATATATATATATATATATATATATATATATATATATATATATATATATATATATATATATATTTATTATTATTATACAGAATTTATATAGCGCCAACAGTTTACGCAGCGCTTTACAATATAAAAGGGAGACAATACAGTTACAATACAAAAAAATACAAGAGGATTAAGAGGGCCCTGCTCAGAAGAGCTTACAATCTAATATATATATATATATCCTTTTGTAGTTTTTAGTGGTTCCCCTCTATTGCCCTCTGCAGCCACACTACGGCAGTTGGGTTTGCCCTCTCTGGGATGTTGCCTTGATTGGATCCTGCCATCTGGGAGCATTGGGGTAGGTTCTTGTGGGTTTGTACTATGTGGGGGGTGATGAGCTTTCCATCAGTCTGGGGGATGTGGGGTGGGGGGCTTTTGATATCCATTTTGCCATGCTGTCTCATTTTGATATCATGCATTGTGTGTGGTGATTTTGCATTTTTTGATTAAATGTATTTTATGGTTTATTGGTTACGGCCTATTCCCCTGAAGAAGCCGATGTTTCGACGTAACATGTAGGGAAGATTGGATCCATCACCAGACAGGCCGTTACAATCTGGGCCATTTGTATATTTTATATGCTCCCACTTTTTGATTGTTCTTCTGTGATTTGGTTTTCTTGGAACCGCAACAATCCCCATCCACATTTCCTTGTTTTCTTAATTTAACACAGGTTAAAAAGCTCATCATCTCTCTTGTATTTTAACCGCTTGATGCTAGCACTTAGATTCTGACATCTGGACTGCCTGTTTCTTCCTTCTGTTCAGAGTCTGGCCTGTGTTTACAAAATAAGCAGCTGGAAGGAAGCAGTCTATTATATTTCTTTTTTTTCCTATTTAACCTTTTTTTTTATTTTCTTGTAGTCAAGGTCACAGAGTAATAACACAGTATAGATCATAAATACGTAAACATATAAGAATCAACTGTACATTCTAATAGAGAGTCAGCTTGAAAGCAAACCAGAAACAACCTAGACAGATAGTGGGAAACCAGAGCTATAACCGTCCCGGTTCCCTTACTCTGTTCTTGTTTTAACTATATTTTTGTCTCTGCCATGCCCTCCACTATCGCAGTCTATTATATTTCTATAGACAGGTCACAGTAGTTGTGAGATAAGAAACAATCATAAATCATGATGCTGTTCTGGGCCAGGGGGAGGAAGTATACCTGAGTGGGTATGTGAGAAAAAGTGACAGTCTGCCTGCCTGTAAACTCTTGGAGGTTTTAGCAACCCTTTGAATTCTTGCTGCAGCCTTGCATCTCTTCTTTAACTACTCCTTGCCTTTCTTCTGTTGCAAGTAAAGTTGCAGAACGTCAGGACTGTTTATCAAATTTACAAAGCTTTCTCTGTTTCACAGCATTTCACAGCATTCACAGTCATTTTTTGCAGACTGCCTATAACTGAACTTGCTGTTCTTCATGACAGTTCAGGAATTTAGCTTGGTCCTCAACCTGCAAGTATTGGCACAAAAAAATAGAAGCAGAATACTGGTGAGATCATCACTCTGTTCTTGTCTCCTGTAGGAATGCTTAAAAATGAGTTCCAGGTATGGTATATTTTTACATAGGGGTGGTGACATCTCGATCTCCACCTTATCCAATCAGACAATTGCATTTTCATTTAGAAACTGCAAATGTATTCTCTGAATGGGGTTCATGCTGAGCATCCACCCAGAATGCAACAGGCCAGCTGCTCAGAACAGGAACTAGAGAAGATCACTGGAGTAGCTGTGTCTATGTCAGTGATTTATAGCTTGCAGGGGTCAACAGATTGAAGATGAATTCCAGGTATGACATATACATACTGTACTTATATTAGTCCAGACAGCCAATGTATTTATGTAAAAATATACCATAGGTGAAATTCATCTTTAAATTGTTAACTGACAACATTGTGTGAAGCAGTAGAGCTTTGACTGGCTCAGAGTTTTAACCATTCCTCTGTCACTGTTAGTGCTGCTATGCAAGGAAAGACAATATATGGACAGATTTAGATATTTTTAATAGCCTGTTTAATAAATGCATAACTGGATTACAGGGACACATAGCCATTCCAAAGACTGCCACTGTCTTCCTTTTCAGCCTGAAGGTTCACACTCTTCTGAGGTCCCTTCTTTCTATACACTACAAACAGTCTATTCAAACACTTTCATGAGGTTAAAAACATATTAAAATATTGTTCCAGCACATGCACAAACACTTTACCAAGCTGCCTCTCTCGAATGCTCTAAGATTTAGTTCCAGAAACATTTTATAAGAGGCGGCTGGATGAGTGTTTGTGCATATGATGGAACAATTAAGTTATTTTTAGCCTCATGCAAGTGGTGTATATGTCAGAAACCATGAATCAGACCAAAACAGAAGTACAGTTAAATCACACTTGTTTAATACTAAAAATAAAACGGTAAACCGGGTAAGCATAGTCAAAACAAAGCCAGAGTTCAGTAACCATATCGGGTAGTCGGCCAAGCCAATGTCCAAGAGCCAGCGATAAAGGTAGTAGTACAGCAAGCAGGATCTGTAGCCAGAGGGAACGTCAGTCAAGCAGGTCTTCAACAGGAATTCAGGAGAAAGTCTCTTGTGATGTTAACATGGGTGAAGGCAAAGAGCAAATTAACTGGAAGGCTTTAAGGCTCCTTTCACATGTCCGTTCCGCCTGTCCGTTCATTACAAGTCTGTTAACGGACTTGTAATGAATCCCTATGGGAACGCGTCCGTTAGCGGATGGAGCATCCGCTAGCGTCCGCGTCCGTCGGGATCCGGTTTTCGGACGGAAGAAAACCCTATTTTTCTTCAGTCCGACGGAACGGAACTGATGCAGACGGACACACGGTCCGTCTGCATCCGGTTCCCCATAGGGGACAGCGGAACAGAGACAGGGCAGTCCCTGCACTGTGTGCGGGGACCGCCCTATCCGCCGAGAGCTCAGCGGGAATCCCAGCTGAGCCGACGGAGCGGACTGAAAAACTGAAAGGACGTCTGAAAGGACCCTAAGTAGGCAGAGCTGACGAGCAGGATCATCAACAGGTGGATCACTGTGGAGAGATGGAAGCTGGCAATTAGCTGACAGCTGTGCTGCCAGCACAGAGAAGGAAGGGCTGAGCCCAGCCCTGACAGAATGGCCCCAAGTAGATTGTTTGCATTTTCTTGCAATCATAAATATGGAAAAGTATGCTGATGACAGAAATCATTAGCACTTCATTCTTGACCATAGGTTTTAAAAGTATGAGAAGCTGAAATACTTACTAACTGATTCATTTGTATAATTACAGGCAATGATAAAAAATCTACACTAAAAAGTACCAAATATTGACAAATAATCATCAAAAATGACAGTACTGACAGCTGCACTCACCAATACCTACACACAAAATGGTAATAAAAATATATAATGTATATCAATCAAATAAATCTATAATTAAACCTCTGAATAAGTAGTAATAAAAATAAACCAATACATAAAGTGCTAAAAAAGGTAAAAAGGTTTGTGAAAAGTTCAAAGTGCATCAGATAAAAGTCTCTATGTAAAGAGAATTGCATTCACATATAGTACATTTACTTTTTTTTACATGGAGACTCATCTGATGCACTTTGAACTTTTCACAATCTTTTTTTACCTTTTTTTTATCACTTTATGAATTGGTGGATTTGTATCACTATTTATTCAGATGTTTAATTATTAATTTATTTTGATTGATATGCATTATATATGAATTGATGTGTCAGCGAAATGCATATATATATATATATATATATATATATATATATATATAGACAGCTATGTAGCATTTTCTCTTAAATTGGAACTGAACTCAAAAAGTAACATTTCTAATGTTTTAGGGAATGTTAATTGCAACTAAAACATAGGCTACAAATTAGCTTGTTCTTGAATTCCTCCTGAAAAAATAGTAATGCATTTTCTAGTATGTGATGGTGCTCAAACATTCATGTGTCTACAGCCTAAATTACTGTATATCTTCAGTGTGAGATCTAAGGCACTGTTGTCCCTGACTGTTAGTGTCAGGACATTTGGAGTGAGATTTGGCGATGTCATTAATTAGCTGCTTACAGTTCTCTTTGCTGGAAATGCTGACATAAGGAGGAAAAGCCTTGACTTGACCAAGATGGCCACCCCTACTCAGAGACACAGTGCAGAACTAAAAATGGTAAATCAATAATGAGGAAAATATCAGCTGTAAGGCTAAAGGTACTTTTGGAAATTAGTCGTTTGCCCTCTGTCATTGTAATTTTTTGGTCACAGTTTCCAGAGTTCAGTTCCTCGTTAGAGAACTTCTCTTGTTAACCCCCTTCTGTATGGTCTTTACAACATTTGGAATGCCTGGGGAGTGGGAAGGCTCAGTAATCATGTGACCACTGTCATGATGGTCACATGATCAGAAGTAAATTCCATTGGCTGCCGATCTGTAGCCTTGACAAGAAACTGTTTGCGACAGTTCGGTCTTAATGATCTGAGAGTGAGCAGTGAGCGTGCTCTCAGCACATAAACAATGACCACCCAGAGATGCATATGTAAGGTGTGTGGGTGTTAAAGTCCACCCCTTTGTTGCTGCACATATGTGTCAAGAGGTCATAAAGGGTTTAACCACTTAAGCACCAAGGCTCTTTCTGTAATTCGGTATTTACAAGTTAAAAACATAATTTTTTTTTCTAGAAAATTACTTAGAACCCCCAAACATTATATATTTTCTAACACCCTAGAGAATAAAATAGTGGTCATTGAAATACTTTTTGTCACACCGTATTTGCGCAGTGGTCTTACAAGTGCTCTTTTTTTGGAAAAAAAAATCACTTTTTTAAATAAAAAAATAAGACAACAGTAAAGTTAGCCCAGTTTTTTTATATTGTGAAAGATAATGCTATGCCAAGAATATTGATACCCAATATGTCACACTTTAAAGTTGCACCCGCTCATGGAATGGCGACAAACTTTTACCTTTAAAAATCTCCATAGACTACATTTAAAAAATTCTACAGGTTGCCTTTTTTGAGTTACAGAGGATAGCGACGATACCTCACATGTGTGGTTTAAACAATGTTTTCATATGTGGACGCTGCTCATTTATGAGTTTGATTCTGCTCGCAAGCTCGTCGTAATGGAGTGCTTTAAAAAAAAAATCGTATTTATTTAACCTTTTTTATTTTGACACTGTTTTTAAATTTGGTCACTTTTATTCCTATTACAAGGAATGCAAACATCTCTTGTAATGTAAACAAGAATTTCAGGTCCTCTTAATTACGAGATCTGTGGTCAAAAAGCCCTCAGATCTCATATTTAGACTAACATTTTATAAAAAAGAAAAAATGATTTATGTAATTTAAAAAATAAATACATTTTTCTTTAAGAGCATTGGGCGGAAGTGACGTTTTGACGTCACTTCCACCCTGCACTGATATGGAGACCGGTGGGGCCACCTTTCCCTCCATGTCAGCTCAGGAGAAGGATCCGATTGCCTCCACTGCTCCCGATGGCTCCGTTAAGCAGTGGAGGGCACCAGAGAGTGATGGGAGGGGGGGACCCCTCTCCTGCCAGCCGACAAAAGTGATCTTGCGGCGAATCCACCGCATAGACCACTTTTATCTGAAAGCGGACCGCCCGCTCTTAAAGTGGATACTTGGGTTATGGTAGCTAGCTGCTACCATAACAACGGTATTCCTCTTCAAAGCAGCGACGTATACCTGC
The DNA here is from genome assembly GCF_905171775.1 of Rana temporaria. NCBI lineage: Eukaryota > Metazoa > Chordata > Amphibia > Anura > Ranidae > Rana > Rana temporaria. Next base: position 281,460,280 of record NC_053492.1, on the reverse strand, counting down.
GGCAGGTGGTCCGTAAGTGGATACATAACACTCAAGTTGTTATGATTCCATTAATTGTTAAAAGAGAAGGTCGCACTTTACAAAAATAAACAATTATACTTACCTAGGTGGATGCAGCATCAATCTGATGCTGCATCTGTCCCCTGCCGGCTCTGCACTGAGAACTGAGCAATAAAACACAGCTGATCTCTCAGTTCTCCTCCTCTGCTCTCAGCAAAGAGCCATATCTGTCACTCAGCAGCTCTCTGCTTTAGTGCTCACTGGAGCACTGGGCTGTAGAGAGGGCTGGCTCAGGCTCTCAATGGCTTTGCCAGGTCCAGGCTTCTGGGTGGATCCAGACCATATGGTGTGGATCTTTTCAGAGCCTAGATACACTTCTGTGGTCCATAGGAAAAGCATGGCGTAAAATGCTTTGATCATACTTCTCCAATAAAGTAAGTCTTTCCAGAGATTATTCTAAGCTGTTGTCCTTGCTTTTTTTTATGTCAACCCATTGGCTTTAGTACTTTCTAATTCACAAACCTATCTTTACACTGACATCCAAGATCATCATTCTTGTTTCAGAATTCCTTCTTTGCCTACCTTTTGTAGACCTGTAACTCACTGATATCACTACTTCAGCTAAACAGCCAGAGTGAGAAGAAACCATGGCCGCCTCCAGCTTTTTTAGGCAATGCTCCATGTAAAACCTTGTAAAACAATTTCTCTACTCTAATTTAGCCTGTCAAGGGTCCTTAAAAACACCTTGGTCTGAAAGTGTCTCTGTCTTGTTCTTTTTTCCCTCACCTCCTCTCCAGGCATCTTCAGTCAGGGAATCACATGTAACAATTTTCCATGTTTGTTGTGTTTATGATAGTGTCAGTCCCTACTAGATAGTTTACAGACATTGTTATTATGTAATGATATAGAATTTTCAGCAGTGCAGAAAGCTTAAACACAATATCAGACATGAGTAATAATGCCTGTGACTCACAGTTACTACCTTTATTTGCTTCTGAGCTATGCAAGTAGAAGAAAAGGAACCGGAAAGCAGAGTAAGCTTCACACAGCTCGTATAGGTGCTTGACAAAATATATCAAGCACACAGGTAAATGACTTCCTGCAGTCACATGATTTAATAAGCCTCATAGAGTAGTGGAGGAGTACAAGAAATGTAACAACTACAGGAATAATGATACTTATAGATTATGAACTAGAATACTACATATACACTACAAATTATTTTACTGAATAGTGCATAGATATATCATTTGGAGAAGATATCCTAAAGACATGAAAAAAATACCATACGTACGCCCTTGAAAATATTTCGTTTTAAGTAATCACGTGTATTACATATGCATGAATTTAACATAAAAAAAAGAAAAGCTAAACATTCATGAGCATTTATTTTTTAACTCACCAGTAACTGTTTATTTCAATTAGCATCTTTGATTCAGATCACTGGGAAGTAGGTAAAAAGGTTAGAATATTAGCTACATAGTAAATGATTTTAATTTAGTAAATGCTTTCACTAACTCTATGCAAAGCTCAACAAACTAGGTTTAATGTATGAAGTATTTAGCTTAAGCTTTGGCACTTCTGAACCATGCCCTGCTATTAATTAATCTTCTTTTAGTTTCAGAAAACAAATTATTAATTAAAATGGGATTTGGAAGAAAATATGCCTTGTATAAATTCTTTTTTATAAGATTTTTTTCATGCTATTTATGATCCTGCTGGTATTATTATGTTCCACTGAATAATTCAGTTTTGTAATCATCATGGATTTAAATTTGAATTCAAACTTGGCTTACATATCTTTTTGAAATAAATGGTACTGAACTTGTAGATGTAGTGCAAAACATTTATCTATATTATGAAACCGTGTGATGTTACATTTGTGTAATTAAAAGAAAGCATCATGCTTTCCATTAGATTAAATGAAAGGGTAAGCCCTAAGAGCACAAGAGCAATGTGAAGTTGTACATGATGTAATGGATATACAGACAAAACCACATGCAACTTCTTGATTGATACAGCACATCGGAAGCAAAGTTACCTGCAAAAGAAAAATGTGTAGTACTGCGCTGTCACTAAAAGAACAATCCTAGTGGAATAGGATTAAAAGTAATGTGAAAAAAGTGCTGCAACTTTATATGTGAGACACACACAAATAATAAACCTGTATGTAAAGCTGCGCATTAAATAACCTAGTGGACTCTGTACTATTGAAATGAATCAAATAACACACAAGGTAGCCCTAAGTAGATAAAATGAATAAAAAAAACATCAAATGGTATCAAATAAGCCCTGTGTCCAAACTTGCTGCACCAGACTAAGGGCCAGATTCACAGCAGAAATACGCCGGCGTATCTACTGATACGCCGGCGTATTTTCAAATTTGCCGCGTCGTATCTTGATTTGGAATCCTTAAACCAAGATACAACGGCTTTTGGCATAGATCCGACAGGCGTACGGCCGCTGGGTGGAGTTTGCGTCGTTTTCCAGCGTCGGGTATGCAAATTAGCTGTTTACGGCGATCTACGAAGATACGCGTCGGTTTTTCCCGTCGTAAAGTTAAGTGTGCTATTTAGATGGTGTAAAATTACACCATCCATGTTAAAGTATGGCCGTCGTTCCCGCGTCGAATTAAATTTTTTTTTTCGCGTAAGATGTCCGGGAATACAAAAGTTTGATACGCACGTCACCGTTCAAAAAACACGTCGGGGCGCCGTAATTTCGCGCAAAGCACGACAGGACATTTCCAAACAGAGCATGCACAGAACGTTCGGCGCGGGAACGCGCCTAATTTAAATGGTGCACGCCCCATTTGAATTAGGCGGGCATGCGCCGGACGGCTTTACGATACACCGCCAAAAGTTTACACGCAAGTGCTTTGTGAATCAAGCACTTACGCTGGAAATCTGCGGCGGCGTTATGTAAACGGGATACGATACGCCACCGCAAATCTACATGAATCTGGCCCTAAGTGCTGATGCAATGGATGGTCCAATAAAGTCCCAAACAGTTGAAAACAGGTAAATAGTTAAAGTAAAGGTGAATCTTCAATTGGAGACCAATAAGCTGATGTTGAAAAGTTCTCCCAAAAAACAAGTTGGTGACATCAACCCTCCGGACACCCAAGAATAGTGCTGATATCGGATAGAAAAGAGATCCTCCACCTTTAAACAAGCTGCCGCTTACCAGAAAATAAGATCCCAAAAGAGATCAAAAAACACGGATGGCTTATAACCCAGTCCGTTTCTCTGTGTAGCTCAGTCTGATGTCTCCGCTCTTTAAATGGGTCTGCTCTCAATCACTCTCAGCATGTCATATTAAGAAAGGATGATGATAAATTCGCATGTGAAATAATGTGTAGCCGGCCGGCTCTCACAGCCCGTTCCTTCTGGGACCCTGCATTATCGTTGTGGTGACGTCAGCACGCCGCTCCTCCCTACGCCGTTTCGTCAAACCTGACTTCGTCCAGGGGCACTGGCAGCCTTCTGACTCACCGCCAATTATACCTCCCATCCAACAGGACCGCCCAGGTCTGAGCTCCCAGCATTCCCGCTGCATGAACCGCCATTTTCACCAAGGGAATCTGCCCATACTGTGTGAAGACGAGCGAGCCGAAAGTCCGCCCGTCCTGGCTTCACCAATGTCGCCATGTTCACAGAGGGCATCTGCCCATACAGTGCAAAAAAACGAACAAACAATTGTCAGCTCGTCCAGGCTAAAAATGTTCTCAATGTGTAGTTTGATAAATATCAAAACTCACAAATACTACTGTTAAAATAGTTAATGCATTCTACTGTGCAGCTAGCCCTATTGTTTTCAAAACACACCCAACGGGTTAATGAAACCACAGGAGTGTGTACAGAGAGTTGCTTGAATGCATACTAAATATTTTCTTAAAATTGAGATTTAATTTCATATTATGCCTATGTTGCTAAAATTAGACCACTGACAATTGCATATACACAATTAAACTATATATGCAGTTGTCATTCACGCAGATGCTTACACCCCCAGTGGCGTCAGCATCACACTAAATGTGAAAGCTGATGACATCCAACTGGGCAGGATTATAAATGAGTGGGTTATAATTAGAGTTGAGCGAACCCGAACTGTAAAGTTCGGGTTCGGTACGGACTTTGGGGTTTTCCCGAACCCGGACCCGAATAATTGGAAAAAGTTTGGGTCCGGGATCGGAGTTCGGGAAAAAAAATGTGCAGAGGTCCCCGCAAATTCAATAACCAGACCTTTTAGGTCTGGTATGGATATTAAGGGGAACCCCGCCGTCAATTTAAAAAAAAAATGACATGCGGTTCCCCCTAAATATCCATAACCAGACCCTTCAGGTCTGGTATGGATATTAAGGGGAACCCCGTCGGCAATTAAAAAAAAATGACGTGCGGTTCCCCCTAAATATCCATAACCAGACCCGTTATCCGAGCACGTTGACCTGGCCGGCAGCAGAAAAGAGGGGGGGACAGAGTGCGGCCCCCCCTCTCCTGAACCGCACCAGGCCACATGCCCTCAACATGGGGAGGATGTCCCCATGTTGATGGGGACAAGGGTCTCATCCCCACTGCTACGTCACTGGGGAAGCCCAGGAAGAGGGAAGACTCTGGGCTTCCCCAGTGACGTAGCAGAGGGTACGTCAGAGGGTGCGGGGTCACGTGATGGGTGGCCCTGCCTCCTCTATATAAGTAATGTCACAGCTCTAGCGCATCATTCGCTGGGCTGTGTCCAGCGATGAGAGGATGTCGGCGATGCTGCGCTCCGGATGGATCTTCTCATCGCTGGAGCGGAGATCACCCGTCGCTGGATCTTCTCATCGCTGGAGATCACCCGCACTCGTCGCTGGATCGGGACAACGTTGGAGCAGGAAGCCGGGAACGAGTGGATTATCACCGCTGGAGTTTTTTTCTTTTTTTTTATTAATAAATGACTTTATTCTACGGTGTGTGTGTTTTTTTTTACAAGAATTTACACTTCCTTCGTGAAATGGTAGGGGTACAGTGTACCCCATTACCATTTCACACAGGGGGGGGGGTCAGGATCTGGGGGTCCCCTTTGTTAAAGGGGTCTTCCAGATTCTGATAAGCCTCCCGCCCGCATACCCCCACAACCGCGCATTTTTTTTTTCTAAAAGTCCGTGTCCCATTGACTACAATGGGGTTCGGAGTTCGGGTTCGGGAACCCAAACTTTTTTTTTAAAGTTTGGGTTCAGACCCGAACCCGAACATCCAGGTGTCTGCTCAACTCTAGTTATAATATATATTCTAAACTGAACAGGTAATTAAGTAGATGTATTCTACAAAACCCCTGTAGAGAGGGGAAATCTACTTAACAAAAAAAGAAGAAGAAACTAGTTATGGAATAAAATTTAAAATGAGTAATTTAGGATTAAGCCTAAAGTACACATATAAGTACACATATATCGGCGTCCCGCGATCGGGTCACACAGCTGAAGAACGGGGAGAGGTAAGTGTAAACAAAGGGAACGACGATCAGTGATGTCACACGCCCAGCCACACCCCCCGACAGTAAGAATCACACACTAGGGCACACTTAACCCTTACAGCGCCCCCTAGAGGTTAACCCCCTCACTGCCAGTGTAATTTTTACAGTAATCAGTGCACTGATCGCTGTAAAAATGACAATGGTCCCAAAAACTTGTCAAAAGTGTCAACCATAATGTTGCAGTCATGATAAAAATCACTGATCGCCACCATTACTAGTAAAAAAATAAAATATTAATAAAAATGCCATAAAACTATCCCCTATTTTCTAGACGCTATAACTTTTGCGCAAACCAATCAATAAACGCTTATTGCGATTTTTTTTACCAAAAATATGTAGAAGAATACGTATCGGCCTAAACTAAGGAAAAAATATGTTTTTTTATATTTTTTTGGGGGACATTTATTATAGCAAAAAGTTCAAAATATTGAATTTTTTCAAAATTGTCGCTCTATTTTTGTAAAAAACGCAGAGGTGATCAAATACCACCAAAAGAAAGCTCTATTTGTGGGAAAAAAATAAGGATGCCAATCTTGTTTGGGAGTCACGTCGCACGACCGCGCAATTGTTAGTTAACCACTTAAGGACCGCCTCCTGCACATATATGTCAGAAGAATGGCACGGCTGGGCACAGGCACGTACCTGTACGTCGCCTTTAAGAGCCCAGCCATGGGTCGCATGCGTGACCTGGTCCAAAGCTCCATGACCACGCCCGCGGGACCCGCGGACCCGATCGTTGCTGGTGTCCCGCGATCGGTCACAGGAGCTGAAGAATGGGGAGAGGTGTGTGTAAACACACCTTCCCTGTTCTTCTGTGTGGCAGTGTCACTGATCGTCTGTTCCCTGTTATAGGGAACGACGATCAGTGACGTCACACCTATAGCCATGCCCCCCTACAGTAAGAATCACTCCCTTAGGGCACACTTAACCCCTTAGAGCCCCCTAGTGGTTAACCCCTTTACTGCCATTGTCATTTTCACAGTAATCAGTGCATTTTTATAGCACTTTTTTCTGTGAAAATGACAATGGTCCCAAAAAAAATTCAAAAGTGTCCGATGTGTCCACCATAATGTCGCAGTCACAAAAAAAAACGCTGATCACTGCCATTACTAGTAAAAAAAAATATTAATAAAAATGACATAAATCTATCCCCTATTTTGTAAACACTATAACTTTTGCGCAAACCAATCAATAAACACTTATTGCGATTTTTTTTTTACCAAAAATAAGTAGAAGAATACGTATCGGCCTAAACTGAGGACATTTTTTGTTTCTGGGGATATTTTTTATAGCAAAAAGTAAAAAAAATACATTTTTTTTTTTTTAAATTGTCACTCTATTTATTAGTGCACAAAATAAAAACTGCAGAGGTGATCAAATACCACCAAAATAAAGCTCTATTTGTGGGGAAAAAAGGACGCCAATTTTGTTTGGGAGCCACGTCGCAATTGTCAGTTAAAGGGACGCAGTGTGGAATTGCAAAAAGGGGCAAGGTCCTTAACCTGCATAATGGTCCGGGTCTTAAGTGGTTAAAGCGACGCAGTGGCGAAATTCAAAAAGGGGCCTGGTGCTTTAGCTGCAAAAGGGTCCGGGGCTTAAGTGGTTAAAAAAGGCTGAATGTGTTTCTAAATGCATTAGATACAACTATTATATTTCTAAGTAATACCTCTATAGATTGCCGATCCATTGAGTATCCAAATACTTTAGAACAGCCCTCCAGCTGTTGCAGAACTACATGTCTCATGAGGCATTGTAAAACGCTGTTATTCACAGACATGACTAGGCATGATGGGTATTGTATTTCCTGAACAACTGGAGGGCCATAGTTTGGAGACCCCCTGCTTAAGAAGATCAAAAAGGAATTTGGAGCGAATAAAGCATGTTTTATAAGGATTTTTGCCTTTCCAAAAATGCACTGCGGATTTAGGGCACATTCAGATTGTTACAGGTAATCACAGGGTTATGTTAGACATGTGCACGTGTTTTGTTAAGGCTAAATTAGACCCTCACTACTCATACCATGCATTGCAATGCACCACAATATAGGTTCACTGCTTTAATGCATTAGGGTTCCATCAAAAATGAACAGCACCACAATTCATTAACATGTGTTTTCTGCATTGTTGTAATGTGTTACAGAAATGAATGCCCTTAGGATTCCCTTAGGATTCTAAGGATGCAGGTTTTTATTTTTCTGCCTTTTGGGTGAGCTTGAGATCAGTACTCAACCTGTATAACTACGCAACTATCATTTGAGAATTAGGAATATATCTTAATTACTGTGAGCCAGCCAGTCACGTGTTCTAGAAAGAGGACTGACAAGAAACCTTAACTAAAACGCCATAAAAAAGCCATAAAACAAAAAAATTGATGGAAGTTTTATTTAACATTCAATGATAATTCATGAAATATAGTTAATTTCATCAGAGGCTTTATAGAATTAACTTATTTATTATTTATTGTGGTGGCATTGAAATGTACCTATACATCATCAACAGGTACAGTGTCAAACATATCAATTCCAGTGCAAATAAAAGTGCATAAAATGTATCTAATATTTTTTGGATGGATGCATCCATTGACCATGATGTTGGGGAAATATTCATTCCAATAGATCTCCTGACATTGGGATCAGTGGGCAGAGAAGTGTGATGGATAGAATGCAGTGGCTTGACCATATCCTAATTATGATATTTTGAGACAGGCCACACTTTTCCTTATACTAACTGCTCACATGTGTACTGAGCCATTCAGATGGCCCTTGGCAGGGGTCAGAGCAGTATGAAGCTTCGTACACACGACCAAGGAACTCGATGGGCGAAACACATTGTTTTCCTCGTCAAGTTCCTTTTTTTGGTAGGCTGTCGAGGAACTCGACAAGGCAAGTTTCCCCATTGCCGTTGAGGAAATAGAGAACTTGCTCTCTTTTTGGCTCGTCGAGTTTCTCGACAGTTTCCTCAACGAAAATGTACACACGACCGGTTTCCACGGCAAAAAAATCTCCCAGCAAGTTTCTTGCTGGTTTTTGCCGAGAAACTCGGTCGTGTGTACGAGGCCTGACAAGTTCTTCCTTTCACAGCCAAAGTGATTAGAGCCTTATATTGGAGAAATACCATTTAAAAGTGATCAAAAAGTTTGTTCTAAAGACTTTCAAAATAATTGCAAAAAAAGATCTGTACCACAGGAAAATAAATAGCAGGAAGACAAGATTTAAAATAATAGCCCAGTGTTGTGTGTGGGAAGTTTAGGCAGGATGTTAATTGGAAAAACACTGGCAGTATGTCTTTGAAGATATAGTGAAAAGTCTATAAATGTGCAATCCGCGTTGTTCTTATTATCTCCCATGTGGAGGCTTCGGTGATCTACACCCGCGTTAAACCATATATAAAACAAAAAAGCTGTGTTCATAGATTTCTGAGTTATTTGTAGCATTACATGGAGAGTCACATATTCTCTGGAAAAACAGCTATGTGCTTTCAAAAATAGTATGTACACCTTACTGCTGCCTCTCTTATGTTATATCACTGCATTTTCTCACTAATACCTTTTGCAGTAAAGCTGGTAGAGGAGAGATATATAACTAGACTGTCTTTTTCTGAGCTGTATATCCTGCTTTGGATAAAACAAAAAATACATATTTTTTTAATAATCATAAAAATATCTAAGAAAATTGTGTAAACAATTTTCAGTTCAACACTTAAAAGAGAAGTACGGCTGCCTGGAAATCGAAGGAAATAAAGTGTGCTGAGGCTCTCTTACACAAATCATAGGAGCACACAACATTTTAACTAGGCCTAGAGCATATATATTATAAAATGAGGCAATTTATCTCCTCTAACGTAAAAATAAAGCCATCCGTTTAAAACACGGCAAAAATGCAGCAAGTTTTATACTACCACTTACCTGTGCCTTCTCTGCTGCAGAACAGTTCTTGAGTGCTGACATCTTGATCTATGATGGGCACTGACACCTTGGTTTTTGGCAACAGGACAAGAGTTGGCTTCCTGCACTACTAAGTGATGGCTGGGCAGCTATTTTTTTTACACCCTGCCATTCATGGTTATTCTTGTTATTCTTTGTATCCTTAAATATACTGTGAATTTACATACATGCCTATTGCTATCTCAGTATACAAAATATAGCAAAAACTTACAATGGAGAAATGATAATGGGGAAATTGTACCAGTTCCCTGTAAGTGTATAGTACTAAATTTTAGAGAGAGAAACTGTATGCTATGAAATCAATATATAAGCAGAAAAAGGTGCAAACTGGGAGGGGTCACAAACTACACAACATTTTTTCCATGCACCCAAGTCAGTGTGCAGAATAAAGGGACTTAAGGGCCAAATATCAGGCAGCATCGCCATTTCATTTGCCAGTCCAGAAGGGGTATGACCGAAGGTCTACCAATCTGATATGATGCCAGAACCCCTCCCCCTGTCAGAGCACAATAGATCAGGAGGGAAATTTGCTATACTAACATTGCATAGTTAGTACATCGCTCCTCTCTAGCTGTCAATTTTTTATTGTTCATCCCCCTGGGTTGAATGAAAAAAAACTAATAATGTGTACTAGGCATTAGGATAGGAAACTAAACCACTGAAATCACAAAGCACTGGAGCAGTGAATGCATTGTAATCTCTCATGAGATCTGTTAGCGAGACACACTTTTTCATATGGTACTAATACTAATACTTATACATAAATTATGTGCAATATAACCTAATCAAATCAAACTATTAATCCCATATGTCACAAGTATTGCATGTCCCTTCTTCAAAGTCTCCAGTGCTCTTCACTTAAATAATGATTCTGATAAATTCTTCTAGGGACTTGCCTCAACAGCCTCCTTAAATGGCCCCTTCCCATACTAGGTACCATTGCAGCTGCATCAGCAGATACATAAAACTGTGTATAGTAATATGGTAGTAGGTGGAAAGGAGGGCAATAGTCACCCTGTAATCTTTACAACAGTGACCTTGTCCCTTTAACGTTTACAGCTACATAAAGACCGAATTGAAATTCAAATATTGGAAACGCATTAACTTCCAAAGAATTTATATTTCTGTTTATCCACTTTTGAGGTTTATACAGCCTTGCCACATTGCATTGCACTGCTTGGAAGGGCAGGTGAACATTTTTTTTCTGCTGCAATTGAATTTATTAACTAGGTGTAAATGCTGTGCCTTAATCAGGAGTGCTGCTAATCCAAATCTAGTCTCATTGCAAGGCTGTAATTAGCCTGAGCTGTGAATTTTTATAGTTCTGTTTTCATAGGGGTTTTGCTAAGATTAAATTCTTGTGTGCTTCTGCTTGCTTTTGGGGAGTGTCTTTGGCAATGAAGCAAGAAGATACAGAGGAGAACGAAGATTCTCGGTCCAAGGACCACGGCTCTGGAATGCTCTACCCACGACCATCCGCTTTGAAGAAAACCATCGGGCATTCAGGAAAAAGCTAAAGACCCACCTCTTCTGAAAGATCTGTACAACTCTGGATGCCAAGCGCCTTGAGGCGATTAAGTTCGCATTTGCTGCGCTATACAAGTTACTCACTCACTCACTCACTCAGAGTTATGCATGTTTATGTTTCCCCGACCAGCCACTAGGAAGTTAGATGCTACCGGTGCATGTTGGCAGTGGACATAAATATTTGGAGTGACGTGTCATGAGGGTATTCTTTTCTGCCTTCTGAGTTTTGAAGCTCTCTGCCTTTCATGACTGCTGCCTAGGAAGGATGAAGCCAACACTGGGGCGCGAGGTTAACAAACGTAGCTTCTGAAGAGTGTCCTAGTTTAACTGGGGGTGAACATGAACATTACAAGAAGTTGCCTGAAGCTGCTCAATAAGCTAAAAAGTACAGATTGGCAGTCCTGCTTTGTAAAGGTTCTTATTTCTATTTTGACTGTTGTTAGCGGAAATGCATTTTGTTATTGTTGGTCACTTTTTGGGCATTCAGTGCCCAATACACCTTTTTAAACACTTTAAAGCGACACCATTTCTTTCACCTGATAAACAGTATATGATTCTATCCTGAGGTTTAACATTCTAGCCTACCAAGCCATTTGGAGATCTCCCAGGAGTAGGGGAGAGCTACATAGACCATATCTACCCCCAGCCTGTGACTGGAGAGCTCATTAGCCGTTTGATATGCTCATCTTACTCTGCTCTCCCCTATCAGTATGCTCCTTATTAGAACATGAGCAATACAGCACAATTGAATGGTTATTCGGTAACTCGAATCCCATCGTAGGGGTTTCTTTGGAAGTCCTCCATTGTGAAAAATCTTCTTTATTCAAAAGTTAGTATCAGAGCCGTTATAGACAGAAATATGGCTAAAGAAAGTCTGTAATTGCTGAATAGCGATTTACCAATATTTCAAAAAAAGCGGAGACAATGGTAGTAATATATAGTACACAGTGTCATATGTTCATACATGGGTTAATAGGATTAGGAATACATTTTGGGGATAATGGATAGTAAAACTTAAAGGGAAACAACAATGGGAAATGACAAGAGGAATCAACATTGGGGTATGAACATAGAAATGGCCAGTGTTGTGTACTGCGACCAGAGGGGAAATTTCAGGAGACACAGAGAGAGGACACAATTAGCATTTACGGTTAAGCTTGATGATGGGGTAATGGAAAAAGGGGGGGTGAGTCCAAGGAACATTCCAAGAGGGATTGTTGGTGGGGAGAAATAAAAGGTACCCGTGATTTTTTACGGGGATATATCAATTTATGTGTTTATTTGTTTCATTTGTTTGGTGCTTCTGACAACTTTCAAGTTTGGTACTATTGGCAGAGTTGTGAGAAGGGAGAAGAGTGGGGAAGAAAGAGGAAGGCAATGGTATTAAAAGATTAGTTATCAAGAAGATCAAGTAAGTAAGGTATTTGCCCAGGTGGGTTTTCTAGCAATTATCAAGGGGGAAGTCGCATAATGCATAGTAACACGTCAGGGGTCCAAGAAGACCTGTAAATTTAGTTTGGTGTTGAGGCCTACTGGCACCAACGATTTTAGGCGGTATAAAATACATTTATACCTAAAAAGAGGAGCTGCAGAGTACAGCATAAGCTACAGGTATATATCCTTATTATAACATTAATTAATGTTATTAGACAGAAATTGAGGTTTTTCCACAAAACACAATTTTTTCAAATTGTAATTTATATCTGGTTAAAAATTCTCTTCTTGGGGACGCATGTGTGGCGTGAAACTGGAAGGTCACATCTGAGCGGAGGTCCGACACAACGGGGACTTCAACGCCTACCCTGTGGCCTAATTTATTTTCCAACCGACTCAAAAAGTACCTGCACCCCAGGGGAAACAAGGGGTGCATGCCATCCTCCAGAAACTAGTGCAAAGGTCCCTAACAAACTATCTTCTCAGGGTCCGTGAGATGGCAGGGAATCCCCAAGTTGTCGCCGAGTCACCACATGCTTCAGCCTCCGCTCACAGCCCAGCAGCCTCTCCTGTGCATGCATCTGGAGACAGTGAGTACATTTTACAACTCACCAAGGCAGACTTGGATGATAGCCTGACAGCTATGTACAATAAGATAGCTGAAAAGTTCCAGACAGAACTCCATAAATCTACAAACACCTTCTAGCAAGAGATAGCTGTTCTGGGAGGCAGGATGGATCTCTTGGAAACAAAACATGGTGAACTGCAGATTCACTGACCTCCGCAGAGATCATGAAGCCCTTACAGATTCTGTATCCCAGCTCCAGGTCCATTTAGAGGACATGGACAACAGAAACAGACGGAACAATCTGAGAATCAGAGGGGCCCCTGAGGTGGTTACTGATCTAACCCCGGCCACCCATAAATTGTTCCTATCTCTGCTGCCTACTTCCCCTGTGACGGCCTTTGCATGCAATAGGATTCACAGAGCCCTTCGCCCCAACCTGCCAGATGATAAACCACCCAGGGATATAACATTATGCCTTAAGGACTACCTTGTAAAATCAAGAGATCCTCAGAGCTTCCCGCAAATTTACCTTGACATATCCCCGGGCCACCTTGGATAAACGCTGCAAGCTCAAAGAGATCACCATGTCTCTACAAGAAGCCAGAATTCGTTACAGATGGGGGTTCCCCTTCAAACCTCAAGTCATTCACAACGGTACCACTTATACGGTGATCACCTTACAGGAAGGGAAAGAGCTCCTGGTCAAGCTAGGCCTAATGGCTAAAGAGGGCCTCCCTAGGATGCCTTCCACTCCTCTCCCGTCAGCCATCTGGGAAACCCCTTCACCGCAGAGGGACCGCAGACAACAGAGGCAGGAACTCAGAGGCCACTTGATTTGATTGATCATCCCTTTCCTCATTCTCCAGATCTTTCAATATAACTGTTATACTGGTTTTTGGATTTCTTTAGACGGATGAGGTGTACCTTTGACACTATTGGGATGATGAGAAAAAGCTGGCTCCCTTCATAATTTGAGCCCTCCCCCTCCCTTAGTGCACCTCCATGCACCACTTTTCTACCTGACAGCTCCCCGCTGTGCAGACATACCGTGGCACCCACTTGTTTGCCCCCCCCCCCACTCTTACTGTTTCTCACAGGAGGAGGGAAGAGAGAAGAGGCGAACATCAGGGGAAAAATACCATGTTACCCCATTATCCGGATTCCATCTTTTGGATATTTTTTATTTTATTCCTTTTCTCTTTTTTTTGTATCGCCCTCCAACAGGTTGCCAAGAGTATTGGACACTATTGTCCTATTGTTCAGGAAGTTTAACCCCTGACAGGTTACAGTTTTATCCTATTGTCAGGATGGTCTCTCCCCTCCCGACCCCAATGATTTGTACATATTTAATTTTGTTTTACTGTTTTGTTTCTTTTGGTTAAGGGACTCATCTCGGATTTTAAATGGGAATTAGATTAATCACCTATGATTTCAGGGGGTTAAATCCCCCCCAAAAATGAAAAAAAGCCTTTAACGCCTATAAACGCCTATGGGCGGAACATTTTACTTTTACAGGAGACCCATTTCTCAGAAAGCAAACACCCTACATACTTTTACAGATCTTATGTCCTAGGGCACTATACAATGCTTGTGTCCAGGTCCGGAGGCGTGGCAATATTTATTAAAAAATGTTTATCATTTGATGTTGAGAACATTTGCAAAGATACAGCTAGTAGATTTATTATCTTACAGGGCTCTTTGCAGGGGAAGAAGATTACGATAGTTAATGTATACGCCCCTAACGACTCCCAGGCAACTGTTTAAAAAAAAATCCAGGTTTTGGACAAGTACAACTCCCCTCACTTGTTGCTGGGAGGGGATTTCAATTTGGTGGTGCACTCAGCTCTCAAAAGAAGCAGGGTTGGTAGCGCAGCCAACGCCTTTCCCAAAACCTTGAAAACACTGTTGCACACACACAACCTAGTAGAGTCCTGAAGGGCTTGTAACGTAGGCGACTGTGAGTACACTTTTTACTCCCACCCCCATGACAGCTACTCCAGATTATCTGTTTTGCTCCCCTATACTTCTTGCACTGCAGCTATCCATTTCTGCCCTTGGTCGGACCACCAGGTGGTTTCCCTAGACATATCCCACTTAGGCCTTAAACCATCCGTCGCAGGATGGAGACTAAATGAGTCCCTCCTCATGGACCCGATCCTGGTTTCCCAGCTTTCTAAACTTATGGCAGAATATTTTGCCACCAATTATACGAATGACCCCTACAGATCTTTGGGCAATTAGATTAGACACCTAACCCAATTAGCCACTGATAAGAAAAAACAGAGATTGATTGATATTACCAGACACACTACTGAACTAGGTTATGCCACCTACATACACAAAACCATGCCCCAGACCTATCACAACAAATTAACAACCATAGACTTGAACTAGATAAAATCCTCTCCGAACAGACTGAGAAAGCCCTGAGATGGTCAAAAGCCACGTTTCTGCTACACAGCAATTTGGCTTCTACCATGTTTGCGAGGAAGCTCAATCAATCCATCCAACCCCCTCACACTTACAAATTAAGGAATCCCAATGGCAACTTAGTCTCTCACCCATCAGAGGTACTACAGATTTTCTCGCAGTTTTATACAGGGCTACTTTCCCCTCCATCCTTGACCCCTGACCCTGCCCTCAAGTCATGGTTAGATGATTTACCTCTCCCTGCCCTAACTCAGGAACAACTACAAGAGCTGAATGCCCCTAGCTCCGACCTTGAAATAATTGAGGTTATCAAATCATTAAAACCCTCCAAAACCCTTGGCCCCGATGGGTACTCGGCCCCATAACTACCTGGGCGGCCTTGGCCTCCCAGAAAAATCTGCAGCAATGCTCAGCTGGGAATTGGAGACCGGGATGGTTGCTTCCCAGGAGGAGTGGTCAGTTAAGATCTCCAATATGCATAAATGCACAAAAAGGAGACAGTGGTGAAGTTACACACCAGGTGGTACTATACCCCTGCTAAGCTACATAAATTCTTCCCGCTGTTTCCGAGTATTGTTTCAGAGATTGCTCCAAGAAAGGGACCCATTTGCACATCTTTTGGGGTTGTTCAGCTCTGAGGGACCTATGGCAAAAAATGATTTGTAATTTTGTGACAACAGATATGTTAGCGGACAACTATGGTCCTTGTTGGTATATCTATAACCTAATTAGGACGAACGTACCTTTTTGTCTTTGTTATTATACAATGTTACATATTCTGTGTCTTTTTTTTTTGCTCTGTATATGACGCTTATTGTTCTTGTTTTTCTTTTCTCAATAAAAGCGTTTGTATTAAAAAAATTAATAATAATCTCTTCTTAGCAGCCCAGGTAACACAGTCATCAATAGTCAAGTAATTAATAAATCATTGCCCATCTTCTTGATCTCTGTTATGTTTATGTGTCATTTGGTGCAGAGCAATAAAACTTTATCAAAACAGAAAACATTAGTTAGCCCCTAAGAAAATACCACAAGCTGTTCAGCTGTAAACCTCGTGAAAATGTAAGTGAATGTAAAAGGGATCACAGACATAATACTGCAAGCGATTCCCATTTTCCTTTAACCCTGTGGTTTCCTCAGTGAGTAAGGATCAATAATCTCCTTTTCAACAGAATTGATTTGCATTAACCCATCATAGGCAGATAAACATGATTTACAGCCAAATTGCTGTCAAGTGTTTTGCTAGGGGAACTTTCTCATACAGAGCTTTGACAGCTCGTAAAAGGTCTGATTATCTTCCAAGATATTCTTCTTATCATTAAGAAAATATACTCTTATATATTTAACTTTCCTTGTTGTCAGGGATACCATGTGCAGATATCCTGTGAAACAAGCATGACCAGAAATGTATGGACTTTCAAAGAGAACACTAGGCACAAATATGATATAAAAATTGTGGTTTAACACTTTCAGGCTGACCATATGCAATTATTATCTCCCTTTTTGCTAGGGGCGTGCCATATGGCATGCTCCCAGCACAGAGACTGGGTTCACCTGGTCGCTGTGATTGGCTATTACGTTGATCAGACACTGTGAAGCCCACCCGACCCCTTTGTGCCTAAGGTTAAAACAATTGTTAATGCCTAAGCACAATTTTGCAACTTTTTCAGGACAAATTGGCCTTTCATTTGGTGGTAAATGGCAATGGATATCTCCTAATTATTTTTTATTATCAAAAAAAAAAAAACTGGGCCAAAATAGTAAAAAAATAATATATTTTTTAAATTTAGCTGTATATTTCTCGCTACTACCATAACCCTCCACCAAAGAACAACCCAAATGAAATTCTCCTGCTCCAGACGATCGCAGCGATATCAGAAATATGTATGTTAGTAGTTGTTTGTACCCGTAGTACAGTCCAGAAACAATTGCTTTTTTTTATCCTTCCTAAAATACACTGACACTCAGGCTGGGTTCACACTTGTGCGATCACAGACATCGCATGAGATTCACAACACATTACTGTGCAGACCACATGCAATGTCTGTGCGACAGAAATCATCCAAACAAACTCTATGGCTGAAATCGCATTGCATTTTCACCAAAATTGTGCAGGACCCTTTTTTTGGTCCGCACTGGAATCGTATAACACATGGGTGTTCACACCTATGGGATTTGATTCCTGCACCATTTGACAGTTCGCACTATGATCTGCACACTGATCTCGGGGTGTCATTAGCTTTACATTGATACTCCCAGGGGTTTGCAGATGTCAGTGTGAACCAGTGTGCAGGGGAGGGCTGGCAGCCTTAGGCCTGGGGGGCAAGTCCAGTCAAGTGGCCCATAGAGTGTGGAAAAATGATGGATCGAGGAAAACAGTCTAAGATTTTTCATGATCACAAGAGTCCGCACAGAGGCTCCCATTACATCAGAGTCCGCACAGAGCCCCCTTACATCAAAGTCCGCACAGAGGCCCCCCTTACATTAGAGTCTGCACAGAGGCCCCCCCTTACATCAGAGTCCACACAAATGCCCCCTTACATCAGAGTCCGCACAGACCCCATATACATCAGAGTCTGCGCAGACCCCATTTACATCAGATCTGATGTAAGAGGTGTTGTGGGAAACTTGATTTAAGGGTGCATGCTGTGGATGGTCTCTGCTCACCAAAGCATTCCCACCTCCCCTTTAACAAAGTCCACAGAGCACCTATTTTTATACACTGGGAGGCAAGAGAGACTAGAGAGGGTGAACTTACCAGGATGGAGGCTGAGGAGCAGGCAGGCAGTCTGATGCTTTTTTTGGTTTCAAACTTCCTGTCCAGTGCCCACACATGCCCGGGGAGTGGACTGACACAGGCATAGCTGCACAGTGGGAGATGAGCAGCGGCCGTGACCTGTGTTAACAGAGCTCCAGCAGGCATATTCCTGCTCTGCAATAACAGCATTTGGTAGTGGCGGCCGGTGGCTGTGCATAGTGTCACCAGCCCGGGGGGAAAATTCCCCCCCTGCCCCCGCCTGCCAGCCCGCCCCTGCCAGTGTGTGATTCAGGTGTTATGTGGGAAGCTGCACTGAATCACAGGGTTTCTCACATTGCACCAGTGTGAACAGGAATTGACAATGATACAATTTTTTTTAAATCCAGCCCAAAAAAAAAATACTGACTCTGACCTTTGACTTTAACACTAACCCTGGCCACTGACCTTGATTTTATTGATATTACTTTTTTTTTAAGACACTCTTTTTTCCTCTCTGCAAGGAGAGAGAGAGAGAGATACAAAGTATCTCTCTCCTCCAATCAGAGAGAGAAAACACGGGGGTGACCTTCACAGTGACTGATCACTATGATAGCCATTCAGAGGCTATCACAGCAATCAAGTGACCCAGAAAAGTAAGGAAGATAGATATGCAAATATGCGCCCCATGGAAAAAAAACCCGTCCAGCGGGGCCACATATTTGCAATTGCTCAAGGGCTTAAAGGACTATGCCAGTAAAATAACATTAGAAAACCTATACACCAAGATCCAAATCCCAAGAACCTAAACCAATAAAGTCTAATGGGTGAGAGTCATTACATTTAGGGTTGTCCCGATACCACTTTTTTAGGACTGAGTACAAGTACCGATACTTTTTTTTATGTACTCGCCGATACCGAATACCGATACTTTTTTTAAATGTGTCCCCAAATGCAGCCATGTCCCCCCACATATTCCGCCATGTCCCCCCACATATTCCGCCATGTCCCCCTACATATTCCGCCATGTCCCCCCACATATTCCGCCATGTCCCCCCACATATTCCAGCCATGTCCCCCCACATAATCTAGCCATGTCCCCCACATAATCTAGCCAAGAAACTAGTATTTTCAGAAGGGAAGTCAGTAAAAGCAGACTGGCTTTGCAGTGCAGTAATGCAACACACATTGGCGCACTTTGTACGTATTAATGTTTGCACTGACATTTTTTGAATGGCTCCTCAATGCACTAAAGGAACACACCTGCTGCATAGTAATACACTTGGTAATCATACACTTTGATTTTTACTATATGAATTTGTGATTGTTATTATTCGAGTTACTCGAATGATAACAATCACAATTTCAAATAGTAAAAATCAAAGTGTATAATTACCAAATATTACCATGCAGCAGGTGTGTTCCTTTAGTGCATTGGGGAGCCATTAAAAAAATGTCAGTGCAAACATTAATACTATTAATGTTTACACTGACATTTTTTTTAATGGCTGCCCAATGCACTAAAGGAACACACCTGCTGCATGGTAATATTTGGTAATTATACACTTTGATTTTTACTATTTGAAATTGTGATTGTTATCATTCGAGTAGTGAGCCATTTTACAAGTGTGTGTGGTGTGTGTCTGTGTGTTAAACTTGCCTAAACAGCGGCGCTGGCTCCTCTTGGTACAGCTCTCTACGCTCCTCCCATCAGTTCCACGATGATCCCCTCCCGGCGTCAGTGACGTCACACCGCCAGGACGAGCACTGGACTGGCCTGGACTGTAGGGGGAGTGAGCGATCATCTATTGGCTGGCCGGAAAATAGGGGCGGGAGCGGAGCGCAAGGTAAACAAATGACTGACTTAATATGCCGCTGTCCCGCTGACATACATGACAGAGAGACAGTGACAATCACAGGTGCGAGAGGCGGCCGCGGCTGATTCCAGGGGGGGGGGACGCCCAAGCTTGCCCTATGGAGCGGACGCCGTGCGGGGAACATTTTGGCTTTTGTTTGAATAGCTGTATCCGCGCCACGTATAGACACTCCCCCTTGCTCTGGATCCCGCGCAAGGGGGAGTGTCTATACGCGGCGGGGATACAGCTATTCAAACGAAAGCTGTAATGTTCCCCGCACGCTGATTAACGGCGGCGGCTTTGCGGTTTGCGGTGACGGGTTTGCGGCGACGGGTTTGCGACGACGGGGGGGAAGTATTCTATTTGGGTATCGGGGGTATTTGCGGGAGTACGAGTACTCCCGCAAATACTCTGTATCGGTCCCGATACCGATACTGGTATCGGTATCGGGACAACCCTAATTACATTAAATAAACGTATTCAGATAACTGAGCTAACTATATACAGACGGCAAGTAAGACTAAAGAAGTGGTCAGTATCAGAGCCATGGTCATACATGAAAGATTGGGCAGAAGGAGCAGGGAACAAACCAGGACAGGGAAAGGGTGTACGGGAGCAAGAACAAGCTGGCACACAAAGGAACAGGAACAGGGTAGCAAGTCTCAAGGCACACAGATCAAGGCACCCTGCTAAAACACCAAGGCAGGGAGGGGTAGCGCAGGAAGAGCTAAATATACTCCAACAATCATCATCAGGGGTAGACTAATTAGTACAAGCTGCTGGCTATTGAGACACCCTCTGGTGGACATTGGAACTACAACCTGCAGGTCTGGGAGCTACAATGCCATCAACAGGTGAAGCTATTCCTGACACTTATATAAATGTTGCGTTGAGATGAAAGTTATAAATGCCCGGCACCTCACTAAAAAAAAGTAGCAGATACAGTATGAAGAGAGTTGTATCTTTATAATAAACAATTTGGAGCTTTTCTCAAAATGTTTGCCCCCACAACTTTGGTTATGGACTTGCTGCCCAATCTAAAAGTGTTTAGATGGATGGTGGTATGATAGATGACAAAACATTGCAAATTCTGATCACAATGTTCAATGCTTTGGTCACCATGTAAAGGTAGAACTTGCAAGAATTGTTTAACTAGTTTACCGGTAATTGTTTTATAGCCTTCAAAGGTATCTAAATGAAAATGGATATAGCCCACTCTGCTCCATCAGTGGCTGAAACAGAATCTGCTGTGCATTTACATCCAACTGCCCTCCGATCCGGCCAAAGCAGAGAAGGAAAGATCCCCTTGCATTTTTTATATTTTTTTGTAAAATTCCATTTACACCCGCCGATCCATAGAGGTGAATGTACGTCTGATCAGGTCCGCCTGTGAGTTTTTCAGACCCTTTGTGTGAAAGGGGCCTTACCTGAAATAATAACATAAGAAAGGAGGAAGCAACTGCGCTAAGTAAATAAATGTGGATTGATAAGCAGCAATTATTATGTCAAACAAACACAAAAAGTACAGAAAAAAAGGAGATAACTGCGCTAAACCAGAAATGTACACATAAATGTACAGATCTTGTGATATATGAAAAATACAATAGACGTGTGCCCAAGTGTATATCAAAAATAAGGCCAAAAAGCAGTGGCCTATTAGGGGTTAAATGACTATATACTAAACAATTGAGCTCCAGATCCCTGGATGCCCAAATCTATAAGTGAAAAATATATAAACAAATAAATAACAGTAACAGTGTGTCACAATTATCGATCTATCACCAAATTTGGCAATGAGTAATTTGCACAATAAACGGAAATTGTGACATAAACAATTGTTATTGTGAATAGTCCAAGAAAAAAAGGAAGTCCATAATATGGCTGTTGGAAACACCCGTGCAGATTTAAAACCATGCGATTATCCGTGGGATAGATTATCCAAAAGTGAATCCACCACCAGTGATCATAAGCCGCTTACCAGATTATAAGGTCCCTACGGACCAAGCCCAGCATATAGCTCCTCAGTAAAACGATGTTGGTATCCAGATGTAAGCAGACTCCACAATGGTATTCACATAAACCAAATAAAGAAAAAAGGAAAAGCTTCCATAGCATAAAACCAAATGTGACTTTATTAAAATAAATGTAGCAGATATTTCACTCACATTTCAGAAGATTCAATAAAACATTTCTGCCATGCAGCTCCGGCCGGACGCTTACAGGCAACAGGACTGCTCGTAGAGAGTAGACGGTTGAGAGGGGATGACACAGGAATGCCGCTCGCTCCACCTGACGCGTTTCGTGAAAGAATCATTTCGTTTTGGGGCACGAGCAGCACCCTGTGTCACCCCCTCTTATATAGGTGACATACAAACAAAATTGAGGCCGTGCCTCATTACGGGCCACACGCGCGCACGCGCAACGCCCCAGCTGCAACGTCAAAGTGCCGCTGTGTTCCAGCCTACCTCGACCACTGGTTGGCTGTCATCAAGGGGGGAGACGCCCAGTTGGGCGGAACAGCAGGCGTGACGCGGCGCGCGCGCGGACCGGAAAGCCGGCCTGGTGAAAACATATGGAACCAAGCCTCGTTCTGAGGCCACGCTCAAGCACGACGTCCCGTAATCCCAGGATAGTGACGCGCTCCACAATATTCCAGCCTACTACACCAGCAATTGGCTGGCGGCCTCCACAATGGGACGCCCACATATGGGGAGCGTGAACATCAATTCGTACGAGAGCGGAACCCAGCGAGGATTAGTCAAACAGAGTCCCGGAAATAGTTGTTACACATGTATTGGGGGACACATTTTAAAATATACACTCATAATATCACATACTGCCCGGACCAATGATATCCGTAATTAAACAATTATGCAGAGTGCATTATTAAAAATTAAATCAATAATACAATCAATTTAAATATTCAATTAAATAGGATTATGTTAAAATGTGCACATTTTGG
This sequence comes from Rana temporaria, assembly GCF_905171775.1. Classification (NCBI taxonomy): domain Eukaryota; kingdom Metazoa; phylum Chordata; class Amphibia; order Anura; family Ranidae; genus Rana; species Rana temporaria. The sequence continues at coordinate 281,437,316 of NC_053492.1, read as the reverse complement.
GCATTTTATAACCACCATGAGTAGCAATATATGTCTGAACCAAAAGGTGCACATTGTAGATAAAATTGAGGCCAGAAATGCAACCCTATTACCTCAAGGGACATCAAATGCCATTCATTTTAATTCATATCGACACAGATGACAGTTTTCAAAAGTCTGCACAAAGGCCTACCCATTCAAAAGTGAATCATGTCAGATAGATCCTGTAGCCACCGATTGATGGAACCCATGTGACCTCACATATACCAATATATGACATATTGGAACTGGGACACAGAACTATAGTGAAGCTAGTGCTAGTGCCTAACTGAAGGCTTTAATCATATGTGAATAATCTATATACAAAAATTGGGGGACAGGGTGGTGTGCTTGTTTCAGCACTCCCCATAGTTGTGTTAGCAAAACATCCCAAAGACCACCAAAAAACTCAAAAGAAGGGGGGGGCGTTTCGCTTTCTTATGAGTTGCTTAATACTCTGGTGTTGTGCCGAAAAGGTAGTAATAAAAGGTACCGTGAAGGCATTCCTATCTCTCTTCGGACGATCACTTAGGAGGGAATCCCTATCAACTGAACGAGTAGAGGAGACGAGTTCAGAAAGAATCCCTGGATCGTAACCTTTCTCCTTGAACCTTTGTGACAATACCTCTGCTTGGCTATCATAGGCCTCAACCTCTGTGCAATTCCGCCTGATCCTAGTGAATTGCCCACGAGGGACAGCCTTCAGCCAAGGGGCATAATGACAGCTGTCAAGAGGAATAAAGGAATTCCTGTCTGTAGGTTTAAAAAAAGTAGTTGTGCGAAAACTATCTCCTACAATTTCGATATTAAGATCAAGGAAAATTGGAAAATTGGAGCTCTGTGTGTAAACACAGCGCTCCACGTCCTGTCAGGGAGAGGAGACCGATGCTGTGTCCTTTGTACATAGGGACACAGATCGGTCACCTCCCCCAGTCACCCCCTCCCCCTACAGTTAGAACACTCACTAGGCTACACATTTAACCCCTTCCTCGCCCCCTAGTGTTAACCCCTTCCCTGCCAGTCACATTTATACAGTAATTAGTGCATATTTATAGCACTGTTCACTGTATAAATGTGAATGGTCCCAAAAATGTGTCAAAAGTGTCCGATGTGTCCGCCATAATGTCGCAGTCCCAATAAAAAATCGCAGATCGCCGCCATTACTAGTAAAAAAAAAATCATAAAAAAAAAATCAAAATGATGTCCCCTATTTTGTAGGCGCTATAACTTTTGCGCAAACCAGTCACTATACACTTATTGCGATTTTTTTTTTTACCAAAAATATGTAGAAGAATACCTATCGGCCTAAATTGAGATTTTTTTTTTTTAAATGGGATACTTATTATAGCAAAAAGTAAAAAATATTGTGTTTTTTTGTTTATAACACAAAAAATAAAAACCGCACAGGCGATCAAATACCACCAAAAGAAAGCTCTATTTGTGGTAAAAAAAAGGACATAAATTTTGTTTGGGAACCATATCGCATGACCACGCAATTGTCAGTTAAAGCGACGCAGTGCCGGAAGCTGAAATTTTGCCTGGGCAGGAAAGGGGTATATGCGCACAGTAAGCAATAGTGTCATAAGGAGCACTTGGCATGTGTATTGGATCCACTGACTTAGTACATAGGGGGTTATTTACGAAAGGCAAATCAACTTTGCACTACAAGTGCATTGCAAGTGCACTTGAAAATGCACTTGGAAGTGCAGTCGCTGTACATCTGAGGGGGACATGCAAGGAAAATAAAAAAACAGCATTTTTGCTTGCACATGATTGGATGATAAAGTCAGCAGAGCTTCCCCAAATTTTAGGGCTTCCCCACAGAACTACAGCAATCTACAGCGACTGCACTTGCAGTGCACTTGTAGTGCAGTGTGTATTTATTTTTAGTAAATCAACTCCATAGTCTCTTTAATGCAGTCTGCAAAGGTCCAGACCGATGCTGCAGTCCTCATTCAGTTATATTACCAGCCACAAGCCCACAACTTTGGTTTAAATTAAAAATTCAGTAACCATGTACTGCAGATTTAGTCTGAAGCTGCAAAACCCCATATTATTTATATTTTTAAGTGATAAATGAAATCACCAACACTGGTTTAGTTTTCAGTATATCACATCTCAAGTATACCATTTTTTTTTTTTTTTTTTACTGCATTCACTAATACAACATCCTACAATTGTAAGACATATAAAATGTTGGTGTGTAAAGCCAATTTATTCATTTTAAAATCACATACTCAACTCTTTATTGGAGTACATATTTATCATGATATTGCCTCGTGATTCTGCATATGCAAGTATAGTATTTTCTAAACAGCAATACGACAGCATAAAAGAAATGCATAATGCTATTCTATTTGGTGCTATTGTATTTTATTTTTAAAAGAACCTTCATAACTACAGTAAATGCGAGGTAATGTGAAGTAACTATACTTTCAGAACTAAAGCAATATAAAAATATATATGTAGTCTAAACAATACCACTAGTAAAATGTATTTTGACAACATCAAAAATGTTAGCTGACAAGCAAACATTTGCATATTTGTTAAATGGTCAGAAATGTATAATGAACAAAAAAATTGTGGTTGCATTAAACAAATATATCACTGCAGTAGTCTTAAAAAATATTTTGTTTGGTTGTATATGGTATGTATTTAGGCTGATCTTCAGCTATTACATATATTTGTGCTGTGTGATTTCGGAGAATGGCTTGAATGGATGTGGAATGTTTTTGACAGGTTTAGGGGGGTCGTTGGGCTATATGACTATTGATGTCAGCTGTAAAGATTTCAGGTGGCTAGAATGGATTAAGATGTGACCGTCTCTCCAGTTTGGTAGGAATACAGGTTCTGTTCATACATTATACTCTGTATAAACAGATGGTTAGGATTTATTGTGTATTTTTATAATATACAATTCAAAAGTCAAGCTGAGACTTGTACCCCTCCAAGTCCTTTACCAATGGAAATATACAAACAATGCTGGGCCAAAAATGGGAGCAAAGAATCACTTGGTCTTTTTATGCCATAACTCTTATTTCTACTATTGGTGGCCCAATATAAAAAAATATAGTGAGGCCTGCAGTCTCCTATTGCAAACAATGCATATACAGTATAATTTCTATTTGGAAGTTGCAGATCTAATTAAATAATAAAAAGTGTTTTCCATTCTGGAAGCATACCACCTTTACGCCATGCTCCTGAGGTTATTCTGGGTCTTGAAGCTCCCTAAGTCCCCAATCCATCTTTTACAAGTCATATTCCCAATTTCTAGCCATAACATGGGCCAGTTTAAGAAGACAAAATGGTTTTAATGACTTCCAGATCCCCTGGGTCTGATATGGATTCTACTGGTAAATCCCATGCAAAAAAACAAAAACAAAAAAAAGGAATGGGGTCTTCCAAAATCCATACCAGGCCGGCTATCCAAGCATGCAGCCTGGCTTGCAAGGAAACAAGCATGCAGCCCCCCCTTCTGAACCATACCAGACAACATGCCCTCAACAGATCAACTTGGAGAAGGTGCCCTGCCAGAAGGGACTCACCTAGAAAAACACTGTATCTCCATGTTGATTAGGACAAGGGCTCTTCTTTACAACCCTGGCCCATTGGTTGTGGGGTGTCTGGGCAGGGGCTTATTTTAATCTGGTACCCCAGATACCACTTCCATGTGAATGCATGAGGTGTACATAGTAACTCTCATCATTAAAAAAAAAATTATGAATATGGGCAGTATCATTAACAAAATATTGACATGACAGTGGCAGATGTCCAGCTGACAGTTAAATGTGTGAAAGGATGAGTCATGACTGTTAAGAAGCTGGCAGCTGCCAGCACCCTAACACCCAGGTGCCATGTGGAGGCTGTCATTTTTAGTACAGGTAGTAATACCTGTACTAAAAACGAATTTACTCTACAGTCAGAGGTTCAGGGATTGCTAAAATGACCGAACAGCCTATTACTCCAAACAGCCAAAATTCAGACCCAACATGGGTTTGTTCTGAACCCATCCTTAGTGACAAGTTGGCTGTACATCTAATTGAATGGGTACAGGCGGGTGATTCCCAGTCAAAGTACAGGTGGCAGTGGTGGGCACCAAAAACCATATATAGTTTGACCTAATGTAAATTTGATCATATACAGTAGGTGTATGGGCTGTGCATTGCTTGGCCATAGTTGGCACTGCATTTGTAATCAGTGAAGGGCCAGGTTTTTTACGGGAACATTACTCAGTTACCACCGAATATTGCATGAGAAAAGCACCTGCTTTATACTATTTTATGAGGAGTACTTTTTTTTAAAAGGCAGTGCAAAGAAAGATGGCCAGTTTCCCAAGAAAAAACAAACTGCGACAGCTTAGAACACTCAAAACTGTGACAAATTAATGTTTATTGGTTGTTCAAATGAAATCCACTTGTTAAACTAAACTTTTCACAGCAATTCAAATTGAGCATTCAATTTAAAAAAATCATAATTAAAGATCAATCTTGATGAAAACCATGTGTCAAAATGCTAAAGGTATTGTTTTTGTTTACCGAAAAACTTTTTGCATATAACTTCTACCTATATCTCTGGATCTACTGATCATTTTGAGACATGTTTTTTTAATGAAGGTAAGCTCTAATTATCCATTACCTCATTATACATTTGGTTAGATTTTTCCAGGCTTGTCACAGGGTTTCTTATGATCTGATCATTTTATTTTATTTGGGTTTTCCATATTTTATTATATCCTTAATGATTCAACATATTGATACAACCAGATGCATTTGGAAGCTACATAAAATTCAAAAGCTATCAGTTTTGCCCATTTTGTGTAATGACGCATGTGTATTGAGAGAACAATATCCTCATTTTTAATTTCAACTCCTGGCAATGTATTGGTAATAATGCTTTTTACAGACTTATATTTAGAGCAATTCCTGTCTTCCTCCAAAATGAATCAAATGCTGACCATAAAGATTATTGCTGTATTCTGTACATTAATATCTTGTCTGATGTGACATAACAGATCAATTGTTTAGCATATTTTCAGAGAGCAATGTTAAGGATATATTTAATTTGAAGTGGACTTTTTCCTAAAAAATATTGTGTAAAACTGTAAGCGCTAAAGCTGTTATGTACAGCTGCAATATTAATCAAAGGCAGCCAGTAGTTAGATATGGGAGGTAGCTGGGTTTTGGCCAGCCCTTGACTTTGGTTCTCAAAGTCAGTATTTGCAAATCAGAGTGTCCTACATTTGAGAGACTGGAGAATACATAGAAGGGTGTCTGTTGTAGCACACATAATATTGTGTATGGAAATATTTATTTAAAAAATGTTCTTGAATTATCATATGAAATATAATTTTACGATATAGACATCATAAATCCCTCTCTCTCTCTCTCTCTCTCTCTCTCTCTCTCTCTCTCTCTCTCTCTCTCTCTCTCTCGCTCTCTCTCTCTCTATATATATATATATATATATATATATATATATATATATATATATATATATATAGTAAATAAATAATAGCTAGGGCTTATGAAATGATAAAAAAAAAAAAAAAACTGTTGCACAGGAATGGTAAACGTGAAAACAAAGGAATCTACACCTTCCTTTGAAAGACCCAGCTGGACAGTAGCAAAATACAAAGTGACTAATGGCTGTTTAAAGCAATCATGTCACCTATAGTGAATCTTGCAGTTCATATATCTTGAGCTCTGGAACATAGAGCACCAAAACAAAGTTACTAAAAGCTTATATCAGAAAAATATGGTTGACCTACTACAAAAAAAGAAGTGTAATAATCAAGAACACAACAGAATATAGGGATTGTTTCTAAGATGATCAGAAAATGATAATATATAGATAAGTAATTATCAATCAATCAATCCCTGCACTGAGTTGTACTTTAAAAGACCCCAGGTAATGGTGATGGTTTTTAAATCTCAAAATTAAACAAACAAGTGCCACAGTAAATATCCCTACTCAAATAATATAATGTGATTTGTGATTAATTCAATAAACTTAATGTATCAATTCAGTACAACAAACTTGATATATACATTTCAGTCCTCGATAAAAGTCCTATATTTTCTTCTTGTGTAGTCTTTTGCCATGTATCAATTTACCTTGAAGGAGTAAAGGAGGCTTACCTGATACTAGATAGTATATTATACTTAATACTAATCCTCTCTCCCCCCAATCAACACCAGACCCTTACACATGCATGCAGCCTGGCATGTCAAGAAAGAGGTGGGACCAGAGAGCAGCCCCTCCTAAACCATACAAGGCTACATGCCCTCAACATGAGGGTTGCTTTGGGGGAGGGGTTGGCGACCGGATTTCATTGTGATTGATGTTGGATTTACTTAGGGAGAAATTTATTTTTGGAGGGTTTGAATAAAGGACTTGTAAAACTGTCTCTGTAAAAACAGCAAATATTCTGCACAATTAACCAAAATATAAAATATAAAAGTAAAATTGCAAGCTGATACTCAAGGATAATCCAGAACGCCATGATGCAGATATGTAAAAAATATAGTGCAGCGCAATAAATTAATAGTCCATAAGTAATTGTCCAATATAAAAACATCCAAGGTAAGGACAGACAAAGAAAGCCTCCTTGAGTGTAATATCAGATGATAGACAAGATGGCGAAACGGTGATTGCAGCCCATCCAGCACAGATAGTCAAGCCTCTCACCTCACAGACTCAACCTGAAAAGGTCACTCAACTTTTGACCCACCCCCGAGGTGCAAGCACCAAACTATCCACTGGGATAGTTTAGTGTTTTCACCCCACGGGGGGAGGAGCCACTTCTGACATTACCCGTGGCTATCTTCCTGGTTAGAAACCAGCAATCATACAATGCTTTTCTGCCTGCACTTGGTTTAAAGGGGTTGTGAACCATTGTGCCTTTTCACCGTAATGCATCCTATGCATTAAGGTGAAAAAACACCTTGCTATGCCTGGCCCCCCAGCCCCCCCCCCTTTTTACTTACCTGAGCCCCGAATTTCAGTGGGCACGATCCTACATCGCTTTCCCCATGGCTTCTTGGTTCTTCATAGGATAGATAGCAGCGCAGCCATTGGCTTTCGCTGCTGTCAATCAATTCCAATGACACGGCCGCCGGGGAGTGGGGCCGAGTCATATACTCGGCGGCCACAGCCGCTGAGTATATGACTCTGCCCCGCTCCCCGGCGGCCCCATCATTGGATTTTATTGACAGCAGTGGGAGTCATTGTATGACACGGGAGTGCACGGGAGCGCACCCGCAAAGTAAACCTCTCGGGATAGATCTTCCCAGAGGGGGGCTATCTATTGCGGGAAGGAGCCGCGAGAGCCGCCGTGCAAAACGAACTGCACATTGGAGTAAGTATGACATGTTTTTTTTTTTTTTTTTTAAACTGAACCCATAGTATAACTTTAAGTGCTGATTTTGTAAGTAGGCTTTTTACATGTTATGCTGACATTAAACTTTTAAAGCAGAGAGCACTAGATCCTTTCCTTTTTGTTCATATGTCTGGAGAGAACATCAGCTTAATCAATATCATTGGATCATTTGGTGTTTGCATCCCAGGTCAAGTCTGTGAGGGGAGAGGCTTGATTATCTGTGGTGGATGGGCTGCAATCACTGTTTCATTGTCTTGTCTGTCATCTGATATTACACACAAGGAGGCTTTCTGTGTCTGTCCTTACATTGGATGTTTTTATATTGGACAATTACTTATGGACCATTAATTTATTGTGCTGCATTATATTTTTTACAAAGCTGTCTCTGTGTTTTTTTTTCCTTTGCACTTTTTTTTTCTGAATGAGTAGGGGTAGGGTTGTGGGGAAAAGACCCTTTTCCTTGCCAACATTGAAGCAATGTGCTTTGGGGGGAGTGCTTTAGTGATCCTTTAACTGACAATTGCGCGGTCATGCGACTTGGCTCCCAAACAGAATTGACGTGCTTTATTTCCCCACAAATAGAGATTTGTTTTGGTGGTATTTGATCACCTCTGCAGTTTAAATTGTTTGCGCTATAAACAAAAGTACAGCGACAATTTTGAAAAAAAAAGCAATATTTTTTACTTTTTGCTATAATAAATATCCCCAAAAAAGATATACATTTTTTTTTTTTCCCTCAGTTTAGGCCGATACGTATTCTTCTACATATTTTTGGTAAAAAAACGCATTTGGCGTTTATTGATTGGTTTGCGCAAACGTTAAAGGGTCTACAAAATAGGGGATAGTTTTATGGCATTTTTATTAATATGTCTTTACTAGTTTTTACTAGTTTTTACTTGTGTTGGACTCTTTAATAGAACTACACAGTTCTCTATTCACTTAGCTCTACCAACTTCAGTCACTTGCCTCAGTGTAGTTGGTCACCATGAGGCACAAAATCCTCCCTCATTCCAATTGAAAAAACTCTGGGGGTTGATTATGAAAGGGAAATCCACTTTGCGCTACAAGTGCACTTGAAATTGCACTGAAAGTGCACTTGGAAGTGCAGTCACTGTAGATCTGACATGAATGGAAGCTCTGCTGATTTTATCATCCAATCATGTGTAAGCTAAAATGCTTTTTTTTTTTTTCCTTGCATGTCCCCCTCTACAGCAATTGCACTTCCAACTGTACTTTCAGTGCACTTTCAAGTGAACTTGCAGTGCACTTGTAGTGCAAAGTGGGTTTGCCTTTAGTAAATCAACACATTGGCCTTTACTCCCTTAATCCCTCATAGGATAGCCATAGCACAACCCCAGGCACCCTTGCAATGGTCCAATGGCTTCAGACCTCCTTGAGCTCCACCATAAAAAGTTCCCTTTCACCACATTACAGACAGTTAGAAGGGCTGTGCAAATGCACACATGTGGAGGCAGATACTATAAAGGACATGGCAGAGGTAAAAAAGCACAACGAGCAAGTAATACAAGGCAGAAGCATACATGACTGAGATGCAGAATATAAATACCAAACCTAAACATGGAGAAAGTAAAGGGGTGAAACAATCCACACTAGAATGTTAAGCCAAAGGGCTGAGAAATAGAAGATGGAAAACAGACTAGCTACACAGAATACATCAGTAATGTCTATGAAGGAAGATACCCTTCTCACCCAAGGCTTTTCTGAAAATAGATGCAAGTGAAATCTAGGTGGGATACAGAGCTCAGACAAATTAATAGAATAAGCAATCACCTGAAGGCTAAGCTCACAGTTTGAATCAGCAGATATACTTATAATGTCTTAAAGTTAACACACAGGGCATTGATTGTCAAGGTCATTTCTAATATATTTAGTCATTGAAGGTTGATTCTAATATGCCCAAGCCATTCAACAGCATATTGTAGTAATGAAGATTTTTTTTTCTGCTAAAATTACTCAGTCCTCCCCTGAGCAAAAGCAGGTACAGTCAATGATACTGAAAAAGGCAGAGGTTAAGGGAGAGAGACTGAAGGTAAACAATGTCAGCATAAAATCAAAACATAGACAGTGATTTACTAAGGCAGAAATGTTCATTTTGGTCCAGCAACCCTGTGCTCATTTTAACCGCTTCAAAACTGTGCACTTTCACCCCCTTCCTACCCAGACACATTTTTAGCTTTCAGCACTGTCTCCTTTGAATGACAATTGCGCCGTCATGCTACACTGTACCCAAATGAAATTTTTTATATATTTTTTGAGACAGATAGAGCTTTCTTTTGGTGATACAGGCATACCCCACTTTTAAGTACACAATGGAGTTTATTTACTAAAGATGGAAAGTGCAAAATCAGGCTCACTTCTGCATATAAACCAATGAGCTTCCAGGTTTTATTACCAGGCTTAATTGAACAAGCTGGGGTTAGAAGCTCATTGGTTTATATGCAAAAGTGAGCCTGATTTTGCACTTTCCAGCTTTAGTAAATACCCCCCATTGTGTACTTAAAAGTGGGGCATGCCTGTATTTAATCACTACTAGGTTTTTTATTTTTTGAAAAAAAAAAAAATGAAAATAGACCGAAAATGTTGAAAATAAAAAGTTTTCTTAGTTTCTGTTAGAAAATGTAAATAAGTAATTTGTCTCCTTCACTGATGTGCACTAATAGGTTGCACTAATGAGGCGGCACTGATGGATACTGATGAGACGGCACTGATGAGGTTGCACTGATGAGGAAACACTAATATGCAACACTGGTGGGCACTGATAATTGGCACGGATTGGCCGCACTAATGGGCGGCACTGATGGACACTAATTGACGGCACTGATGGCCACTGATGAGCAGGCACGGATGGCCACTAAAAGACAGCATGGATTGGCATCACTGATAGGCGGCACTGATTGGCACTGCCTGGCATCACTGATGGCAACTGACTGGCATCACTGATAATCAATGCCCTGATTATCTGCACAGATCTCCCCAGAGAGGAAATGCTGCTGATGATTGGCTCTCCTCTCCCCACACTCCATTAGTGTGAGGAGAGGAAAGCCGATAACTGGCATTTCCTTGTTTATATGTGATCAGCTGTGATTGGACGCAGCTGATCACATGGGTAAAGAGCAGCATCATTTGTTCTATACCAAAATTAGGGATACGTCATGTCCCGTGCTGCATGCCCCTGCAAGTGCAAGTGTGGCAGGAGTGGGACGACATCATTTGACGTCAACTCAGAACAAGAGAGCACCCCGCCTGCCATCATTTGTCTATAGAGCAGGGGCGGGAGGTGGTTAAACATCAGATTGGCAAATCCCCTTGGGCTATCATCCCATCTACTCCTTTAGTAAATATTGTAGCTTTGGACGCTTTGGATAATTTAAACTAAAGCTGAACTCAAGGCACAGAGAGGTAATGATGTGTGATGTGTAAACAAACGTTACTTTTGCTCAGGTGTAATTCATGGCCAGATGACTGCACAATACTTTTTTAATGAAAAAAGGGGGATAGATTGGGACTTTAAAGGAGACATACGGATAGGTGATAGATATCCCTAATAAATGCAAAAATGGGTGAAGGGTAGGATTTTGAATGAGGCTTGTATGTCGAGACCAAGGAAATACACATGGATATAAAAAAAACATATTTGTTTACTAAACAGCAAAAAACATGACACGTGTCAATGTATATGAAAATGATAGCATATAACATCATATACATGTAAAATATGAACGCAGCATGGCACAAATACAGTAAATGGAGTATGACCATCCCCCATGTGGAGAGGTCAATAAGGACACATAATGGAAAAATGGTCTTGTAGAGATAAAATTAGTATTGTGATGCATCTAATTAGCTTGATGCGTTTCGTAGATCAACCACTTCATCAGGAGCAAATGCTTAGAATTTCCAAAATAAATATATATAAAAAATGAATGACCAATATATTCCAATGTATGGACCAACCATATGGGAACTTAAGTAAAAGGAAATAGTTGGCTATGCCAAAAAAAGATGCTGACAAATTTCCTGGACTCAGAGCCATGTATTGCCGCAACCAAATGGCAGACCATGAATATCTGTCACAGGAGCTGAGGGATAGTGATAATATTGAGTCTATAAAAGAATCCATGACCCATGTGAAGTGGTAGAGTAAAACCTATAAAAATATAGAGAAGTAAGGTAAAGATAAAGAAGTGTCATGTTTAGTAAATAAATATGTTTTTTTATATCCATATGTATTTCCTCGGTCCTGCCATACACGCCTCATTCAAAGTTCCACCCTTTCCCCATTTTTGCAATACTTTTTTTAATGTTGGATTGTATAGCCCCTACTGTACTTCTGGATCACTAGTATCATTTTTCTGCCCCTCTTTCTTTGGCAATTATACACAGCATTCTGTAGATGGCTTATACCCCTTTCACATTGGGGATGTCCGTGTGTGCGTGGTAAGCCGCTGTTTAAGCTGCACTTTTGTGCCGCTTTTTCTGCCGCCAAAAAAAAAGGTTAAAAACTCCAGTGTTGCAGCGCTTCCGAAATGCTTTTCAGGCACTTCGAAAGTGCTGCCCATTCATTGCAATAGGCAGGGGTACAGTGCTCCCAAACTGCCTCAAAGATGCTGCTTGGAGGACTTTTTCTAACGTCCCTCAAGCGCACTGCCTGGGTGTGAAAGCACCCATTGCAATGAATGGGAGGCAGTTTTAAGGTGCTTTTCAGACCCCATTTCTAGTGCTAAAATGCCTGAAAATTGCTTCAGTGTAAAAGGGGTCTAAGGAAAGAAGGAGATGGAAATACAACATTAGCCCAGCAGTCTATGAAATCCGAAGCTCTCTTCTGGAGCAGACTGGAAATACTATACAGAGGCAGCTGTGCTATCCAGCATAAAGAAAAGTATTGCATTTGAAGTACAGTGCAGGGATTTAGCCATGTATCATTATTAAAAATAAGTGTCTATACTGTTTAAAATCCAGAAATATACAGTAAAACCCTGATTTGCGAGCATAATTCGTTCCAGAAACATGCTTGTAATCCAAAGAACTTGTATATCAAAGCATTTTTTTACAGGGTATAAAAGAGAATAGAGGCGCCTCTAAGTGTAGCAAAAAGTTGCTAAATGTTGTATCTTCATTAAAGGGTCACTAAAGAAAAAAAAATGTGCTGAAATGACTGTTTACAGGGTATAGAGACATAATAGTTAACTGATTCCTTTTAAAAATGATTAAAAATAGATAAAAAACAATCATATAATGTACCTACAGTTTAGTTTCGTTTTTGCTGTTGTTTCCTGGTTCTCTGATGTACAGAGCCAGAGAGCCAATAGAAAGCAGTGAAGGTTTTGCAAAACAAAACTGGATTGGTGCTGAGGGATTTTATACACACAGTAATCACACCTCCTTGATTAGTCACCACAGTGAGAAATCTCCCAGTACTGTGGTGATCAGAAAACAGACAACCAGGAAGTGTCCAGAACAGAGAGGAATTACAGCAACATCAAAGCAAAAACGAACAATGAGGACATGAAACCAGGACTGCAGTAAGGTAAAGGAAGCTATTTAGCTAAAAAAAAAAAAATCCTTTAGTGACCCTTTAAATGTAACCATATTGCTACACTTAGAGGCTCTTCTCTTCTTTTTTTATACTCAGTTGTGACATGACGCTACTCTCATATCAAGACATCGCTTGTATATCAAGGAAAAATATATTAAACATTTTTGCTTGTCTTGCAAAACGCTCTCAAACCAAGTTACTCTCAAACCAAGGTTTTACTGTAATGTCTCACTCTGCTCTGCACATGCTCAGTTGCTCGTTATTTTTAGGCATTGCTGAGTTTGTAGAGGCCGATCTGCTGACAGTCTTAAAACATAATTAAATCCTCCTATCCTTTATTTTACAGTCAAGGAAGCTACTTCTGTTTGATCTGCAACTGCCATGATGCTGCACATGTGATCAGTTATAACACCAGCCATTTGACAGTTTGGTTGAGGACAGTTAGCAATCACAGCATTCCAGGAATGTAGCTGTTTTTTAAACCATTAAACCAATGGGTTTAGTTCCACTTTATAGTTTATTTCTGTTCAGGGGCTCTGGGCTTCAGCAAAATGGCAGCCTCCAGCAAGAAGAACCAGGAGCAATGCTGGAGGAAATTTACAGCATACATTAGTTTTGGTAACAAAATTTAATAATTGTGGAATGTATGTTCCTTGCTAAAGAAAATTATTTTTTTATCAAGTTATGTTTTAAATTCCACTTTAAAGTATAACTGTCTACCGGTATATAACCTCTTTGTTTTGCCCCCTGTGTTCCATTGGGGAGATTTGCATTCACTTCCTGTACTATAGTCAAAAAAGAAAGTGAGTGGAAATCCCTCCAACGTAAGGCACCAGGGTTATCAAAACAAGTGTATTGTAAGATTTCCCCTCTATTCCTGTTTTGGTGACAACCCAAAATGTGGGATTTTCTTTCACTTTTGCTGATAACAGTAAACAGGACAAGCAGAGAGGGTGAACCTCAACGTCAAAGACAGCAATACAAACCTGACCAGTGCTCTAATCCCTCTTCACTCTGTCCAAAATATAGAACAAAAGATTATTATTATATGCCATGGGCTGTGTAAGGCCGCGTACACACAATCATTCCATCCGATGAGAACGGTCCAAAGGACCGTTCTCATGGTCTGATGTGCTACACACCATCGGTTAATGAACCGATCGTGTCAGAACGCGGTGACGTAAAACACAGCGACGTGCTGAAAAAAAACGAAGTTCAATGCTTCCAAGCATGTGTAGACTTGATTTTGAGCATGCGCAGGTTTTTAACCGATGCTTTCGCATACTAACGATCGGTTTTGACCTATCGGTTAGGCGTCCATCGGTTCAATTTTAAAGCAAGTTCTAATTTTTTTGACCGATCGTGTGTACGCAGCCTAATTCAATCAGTCTGACACTGCTAGTTACATGTATGTTTGTGTTTACTAATGCCAGTACTTTAACAAATCTAGGCTAATTATGAAATGGCTATAAAAAATAGTAATAGAGGGCAATTTCTTTTTTTTCCAGATCTTTGTTTTAAGGAAAACAATTGCTGCAAGTAATTTAATTGTGTTACAGAAAATAACACTAGATTAGACAATACTTTTAGAGAAGATTAATTCTGACATGTGTGCCCCAACCTCTGTTACAAGCAAAATTCTCACATCTGAAAGTCATTCTAAGAATACTGTGTGATTTAATTTTACTTTCACAGATCCTGCTCAGAGCCTTTCATATTATCTTTTTGCACTACCTAGAGCAATACCATGCACTTTCTAAATTAGGAGAGCTAAAACTGGTTATCCACATCAGAATGATTCCACACCAACAGTAACATACACATTGCACCCACATTATATTAATTGTTACATGACACCATACCATAGGCGTGCACACAGGGGTGTGCCTGGGTAAACCCTAATGCTTAGGCACATGTGGCACACCCCAGGGCTTTTTTGCTGGCAGAGTGTGTGGGATCTCAGTTTTGGCACCTCTGCTAATGGACAAGGGCAGCGCTGCGAGTGGGACTATTTTTCATTTGTAACTCCTGTGAGTGCAAGCCACTGGCTGCGGAGTAAGAATTTTCCGATGCTACCTTTATAGTTCTGGCTACAGCATCCCTGACAGCTGAATCTCAACTATAGAGGCAGCATCAGGCCTGGATTAACCCCAATGTTGTTATCTTTTAAACAAGTCATGCACCCTGCCACTGCAAGGCTGCCACAGCCCTGTGTCCAGTGCCGAGAAAATGATTGGTTGCCAGGACGCCAGAGGAGGAGGATGTAACTTTCTCCTCCCTGCTCCACCTCTGAGTGACCCACCTCCCAGCTTCCACCCTGCTGAAAATGGAATCAACTGAGATGAGGGGGATCCGCGTGACTTGTGACTCAGGAGATGTCACTGGTAAGGGGGGAGTGGGAGCACAGACTCTGACAGTGGCAATATCTGTGCAGAACTGCAGAAGACAGGGAGAGAGTGCATTCATTCTCAGTTACATTGTGTGTGGGGCAAAGGGGAACAGCTGAGAAATAAGAGCCCAGACTACTATGCTAGGATTTGTAGTTCCATGGAGGGGAGGACAATACTTACACATACTGGGGAGGGGGGATAGTCATATAAAGTAAAAGCCTACTATGGCTGATCTGACCTCCTTCTAGAAATGATTGTCTGGCGCACTGGTTTAAAGGGGAACTCTGCAGACTCTGGTGTAAAGGGGACCCCTGATGTAAGTGGGATCTCTGTGGTAACCAGGGACCCCCTAACACCAGATTTCCCCCTTACATCACTGTCCGCAGAAATCCCCTTTGTGTCAGAGTCCTCCCTTACAGTGTATATAAAGGGGGACGCTGATGTAGGGGGTCTCTAATCACCTGAGTCCCCCCTTACATCAGATGCAAAATGAAGGAAAAACGTTCCGGACAGCCGCACTCCAAAAATTAATTGCTTTTATTGTAAATTCTAAAAACACACAAAAAGCATGCCACAGCAGACGGGGTAAAATCTGACGCGTTTCACACCAAACTTTAGTGCTTATTCATAGCTTACCCCTTGAACTCCACACTGCACACAGTTGCAGGGTGCTTGCAGAGAGCCACTATTCACTTGAATGGGTCATGGTCAGTGGGTGTTACACCTGCTGAAAGCAACAAGGTATAATTGCAGCTGTGTGTGAACATCCCCAATTGATTCTGCTACAGCTAAAAGGTGGTAGCTGTTGAGTGGTGGTAAAAGCCCAGCTCAACTGTAGCGTTTTACTGCCGCTCAACCACTAGTGTGAACAATTACATTTAAAAATTTTAAAATTAAGTGTTAAAAAATGTTTTAATACATTGCAGTGCCTACTACAAAAATGTTCAGCTTCCATGAGGATCCCACAGATATAGCACATAAATCCCACATTAAAGCGGACAAAAGGGGAACCTCCACTTTTCGGCCTCCTCCCCCCCTCCTCTGCTACTACATTTGGCACCTTTCGTAGGGGAGGAGGGAGCAGGTACCTGGTGTTGACAGTGAAGTTCGGCCCCCTCATCTTTCCCCCACACAAAGTACAGCACGTCGCCCATGCGCAGTAGGGAACGAGCTGTGAATCGGCAAGGCTTCACTGTCGGTTTCCTATAGTCGAGATGGTGGCGGCAGCACCCGAGAGCCGATTGAAAAATCGGCTCAGGTGAAGACATCGCTGGGTTTGTGAACAGGTAAGTACCCTAATATTAAGAGTCAGCAGCTACAATATTTGGTGCTTCATGACTGTGTAAGTGCCAGTCGGACTACCACAGTTATGAAAAATGACTTGTAATATAGTGGTATATATAGGCTAGTGTTCAAGTGGTTATACGTTAGGTGATTACACTCAGATTGGTATTATGTAGTGGACATGTATCTTGCTTTTATATCTTACTGCACAATTTCATCTATCAACAGTATACATTTCTGCAGTTTCATATATTGTAAAATAGCTAACCTAATATAGGATGTGGCATGCCTTGCTCTGGTTAGCATTCTATGAGATTAATTATAAGCACATACAGTTCTATTTGCTAAGAGCCTAGGAGCCATTGAATGATATATAGGTCAATAGCAGGTGTCATGCCATCAGCCTGTACAAATAAAATAATATTTCTAGGGGCTATACATGCAATATCCAATTTAAAATGAAAACACTAAAACAACATGACATTGCCTCAGACCGAGTTGTCTGTCCAACTCATTTTCTACTGATGGTCAAATACTTATGTGAGAAGATAACATAAAATGCCAACCATACATGAAATTGGTAATAAAAACCACCTTAGTGTGCTAGCTTTTAAATGATTCTTCAATTTATTTATCCTAATGAAAAAAAAATCCATAGTTTCTTTAGATTTAGAGCAATTTAGAGCATTGTAAATAACAATATTTTTTTAGGTTGTGTGTACATTTTCTGTAGATATAACACAATGTCAGGCAATATATTTAGGGATACCCATAGCATTAAATGTATAGGGTTAAGTTATTGAGGTACTTTGCTAAAGTAAACACAGGCTGCGCCATGTGTGTGTATCTTTGTGCACATTGATCGATGCACAGGTCTCTTCTACTACTCATCTACCATTAGATAGCCTTCCTTTAGAAAACCATTGAAGTGCTGAGCGATGCTGGAAAGGAAATAGTAACAAGTGCATTTTAACATCCTATGCTATGTTTCTGAGCAGCTAGTGTCAAATTTATGTTTAATACTACTGTATTTAGAATTCTTGATGCACAACCATATAAAATGTACCATCCAAAAACAAACCTGTACACCTTAGGGTCCTTTCACACGGAGCTGACGGTTTTTGTGTCCGCTCCGTGTGTCCGCAAAAGCTCAGCGGGGATCATCCGTCATTCCCGCTGAGCTGTCGGCGGATAGGGCGGTCCCCGCACACAGTGGAGAGACCGCCCTGTCTCTGCTCCGCTCTCTCCTATGGGGAATCGGATGCAGACGGACAGTCTGTCCGTCTTCATCCGATCCTTTCCACCGGACGGAAGAAAAATAGGGTTTTCTTCCGTCCGCAAAAGCGGATCCCGACGGACGCGGATGGTCGCGGACGTTAGCGGATGCTCCATCCGCTAACGGACGCTCCATCCGCTAACAGACGCGATCCCATAGGGATACATTACAAGTCCGTAAATGGACTTGTAATAAGCGGACGAGCGGAGCAGACATGTGAAAGGGGCCTAAAGCTATCAGGCATCCCCCTTGCCAGTTTCTGTGACATAAATGTATATCTATTTTTTTTAAATAAAGCAAAAAAAATAAAAAATACCACTCCACATTAGTCTTCAGGTCCCAACAATGATATTGGATGATCTGGATGATATTTGCATTTACTGTGCAAGTTTAAAATTTTTATGAAAATTAACACGTCATTTGGGTTTTTTGTAATTGGAAGCATGTGAAATAGTCATCATCACCAACCCAAATCAAAAAGCATAAAAAAATATAACAATTTATTTATAGCGCTATATACCGTATTTTTCAGACCATAAGATGCACTTTTTTCCCACAAAAATATGGGGGGAAATGTCTCTGCGTCTTATGGTCCGAATACTGAATGGCCACCCCCCGTCTCTGCCATTTAACATACTGGTCCGGTGGTCAGAGAGCACGTCCGCAGAGGGCAGGCAGCCGGCGCCATCAGCTTAAGGTCACGGGGGGTCAGACTGGTCCATCTTTTTCCCAGCAGAACTCCTGCATGTATCACACAGCAGGGCCGGGGCGGCCCTTGTAGAATTAGCCCAGGAAGCTTTGCAGCAGGTCCAGTGCACCCACACACGTCACTACGTGTAAACACACTCCCGGTCCTATTAGGGGGGGAAATGACTATGTATGAACAGCGATTTGTCATTTCCCCATGTCAGTCCCACCCCCTCTTCAGTTAGAACACACCCAGGGAACATGATTAACCCCTTCCTCGCCCCCTAGTGTTAACCCCTTCACTGCCAGTGGCATTTTTATAGTAATCAATGTATTTTTATAGCACTGATCGCTATAAAAATGCCAATGGTCCCAAAAATGTGTCAAAAGTGTCCAAAGTGTACGCCATAATGTCGCAGTACCGATAAAAATCGCTGATTTACTAGTAAAAAAAAAATATTAATAAAAATGCCATAAAACTATTCCTTATTTTGTAAACGCTACCACTTTTGCGCAAACCAATTAATAAACGCTTATTGCGATTTTTTTTTACAAAAAAAATTTAGAACAATACGTATCGGCCTAAACTGAGGACATTTTTTTTTATATATTTTGGAGGATATTTATTATAGCAAAAAGTTAAAAATATAATTTTTTTTCAAAATGGTTGCTCTATTTTTGTTTATAGCGCAAAAACTAAAAATCGCAGAGGTGATCAAATACCACCAACAGAAAGCTCTATTTGTGGGGAAAAAAAGGACGTAAATTTTGGTTTGCTTATCACTTAGCATTTCAAACACGAGTCTTGACCAATCGAAAACAAAAACTGGATAAGAAAAATTACTTTAAGTGATACTAAACTCGCACTGTTTATTTTGCATTGTCCCTTCTATTTCTGTATGTGTACCTTTTTCCAAATTGATATACAGCTGTCACATGACCCAGCACTTTCCCAGCCTGTCTTTAGGGACACATTAGCAGGGGGAGCTTCTAGTCCTCTGCTGCTGGTTACATGTTTAAAATAAAAAACAGCCTTTGCAATACAGAGTAAAAATAAATAAACAATATCAATAAACAGTTTTAAATTGTCATAAAAATATATATTTGAAATCAAATCTTTATTATTCTTGGCAATAACATGGAGTGGTGGAGTTCAGCCAGTCACAGGCCGTGTCATGTACCTCCAGCTTATGTCTTAGAATAAGAGGGAGGTGAAACCTCCATTAATCTACATGTAATATCCTGCCCCCATTGGCCCAGATTCAAGAAGCACTTGCGCCCGCGCAACCATAGTTGCGCGGCGCAAGTGCTTACTTGCTCCGGTGTAACGAGTGCTCCTGATTCAGGAACCTCGTTACACCGAATGCAGCCTAGGATGTGACAAACATAAGCCTCCTTATGCCTTCACATCCCAGGCTGCATTCTTGCGTTGGCCGCTAGGGGGCGCGGCCTTTGTGATCGGCGTGTAGTATGCAAATTGCATACTACCACCGATTCACAAAAGTTGCGCGGGCCCTGCATACGCAAGGTACGGAGTTTCCGTACGGCGCCTTTAGCATAAGGCTGCTCCTGCTAATAGCAGGCGCAGCCAATGCTAAAGTATAGCTGCGCCTCCCGCCCGTGAAATTTAAATTTCACGTCGTTTACGTAAGTGAACCGTGAATGGCGCTGGACGCCATTCACGTTCACTTAGAAGCAAATGACGTCCTTGCGACGTCATTTGCCGCAATGCAACGGAGCATGCGCTGTTAGCTTGGCGCGGGAGCGCGCCTAATTTAAATGATTCCCGCCCCCGGCGGGATCATTTACATTAGGCGCCCTTACGCAGGGCTAATTAGCATAGCGCCCGCGCAATTTACGGAGCTACTGCTCCGTGAATCGCTGGGCAAATGGAAATATTTGCGTGGGCGCAGAGAAAAATCTTTGCTCTTTGCCCACGCAAATATTGCTCCATTCTACTTGAATCTGGGCCAGTGTGTTTAGCTGGTTAGTGGGCATGGAGAAGGAGGGAGGGAGTGGGATGCATTTTACCACTGTGTACAGGGCCGCCTTCAGGAATTATGGGGCCCCTTACACAGCTTCAGGCATGGGCCCCCTGGAGCAGAAAACCGGGGGGGGGGGGTGCTGCCGCGAATTGAGAAGCAGGGGTGGTGGCCCTTTACAAAAAAAAAAGGAGAAATAAAGAATAAAAATATATAAAAAAAGGGGGGTATATATTTATTTATTTTTAAAAAGAGGGGTTGCCATCTGGGGCCCTGGGGACCTCTGGGCCCTTTAATATTTTTTTTTTTAAAAGAAATTACAAAAAAAGGTGGGTTGCAATCCGGGACATCTGGGCCCTTTAATAAAAATAAAATAATAAACCCCTGGGCCCTTTAATAAAAAATGAATAAAAAAAATATATAAAAAAATAAAAATAAACAAGAAAAAAACAAATAAAATAATACAAAAAAATGTATTATTTTTTATAAAACAAAGGGGGTTGCCATCCGGGGCCCTGTGGACCTCTGGGCCCTTTATTATTAATAATAATAATAATAATAATAATAATAATAATAATAATAATAATAATAATTATATATATATATATATAAAAAAAAGGGGGGTTGCCATCCGGGGCCCTGGGGGCCTCCGGGCCCCTGGGAACCTCCGAACCTCTAAAAAAAAAAATGTCCCTTTAATAAAAAATTCAATAAAAATATATTAAAAATATATATTTTTTTATAGAAAAAAAAGGGGGGGTTGCCATCTGGGGCCCTGGGGGCCTCTGGGCCCCTTACAGGTGTACTGCCTGTACCCCCCTGATGGCGGCCCTGACTGTGTATACACCCACATGTGTGATCTATAGTCACATGGGCTGCTCAGATGTGATAGGGAGGAAATGCTCAGATAGAAACTCACTGAAAACTGAGTTACCACAATAGCTGCAAAATCCCTAGCTGAATCGGGGACATGAACAGAATGTGAGGCTACGGCAGTATGCTGAGCCTGCATGGGATAGAGCAGAGGGAGAAGTGGGCTGCCGCGCTCTGGGGTAGTAACAGCCTCTGATTGGTCAGCTGCGGCAGCCCCCTTCTCTGATAGGTCCGTTCGCGTGAGGTAAAACCCGCACTGGACGAGCCTATATAAGGGAGAGGCTGAGGCGATTTGCTCAGTCACATCTCCTGACAAGCAGCATCGCCCGCCTCTCCCTCTCTCTCAGGATGAAGCGCGCTGTGCAGGACAGCCGTGAGGAGCTCTTATGTAGACTCCTAGAGAAGGCGGAGAGCAGGGGAGGTGAAGAGTGGCTGAAGCGTTGCCTGTCTGAGGAGAGTGGCTCTGTTTTATCTGTCAGCCCAGCTGCAGTACCAGAGATGAGCGTGGGCGCCCCCAGGAAACAGCCTGGAAGGAAAAAGAAATGTAAGACCAATAATTTAGCTCCTCAAGCTGAGGGAGCTGCAACAAGAGGTGCTTCTTGCCAGCAAGGGAGCAGCGCTGCCTCTTCCCCCCCT
Organism: Rana temporaria; assembly: GCF_905171775.1. NCBI lineage: Eukaryota > Metazoa > Chordata > Amphibia > Anura > Ranidae > Rana > Rana temporaria. Next base: position 281,415,235 of record NC_053492.1, on the reverse strand, counting down.
CCTGGGGACTTGGGTGAGCATGTTTTACCTGAAGTTGTTTTCAGTAATGTTAACCAGTTATCTGCATTTTCTAGTCTAATTGAATCTTTGTCTGTCATTGTGCAGCAGTTCAAAGGTATACATGATGCGGATTTTACCTCACAAAATGTAAATATGTATGTGCAACCAGGTGAGAGTCTGAGTACTCAGGCATGCACAGTAAGTCAGAGTGCACAGGAGACTGGTGCTGGAAATAGCGATAATGCTATTGATATGGAGGAGGTTGGTGTGGTGTGGCATGAGGCTGGTCATCCCTCTCTGCTAAATAAGGATGTTACTGTCAGATCGAGTGTGAGGTGTCCTGCTGTTAATAATACTTTACCCCTCAGATCCTCGGCTGCTATGGTCAGCGAGTCTTCCTTTAAGGAACCCCTCCCTTGCAGTTTATCCCCGCTGGGTTTTCATCTGTCTAAGTCAGTCAAAGAAAGAATTTGGAGGGGTGAATATCTCGATATATTATCACTTCTCCCTGCTTCTAAGGAGTTTTTGGCTAAATCTGACAGGCAGTCCAGCGAAAGAACAGAGGAAGATAGGAGGAGAGCGGTTCCTAAGACATTTCAAAACTGGCTGCAAGCGTTCTGTATCTATTCAGCAGTTATGGGAGAACGCTTCCCGGGGAAGTGCTCAGGTTTATTCCAACACCTGGATATTATTGCGGAGGCCTTTCGCCACTTTGGCGGCTCCGCATGGTTCTCATATGACGAGAATTTCCGTCAAAAACTAGCTGTGCACCCATCGCTGCATTGGGGGGCTAAGGACGTTGGTTTATGGTTAAACCTTATGCTGCCACCTAGGCCCCAGTTCACCCCTCGCCCCGCTTCAAATGGTCAGAGTCCAGTCAGGAAGGGTGTATGCTTTGCATTCAATGAGGGTCAATGTAAATTCTTATTGAATTGTAGATACAAACATGAGTGTTCTTATTGTGGCGGTACTCACGCGGCGAGCAGATGTTTTCGTAAAGCTGCCGCTAGTTCCTCTCATTCAGGACCCAAGGACACACATGGGAAAGGCCCCGACTCCGGTGAGCCTGGCAAGAATGCGCCCATGGCTCGAGCGCTATCCAGACCACAGGATGGCGGCTCTGCTAACTGAAGGTTTTGCCAATGGTTTCTTAGTGCCATCCTTTACTGGTTCAGGGTGTACACCAGTTAAAAATTTACTATCGGTATCCATGCACTCTAACTTAGTGCTTGAGAAAATTTGCAAAGAATTGTCTGAGGGTAGGGTGGCTGGCCCCTTTAATGACCCGCCATTCTCTAATTTCCGGTTGTCCCCTTTGGGCATCGTACCCAAGAAAGAGCTGGGTGCGTTCAGACTGATCCACCACCTATCTTACCCACCGCATTCGTCACTCAATGACGAAGTTGCCTCTGTGGAGGCTCCAGTCTGCTACGCCTCATTTGATGAGGCTTTGTGTCTTTTGAGGCAAGCAGGGCAAGGGGCTGTGCTAGCAAAGGCTGATATTAAGTCGGCTTTCCGCCTTCTTCCCGTGCATCCACAAGGCTTCAATTCTTTGGGTTTTCAATTTTTGAATAAATATTATTTTGATAAATGCATGCCAATGGGGTTTTCTATGTCATGCTTTTATTTCGAGGCTTTTTCCTCCTTCTTACATTGGGTCGTGTCAGTCGTTATCCCTCATGGCCTTATCCTACATTATCTAGATGACTTCTTGTTTTTAGGTCCCCGGGGGTCATCAGTGTGTATGGAAGCTTTACAGGTTTTCTTTGACGTTTGTCATGACTTTGGCGTGCCTCTGGCCCAGGAGAAAACAGTTTTTCCCACGACAGTTATTGAATTTTTGGGGATCACGGTTGACTCCGAACGAATGGAATTCAGATTGCCACAACAGAAGATACATAAAATGAAGTCTATGATTGCAACCTTTCTTGTCAGTAAGAAGGTGTGCTTAAAGGAGGCACAATCTTTGCTGGGTCTTTTTGCTTTTGCAGCCAGAGTCATCCCTATGGCGAGGGTATTTTCGCGCAGGTTCTCGTTAGCCATAAAAGGTATGGTGAACCCTTACGCTCATTTCCGAATTTCAAAAAGCATCAAGGATGATCTAAGAATTTGGGATGCTTTTTTAAATGAGTTTAATGGTTCCTCGGCCTGGCAAATGGACTTTATTAATAGTTCTCAGTTGGAATTCTTCACCGATGCAGCTGGCTCTGCTGGGTTCGGGGCTTTCTTGGATGGGCGCTGGTGTGCCCAGTCCTGGCACCCTGATTGGCTCCAGAAGGAGATACTTCAAAATCTAGTTCTGTTGGAGCTCTTTCCAGTGATTGCGTCGGTGGTTGTGTGGGAAGACATCTTTAGGAATCGTAGAATCTTAGTTCATACGGATAATAAAGGTGTCTTTTTTGCCATCAATACTCTGTCCTCTAAGTCTGATCCCGTTCTGAGGTTATTGCGTTTCCTTGTACTTCATTGTATGAACTGTAATATATGGTTGAGAGCTGAGCATATTGCAGGTAAAGAAAATAACATAGCAGATTCTTTATCTCGTTCACAGTTCAAGAGATTCCGAGAGTTGGCGCCATCAGCGGATCAACATGGCACCCCTTGCCCAGACTTCCTCTGGGGCTTAATTTGGGAATAATATTCCGGAATCTCAAGGCTTCAGTAGCGGAAAACACCTGGAGGGATTATAGGCTTTCATGGCACAAATGGTGCTCTTTCTGTCAACCATTGGGTTTGGATCCACTAGATGTGTCTTCTTACGTGGCTTTGTCTTTTTTGTCCTTTCTCATTCAGTCTAATCTGTCCCCGGCTTCCATAGGTAAAATATTGGCTGGAGTTTCTTTTTTCCTTAAGTTTGCAGGCCTTCCTGCTCTTACCTCTTTCTTTCAGGTCACTCAGGTTTTGAAGGGCCTCAAAAAGTCTAGGCCCTCTTTAGATAATAGGCGTCCCATATCTATCCCCATTTTGATCGATCTTCTTCAGATCCTTCAAGATGTCTGCTCATCCAATTTCGAATCTTTGCTTTTTAAGGCTGCTTTCTCTATAGCATTCTTTGGAGCCCTTCGGTTAGGTGAGTTTACTGCAGCAAATAGAAACGCTTTTTCATTTCTCCGTTTTTCTCATGTTCAGTTTGACGTCGGTTCTGTCCGTCTGTTTTTGTCCAGATCAAAGTCCTCTCAGGTTGGCCAGTGGTTTTCTTTATCCAGTTCTCCTAATGAGGCTATCTGTCCCGTGTTTCATGTTCGTAATTATCTTTTGGTCAGACCATTGAGTAACGATTCCTTTTTTATTCATGAAGACTTGTCCTCTCTAACTAGGTACCAGTTCTCAGCTGTTTTGGCCTCCTGTTTGAAGCGCTTGAATTTATCTGGGTACCAATTTTCTTCCCATTCTTTCCGAATTGGCGCTGCCACCACAGCTGATTCTATAGGTTTTTCAGAGAGTAAGGTTAAAAAAGTGGGCAGGTGGGGCAGCAATAGATATAAGTTATATGTTCGTCCCAGTCTTCTAACTTTATGATTCTCTTTCAGATTTATCCAGGAATATCGCTTGGGTCATAGGTCACTCCTACGTGTTCTGGGCTTACAAGCACTCCGGATCCAGATCATACTCTGCTAACCTGGGGCTTGATCCTGATTTATTTTTAATTTTATGGTCAGGTGTTAGAGGTATGCGGTGGCGCAATTTAAAAGACCACCTAGCTTATTTGTCTTCTGTCTGGCCTCAACCCCAAGTGATAGTTATCCACGTGGGGGCTAATGACTTGGGTAAATTCAACACATGGGACTTGTTATGTGAAATGAAAAGGGATCTCTATTCCATAACTCAAATGTTCCCAGGTTCAGTGTTAGTATATTCTGAGATGGTTCCCAGGCTGTTATGGTCGCCGCACGGCACCCTTTTCTACGTGGATAGAATCTGCAGACGGCTAAATAGGACGATTCATAGTTTTATGCCTTCAATTGGTGGCTCTTCCTTTCGTCATTCCGAGTTAGAGGGTTTTTTGCCTGGGTTGTTTCGGGTTGACCAAATTCATCTGTCAGGCATTGGCCTGGACATTTTTAATATGGGTATCCAGTCCATGATCGAATCAGCCACGGTGGTGGGGGGGCCTCGGCCAACAGCTTCGCGGTTGGCCCCGGCCGGTGGGGAGTAGTCGTCCAGCTTTTGCTGGATGGACAGAAATTAATTTGATTTTAAAGTTTTAAGTTTAGCCAATTTGGCCTTTTGTAATTTAATTTATTTATTGAGAAAATTTTTGTAACCCCGCCCCCACATTTTATGGATGACACCGTGGCCAATTTTACCAAAGTTAAATAAAAATGTTGTATCAAATTGTTGTTTGGTCTCCTTATTCAATACCTCTGTACTAGCCCATGTGAGGCTACGGCAGTATGCTGAGCCTGCATGGGATAGAGCAGAGGGAGAAGTGGGCTGCCGCGCTCTGGGGTAGTAACAGCCTCTGATTGGTCAGCTGCGGCAGCCCCCTTCTCTGATAGGTCCGTTCGCGTGAGGTAAAACCCGCACTGGACGAGCCTATATAAGGGAGAGGCTGAGGCGATTTGCTCAGTCACATCTCCTGACAAGCAGCATCGCCCGCCCGCCCACCCTTACCTGTCAGTTTGTCATAATAAGTCATGGGGTCGTCTGTATGGGGGGAGTAGTCGTCCAGCTTTTGCTGGATGGACAGAAATTAATTTGATTTTAAAGTTTTAAGTTTAGCCAATTTGGCCTTTTGTAATTTAATTTATTTATTGAGAAAATTTTTGTAACCCCGCCCCCACATTTTATGGATGACACCGTGGCCAATTTTACCAAAGTTAAATAAAAATGTTGTATCAAATTGTTGTTTGGTCTCCTTATTCAATACCTCTGTACTAGCCCATGTGGAGATAGAGAGCAACAGTTCAGTAACAGGAATTTTTTAAACTTTGGATAAATGAAGGGCAATTTGGATAAATGAAGGGCAAAACCATTTCACAATGTATCCCACAAATTCTTAAAGTAGTATTAAACCAAAAAGCAAACATTTATTATATTGAAGCCTATCAATTCTTAGATGTGATGGCTGCATTAATTTATTTCTTTTATTTTCATCTGGTGAGCCAATCAGTAAGTCTGCTGTTTTTCAAAATAACAAGCTCTTTAGCAGAATGAATCTGTTACAGAGATGAGACCATTTAACACTGACAGGGGTGCTTACAATGATCAGCTTTTATTTAGTTATGTAAAACCATTATCCAAAATAAAAAGTTTGCCGTAAATTAATATAAAGTATTAGTTTCAATGTGTTAGTATATTTAAATATGTGTATACATTTAACAGTCCTAACACTTACCTCCCCTCAGACTTACAAGGCTGCTGTCCAAAGGTATCCCTGTGCTCATTCATACAGAGTGAGAGTACTCTAATATAGGAGATGTGTAACATGTGAAAACAGAGGGAAAAAAGCCTAAGAAAAGAAAACATATGCAGCCACCACATCTGATAATTGGTAATCTGCAATATATAACATTTTTGGTTTTGGGTTTAATAACTACTTTTATTTACAAGCTATGATCTATTAGAATTGAGCAAATTGTATGTACACGACCAGAGGGCTGACTTTGGTAACAGGTACAGTGGGTAGTGGTTGAGGGCTACAGAGGGGCTTTAAGGACTACGGGGGGACCCAAGGATTCTAACTATGGGGCAATATTAAGTACTTTGGGCCAGATCCTCAAAAGGAATTTTTTTTTCCCGCCGTATCTTTTTTTTTTTCCGACGCAACTTTATTGACCCGTCGCGATCCACAAAGCTCGGCGTAACGTAATTTTGCGCTATGCACGTCGGGAAAATGACGTCACGAGCATGCGCAGTACAGCCGGCGCGGGAGCGTGCCTAATTTAAATGGGAATCGCCCCCATGAAAAGAGGAACGCCTTGCGCCGGCGGAATTTAAGTTACACAGCCAAAAATTTCTAGGTAAGTGCTTTGTGGATCGGGCACTTAGGTAGAAATTTTAAGGCAGTGTAACTTAAATGGGAAAATTTACGTTACGCCGGATCTTTGTGGATTACCCCCTTTGAACATGTTTATCTTAGAGAGGAGAGACCTAAGATGAGATATGATCACTATCTACAAATGAATCAATGATGATTGTAAAGGAGCTAACAAATTGTTTAATCCTAGGACCCTGATGAGAAAGTTTGGTCACAATATAAACCCTCCTATCATTTTCAGCCAAGGAAGCTTCCATCTTGGACCTGACAGTAGCCATGTTTTAAACTGTTTTACTCAATATGATTCTCTGTTGATATTGAGTCTTATAGAGACAATATAATACAGCCACATGTTACCCTCATTGAGTCACAGAGACATTGCTGTAAAGAGTCTAGGTTTATGAAACTGTCATCAATTTAAATTACTATGCAATGTATGTATGTTTTTTTTCTTCTTGTTATCCTGAACCTGTTTTGCATTGATGCGTTTAACTTTGCATATACAGGGGCAGATCCACGTACAGCGGCGCATTTATGGGCCGGGCGTAGCGTATCTAAGATACACTAAGCCGCCGTAACTTACTTTTTTTTTTCAAATCCACAAAGAATCCGTGCCGTAAGTTACGGCTGCGTAGTGTATCTTTGGCGGCGTAATGGTGCGGCATTCAAATCTCTGTGATGGGGGCGTGTTTTATGTAAATACGTCATGACCCGACGTAAACAACGTTTTTTTTAACTGCGCATACGCCGTCCGTGGGGGTATCCCAGTGCGCATGCTCGAAATTCACCCGGAACAAGCCAATGCTTCCGACGGTGACGTCATTCTATGCAAATCCCTATTCGCGAACTACTTACGCAAACTACGTAAACATTTCAAATTTCTACGCGGAAACGACGGCCATACTTAACATTGAGTACGCCTCATAAACAGTAGCTTTAACTATACGCTGGAAAAAGCCGAAATGCAAATGCGTAAAAAAATGCGCCGGCCGGACGTACATTCGTGGATCACCGTAACTAGCTAAATTGCATACTCAACATGGAATTCGACGGAAACGACACCTAGCGGACGCCAAAAAATTGCATCGAGATGCCGTTGTATCTTGTTTTGAAGTCTTGTTTTGAATCAATAGATACGCCGGCGTAATTCTTTTGTGGATCTGCCCCACAGTATTTAGTAATAAGTTACAGTCACTCTCCATCATTTGGTTGATTACTTATTCTGTGTACAGTAATTTAGGAAAGAAAAATGCAAGACATGTATTAAAGCGGGGGTTCACCCAAAAAAAATTTTTAACATTACATTCAGGCGAGTTGTGATAATGACATTAGGCAGTTTTTTTTTAATCCTTGCCGTACATACCGTTTTATCTACATTTTCACCGCGGCTTCCGGGTATGTAATCTGCGGGACTGGGCATTCCTAATTGATTGACATGCTTCCGACCGGCGCATACAGCGTGTCACGAGTTGCCAAAAGAAGCTGGACTGCTCTATACGGCGCCTGCGCACCGACGTTCGGCTTCTTTCGGCAACTCGTGACACGCTGTATGCGCCGGTCGAAAGCATGTCAATCAATTAGGAACGCCCAGTCCCGCAGATTACATACCCAGGAAGCCGCGGTGAAAATGTATATAAAACGGTATGTACGGCAAGGATTAAAAAAAAAAAAACAGCCTAATGTCATTATCACAACTCGCCTGAATGTAAGGTTAAATTTTTTTTTTGGGTGAACCCCCGCTTTAATGGATTATTTCAAAATCATAAATTAAATGATTATGAGTTAAAGTATATCTAAATACATCTTTTTTTTTCATTTTGGATATAAAAGGGAAGGATTAAAGTGACACTAAGCAATATCCTTATTTTTCCATAATAATCCATACTAATCCACTATTATTACCATTAGGTCCTGTAATCTATTTCTTCATGAAATTATTCTTACTGTGTTTTTCTATCTCCTTGTAATGTCTTTCATTATCCCCTGAACCCTGACTTTTTCCCCTCACTTCAGTTTGTTTGAAACAAGTATGCTCTATTTGAATTACAAATACCATAGTTCATAGCCCCTAGTCAATCTCTGGAATGAACAAGAGAGGGTGGCTATAATCCGACATACAGTGGGGCCATGAAGAATGTACATAACCACCTTCTAACAGGAAGTCAGATCACAGTAGTAAGATCTTTATCTTACTACTGCGATCTGACTTCCTGTTAGAATTTGGAGATTTGGAGGTGAATGATGATGAGTTAAGATGAGTTAACAATACATATTTGATTTTTGTTTTTTATCAGAATTTAGTGTCACTCTAAATTTACAGTCAGTTTTTTTTTACCATCTATGTCCCACTAGGGAGATTTCTTTTCACTTCCTATCCAGTGGACCCAGCAGAAAGTGAGAGAATAGCTTTTCAATTCAAGGGAAATGTACTCTTAACCACTTAAGCCCCGGACCAATATGCAGCCTAAAGACCCAAGGTGTTTTTACAGTTCGGGACTGCGTCGCTTTAACAGACAATTGCGCGGTCGTGCGACGTGGCTCCCAAACAAAATTGGCGTCCTTTTTTCCCCACAAATAGAGCTTTCTTTTGGTGGTATTTGATCACATCTGCGGTTTTTAGTTTTTGCGCTATAAACAAAAATAGAGCGACAATTTTGAAAAAAAAGCAATATTTTTTACTTTTTGCTGTAATAAATATCCCCCAAAAACATATATGAAAACATTTTTTTTCCTCAGTTTAGGCCGATACGTATTCTTCTACCTATTTTTAGTAAAAAAAATCGCAATAAGCGTTTATCGATTGGTTTGCGCAAAATTTATAGTGTTTACAAAATAGGGGATAGTTTTATTGCATTTTTTTTTTTTATTTTTTTTTTACTACTAATGGCGGCGATCAGCAATTTTTTTCGTGACTGCGACATTATGGCGGACACTTCGGACAATTTTGACACATTTTTGGGACCATTGTCATTTTCACAGCAAAAAATGCATTTAAATTGCATTCTTTATTGTGAAAATGACAGTTGCAGTTTGGGAGTTAACCACAGGTGGCGCTGTAGGAGTTAGGGTGCACCTAGTATGTGTTTACAACTGTTTGGGGGTGTGGCTGTAGGAATGACGTCATCGATCGTGTCTTCCCTATAAAGGGAATGACGCGATTGATGCGCCGCCATAGTGAAGGACGGGGAAGCCGTGTTTACACACGGCTCTCCTCGTTCTTCAGCTCCGGGGAGCGATCGCGACGGAGCGGCTATAAACAAATAGCCGTGCCGTGGTCCCGGATCGCTCCCCGAGCGGACCCGACCTCCGCATGTAGCGGGGGGGGTCCCGATCGGACCCCCCACCCGCTAATAGGCGAGGACGTACCTATACGCCCATGTGCCTGTACGTGCCATATTGTGGACGTATATGTACATGCGGTGGTCGGGAACTGGTTAAGGCCCGTACACACGGTCTGACTTTTTTCCAACAAACTTCAAAATCAGCAAGTTTTCAAATTAGTGTGTACGCTCCATCGGACAAACTTTTTCGGGTTTCATCGGACAAGAGTTCGGTCTGCAAACGGCAACAAAAGTCCGATGGTGCCTAGTCCGACCGTGTGTACAGCAAGCCATCGGACTTTTGTACAAAGTGCAAATACGCATGCTCAGAACCAATGTTAAAATCAACCAACAATAGCATAAGTTAACCACAGGGGTGCAGTAAAGAGCAGAAAAGAGCAGAAAAACCATGTGATGTTGGGAAAGTTTTAGAAAAGTTTGCAGAAAAGTCAGAGCGTGTGTATGCTATGGGTGTGACCGGACAACTCCCTTCGGACAAAAATACAAGGGAAAGTTTGTTTGATGTCCCACCGTGTGTACGAGGCTTTAGATAGTTGTCAATGGAACAAGTGTCCCCATTAGAAGATTTCAACTCTATTCCTGTTCTGGTGGCATCTCAAAGTTTTGAATTTACACTGACTTTCATCTTTGCTGACATGGGTGATCATCAGGACAGTTAGAGAGAGTATGTCTCCCTAATGGTGGCACAGACAACAGCAAAAATCTCATAGGGGTTCTAAGCCATTACCACTCTATTCAAATCTAAAAAAAAGGTTTGCCCTTTTTCTTAAAACAGCATGTGCTATGACTAATAGAAAAAGCAGCGTGACAACAATAAATGTAAATTATATGTACTGTGTAACAAGAATGCATTATATAACTTCCTGGCTTTTAAAGGCGCTGTAAACCCCAAGGTTTTTTCACCCTAATGCATTCTATGCCATTTTTTATCACTTGTATTGCAGTAAATGTAAACATCCTTGTGACAGACCTTTTCATGTGACAGGTACTCTTTATGGTGATATCTGGGGTCTATAAGACCCCTAAATCCCTCCTCTGCATTTTAAAGCTTTCAGTGTTTTTGAATGCTCTTGATTTTTTTTAAATGGCACAGATGACAACTGGGTAAACCGAAAGTGATGTAATTTCATTGCTTCCAGCTTTGTTTGGGTGTCTGACGTCCCCTCCCCCTGCTTGTAATAGCAATTGAGCGGCTGATTAGCCGTTCCGATTGCTATTACAAAAGAGCCAGCCACTGGGCAGCTGCAAGCATCGTCACGACACAACCACTTAAAGAATAATGACGTACCAGGCACATGACTGGTTGGCAAGTGGATATTCAATATTTACAGAAAATGTAAAGATGATGAATATTTGAAATTAATGTGCATGGTGCTGGTAAAAGAAATACAGGAAAATACAATTTAAAATGCAGGTGCATATATAGATCAAGTGTGCCTATATATGCACCTATATTGTAGTTTATTTAGTTATAAATAGTTAAAACCCATATCGGATCATGTTGGCACTATCTGTCTGGCTCTTAAGATTTTCCTTCACTTCCTGCCTTTAGAAAGAACAAGAAATAAATAAGAAATTCCCCAAAGGGTAATTTTAATCTTAGACAGTTGTCATTGAAATATTTGCTCACACTGGATGATTCCCCCCCCTATTGTAACAGTGACTGAGCGCAATGCTGCTGTGGCACAGTTTTTGGAACAAGGAGGTGCTAGCTTCTGTGAAGGCGGGGGCATCACAAAAGTCCTGCTGCTGGCCAGTTTTACATTACTGTATCACTTGCAATATCATTTTCTTCATAGAAACTTGCATATACGGTATTTAGTACATTTCAAGTTACAGTCACTCTCCATCATTTGGTTGATTACTTTTTCTGTAAAACATTTTTGCATCAACAGCAAAAGCAATTTTGCATCAGTGAGAACAGGGACAGCCTCTGCAAAAATTTTGCCAATTTACATCTGCAAGTCAAAGTGGGTCTGTTACAGTTTAATGAAAAAGCATGTGTTACTACTAAAGCTAACTGAATTTTTTTTTTTTCAAACTGAAAGAAATTATTTTGGGGAGCTGCTGCTCAAGTTTAAGATAAAAGCCAATTTCATAGCAACAATTCCACTGCCAGTGTATGCTGTCGCTGTCTGTGAAAACCCATACTATTCTCTAACACTATGTACAGATTTAGGACATCCTCAAAAATGTTCATCGTAATATTTGTTTATTTTTAGTGCTGACCTTGAAGCAGCATGAAAATACCCTTTCCCTGATGTACAATATTTTTATTGATTTTTTTTATTATTATTATAATATGATTAACATACCCTGGCTTCCCATGCCTTGCTTTGACAGCATATTGGCTATTATCCCTACAAATGGTGAGAATCTAACAAACAAAATGAGACTTCATAAGGATTATCTTTTGGGTTAGATTCAATTAATTTTGAGCAAGATTTGCCAAACCTTAGGCAATCGAACCCTAAAAAAAGTGAGCCCACTAAACTCTTTTTGGCTTCTAAGCTGCATCTTGAGTTCCTTATTTAACCTAAAGCCAAATAAACACTTATATCCCTAACAACAGGCAAACCATGACATTTTGGTAACAGCCCTGAGTAGCTGGAACTTTATTCTAAATCTAATCTGCTTTTGTCTTGCAACCATTTAGCTCAAGAAGTCCTTTTTAGTGTTCACATTATTCTTGTGTAGGAAAAATAAATGTTTACTAAACAGTTATAATGCATCTTTAGACGTAAGTTTTATTTTTTTATTTTTTATTAAGGATACAATTTACTAGATTAAATATGATATATATCATGTTTATTAATGACTTTGTTTTGCCTATACGGCTGGGTAAAGCATAGGTCTTTAACATAACATAATCATAATTAACTTTCTGTCAACATTTCATTGATCATCCACATAACAGTAAATGGTTCCATTGCTTTTGTAGTTGGTGAATTGCATTTTAAATGAGACAATATAAATTAGATATTCTTTTAACTAAACATGTCTCTGGGCATTGATAATGCTTTGCTGTCATTTATTTTTTGCAACCATCACAAAAAAAATCCTTAGAGAACTTGCTGGACATATCAGCATCAACATTGTAATTGCCTCAGGTATCTTTAGACCAGCTTGGGCGTGATTCTTATTCATGGCAAGCCTGCTATGCTAATTGAGACATGAAGTGCAATTTGTATTGAGTGTCTTGAAATAGCAGACCTAATCATGTTTCATAATTCTAATGATATTAATAATGATAATAATAACTGCGCAAATTTTGCATTTTAGGACCCCTTTCTCTTTTCCAGCATTTTTGTAATAAACAGACTTGCCTAAATTGTAGCTTCTCATGTTTCACTGTACAGCGACACAACACAGGTAACTTTTCAAAATCTTTCCAGACCTCAACTTCAATGTGTGTGCAGCTCTGTAATACTCCAATGGAAACGCCCATTAACAGTTGGACAAAGTGCAGACATACCTTTCGATGAAGTGAATTGAATTTGGGCCAACTTCTCTTAATTGAAAATAATTGATATGCAGTGTTTAACGCATTACATGGAGTAAGTTACACCATTAAGCTATATAATGCTGGAGATCCACTATTGATTTTGACATGTGCATAGAGGACACTTTGTACGTGTGAGTATATCTGGAATGTTTTACTCTCTGTCATTTCCTAAAAATGTTATGGTTTTATATGTAGTATCCTCCTTCATCCTTTGTCCTGCTGAGTTCCTGAGGATTAATTGAGGAGCCTAATTGTATATATAGTTCTGAAGACAGTTCTGTTTTTAATGATAGGCATTACTATAAAGTATATTATAGTTGGAGGTCCATCTTAGAGCATCAGTCCTTATTTATTTGGGTGTCAGTATTGGAGAATCTGAAGATTTATTCTTTGTTTATATGGTCGATTGTTTAGCAACCTTTTTCATCTCTCATTGTTTGTTTATTGTATAGCATCATTTCTATAACATAATGTTATTATAATGTTATTATATAGTATTTGTTTATTGAACATTAACAGTTCTGGGAAAGTGTAATATAAATGTTTGATGATGCGTGTTATTTCATTTATACTGTATATCACATATTTATATCTGTGAGTAGTAATAATAAAACAGCATTTGTATTGCACTACTGAGATAAAAAGCATAACAAATGTTATGAAAGGCTCTGGTTTGAATCATTTATCTGTTTTTGTTTAAGTGAATTAATTGTTAATAAACAGACAAACCAGAAACTAAGAAGTGCTTGTTGTCTATTCCCACCTACTTTGGGCCCCCTTTAAATGTTTGCATAAAAATGTGCTGTGAATGCTACCCTAACTTACAAGTACAGTGCATACTAATTATTCGTTGTGGTGCACTGCAGCTAAGGTCGATACTACAGATTTGGTTGTTGTTGTTTTTTTGTCACTTAAAGGGTATGGGCTACCTTAATGCATTGCACATTCATGTGCGTAATGCCACATGCTAATGCACATGATAATGCACTGCAGTGGAAAGAACAATGTTAAAGGGGTCTTGAGTGAGTGAGTGAGTGAGTGAGTGAGTGAGTGAGTGAGTGAGAAACTTATATAGCACAACGCCTGCGAACTGAATCGCCTCTGGGCACTTGGATCATTTTCATAGGTCCAAACCGATCGTGTGTGGGCGCCATCGGTTATTTATCCATCGGTTAAATAAAAGCCAACTTGTTTTAAATTTAACCGATGGATTCCTAACCAATAGAAAAAAACGATCGTTAGTAGGCACAACCATTAAAAATTAAAAATCCATGCATGCGCAGACTAAATTAGGGGACAGGAGCGCTTGTTCTGGTAAAACTAGCGTTCCTAATGAAGATGGCACATTCATCACGCTGTAACAGACAGAAAAGAGCGAATTGTCTTTTACCAACACAAAATCATCTAAAGCAGCCCCAAGGGTGGCGTCATTGGATTTGACCTTCCCCTTTATAGTGTCGTCGTACGCGTTCTGACACGATCGTTTTTTTAACTGATGGTGTGTAGGCGCGACTGACCATAAGTCAGCTTCATCGGTTAACCGATGGAAAAATCCATCAGACCGTTCTCATCGGATGGACCGATCGTGTGTACAGGGCATTAGTGATTACTTTTTATCTGAAAATTTAAAAAGTTATGTAAAGTTTAACACATTTTTAAGAAGATGTTTTGAAGGTTACATAGCTATTAGTAAATAACATTTGAAAAACGTTCATGGGTAGACTAAACACTTATTAGAAAAAGATAGGGAAGTGCTTTGTTTAATTATTTGTTTTGTAAGTCAAAAAGTTGATACGTCAAAAGACATTACCCCTCAATCTTCTGAGGGTGGGTTATAATTGTTCTAGATGGATTTATTCAAGGGAATTTATTTGGTAGTGGGGTGGTATTATTAAACTTCTAACTAAATGTATGAATGCCATGTCAGAATAGATTCCGAAAATGCTTTGAATTTCTATTCATACACACTTGTGATATTAGTTCTAGCTATCAGTGATAATAAGTACTGCAAAGGAATATAATTGTCTAGCCCAGGAGTCTCTGTCTTCTTCTTGTCTAACGTAAGGATGATGTTAGGGCAATGCCATATCAAGAAGCACAAAAGAACGATGCCAAGAGGTGGAAAGGTTTGTCAAAAAAGGTCCCTTTCACAAGACATATTACTTTTTTCGTTTCCTAGGAAAATAACCTTTTTGGCAGCTGTGTGATGGGCTGCTCTTCTCAGTGGTACAAATAACTGCTTTAAAAGATAAATATTAAAGTGCAGAATGTGTGGCAGTCTTGACTTACAAACAGGCTGACCCTTGAGTCAAGATGCAAAATCCAAACTGGTCTTTTTTTTTCCTTGTCATTCTTTCATGTATTAGTCACTTTGGGTCTCTAAGTTGGACTTATTCAATTATGTTTTCCTTCATTTGATTTGCTTGCATATTCAAGACAATTTTAACATTATATGCAATAACAAATAATCAAGCTGATAATCTGAAAGCCCCGACTTTCTTTCAGCCCTGGCTATTTTGTAACTACTAGGTTAAAAGTTGTTTAACACTATTTTTTCAGAGAAAGAAAATAACCTCTACTTGTCAGTTATGTACAACGTGGGGATTTCTAACATCTACTATTTGTAAAGCATACAGTATATAATTTATGCATATTCAATAGCTGATTAAGGATCATCTATGCAATGCATGTGTGTTCAATTTATGAGCCTTAAAAGCTCACATTCCACTCATTTCCTGCATTTACTGCCCAATTGCGGTGTGGGTGGAGTTTTCAGATTTTCTTGTAAAAAGACAAAGGGCCAGATTCAGGAAGCATTTACGTCGGCGTATCTCCAGATACGCCGCCGTAATTTCAAATGTGCGCCGTCGCATCTTTATGCCGATTCACAAAATGAGATACGTCCAAAAACATGGCTTCAGCCGTCCGACGTAACTTGCCTACGCCGGCGTATCGTGGGCGCATAGTTACGCTGGATGCATTCGGCGTTCCCATTATAAATATGCAAATGACCTAGATACGCCGATTCACAAACGTACTTGCGCCAGGCGTATTAATATACGCTGTTTATGTAAGGCGTTCGACCGGCGTAACTCTACCCCTCATAAAGCAGGGGTAAGTCATGTTAAGGTATGGACGTCGGAACGACCGTCAAAATTGATGTCGTTTACGTAAGTCGTACGTGAATAGGCCTGTGCGTAAGTTACGTTTACGTTGTAGGCAGTGTTCGATGTATCTTAGGCATTCTAGCCGACGTGATTTTGAGCATGCGCACTGGGATACGTCCACGGACGGCGCATGCGCTGTTTGTTCGGCCCCTCATTTACATGGGGTCACGGCTCATTGTAATACAACACACCCACTGCCTTGATAATTTGAATTAGGCGGGCTTATGCCGGCCCATTTACGCTACGCCGCCTCAACTTACGGAGCAAGTGCTTTGTGAATACTGCAATTGTCTCTCTAAGTTGCGGCGGCGTAGCATAAATAAGATACGCTACGCCCGCACAAAGATGCGTTCAGGTACGTGAATCTGGCCCAAAATGTGCTGAGAATGGTAATAAGTCAACTACATGAGCAGGATATTATATTTCTGAGATTAGGAGGAAACACATACATAATATTTATATAATGTTCAGTGCTAAACTATCTTATGAAAAAGATTAAAGTTTAAAATTTAAATAAAAAGGCATGCATTTGCATGCTGATACATGAAGGTGCAACCATGTGAATGGTGAGTGGATTGAAAGTTCTGGGGGATGAACCCCTGAAAATTTGTCTCTAAAAAAGTCTCTAAACGGAGGCTGTAAAGGGAGCGAGGCTGCTTCAGGTGTGAGCTACGGAAACCTGATCACTGTGAACAAAAGAAAGGCAAAAGGAGGAGAGAGAAGCATCAAGCCAATCCTTTAAGCAGCTTAGGAATTTATTCAGTATATAAATATAAAACAACACTAAAAACTTGTGTGAAAAATGTTGGAGCACTTGCAGAGTGCTAGAGCGGGTGGGAACTTCCACATGCAGTGTCACAGGAGCAGAGGAGGGCTGCCGGAAAAATCTCTATTGAGGGATCCACAAGCACCGTGTTCTGATGAAGAAGGCGAGGCTGTGCCTTCAAAACGCGTTCTGATTGGCCAGACAGCGTGTGGGCGGCTCCCCAGTTTGCAGCCCTGGACCAATCCCACACAGAGACACAGCCGACGGCTCCATGAGGCTTTTCGAGGCTCCAGCTGTGCCTAACACACAGCACTTGTGAATCCCTTAATAGAGACTTTGCGGCGGCCCTCCTGTGCTCCTGTGACATTGCATGTGGAAGTTCCCACCCGCTCTAGCACTCTGCAAGTGCTCAAACATTTTTCACGCAAGTTTTTAGTGTTATTTTATACTTACATACTGAATAAATTCCTAAGCTGTTTAAAGGATTGGCTTGGCGCTTCTCTCTCCTCCTTTTATTGTATTTGTGAGGAAGTTCTCAACACTATCTGTACAGCAGGATATAGTTAGTTGAATTTGCAGTTACTTATTCTGCAAAAATGTTATTATTGTGTGGATAGGACCTACTAGCCTACTCCAGCTTGTTATTGCGCCCCCCCCCAATTTAAGGTACCATCCCAATGGTGTGTGGCCTAGTATGATTTGAGGGGGTGCACGTTCACTGCCTCCCCCACACTATTTTCTGGCCCACCAGACTGCATGTCTTGATAAGGTTTTATTATCATTTTTATGGTGCCTAGTTGCCTTTCTTTCAAATGGTGTAAGTGCTTTACTGGCAAGAGAAAGGTGTTTGTTTTTGGTTTGTTTACAAACAGCAATCAGCCAGGGATCTGTCATTTTGTGGTAGTAGTAGTAGTAGTATATTATAATTGAACACATATTGAAAGAAATTACTGTGCACAGTATTTCACATTTTTATTCATTGACATTTTGTTGCTAAACTGTGCAGACAAAGAAGGAAAGGCTGCACTAGTTGTTATTGATCAAAATGTCAATCATATGGCTAATTCCTGTAGTTTCAAGCCTGCAAACCTGGCTTTTAAACATTTAATTATCTAGTTTTTAAGCACATCAAACTCTGGAGGAAGGGATCAGGGATTAAACTGTAAAATGCCATCACACTTTATCACAGTTTTGCTGACAATATCGCTTAACACTCGGATTGTTAATTTAGTTACCAAACACAACAAATAGAATCAAACACAACTAGAATGGCACTGTGTAGAATATTGACTCTATAAGAAAGGAGCAAGAGTCACAACCGGTATCCCTCATGCTTATTGGAATACAAGTTGCTGTGTGTAGTTGCCAGTTAGTCAGCCACCACATCCTTGGTTCTCAAAATAGAATGCTGTCTTAATAGCCAGGTGCTGCATGAGGTTTTAAAATGCAAGCAAAGCTGAAAATCTTTACCACCACTTTGCTAACCAAATCCAAGCGGATACTAAAGCTCTCAACGATTCAAAATATTTGAACTGGGGTAGGGAGAGATGGTAGTATTAAGAAAAGAATATTATACCATGGAGGATACTTATAAGAAATTAAAAGGGGGCCCCACACAACGAATGGTGAAAACATTACAGAGGTAGATTAAAGTAATTTTAAAGGCTGAAGGTTTTTTTACCTTCATGCATTCTATGTAGGTAAAAAACCTTCTCTGTGTAGCAGCCCCCTATACTTACCTGAGCCTGATCTTCCTCCAGCGATGTGCAAGAGAGCCTCAGCTCTCTGGGGACTTTCTCTCCTCACTGGCTAATCACAGTCAGTGAGCCAATGAGAAAAGAGAGGGGGCAAGGTCGAGCTGTGTCTATGTGTGTGAATGGACATGCAGAGCCACAGCTCTGGAGCGAGCCTGCTTGGGTGTCCCCATTGAACGCTGCTCACTGTGGGGGCACTTGGCAGGAGGTAGGGGCCAGGAGCATGGGCAGGGGGCCCGAGAATAGGAGGATCAGGGCTGTTGTGTGCAAAATCACTGTACAGAGCAGGTAAGTATAACAGGTTTGTTATTTAAAAAAAAATGTTGACTTTAACCACTAGCCGACCAGCCACCGTCATTATACGGCGGCAGGTCGGCTCTCCTGGGCGAAAGCCCGTAGCTATACGTCCTATCGTATAGCCGCCACTAGGGGGCGCGCGCGCGCGCCCCCCGCTCGCCCCCGACTCCCGTGCGTGTGCCCGGCGGGCGCGATCGCCGCCGGGCACACGCGATCGCTCGTTACAGAGCGGGGACCGGGAGCTGTGTGTGTAAACACACAGCTCCCGGTCCTGTCAGCAGGGGAAATGCTGATTTTCTGTTCATACAATGTATGAACAGAAGATCAGTGTTTCCCCTAGTACGGCCACCCCCCCCCACAGTAAGAACACACAAGGGACATACTTAACCCCTTCCCCGCCCCCTAGTGTTAACCCCTTCACTGCCAGTGGCATTTTTATAGTAATCTAATGCATTTTTATAGCACTTATCGCTATAAAAATGCCAATGGTCCCAAAAATTTGTCAAAAGTGTCCGAAGTGTCCGCCATAATGTCGCAGTAACGAAAAAAAATCGCTGATCACCGCCATTAATAGTAAAAAAAATATATTAATAAAAATGCCATAAAAATACCCCCTATTTTGTAAACGCTATAACTTTTGCGCAAACCAATCAATAAACGCTTATTGCGATTTTTTTTAACGAAAAATATGTAGAAGAATACGTATCGGCCTAAACTAAGGAAAAAAAATTTTTTTTATATATTTTTGGGGGATATTTATTACAGCAAAATGTAAAAAATATTATTTTTTTTCAAAATTGTCGCTCTATTTTTGTTTATGGCGCAAAAAATAAAAACCGCAGAGGTGATCAAATACCACCAAAAGAAAGCTCTATTTGTGGGAAAAAAAGGACGCCAATTTTGTTTGGGAGCCACGTCGCACGACCGCGCAATTGTCAGTTAAAGCGTCGCAGTCCCGAATCGCAAAAAGTGCTCTGGTCTTTGACCAGCAATATGGTCCGGGGGTTAAGTAGTTAATATCATTTAAAACAGGTAAAAAGTGCATATTAATTAAGAGGAAGCAGGGTACTTGATACCTGAAGCGCCTATAATCCCAGTCATATACTATATTCCCAAGATTTATAAGTCAAGAGACGCTCCCAGGAAGGCCTATTGTGAGTGGGGTACAGTCACTCTCTGCTAAGGTAGGGAAGTACTAGAGAGGCTTTTACAGTCATTAGTAGTCACCAACAAATCATACCTGAGAAATAGTAAAAAAAAATATTCTGATGTTGGAGATACCAACTCCAGGAAGGTAATGTCCACACGGTATTTGTAATATTACAATTGTAATAGATGATACATTAGCGTTAGATCTTCCTATAGAACTACAAGTGAAGGAATGACTACTTATCCGTTTGTAGGTATCTTCATGCAGGAGATGGAATGTCCATGGTGCAAGGTGTTCAAGGCATGAAGGTAGTTCCCAGCAATGCTGTTGTTGTAGAGGATGTCTTAGCAGCAAAGTAGTAGTTGTTTCCCCCGAGTGGTGTTCTGGCAAAGGGAGCAAAGGCTGCTGCATGTGTAAGGTAAAATCAAAAGGATAAGTGCATCCTCACATGTAGTGCACAAGTGGATGCACAGTGATATTGCGTATGCCACGTCCTAAACGAAATTTTAAAGAGAAAATTACCTAGGGGCTAGTCATGGACTTTAACGGCATAGTAGGTTGGTAAATTTTTGTAATAAATTATCTTTTATATATAAATCCCGCATGTGTAAGGTAGCTGAGCTACAGCTGACAAGCTTCGGCTGACAATAATAGAACAAGGCTTGGAAGCCAAGTGAATGCCTTTATAGGGAGCAGAGGAGTAGTCCAGGTGCAGTGCATAAGCACTGATTCAAGCAAAGCGCCGCGTGCGGTGCACTTCCACGTTCCAGGCTGGAACGCATCACGGCCTATTTTGAAAAAGCAACAGCCAGCGAAAGTGGCTGTTACACCAGTGCAGGGACCAGAAGAACCAGCCTCAGAGAGAAGAGGAGGAGGAGAACACTATTGCCAATAAACGTGCCTCGGCCAAATATATTCCAAGTACGTTGTGAGTGTATTTATTTATTAAAGGTAAATTGGGTATTGAAGGAGGGATAGATGCAGCCTACATTTCCATGGCCTGAGAGGTCAAAAGAATATAGCCCGAGCAGGATGGACATGTGGCTGCCCCCCGAACAGCTATAATATTTATTTATTAATAAAAAAAAGTCATGTCCCTTTAAGAAAAATGTACAATAGGTCAGGCAGGTAGAGAATTTTATTGATCCAACCAGGAAGGTTCAAAAGGTCAAATGACCAGTGGGAACATTCTGCAAGTGGGGCAAGGCTATATAAAGGGGTCCTCTGTGGGGATCTCCTCACAGCTGGTCAGATTACAGCAACAAGCTCCCCAACCCCCCTCACCCTTGTTGCAGGCACTTTATGTGGTTTTGTCACCCTATGTTAAAAGGGGGGACTTGTTTTTTTTATATACGGTATTGCTCGAGTCCTGACGACTGAGCTGTTTATATTTATTATTTACAAGTGAGAATTTTATGAATTAATAAAACTATTGAATGGATTTAAGTTATTTACAGTTTACACTAATAAACGTCCCAATTGGGTATTGAAGGAGGGATCGGTGCGGCCTACATTTCAATGCTTTTTAATGATATAATTCCTCAAATGAATTAAAATGTATTTTCGTAAAAGAAAATCGCACTCACAAGTGCGTCAATTTTTTTACTTGCAACTTTTATTTACAATCAATTGATTTTTTTTTATATTACATAAACAGTAGGCTTTTGGAAATGTTTAGATTCGTAACTATTGGTCTCCTAGACTACTGAGGTTTTTATTGTTGTCTTTATCCCTGCTGGGTAGAATGCGAAGGGTTAGAACTTCTGTAAGTTTTGTTTATTTATTTATTTATAAATAAAAATGCATTGATAAATTAAAACTTGAGTTTTGACTCTTACCCAGTCGGAAAAAAAAAAGACTGGGCTGGAGTTGGACTTTTAGTGATATTTCAAGTGGACTTTGATTGAACCCCCATACAAGGGCAGTCTGTAGCCTGCAGTACATCATTTTGTACAGTAAATTCTAAAATATATATATATATTACCCACTACTATATTACTTTATATAATATAAACAAAACATTGCATATTACAGTTCTCATATTTTATGTTATTACACAGCAATTAAAATCAATATGGATTACATCTATTGAATACAGACATTTAAAAACTGAGCCAGTTTCATTTACTACTAGCAGACTATAAATAATGATTTTACATTGATTTTTCAATGTGTAGAGTATAACGTATACCTCTGAGTAGTTAAAATCCAAGAGTAGCATATTGTCAAAAAAAGTGTGTTGGTAATGCATTAGTAAACATATTTTTGAAGCGACAGAAGTAATAAAAAAGCACAGGAATATATAATACTGTAACAGAGCCAATTTAAAACAGCTTGACAAAAAGATGAATAGTAAATGCTACTTTCTTACTGGTGTACAACAATTATCAGGTGCTCTACAACATTGTTTTTCATAAGGCATTGATATAAATGTACACAGTTGTCTAGATAATGCTTACATCATTTATAAACAGTTTACTGGGAACATGTATCTCTAGCGGCATTTATTAATTCAATACAGTACCATACAGTACAAATGTACTTACTACCACAACCATTTTGGCAGGGCTTGTAGAATATTTGAGATATAGTACACAGACAGAATAAATTACCTGTTTGAATTTAATATTTAATATATATTGAATTTCATAACTTATACTTATCCATAGGAAGATTTTATCTGGTTTTGCAAAGATACTATTTTTGGGAATATACATGCTATAAAAGAACAAAAGAAAAGTGGGTTTCACCGCATCCAATTCACATGACATGTGAATGTGACCGGCTCTCAATTGAGTCGGTTCACTGATGTCTGGGGAGGCCATGGTGAGGTTTCCAAAAGGGCCCTGTGAGTTTTTTGGTCCAGTTCAGGTGTGAATTCAGGGAAAAATACGGACCAGAATCACACCTGAACCAGTGAACAGAAATGCACCTGCCCCAGGTTGAAAAACGCGTCCACACATATGTGAACTCGGCCTTAAGGCTGGATTCCAACTTACGTGTTAAGACATTCATTTATTTTGAATAGTCTGCCAATTTGTAATAATAGTCAACACTGGAATCTCTGTTGCCTTGGGGTCATTGGGGTGCCACTAAAATGAATTACTCTTCAGCACACTGATGCACATATGTGCTACCACAGCACAACAATGTGAACCCCCCAGCTAGATAATTCTTTATTGGGAAAAGAAGGTTGCTATTGCTAAACTTTTCATTTGCAAATTCTAGCAATTATTTTGATCCAAAGGCTTTAACATTTCAAGACTTCCAGTTCTCATACACCAGTTGCATTTTTTATTTAGGTGAGTGACTCGGCAAGTTTTGAAGTCACAGACAGCCTGACAACTAGCATGATCAGAAATAGGTAGGCAATAAAGAGCACATATTTGTGTTCATTCAGATTTTCCTGTTTTTACTTAAAATGTCAAGCTAAAGTTACTGCCCTCCCCAAGCTTCTCTGGTCCAATCTTTAACAGACTTGGCTATGCACACATTGTCAAATTTTACATCTCTAGAGCTTTGAGGGAAGATACTAACTGTAGTCTGTTCAGGCATCTGATGTTATAGTGTGTATTCTGTACCTGCTTTCAATATGCAGGATGAGAAACAGATGGTGCACTCATTACCTTACAATGTCTGCTTTCCACTTTTGCATATTTGAATTATCTAAGTAGTCTAAAAATATGAAATATCAAATTAGGCAACATGATCAGTACTTTATATAACATCAGTGCTGTCTGAATGGACTCACAGAGGAGATGTAGAATGATGGAAGAGAATTCCACTTTGGGCTGACTCCCAGAACTTCATAGCAGCCACGTGGGTTGTAAAGTTGGTAAATGAATTCCAACATTACACTACCAATGAGAAAAGTCCCATGCCTTTTCTTCAGCAAAGTTTTTATTTTAATGTCACCCTTAAAATAATTACTGATGCGACTTTCACCAATTTTACTTGCTTGCTCTCCCTCTTTTTGAATACCTCCTGGGTGTCTTTTGTTTATGGTTTTGTTTGTGGTTTACTGTTAACTGAGGCATATATATATATATATATATATATATATATATATATATATATATATATATATATATATATATATATATATATATATACATACATACTTCTTTTTAAAAGGCCTTTCCTGACCATTTTTATTAAAATAGAATTCATAAAGCAAAAAAATGAGTTTCTCTCGCAGGGGTTTTCAGAATGTATCCTCCATCCAAAGAACAAACAACATTCAGCCTCCTGTCATTTAGTCTGGTCCCACAGACCCTTGCTGCTCTGGCACTCCTGGACAGAGACCTCCTTTTTCTGCTGGGGTGAAGCCCCAAACCCTAGTCAGGTCTCTTGGAAGCCCAGCACACACTTACTCAAATAGTGATGGTAGTTTTTATGCCTGGTTTACACCTATGCATTTTTAGTGCATTTTCAGTTTGGCAGAAACACACTGCAGCCCATTTAACATGGTTTCCTATAAGTCATGTTCACATCTGTGCATTTTATGGGAAGGGCCAGGAACTTGTTTCCTTGTTTTTGGTTCCATAGACTTCAGTGTATCAAAAAAAAAATATTGAAAAATGCAAAATGCATCTGGAATATGCAAACTGCAACCTGCATAGGTGTGAACTAGGCCTTAAATCACAGGCCCAGGGTTGGACCCAGGATTAGAGATTTTATCCCACCCAGATCTCTAAGAAATCTCCAGGCTCCAGGTTGTAGTGATGTAGTAGTGGAAGGATAGTTATTAATTAATTATTATAATGCAAGTTATTCCAGCAGCAACCCAGTTCTTCCAGAGAGATGCATTTATTGAGACATCGGAAAAGCCAACAGAGGTACAGACAAGATAGATGACAGGATACTTGAATATTTAGACCTTTTCAGAGAACCCAGTTTTTCCTGTCACATTTTAGCCAAAAAGAACCTTCCCTAATATATACCATTTCCCTCATGGGTGACAAGGAAAAGCAATTTGATTGACCAGTTTTATAAGGCCTATGATCTGCTTTTGTCCTTCTGGGTGACATATAATGCCTCTTAGCCGTGGAAAGCTGCAGTCATAAAAATCTCCAGAATTGACTTATTAGGTTGGCCCTCAAAGGCTGAGATGTCTTTTATTAAAATTAACATGGCCTGGTCAATATGTCATTACTGTGTGTGTGTGTGTGTGTGTGTGTGTGTGTGTGTGTGTGTTTATATATACATATAAAGAATATTCAACACAGGTTCCAAACCCGGTTTTACTAACTGATGAGGAAACTGAAAAGTCAGTTATCTCTGAATGACACAAGTTCCCTGGAGCAACTCAATCTGCCTGCAGCGCCTCAATTGTTTTATTTAATTGCCAATATTTATTAGTAGTTCATCAGTTTCAGATCTTAGTGAACCCTTTGGCAGATACAAGAAGTCTTAAATAAACCTCAAAACACCTATAGCTTTGTGCAAATTTTCTCCAATGGGGTTACTTAATGACATAATCCACTCATTACCAGGAGATACATACTTGTAATGAGACAAGCCCATTACCAAAACTCTATATGGTCATATTCCGCATTCAGTCCTCTAGGCATTAAAGTGTTCAATTGTGCAGTCCACCTAACCTCTTTCTGCTTTAACCTCAATTCCTTGTTACCTCCTCTTTTTAGACACAGGAATGTTACCTCACCATAAATCTGAGCTGAGCTGGTTTATGTCCACATTATCTAAAATGTCAAGAACCATCAATAACACATTTTTTTCCTTTAAACTGGCTAGATGGCTGCTTTTAATTACAGTATGTTTCATTTTATTAGATTTTTTTTTACATACAGTTCAATTATGAATCAGCACTTGAATTGGTGGTTCATGAAGGGCTAGTTGATAAACCTACAATCACATTTATAATTTATAACAATGGCCCATCCTGCTGCTTCTGTTTTAAAACTAGAAGCAATCAATGCTGTTAGCTTTAAAATATCCAGCCAAACATTTTTTTTAATAGTGAGGAGGATTAGAACCCCTGTTGGGACTATACAGATTTCCGTTCTCTTCACTTACTGTCCTGATGGCAACGGTTTAACAAAAAAAAAAGTGAGGAAAAATCTTCAAAAGCAATACAGACAGAATAAAATATGTTCTTTTCTGTAATGCAAGGAAGAATAGAAACTCCTTCAGCTTTTTAAATGTTAAAGTAAAGAAAGAAAGAGTGATCATTAAATATTATATATTAAACACAGAGATGTTAGTTGCATACAGTTTGCAAATCTTTTTGGCGCTAAAAATAGCACCTGCAAAATTCCAGTAAAGCGCATCTCCTGTCACTCCAGTGTGAAAGCCCAAATGCTTTCACACTGGAGCGGTGCGCTTGCGGGATGTTAAAAAAAAGGCCATTGTTCCTGTAATTTCTTCCCCTGCACTGACCTCTTACCCTGTTCTTCTTGCTTCTGATTGTCCCCTGGTGCCCCCCGATTGCAGCGCTGCTGGTTTTCCTTTCTCACCACAGGTACAGGGCATGTGTCAGGATGAAAAGTAGAGTAAGGGGCTAGTAAATATGTAATTTACTGACCTCTTCCTTTTTTTGAATGGACAGTGATCGATACTGAACACTCCTGTTTCCATTGATAACTGAGAATATTAAACTCAGTTTTGTTTACTATGTTTTGGTTTATGAATTTGTTGTTTATCATTTTGTCTTCAGTACAGCTAAGGTTACAGAGTGTCCTCAATTGCTTTATTTTTCTCAAAGGTGAGATGTCAGGGGTCTGTTTAGGCCCCTAATATCTCACCCAAAAAAAATGTAAAAAAAAAAACTATTTTAAAAATGTAAAAATAAATAACAAATTATAAAAAATATTTTTTTAAAGTATCAAAAAAAAAGTATTTAAAAAAGTTAAAAAAAAAAAAGGTAATTTAAAAAAATTGTAAGAACAAATTTTAAAGAACTGTCAAATAATGTTTTTTTTTAAAAAAAAAAAATGAAAAAAATTGTAAAAATAAAATAAAAAAAATATGGGCTAATTGACGCAAATTCTCTGGCCCATACAGCGTGAATAAGCTGTTTGTTTGTGTGTCAGGAGCTGTATATTACTTTCTGAGGATGCAGCACCTGTATAAACACAGCCGCAGGTCCTAATTTAATAAGTGTGCAGGTGTGGGTTAGTGTCCTTGAATGCACACTGTCAATGTTCAGATGCCATATACATGCATCCACACATCTGTCAAGTAAGGACCTGAGGCTGTGTTTGTACAGCTACTGCATTACCATAGTGTAACATAGGCTGCCTGTACACAGCAATAGCCGCATAAAAAAAAACTGCTTCACACTGTAAAGGCCACAACATCTATGTGAATAAGCCTCATTTACACACAAAACATTTCATTAACTCACAGTTATGTTATGTTTGTGTCCGTTAATAATGATTTTAGGGTATTCTTAAATAAATAATTATTTTAATTTGTTCGGGGAGGGGGCTGTCAGGTAAGCTGTATGGGATGCCATGATATCTAACAGCAGCCCTGCTTCTGGGTTCCAGGTGTTTGGCATCCTGATTTGTTCATTGGGGATGAAATCATCCCATGCACAGTGTACATTTAATAAAAGACTGTAGACAGGCAGGTAAATGTGTGTTATTGCAGAAAAAAAGGGGGAGATTTACTAAAACTGGAGCAATCAGGGGCAGCTGTGCATGGTAGCCAATCAGCTTCTAATTTCCACTTGTTCGATTAAGCTTTGACAATAAAACCTGGAAGCTGGTTAGTTACTAGGCAGAGCCACACAACATTTTGCATGCTCCAGCTTTAGTAAATCTCCCTAATTTTTTCCAAGTAAGGCCAGATTCACACTGAGTCGCGGCCGCATTAGCGCTAAAGCACCACTCATTTTAGCGGCGCTTTAGCGCTGTTTAAGTGTCACTTTTTGGCCACTAGTGGGGTGCTTTTACCCCCTCTAGTGGCCAAAGAAGGGGTTAAACACACCCGTGTTGAGACATTTATTTCAATGGGCAGGGCATTTTGGTAGCACTGTATACAACGCTCCCAAACCACCCCAAAGATGCTGCTTGCAGGACTTTTCCTAACATCCCTCAAGCGCACCACCCCAGTGAGAAAAGCCACACTGAAATTAATGGGAGGCGGTTTTCAGGCGTTATTTAGAGGCTATTTATAGTGCTAAAATGCCTGGAAACCCCCCCAGTGTAAAGCTGGCCTTAGGTTTAGTTCTAACAGTTATACCTCCCTCACTTAGTATACATGAGCTTCCTAGCAATGTGTTTTAAAATATATGTAACAAAAGTACACAAAAAAGCTGTCACTATTCCAATTCTTTGTTTTATTTAACATATTTATGCTCAGATTTTTTAAATGGTTACTGTGATTGTAAATATATATGCACTTTTACACTTATGTACAAATGTTTGGATTCAATTAAAAAAATTAAACATGCAAAAGCTGGACAGCCCTTAAAGTTTCATGATCCAAGCCCTGAGCTTTCTTCTCTAAAAAAAAAAAAAAAAATTCCATAGATCATCATTTATCCAATTTTGCAACCTTCCAAAGTTTTCGAAGGCAGTCCCAGCTGAATGCAATCAAAACGGAGGAGATACACTTAAAAAGAGTTGGACTTTCTGATTTGTGACGTTTGTAAGCAGATTAGAATAGATGAGAAGTATGAGCTATTACATTCTGAGGGCATTTTCTCTTTTTATAATAACAGGTATGCTTTGCATGACACACAATTGTACAAACACATTGATCTATGCATCGACTTACTTCAATAAATACCATTTCAGTGTCAAATTGCCTTAGATAAAAATAAACAAAATGTTGATTTCTTATTGTCTTTCCATCAGGATATTTTGCCGTGATGTTGGCAATAAATTATTAAGTGATGTTGTCTGCCTTGAGGTAGAACTGACTGTGTATTCCATTTTAAGCTGTAATCATTGAAGTTCTGCTTATCAGTATTCTTCCAGCCTCACTAGCTTTAAAAGGCTTAATGCAACCGTTGACAAATACACTGCTTTTCAGCATAAAAATATTTAGTAGCACACCAGTTTCAGCAGTCAGCCGTATTGTATCGGTAAAAAAAGCAACAGGATTACTACTAGCTGCTCCTGCAGGTCAGAATTGTAATAATAAAGATGTGCTTTCTATAATTAAAAAGCAACAACAATGTTCTTAAAATAAGAATTAATCAGATTACCACACATTCTTAGCACTACTAACTGAATTACTGCACACATTTTTCGTGACATGTCCCTGCCTATTTGTAGCCCATCAGGTTATCACTAATTTCCTTTAATCACACTCAACGCTTAAATATGTGAATAGTAGTTTGGGCATGTAATTTGAAGCAGAACATTTTTGTTGCACTTGGTTCTTTTATTTAGAGCACTCTCTGCAAAGAATGCAGCAGTATATTAGAGACAGTTCCATGTATTTATTGCTAGGCATGAAGCAGAATTCTGTTTACAGGCTGAAAGAAAGACTCGTAGAGAACAGGATATGAGACAAAAAGGTCTTTAGAATTATAAGAAAAGGAGTAATATTTGCTGTTAGGTGCACATAGGAGAAATAATCAAAACAAACTAACACTAATTCTAAGAGCTAATAATATGCATTTATTGAAAAATAAACTGACTCTTGAAAATAGATTATGTCAAGTGACCGGCATTATAATATGACATTTTTCACCGCTGGAAAAATCTTGTAAATAACAGATAAATTTGAGCTAAGGCTAAGCGCCTGCCTTATTAGCACTGACCCAGGAGTAAAAGGCAGATATGGATGGCTGTACTACTCAGTTTACAGTTACTGATGAGCTATTATTCAGGATACTTTGAGTGTCATTATGGTCCTTGAATGAAAGATGGAGAGAATAAGAGGAACTATACTACTCTAAAGAGAACTAAAAAGGTAAGTATAATCCTTTGGGTAAGGGCCGTAGGCTATAAGCTGTCAGCCTGGTGTCCAGTGTTTATTGCAGGACAATCAACAATTTTTTTATCAAAAATTCAGAACTAACAACACATTAAAGTTATTATAAATATCGCTGAACATTGTTTGTAAACCCTTTTTTAAAAGTCTATGGTATGTTTTCTACTTTATTAGCCCACTCTGGAAGAAGAATATTTGGACCCAATTCTTCAATGCTCAAGTGAAGGTACGCACACCCCTATGGTTACTTGCAAGTCATGTTTTTTTTTTCTCACAAATTACATTAAAAAAGCATTACAAAGTATAAAAACTTTGGTAACCTCCCTTACTCATATCTTGTTCACTGCCATGTTTTAATATGGATAACACTTTTTAAGTATCATCTTATAGTATTAATATGGGATAAGTGCCACATGAAAAAAGGTACCACATTCTAGAAACTATTAGAACCTAAAAATATTTTGAGGAAAATGGATGTTCTTGGTAGCGATCATAGACATCAGATACAACATATCAGTTAAAAACATACAACATTTTTAATACAAAAAAAAAGCTTAACAAGTCCAACACTCAAACTATCATGAATATAAATGCTCATAAAAGAGCATAAGCTCTAAACAACTGAGACGCTGTTCCTGTATAATATTACCAAAGTTACACATGTATCAGAAATTCCTTAAGTAACGATACTCAGAAACATGCAAATAGCTGCTGGTAGGCCGAAATTGGAGAAATAATCAAAACAAACTAACATTAATTTTATATTTAAGAGCTAAATATATGCATTTATGGGAAAATTAACTGCCTCTTGAAAATAGATTCTGTCGAGTGAATAGCATTATAAAATGAAATGTTTCACCGCTGGAAAAATCTTGTAAATAACAGATGAATTTGAGCTAAGGCTAAGCTTTTGCCTTATTAGCACTGACCCAGGAGTAAAAGGCAGTTATGGTTGGCTGTACCCTCTGGGGTAATACTCAGTTTACAGTTACTGATGAGCTATTATTCAGGATACTTTGAGTGTCCTTATGGTCCTTGAATGAAATAAGGAGAGAATAAGAGAAACTATGCTACTAAATGAGGTAAGTGTAATCCTTTGGAGAAGGGCCATAGACTGTCAGCTGAGTCAAGTAATTTTTTTTGGTAGCAATCATGGACATCAGATACAACACATATCAGTTAAAAACACACAAGGGCCCGGATTCACAGAGACTTACGCCGACGTATCTACTGATACGTCGTCGTAAGTCCAAATGAGCGCCGTCGTATCTATGCGCTGATTTTTTAAATGAGATACGCCTGATATTTGCCAAGATATGACCGACATAAGTCTCCTACGCGGTCGTATCTTGGGTGCATATTTACGCTGGCTGCTAGGGACGCTTCCGTTGATTTACGCGTTGAATATGTAAATGAGCGAGATATTCCGATTCACGAACGTACTTGCGCCCATCGCTGTAATCTACGTCGTTTACGTAAGCCGTTTTTCGGGCGTAAAGTTAAACCACCAAAAATCTGGTCTAAGTCGTTTAGGGTATGGATGTCGGAACTGCCGTCGGATTTTACGTTGTTTACGTAAGTCGTACGTGAATGGGGCTGGGCGTAGGTTACGTTCACGTCGAAAGCATTGAGCCGACGTATCTTAGGGAGTATTTGCGACGTGATTCTGAGCATGCGCACGCAAGCGCCGTTCGTTCGGCCATGCATTCACATGGGGTCACGCTTCATTATAATACTACACGCCCACTGCCTTGCTACTTTGAATTAGGCGGGCTTACGCCAGCCCATTTACGCTACGCCAACGTAACTTAGGGAGCAAGTGCTTTGTGAATACTGTATTTTCCTCTCTATTTTACGTCGGTGTAGCGCATATGAGCTGCGCTACGCCCACTTAAACATACACCGCTCTACCTGAATCTGTCCCAAGATGTTTATTACAAAAAAACTGCCTAAAAAGTGCAACACTCAAACTATCATGAATATAAATGCTCATGCAAGGGCATAAGTTCCCAACAACTGAGACGCTGTTCCTGTATTATAATATTACCAAAGTTGCACAGGTATCACAAATTCCATAAGTAGCAACACTCAGAAACATTCAAACAGTTGACATTAACAACATGTTTCATGGTATCCCCTGCTTCTTCAGGAGTATGGGTAGCAAAATGATCTGTATAACGCAAAACATAGACAGATAAAATACTGTATGTCACACAGACACAAGATACATATAGACAAACCATGAATTATATTCCTAAGACTGTAAGATCAGAGGCTACAGAATCTTACCTAGGGGTGGCGGGCAGAGCAACCAGGCAAGAAAAGCAGGGACAGAGGGCTAACACTCTCACCAGATGGACATGGGAGCAGCTTTAGCAGAGAAAAAGCTTAAGATTCATAAAGTCAAATATCACCAAGATGAAAACTAATATGGATAAAAAAGTACTGAAACAATTTCCACTGTGCATTTGAAACTACCTACCACCAAACAATTTAGATGGTAAATTTAAATGTGGACAGGACAGCAGGATCACAAAGCCTCAGGTTGCAGCATAAAGTAACACTGAGTGATCACAGATAAGAGTGACACGTGGACTCAAACTCAATCTCTATTATAATAAAAACAGTAAAGTCCAAAGAACACATCAAATGCCAACTATACCATTTATATTCCTTGCCACATGCAGTTGTATATGCAGTTATGTGGCAGTGGGGATTAGGGATATGCCGAACACCCCCAGGTTCAGTTCGCAGCAGAACATGCGAACAGGCAAAACATTTGTTCGAACACGCGAACACCGTTAAAGTCTATGGGACACGAACGTGAAAATTCAAAAGTGCTAATTTTAAAAGTTAATATGCAAGTTATTGTCATAAAAAATGTTTGGGGACCTGGGTCCTGCCCCAGGGGACATGAAGTAATGCAAAAAAATGTTTTAAAAGCGTCCGTTTTTTTGGGAGCAGTGATTTTAATAATGCTTAAAGTGAAGCAATACAAGTGAAATATTCCTTTAACCACTTCATTACTGGCCCATAGTCATTTGACATCCACAGATTGGATCTCCCATCCTGGGTGGATGTCATATTACGTCCTGGGCTTTGTGGGGGGGATATCTGAATGATGCCTGCAGCTAGATATCATTCTTTCATGCCGGCGATTCTGTGCATGATAAGAATGATCATAGCGGAAGTTCCACTGATTGATCGTTCTTATAGGCGGCGGGAGGGGACATCCCCGCATCCGGTGCTTCTCCGGGCTCTACCGTGCCATCAGGAGGCCCGGAGAATGAATCGTCCGGCGCCGGATGGGAAGCATAGAGATGACTGGTGGTCATCAGTCATCTCTATGATCGCCGGAGAACCGGGCGCAATGTGATGACGTCACAAACGGGTTCTCAGAAGTAAACAAAGCCGCGGTTGCGGCTAGTAAGCATGAGATCGGTGACATTTTTGTTCACAATCTTATGCTTACCAGCCTGGAGGAGAGATGTGTTAGAGTGCATGCAACAATTCTAGCACTAGACCTCCTCTGTAACTCTAAACTGGTAACATGTAAACATTTTCAAAGCGTCTGAGATTTTTAATTCCCGAAGTTTGGCGCCATTCCATTAGTGTGCGCAATTTTTAAACGTGACATGCTATTTACCCGGCGTAACATCATCTTTCATATTTTTCAAAGAAATTGGGCTAACTTTACTGTTTTGTTATTTTTTAATTCATGAAACCATTTTTTTCCCAAAAAAGGCGTTTGAAAAAGTATTGCGCAAATACTGTGCAAGAAAAAAAAAAAAGTTGCAATGATGGTCATTTTATTCCCTGGGGTGTCTGCTAAAAAAACATATATATAATGTTTGGGGGTTCTGAGTAATTTTCTAGCAAAAGAATGATGGTTTGTACATGTAGGAGAGAAGTGCCAGAATAAGCCAGGTATTGAGGTGGTATAAAAAGCCCTGTATTGAAGTGGTTACATTTCGTACCTTGGTTTAGTATAGTATGCCTGTAAGTGCATTTTTCTTGTGTCCGCAAACACTTTTTATGACAATAATTTTCATATAAGCCTTTAAAATTAGCACTTTTGATTTCTCCCATAGACTTTTAAAGGGTGTTCCGCGCCTTTCCAATTTGCCGCGAACACCCCAAATTGTTCGCTATTCGGCTAACAGGTGAACACAATCGTTCAACTCTAACATCGGGCTCATCCCTAGTAGGGATGTATGTGTAGCTGACATTTGATGCATACTTTGTATTTATGGGACCCCTTCTTCTCTTTTTTTACTATTATAGAGATTGAGTTTGAGGCCATTTATCACTTTTATATGTGGGCACCCAGTACTATTTTATGCATATCAGTCCTTGGTTGTGGTGGATACATACATTTTCTTATACAAGATGTAGGATATCTGTTGATTCAATCAGAAAACTTGCATCCTTGTAACTTCTTGACCTACAATTGAAATTTCAAACAATGGTGTCAACGTTCCCAGCTATCTTCTATGATCTACAAAATAATCCCCCTAATGGATAGGAGGAGAGGGAGAATTTTTCTGTAGTTTAGGGTGACATCACTATAGATATTGTAGAGTGGATGAGCATTGTCAACCCAGGGTAGGGAGTGTGTTTGGATAAATCACCAGATCCAAATAATGGGAAAAAGGTAGCCACCAAATCCAAGGGCTGGTAAGCTGCAATATAACAGACTTTTGCTTTTGGGATTAGGTGCGCTTTAACTCTTTTACTTCTACCGATGGATGCTGGGAGTGTGTGCACACTCCACAAGCTGGCTGTATGCTTTCTGGTGAAAGCTATTGGGTGGCTGTACACTCACCTGATCTGTGAACCCTGAAACTGTGCCCTACCCAGTGTGATCTTGCCTATTCTTCCTGGGCTCAGCTGTCCCTGTGGGCTGAGATCTGCATGGCGGATATTACCAAGTGGAGGGGAGAAAGACCAGTGAACATGCTTTTGCTGATCTCCCCTAGCTGGAAAGAATATAATGTCACTTTCTGCACTCAGTTAGCTTCAGTGGATGAGAGGTGAGCATACAAGAACATAAACACATCGGTCAGGTGTCACTACATATATAAATGTCACTTGCATTACACATGTTACATATTGCTGTGCACAGAATAAGGTCAACAATTCTAGGCCCATTATTCATGGTTAAAGGGGTTGTAAAGACAAAAATATTTTCCTCTTAAATTAAAGTCTGACAGTAGCTGATAAAGTAAAAAGTAATGTTTTGCATTATAACTAGTTTAATACCTGTTGAAATCGAGCTGTTCTATTCACCTCCAGCACTCCTGAATCGTTATTCTCACTGACTTCCTGGTTTGCGGTGTGCATTCATTCTTGCTACATCACGGCCTAATGGGAACTAAAGTTCCCATTAGGCTTAGCCTCCATGCCTGTGAGGGATAAGAGAGCATCTTCACGCAGGGCTGTAGTCATAGGGAGGGGGTGAGCACATTCTGCTTTCCACCATACAAAACAGCTCAGATGCTGGTGGAAAGCAAGAAGAGGAGAGACAGGAAATGGCATGTTCAAACCTGGATTACTATATTTTGGAGGTCAAAAGGAAAAACGAGGTAAGTGATATTTAAATGCTTTTGCTTACAGCAATCAATTGATCTAATAAAAAACGAACATTTAGTGTTCCTTTAACTCAAAAGTGATGACCTGTAGGGGCTTTTAAAATGTCGCCTATGAAAACTATAGGGTACCAAAGTTTGCCGCTGTGCAGTTTTAAAGTTTGGAATATCGGGTATCTATTTACTTGGTGCAATCTCATCTGGTACATTATACAAAAAATGGGTGATATAATGCATTTGTGTGCCATAAAAATAGTTTTAGTGTATTTTTTTACTGACAATTTGTGCTTGATAAACCCTTGTCCAAATATTGTGTGACATTAAAATGAAAAAAAGTGAAAAAAAAAACTGGGGGGAAAGAAAAATCCTATCAGGCCGCGTACAGACGAGCATACATGTATGATGAAACCGGTCCGCCGGACCGTTTTCACCGTACATGTATGCCTGGGGATTTCTGTATGGTGGCTGTACTCACCATCATACAGAAATCCGCTCGTAAACAATATGCGGGGCGTGTCCGCGCCGTCGTCGCCAGTTAAATGCTTCCACGCATGCGTCGAAGTCATTCGACGCATGCGAGGGATGGCGGGCGCTCAGACATGTATGGTAGGTCTGTACAGACGACCGGACATGTCCAAGCGGGCAGGATTTCAGCGGGCTGTTTTAAAACAAGTCCAGACATATTTGCCCGCTGGGAAAAGGCCCGGCGGGCAAATGTTTGGATTCCTGCCCGCTCGAGCCTACTCACGAGCGAACATGTCTGCTGAAACTGGTCCGCGGACCAGTTTCAGCAGACATGTTCGGTCGTCTGTACGGGGCCTAAGTCGCACATCTCTGTAAACCCTGTGTGAGTGTAACAGCCTCAGCCCAGGCCCCAATCAGGTCACGTTCCAACACATTTTGCTCCATCCCTGGAGCTTAGTCATGGGGATACAAAATGTAACTACTACTATTTATTTCTCCAGGTTGTCTACTTTCCAAAAATATGAAATGTTTGGGGCTTCTAACTAATTGTCCCCATCAGCATGTGGCCTGGTATGCTTACGGAGGGGGAACTCTCCCCCCCCTTTTCTGTGGTCTGCCAGGTTGCGTGCTCAGATAAGGGTCTGGTATGGATTTTTGGGGGGAGCCCCACACCATTTTTTTTAAATTTCGGCTTGGGGTTCCCCTTGAAATCCATACCAGACGGTCTGGTATGGATTTTGAGGGGGCCCCCTATGTCATTTAAAAAAAAATTGGCGCAGGACTCCCCTTAATATCCATACCAGACCTGAAGGGCCCCAATTTTTTTTTTAATTTTGGTTCTGGGTTTTACTTAATATTCATACCAGACCCAAAGGGCCAGGTAATGAACCCATGCCATTTTTTTCAATTAAAAAACAAGATAATACGGCGCTATTGTTTAGACCTGTGAAAAATATATGTGCGAAATATATCTCAAAAAGCTGAATACAACACTTATAAAAATAAATGTGAAATAAATAACAAAAAGAATGATCAAAGAATTGGATAAATGAATTGACAATATGGTATTCAATGTGACAAATCCAACCATAAAAATAAGTGAAGTGAAAAAGAAATAGTCCATAAAAAATCAATGCAATTAAGTCCAATTAAGGTGAGCATCTGTGATTAATCAGGAAAGGGATCCTCCACCAAAAAGGTCACCCAATGTGTGGGAAATGAAATCTCCTTACCAGAGAAAAAGACCGGGCTTTCAACGGTCTAATTCAGCATAAGGATGTTTAAAGTCTTCCTTGAAAAGACTATTCCGGACACTGCTATGAATCACCAGTATTGATAACTCCAAAAGATAGAATCCCATTCAAATCCGCTCCAGTTAAACATTGGTGTTCCAGCACTACACAGCCCAGACATGAACCGTGCCCGCGTTCCCCTGACCTTCCTAAAATGTCTACCGTAATCCGACCTCCCCAAGATGACGTGATCACGTCATCTTGGGGAGGTCGGATTACGGTAGACATTTTAGGAAGGTCAGGGGAACGCGGGCACGGTTCGTGTCTGGGCTGTGTAGTGCTGGAACACCAATGTTTAACTGGAGCGGATTTGAATGGGATTCTATCTTTTGGAGTTATCAATACTGGTGATTCATAGCAGTGTCCGGAATAGTCTTTTCAAGGAAGACTTTAAACATCCTTATGCTGAATTAGACCGTTGAAAGCCCGGTCTTTTTCTCTGGTAAGGAGATTTCATTTCCCACACATTGGGTGACCTTTTTGGTGGAGGATCCCTTTCCTGATTAATCACAGATGCTCACCTTAATTGGACTTAATTGCATTGATTTTTTATGGACTATTTCTTTTTCACTTCACTTATTTTTATGGTTGGATTTGTCACATTGAATACCATATTGTCAATTCATTTATCCAATTCTTTGATCATTCTTTTTGTTATTTATTTCACATTTATTTTTATAAGTGTTGTATTCAGCTTTTTGAGATATATTTCGCACATATATTTTTCACAGGTCTAAACAATAGCGCCGTATTATCTTGTTTTTTGTTTCTTTGTTTACTATGGTATTTTAGTAATTAATACTGGCAGCTTTTCACTGAAATTAATTTTTTCACTGTTAATTTATTTACACGATAGCGCAGTGTTTTTTTCTGTCTATACAGAGAAATCCCTTTCCACATTTTTTTCAATTACTTTTATCTGTATTGCCGAGACCCGACAATTCATTATAGCCACGAGTAGTTTTAAATTACTTTTTTTTCCTTTACAAATGTCATTTTGTGTAGGAACTGTTCTAATCACGGGAAAAATGTGCCACTTTACATGCATGCTATAGACACCCCCCAGGTACGAAATGTAAAGGAGTATTTCACTTTTATTGTTTCACTTAAAGCAATTATTAAAATCACTGCTCCCAAAAAAAGTCTGTTTTTAAAACTTTTTTTGCTTAGTTACATGTCCCCTGGGGCAGGACCCAGGTCCCCAAACACTTTTTATGAGAATACCATGCATTTAAGCTTTTAAAATTAGCACTTTTGATTTCTCCCATAGACTTTTAAAGGGTGTTCCGTGACTTTCGAATTTGCTGCGAACACCCCAAATTGTTCGCTATTCGGCGAACAGGCGAACACCCAATGTTCGAGTCGAACTTACGTCATCCCTAGTTACCATTTGTGTTTTATAATAACAATATTATACACATGCTGAAATTAGTTTGGCACTTAAGTCTCATCAAAGAGATACCACTAGTGTTTATGGACACAAAAAAAGACTTCCCTGTGGACTATAATGCAGTTTTAGTACTGAAGCAATTTTTAACCTTGAACTTTTTTGCTATTTACCAAATTAATTAAGTAGTTGTATTTGGCTATGCACAACTTCATATTGCACAATTTTCTCATTTATTGTTTATTCTTAGTAAGCCATCTTACCATTTAGGAGTCCAGACCAGCAAAAATGACAAGAGTGACATTTGCAAACTCATTTACACTCACATGAAATTAATACTATCCCTGCTTTAAGAAACTGTCTATATACTTCTTTTCTTATATTGTTTTACCTAATCACTATGGTAAAATGCTCAATAAATAGGTGGTTAAAAATGTTTATTGTACTGAACATATCCAAAGCATCATTTGCTGCAAAGAAACCAATGCCTTGGTGCCAAAGAATATAGGTATATGCGCAAGATAGGCAATCAGGTATGCATCTAAAGATAACATGCTGGCAGTGTTCTGCACATATGCATGTGAGAGCAGAACCCACTACCAGAACCAGAACCAAAGTAACTGTTTGACCCCTATTCTGACATATGCTAGTCATTATATTGGAACAGCTGCTCTAAGACCTTTTTAAGGTTTTCTACAGCATAATGAGAATAATAATAAAGTCAGCATATTGATAGTGATAGTAAAGAATTTACAGTGCTTGATATGCATATTTAGTCACTTTTGCAATGAATGAACTCACCCATTAGAGCCAAAAATGAATGAATTGTTTTCAAACAAAGCAATTTTTCAGTATAATGCCTCCTTAATTGCCAGTTAAATGTCTAAACAGAGACACAGTCAATAGCATAAGTGGTGCCAGTAATGACAATGCTGTTTAATGGAAGCAATTTTATTTTCTTTGTTATAATAAGATATATAAAATGTTGATTCTAAGTAAAAATATGTATTGTTTTTAAAATTGTATGTACCTTTTCTTTGATGTTCCAGCCATTAATATATAATTTCCAACGAATTCTCCATTTGATAATCTTTGAGGCCCCGTACACACGAGAGGATTATCCGCTGGAAACGGTCCTCCGGACCGTTCCCGCGGATAAATCCTCTGGCGGATTTTGATCTGATGGTTGTACTAACCATCAGATCGAAATCCACGTGGAATCCATCCGCGGTGATGTGTCGCGCCGTCGCCGCGATGATGACGCGGCAACGTGCGCGACGCTGGAAGGTAAAGTCTTCCCACGCATGCGTCAAATCATTACGGCGCATGCGAGGGAGGGGATCGGACGGATTGATCCGGTGAGTCTGTACAGACCACCGGATCAATCCGCTGGACAGGATTCCAGCGGATAGATTTCTTAGCATGCTAAGAAATTTTTATCCGCTGGAAATCCATCGGCCCGAAAAATATCCGCGGATAAATATCCGCTGGGCCGTACACACCACAGGATCTATCCGCTGGAACTGATCTGCGGATAAATCCCAGCGGATAGATCCGGTGGTGTGTACGAGGCCTCAGAGGTTTTCATTTGCTATTGGTGTCTCTTTCTAAAAAAAACTATAATGTAGTAAATATATTTCCTTTGTCCTTTCCAAGCTATAGCTTGTTTCCTGGTGGATGATGTGATTCTTACCAATGGCTGCTACACAATTACTTGGTGTACTCAAATAATACAATGGCTTTGAACTAGTAACAATATAAAGAACATAAGGAAACAGATAAGGAAGGGCTCCAGTGACAAGCCAATTCATTAGCATGGTACGACATGAACTTTACACAGGGGAGTAGGTTTGGTTCCATTGGAGTCACGG
Organism: Rana temporaria; assembly: GCF_905171775.1. Classification (NCBI taxonomy): domain Eukaryota; kingdom Metazoa; phylum Chordata; class Amphibia; order Anura; family Ranidae; genus Rana; species Rana temporaria. The sequence continues at coordinate 281,374,757 of NC_053492.1, read as the reverse complement.
TTGCCAAAGGAGGAGTGCTTTTTCCATATGTACCTTTACTGGAGGCCATCATGAGCTTCTGGGAACAGTGTTTATGAACTAGGGCAAGGGTATCAAGATGGGGGGTTGAGGGTTTTTCCAAGATCTTGTGATGCTAAGCCTAGCTGCCAGGAGAATGTGAGTAATTGACTTCCTAGCGAAAGATTTAATAGTTTCATTGTTTAGGTTTAATAGCGCTAGGTCCAGGGTTGGAGGAACATCAATTTGCGTAAGTGCAGATATTATTTAAAATTCTGGTCTATCGGATATTTTTGGGCAATGACCAAAAATATAAATAATGTCACCTGGTTTCCTGCACTTCCTCCAGCAAAGAGGGGAGAACTATTTACTGAAGTGCACTTTTCTGGTGGGGGTAAAATACCATCTAAGGCATTATTTTGTAATTTGTTTAAAGTGGATGTAAACCCACTCTCATCCTTTCTAAACTACTGCCATAGTGCTAATCTATAAGGATATACTGTACATGCCTCCTGCATGTATCCTAACCTGTCAAATGTTTCCACTCTGTCTGTTAGAGGAACTGAAAAACTGGAGATTCTGTGGGTGGATCTGTTGTCTGGAGCTCGGTGAGTGGAGTTGTGATGTCAGTAGACTCCCCGCCCTCCTCTACACTTCCCTTGTCAACATTTTTTCCTATGTATTCCTTACACCAAATTCTGTTATGATCACTAACATCCAGTCAAAATCCAGAAAAGTAACCACATGACTTCAGAAAAGGAGTGGGGGTGGAAATAATAATGCCTGTCTCCAGGCTAGTGCATGAAATATGTAAATATGTAAATAACATGTCACTCACAGCAAGGGGGCGGAACGGACTGAGGTTTTTCTCTGTAAGTCACTGAACAATAAAAGAGGATTGCTCAGAGCAATGTGGCAGGACTGGGCACAGATGATAGAAAATCGTATACTCTACATTGTGACAGCAAAAAAAATAAAAAAAATGGGTTTACATCCACTTTAAGTAAGACTCAGAAACAGGAATAATATAAAGACGTACCTTTAAGGGCCAGATTCACGTACCTGCGGCGCAGCGTAACGTAACCCGTTTACGTTACACCACCGCAAGTTTTAAGTCTAAGTGCCCGATCCACAAAGCACTTACCTGTAAACTTGCGGCGGTGTATCGTAAACACGTCCGGCGCAAGGTGGCCCAATTCAAATGGGGCGGGTACTATTTAAATTAGGCGCTCTCCCGTGCCGGACATACTGCGCATGCTCCGGTCACAAGTTTCCCGACGTGCTTTGCGCGAAATTACGACGCGCCGACGTGTTGAGAATCGCGACGTGCGTAACGTACTTACGCCGGGAAAACAAAAAAATTCAAAAGCGACGTGGGAAAGACGGGCATACTTTAACATGGTGGAATAATTTTACACCATGTTAATAGCAGCCCTATCTTTGCGACGGGAATCTAAAACTTGCGACGACGTAACGACGGAAAAACCTTTGTGGATCGCCGTAACTGCTAATTTGCATACCCGACGCTGGTTTACGACGCGGTACTGCGGCGGCCGCGGTACTGCATCCTAAGATCCGACAGTGTAAAACAATTACACCTGTCGGATCTTAGGGCTATCTATGCATACTTATTCTATGAATCAGTCGCATACATACTCTGAGAGATACGACGGAGTATCTGAGATACTCCGTCGTATCTCCCTTGTGAATCTGGCCCTATGTCTTTAACCGTCATCCTAGATTTTTTACTGTATATTGAAAATATAGATGCATGCCCTTCCACCATCCTTTAAAGCTGGACATACACAGCACTACTCTATTTGGCAAACTTCAAAAGAGCCTGGTAGAAAATGATCAAATCAACAGTGGCTGCACCCTATTAGATGCAGTCACTGTTTGGGTTGTCAGCTCTCTGAATACAATAGCCAGCAGGGAAGATTCTTCCATGCAAGCTGTTAAGTGTGAACCCATTAGATTTACTGTATTCATGCATGTATGACTAGCGATAGGAATTTCTACTCCTTTGGAAATTTCCTAATAGCTGTTTCAAATCATATTAGCTTCAACAACAATCTTTTGAGGTCCTTTGAAATCTGTTCCAATAATGCCAAATTGAAAGTCAATATAATTCTGTCCTGAAGATCTATAAATCAAATTTGTATGTATTCTTTTTTTTTATATGCAAGACAGATCAACCCATAAGACAGTACAACTACCACCCGAATTGACTAAAACACCTGACTCAGTGTGGCCGATTACTAAAATGTATTGTGAATTTTCATTTTATGTAGTAATTTGCACTTAGCTTAGTGGATGAAATTAAGCTGTGCTAAATTATATCATCTAATCACATGCAAGCAAAAATCCTGTATTTTTTATTTTTCTTAGTTTTTTTGCAAAATAAAATGTCACTGTATTTACATTTCTCTTGGAAAGTTAACATGTTCTACTCCTTTAATAAATCAGCCACACTGATTGGTAAAACCGTCTCTTACTATGGTGGGTGTTAGTGACCACCTTAACTGATTTACTCACTATAGTTAAGGCAAAGTAAAATGTGGTGTGTATTGCCTGACTGTCACTGTTTATTATTAGTCTATTTATTATTATGACTATGATTAGGCTAATTTGTTTTGTGGCCTATCTGCAGTCAAATTTCTCAGGATGCAATCAAAGACAAGTTTCTCTACAGCTATAATTACATAATGGCTTACCCGTCCAATATCATGCAGGGGAGTAACAAACAAAAAGGGGACAATTAGGGTCAATGATAGCATAAATGATTAAATCCTGCAGGTATTTATTTTTTAAATCAATCAAATGACTCAGAAGGAAAATGAATAAATCAATAGGTAGTATGAATTCTTCTTAACACTCATATCTTTCTTTTTTATTATTGGACTAAGTAAAGATCGTCAAAACAGTTTTAATTACATTTGCAAGGATTTATCCTGTTATATGATCAGTAGTAAGGTTTTCATATTTCACATAATAATTTTTAAGCAGAAGAGCCTTGAAGTAATTGACAGCTCTTAAAATGATAATGTAATAATCTTTGAACATGTTGTAAAGTTTTTTTTTTTCTTTTCACTTTTACACATTTTAGCCATTAGAATTACAGATTTGTGTTGTTAACCTGATACATAATAATAAAAGTGCAGCGCAAATAAAGTCCTTGACTGAAGAATCAAGAATTAAGATGACACCCAGTGAGATAGCAAAAATCTTCGGCAAATGTGATGATATCCTCCACCAGTATAAGAAGTGCCTCCTTACCAGATGAGTTGGACCATATGTTTTCACAAGTGGTCAAAGACAGCTTTAGCTAGATTCAGGATGGCGAGCGCATACTTGCGGCGGCGTAGCTTAAGGCATTTAAGCTACGCCACCGTAAGTTAGCGAGGCAAGTACATGATTCACAATGTACTTGCCTGCTAGGTTACGGCGGCGTAGCCTAAAGCGGGCGGGCGTAAGGGCGCCTAATTCAAATTTGTCTGAGGGGGCGTGTTTTATGATAATGAGGCTTGACCCGACGTGATTGACGTTTTTTTTAACTGCGCATGCGCCGTGCGCCTACATTTCCCAGTGTGCATTGCGGCTAAGTCCGCTGCACGGGCCTATTGATTTTGACGTGGACGTAAACAACGTAAATCCCTATTCAAGGACGACTTACGCAAAAAAACTAACGTAAAAAAAATTAATTTTGACGTGGGAACGGTGGCCATATTTAACATTACTATTCCATCTATTTGATGGAATAACTTTAGGCCTGCTAATGCGTTACGTATACGGCATATCTGTACTGCGTCGGCCGGGCGTACGTTCGTGAATAGGTGTATCTACTGATTTACATATTCTACGCCGACCGCAATGGAAGCGCCACCTAGCGGCCAGCCTAAAAATTACACTTTAGGATACGAGGGTGTAAGACACTTACGCCGCTCGTATCTGAGCCTAATTTAAGCGTATCTGGTTACCAGAATACGCTTAAATTAGCGCCAATGCAAATTATGACTTAGGCTGGCGTATCTACTGATACGCCAGCCTAAGTCTCTCTGAATCTGGCTACTTATTCTCACCATAAGGGAGATGGTGCAGTGGAGTCCAATGCAGCAGTGAATAGTAGGTCCAATGCGGAATATAAAATAAAAACACGTTCTAAGTGTAGACTGTATTTATTCCAGGGAAAGGTAAAAAACAGCACTTCACCATACTACAGTCAGTCTGGTATGTCTGCAGACAATCTACCAGAAAACAACTGGCCAGTAGGCGATAGGCAATGTAAAATAAAATAAAAACTCGGAGCAGCAGCAGAAAGGACGCGGGTGACATCACAGGAAAAACTCCTCCCCGTATGCACGTTACGTCCGGATTGGCCTTCGTCAGCGGTGGGTGTTGTTAACCTGCCTTATGCAGCTGTTAGCAATATTAATACATTTTTTTTACAACACTGATAACTTTGTATACAATTTTGTTTATTGCTTCCAAAATACTTGAACATCATGAAAGTTGGCTAGTTTTTTTTACCATCGATGCTCAATTATTTGATATTATAGTATGTGATATTGTGTAACCTACTATTGTGATGACCCACCTGCTATATTTGTGTGTTCTTTTTGTATTAACACTTAAAGTGTAAAATCTCCCAAAAAATTATGAAAAAAAAATTGGACTGAGATAGATATTGAATTGTGCACAGGTGTTTTATAGGAGATGAACTGAGAAAATATGCAATGAGTCAAAGGAACCTAAAAAAGAAGGGTTGTCTGAAACATTTAGGATTTAGATTTTCTACACTCAATCTGGTCATGCTCGCTATTGAAATGTAAAAATGTATGTTACTAACTTTTTAGGCAAATAGCAGAGAAAGGGCAACTTCCATACTGTTTCACTTCACTGAAAAGCAAAACCATTTTGCTTTTTAGAGAGCTATCAGGATACATTTTACATGGAACACCTGTCTGATATCGGGTTATGGCATAGCTGTTCTTTTATTGATTGTAAGCTGTTGCAGTGTGTATACACCAAAGGTTTTAATGTACAATCAGCACTCCTCAGCAAAGGGAAATTTACTTATGGTTATCTGAGGATGGTTTACTGTTAAATAAAAAAGGATTGTGGCTAATTACAAATCAGCTGTCTGGAACCTTCAAAAGAAGGTCATTATTATCGCCTACTACAAGTGAAAGCATTTTATTCCCATTGTTCTTCCAAATTGAACATTTTCAAGAGGTGTACACTTTTAGGCAAAACTTTTTTGTAATTTTGAATAGACCATCTGTCAAATTTGGGTTAGAACATCTGTCAAATTTGTATTGCTACCTATGTCCCCACTTTGGAGATTCACCCCTCTATTTGTACTTGTAACCAATGTCACAAGAAAGAAAGTATGGGAAAATCCTACATATTAGTTTTGTGCCCAGAATTTCTTTTTCAGACCTAGACTGCAGAGATGACTGCTGATATCTTTTTGTAAGTAGTGTTCTCACTGCAGCATTTTGACATGCCCCCTTCTGACTTACATCTAGAGCTGTGGGATTAGCAGGGAGTGAGAGCTTTGATGATTGAATCTCTAGTGGTTACATACAGTAGATGGGAATGTCTTGGACTGCTACAGAGAGAACATTACTCATACGCAGGTAGCAGTGGTCCTCTCTATAGTCTAGTTCTGAAGATGTTATGCAGTAGTTTTGGGTACAAACATTAGCAAATAGCTGTAATACATTTCATAATGTATTGTCTTGCACCTTCTAGATATAGTTGAAATATTATTAAGACTTCATTAGCACTAAAACCCAGTCAGAGGTTCTAATTGTTCCCTACCTTTAGCATTTGGCTGGGGTTTTCCTTTTTAAAAAAATGCCATATAGATGAAAAAGTATGTTATACAGTACACTAACAACAACAAAAAATCTGAACATAAAATGAATATAAAAATATTGTATATCCTTTACAGAATTTGATTTTTTTTAACTCAAATGGTCCCCTCACACAAAGCTACTGTACCTCAAAACTTGAAATGCCCCTCTCCGAAAAATTTTGGTTCTATCAACTGGCACATTTTCTTAACCAGATATGGAAAAGTAGCGAAAACCCACTTTCGACAACTCCTTAGGAGCAATGGTGCTCCTTAGCCATGGATACGCGAGGGGGTATCTCCCTAATATATACAGCCTTAGCCGGCCTTTGGAGAAAGCGACCTATATGCTGAGCTGGGAATGTGACCTTGACCTTAACTGGGATCTAGACTCTTGGCACTCTAATGCGATCGGAATTCCCCAAGGGCCTTCACACTGGAACGGTGCGCTAGCAGGGCAGTAAAAAAAGTCCTGCTAGCAGCATTTTTGAAACGGTGAAGGAGCCTTGTGTATACCGCTCATCCACCGCTCCTGCCCATTGAAATCAATGCGGCACTGCGTTTATACCGCCGGCAAAGGACCTCTGCAGAAGCGCTTTGGGGTGGTTTTTAACCCTTTCTCAGCCATTAGCCGGGGAAAAAACTGCCCTGCTAGTGGCCGAATAATGCAGCGAAATTGACAGTAAAATGACGATAAAAATAGCAGTGCTTTACCGCTGATGCCGCTAAAAATAGCGGTGCTTTACCGCCAATGCTGCCCCCCACCCCAGTGTGAAAGGGGCCTTACTGATCTGTACCTAATAACCTATTTGGACTGTCAAATTAGAAATGCTTATCACAAGATAATTTCAAGATGTTCGAGAGAGTTGAACCTACAAGATACTGTCACGTTAGAAACTGCTGCCATATACAAAAGATTACACAGCCTTGCTTTTTAGACTTTTTCTTGGGGTTATTTGGATCACTGTTTCCGACTTTATCAGCTTTCGTTTCTTAGATATCGTTGAATTGATAGAATTTTGCATGTGGTTTTTGAAAAGACCTGGCTGATAAACTTGTCCTTCTGTTACCTACTGTAATTTGTGTTTTGCATACAAGCTAGCAGATATAGTGTGAGTGTTTATGTACTTCTAACAATAATATTACATCGGAAACATTGGATTCTAAAGTGAAAGTTATTAACTGTATTATAGTTACGATTATATAGGAGGTATGTATATATTGCCACTCCTTCTGTTTCATTTTGCAGATTGAGCACTGTAAAGATTATGGCTACATCAAGATGGTGCTGCCTGAATCATCCAGACATAGTTTGCTATATTTATATCCTGATTTTTGATGGGCTACCAGAGTAAAGCGTGGTATATGGCATTTATGCTGTATCTCAAAAGCTTTAACTCATAGGGAAAAAATTATGTAATTTTTTGAAAAATCAGCATGTCAATTATACCTAGGAACAGGTCTAACATTCGAGGCACCAAAATGTATCTGGTCAAGTGTTATCAACTTAGAAAGAATTGCATGTTAAACAAGAAAGTCATACAGAAGAAGAGACTGTAATGAGAACAATGTTATTTTAAAATTGCAGATTTGATAGAGCTGCACTAACAAAAGGCTCAAAATCATATAAGAGACTGTAGAAATGGTGCAACAGACTGTTCAATCGTTCTGCTTTGTTACAAGTGACTGCTAGAGAATGCTACCATGTTTGGCTTATTGCCATACAATGCAGATCATTTAGGGAAGCATAACTAGTCATTATTTTGTAGAGCAGTTACTTCAATTTTCTAATAACACAGGTTCAGTACACTGATCATAAAACATCAATTTGATTAATGGAGAAACACATTATGTAAATGAAGATATGTCGCCATTTGGATTCTTTAGGTGTGCACAATGAAAATCTGTGAAAAAAAAATAAGCCACGTATATGCAAACTTTATGCATTTGTTGCAAAATAAATATAATGCCTCATTATGAAAATATCAAGAAGGACTGTCTGTAATGCTAAGAGCAAATAATTGCATTCTATCTTTCATTTTCTAATTATCTCTGAAGAAATGAAAGGATGTTAAACAGTAACAGCTCTACACTTCTCCTTCAGATCCAAAATTCAGTCTTTCCGCTGCAGCTTAAACTTCTAAACAAATATATAAAACAAATAAAAAAAAAAACAGACTTGAAGTCTGTATAGGATGAAACATGTTAAGCATTTACAATAGACTTGTTTTTTAATATGTAATTGATTTCTTAAATCTGCAGAGTAAAAACTCTAGAAAAAGCTGTTTCTGATAGCCAATCAGCTTCTAACTTCAGCTTGTTACTAAACCTAGGACCATGCATTTACTATATCTGGTCTTCCACCAAACACAGAACATGAAAATGCAATTATGTTTGTAAATATAAACTGCTAAATACTTTTTTCATCAGCAGTATATAGCAGTCTTGTGGCTTGTATCAGTATCTGGTTAAAGCATGTAGGAGGAGCTTTTATTTTCTATTGATTGTCCTTTAAGACTGCAGGGCCCCTGACCCTCTGTCTGGACAGTGCTGATTGGCCCTGTGCTGATCACATGCACTCTCTCAAGAAAAAAAAAATCTCTAGCAATACACACCAAACTGAGCATGTGCAGCTTGCCTCCTAATATCTGTTCTATCAGGAAATCAGGAGTCAGTGGGAAAAACAGGAGGACCAGAGAGACAGGATCACACAGCCTTTATACACAACGCAGATTAATAACCCCTTAGGTTCCACAGTGAGTATAACAAGCATGCTTTACTGCATATAGAGACTGATTTTACTGTTCTGGATTTAGTAACACTTTAAGCTTTGACCATTAAACCTGGAAGCTTATTGGTGTCTATGTAAAGCTACACAGGGTTTTACACTTCCATGTTTTAGTAAATAAACCCCTTTGTGTGTGAACATACCCTGCTGTGAGTGGACAGTAGATGACCAGACCAGTACCAGCCAACAGGTAAAAAAAAGCCAATGTTGACACCTCTGGGGAGCATCACTTTCTGTAGTGAGCAACAGTGCAAGCAAAGTGGATGTATTGAAGGCCAAGATCCAGGTTAAAGAGTCTTACATAAGCACTATATGACAAACCATGCAAGGGTATAAAGCATTAGGAAGTACCCTGGGTGAGGGTGTTTGATGGCAGTTATTGAAAGAGGCATGCACACCTTTGGATAAAAGTTGAATCAAAACAACTTGATTAGTCCTTAAATAAGGCTAGCTACAAAAGCAATGACTACTTTATATCTCATGTGTAAGGAAGAGAGAAACTCTTTTTTACATTAGACACTTTTTAAATATATGCATCTCAAGCTATGGCATTTGGTCTACCATTTTTGAAATGTGCTCATTAAATTCCCTTTCCCTAAGTGCCAAAACCATGCTGTTTATATATTGCACCGTATTTTAATTATGTTAGGAGCCAGCTCTTGTTCTCTTATTTAATAGCTGTTAAATTCAGCATTATGCTTAATTTGTAAGAATAATCCCAGCACATGTGTACTATATGTAAATGTAAAAATAGCATTGTACTAAAATACGTCCCTAAGGCTAGACTTGTCAGTAAGGCATACTACCAGCTGAGTATTGCTGAGCTAAATGCAGGAAAAGGGAGGCTGTCTTTTCTTTTTCTTTAACTGCAGATTCACTTTAATTGTGTCTGACAGGGTTGAACCCAGCTGGCTTCATGCACATCTCTGTGTCACAATAGCTAATTTTCATGTGGTTCTAAGCCAAATGAGCACTTGCCAATGAATCTGTCTGATGAGAAATCACTCTCAGTCACTGCACATTTTACAATGAGCTGAATCCTTGTTATTTTCAATGGCCTTAAAAGCTATTCTTTATCTTTTTTTCTTTTTTTTCCCCAGCTTATAACGTATTCACTAATCTTACTAGATAATTTTTGTTTAATGAGAAAGGATAGTGTATTTTCATTTAGCATACATTCCCTTCTATTTTCTTAGCGCTTATCTTTAAGTATTTTTTACATTTTTACATGATTAAATATCATATACAAAATATGAAAGACCAATGTGAAGATTTGTAAATCAGCTACTACAATGTCATTGTATAATTACAGTGAATTGTTTGCAATCAGTCATTCGACCTGAGAAGAAACAGTAAAGCACAAATGCTGTTTTACACTGCAAAAGGGTTTTAGAATTCTAATGTGCAAACACATTATGTATATACACAAGCTTTCTAAAACATTAACGTGGTTGTTAGCCTAAGAAAAAAAGATCCTGTTCCTTTAAGGCATGATCTATAGCACACTGATTGTGCCGTGCATTTTTTCCCCTTCTATGTTGTAATATACCTGGTTGATCCTGCATGTTCCTGTGTCCTGAAAAGAAACAGAAGGTGCATGGACCTAGCGCATTATCCTTAAACAAAGGTATTTATTTGAATAAAAGAGTAAGTGTAATACTCCCAAACATAGACATAATAAAAGCACATCTTAACAGGTCCTCCACATGAGTCCATGTAATCATGAAAAGAAACAGAAGGTACATGGACCTAGCACATTATCCTTAAACAAATGTATTTATTTGAATACAAGTGTCATACTCACAAACATAGACAAAAAGCATTTCTTTATAAGTCCTCCACATGAGTCCTTGTAATCATCCAAACCACATGGGACTATCTCTGTGAAGGCATGAGCTGGCTAACATGTTTCCTCAGGCTCTGAGGAAGGGGGACTTTTTCAAAATGTGTTAGCCAGCTCATTCCTCCATAGAAGTAGTCTCATGTGGTGTGGACGATTACACAGACTCATGTGAAGGACCTATTAAGAAATTCTTTTTGTCTATGTTTGTGAGTATGAGACTCTTTTATTCAAATAAATACCTTTGTTTAAGGGTAATAGGTCCATGCGCCTTCTGTTTCTTTTCATGTCCTAGTGTTTTGGATTCCTCGGTCTGTGAAGGGCAGCGAGAAGTGCATTACCCATCACCAAGTGATAAAGCAAAGAGCTTACAGCCACATAGAGGCACACTACACAGCGCAGGAGATTGGTTTCTGTTGTTTTTGGTGGTTTCTGTGTCACCCTGTTTGTGCTGACCATGGTAATCATGACTGCTAAGCCATGGTCAATTTACGTGCCTCTCCGTCATCCCACTTTTTGCTTTGAGTCTCCCTCCCCACCTGCCTGTCAGCCTGAGAGGCAATCTTCTCTCTGCCGCTCCTGCCACTATTCTGTCGCAATATGCTGAAAAAATACTTGCATCCCCTCTGGATTATGCAGTTATTAACTACTGTGTATGATATAGAAAGGGTTTGCCTCATCTATCTGACTGTGCTGCTTGTGAGTCCCATCCTGAATACATATAGTAAAGAAAGAGTTCCTGAAGTTGGGATTTTAAATGGACCACAAGCAGAGACTGATATAAAAATGTACAAATGTATTCAAGGTATAAATGACATATAACATAAAAAGACAAAAAATGCTGATAATAAAATCAATCACTGCTTGTGGTCCATTTAAAATCCCAACCTGAGGAACTCTTTCTTAACTACTGTTTATGTGTTTTTTTTTTTTTTTTGACAAGGCTAAATACCATTTCTTACACCGCCACAGTGCGGTCACGTTATTTCCCTCTGCTGGCTGACTTACATCACAAGGGAAATTCAGCTCCCCCACTTCTCTCCATAGATCAGGGAAGAAGAGCGGAGGGGATCACGTGACCGCACAGCTGCGGTGTGAGAAAAGGTATTTAGGTACACTGTAGTTAATAATTGCACAATCCAAAGGGGATACCAGTAAAGTTCCAATGTGACTTTACAAACGATTTAAAACAAATAGATAACATTATTTATACCAAGCTGTTAAAGTCTATACATTTACTTTAAAGACTAAGTTAATATTCAACATAAACTGGCCCATGCAGAGGAGGCCCTAGTAATTTAAAATGCAATGTGCCATTTGAAAAATTATTGTTTATTACTAATAGCATACCTGTAGACATTCATGGATGACAAAAAAGCCTAAAAGGTATGGCATTTGCATTAAACGAGATTTTTACAAATGCCACTGTGTATTTTAAACAACTGAGGTCCCTTGCCTGTGTAGCGCTACCCCTGCAGGAGCCGCTGATTTGTTGTTGGGATTGGCGTATTAAGTTACCTTAGTGTTGTCTAGGGTGCAGTTGGAGAACAGAGCAGTGAGCGAATGTCCAGACAATGAATAAAGGTTTTCCAATGCTTTATTTCCAGGCCCAACATGGCCAACATCAACATCAACATCAGATAGGGAAAGAAAGGTTGATGAAGCAAGGAAGAACTTTGCAGTATCAGGCCTGGATATGAACCGAGCAATCCTGCTCTCAGCCGAAGTGTCACTTAGATTGCTGGGAGGAACAGATCTCTCTCACAGACCTGGCTCTGGGCCTCTGCCACAGGCCTATTACTTTGATTGCTCTAAATGGTCGAATTGAGCGAATCCTCCCAGTAGATTTTTAGCATGGGTCACCGCATGACAGCAAAGCGTACCTGTCAGCATTCTGGTAACCAAATCCCAGATTGGTTTGTTAAAGCCCTGTTGGATAACCTGCCTCCGGGGTTCTCCTCAAGTCGACCCCCCAATCGAACGGCACCCAGCCTGGGATCCTTCAATAGAACTGGGGACCCAGTAAGTCACTGGGGCCCCTCTCAGGAACATGGAACTCCACGTGGAAGACGACCCCGATCTGGAGGGCCATCGCTGGGGTCCGTTGGATGCGCGCACCCTGAAGGTGGATGCCGCACCTGGAACATGGACCCCGCGGGAAGAAAAAGGACCAAGATAAATGGCGTCTGCCACAGATATACCCTCCCCCAGCATGCCCAGTGAGGAAAAACTCCTCTAATTGGCTGCAGGGGAAAAGTGGCTCTGCCAGAACCCCTCTAGTGCCACCTGTTGCCCAGGGGTGGAAATAACACCCCTGGAGCGCCGACTGACCTACAGGACAGTTCAGGAATGACAGCAGCCCAATTTCAACAAATTGTGAATTGGAGCAAAATAACTCTCCCATTCCCCACTAACTTTAGCGTAGTGCCCATACTGAAAGTAAGGGGGCGCTACACCTGTATGGGCTAGTTTATGAAAAATGTGAACCTAACATTTAAAACTTTTGCTCTCACTGACATAAACGTTATACCGTGCTGCCCTCAAATGGATTGCAATCCTGTGTCTCAAGATCTTGATCTCCCAGCATGGTTTCAGCACCATCTTTGTCCACCCGGCAGTACCTGTCCAGTTTGCCAGAGACCACAAAGCAATTTTTGAAGGTGGCATGAAGGGTCTAAGAGACAGAGCATCACTCTGATAATGTAGAGTACTTTTGGATAAGGATAAAAGACACTGTAATGTGCATGATAATGGAATAGATCAGCTCAACCCATCTCACCCCATGTGGGGCTAGACCATGCCCTCATGACTGTGCTATTTATTAACACTCTATTGACACTTTTTAGGTATTGGTCTTTTTATATGTAGGGTCAGTTACTGTAGAGAGAAAAACATATTTCTTCTAATTACCCTTCAGTGTAGGATGAAAGACATATCTGCCCTCAAGATAAAAAAAAAAAAAACCTCTTCTGGACATTGAATGTTGATAAGATTCTGAAACTGTGTCCACTGTCCAGTAATTGTGAATATTATTAAATGCACATCTATACAGTATAAACTGAGTTACACGCTAGGTTACCCAATTCTTTCTAGTCAACCTTGACAGAACACTTAATGTGTTTACTATCCCATTCCTCTTTAGCAAGCTAAAATGTCAACCCTGTTGGACACTGACCTATAGCTATGTTTACACACTTTGCATGTTGTCTCAAAATTAAGTGTGTCCTTGTTTTCCTTCATCTATTTTCATTAGGTATGCACCCTTGTTTATCTGGTATGGTTGCTAGGAGACTTACAAGTTAGTTGTGACATTTTTAGCAGTTAACTTAACTTTCACAGCTTACAAACATAATGCAAACATAATGCATGTGGATGTAGAATGTAGTCAGCTTAAAAATAATTCTGGGGGATTTCCAAGGTTAAATGGAGAACATCTTTAAAACTGAAATAATGGCATGCTGTTAAACATGTTTTTATTTTCATGCATTTTACATAATTGTAACTATATAAAAATAATCAAAATGTGTATTTTCATTTTTTATGTCTGTGCCTGTTTAGTGGTAAGATATGTCCCCTCAACGTTTTGAGAAAGAAATTATAAATAAATAATTGTGTCTCTTTTGCCACAATGGGGTCGATTTACTAAAACTAAAACTGGAGAGTGCAGCTGTGTATGGTAGCCAATCAGCTTTTTACTAAGCTTGTTCAATTAGGATTTGACCATACCTGGAAGCTAATTCTCACTTCTAGTAATTGTATTTTTTTACTGAAAGGTTTTCCATGGACATTATCACACACTTAATTGTCCGTTATTCATGTCATGCAAACAAAACTACGTTTTTCTCGACGTGGTTTGTCATAATTCTTCTCAAGCCTGCCTTGCATACACACTTTCGTGAAAAAAAAGTTCCATTCGAATGGCGTCACCCTTTGGGCTGCTTTTGCTAATTTCCCCGTCTCATAACTTGCTTCTGAGCATGTGCATTTTTTCCCCCCTAGTTATAGCGTGCACACGATCGTTTTTCACAATGTGAAAAAAATGACAAGAAAAAATAGAGCAGGTTCTAAAAAAAAATCGGGCATTTTTCTCGTCAGGAAAAATGCTCTGGAGCATACACACAACCGTTTTTCATGACCAATTTAAAAAATAGCATTTTTCTCGTCATGAAAAACAGTCGTGTGTACGCGGCACTAGAAAAAGCTAGGGATGAGCTAATTGTACCTAGGTTTGGTTCACAGGACAAATTGATTCTGACCCTTTTCAGGGCTAATAGTCAAGGAATTGTAAAACAAATGGTCTGGGGGGTTGGGCACTGCCCCGGGGGACTGTAAAAACAAAACCACTTGGCAGAGAGCAGCCATTTTGATTTTGCTTAGAATTAAATATTAAAATGTCCTATTCCTTTAACACCTTCCCGCCCAGCCTATAGCAGATTGATGGCTGGGCATCATCTGACATCCTCTCAGAAGCTGTACAATCTGTCACAGGCTGTATCCACCGGACACAGCCAATGACTGATCACTATACCAGCCCGCTGCCAGTATCACGTGATTGCTGTGATCAATCACAGCAGGTCACATGACAATTGTAGGATGGCTTCCTTTCATGCTATCCTTTGTATGCAATTGTGTTTATGTATTTTTACCCTTTGGGTCTGGTATAAATCTTATGGGAAAACCAATGCCAAAAAAAACTAAAAAGTTGTAAGATACCCCCAAAATGTCAGACTCTTATCTGAGGATGCGGTTTAGCAGACCAGGAAAGGGGGGGGGCACGCTGAGGCTGGCTCTTTAAAAACCTATACAAAATGCTAATGCATAAAAAACTAAAATGTGCTGCACTGTGCTGCATTGATGTGAACAGGCATCATTGAAAATAATGTGATTGCCATTGCCGTATGATCCTTGTGATTCAAATGAAGTCACATCTGAAATTGCACTAGTGTGAACCAGCCCTTAAAGTAGAAGTCCACCCTAAAACTAAAATCCCTGAATCTATAGACATTGACGATCTAACACTAACCTATCTAACCCTGTGAAGAAAAAATCTGTATACACACCTTTTCTGCAGGCGATCCGACCTGATCCCACTCTGAGCTGTCAGCTGCGACTTCACTGTTGAGGCGGGTGCAGAGGACACATCTGACAATGGAGGCACCATAGTAACTCTATGGGTGACATCAATCCTCATTAATTTCACATCTGTTGTCAGCTATGTCCTTTGCAGGGTTTCCGCCGCTGGAGATCGGATCGGCTTTAGAAAAGGTATGTATACTTATTTTCTCTTTACAGCGCTAGATAGGTTAGTGTTAGAATTTTCATGTCTGTAGATGCAGGGATGTTAGATTTAGTGTGGACTTACACTTTAATGCCTGTGATGTGAACCATGAAAATATTTTCTCTAAAATGCTTAAGAAGAGAAGTGTTTTTTTTTTCCAGATCCATACTTATGTAGGTGCCCCTGCACTTAGAACCGAGCGATCAAACATTGCCGATGGCTTAGTTCTCACAGATTCCCAAACAGAGAGTTGCTGACTGTCAATCAGCAGCTCTCTGCTCCCCCCCCCACGCTCACTGGAGTGCTGAGCTGTGGAGGGGTGGGAAGCAGTCATCTCATGCTCTCAGCTAAGAGGCTAAGATGGGTATCCATCCAGGCATCTGCCAGATCCAGACTTTATTGTTGGGATAAAGTCCATAAGAGACAGCATCTAATGAGTTTCCAGTATAAATTCAATTCAATTAAGTGCATGTGAATCTTCTTAGTCCTGGTGAACAATAAGGAGTGACTGTAAATCTTCTACCACCTTCACCTGCCACACATCCTACTCTTACTCATATCCTACTCAGCAGGATTCCATGACACCCATTACAGGTAGTCAAAAGTGCTGAAAAAGATTATGCCAATGGGGGTACTCCCAAACACAACACCAGTCAAAACAGACATCCAATCATCGGTGGAGAGATGAAAAGAGAAAAAGGCTCCCATAGTGAAGTATGTCACGATTTATTTAAAAGTTAAAAGTTGCAACGCAGCTGAAGTGGAAACGGTGTTCACTTAAACATGGGTGTTTGGCTGTGATTAGTATTTGTGTTTTTACCTTTTTTAGTATTTGCTTGTATGCACCTTTTATGCACTTGCACTTTGTAGTTATTTATGTCTTTTACTTCTAGAGAGAGTTCCGTTCAAATAAATGTTTTAATTCATTTTCTTCACTTACGTTTCCTTTACAATGAGCTGCTCTCATTACCACTATCTGTTTACAATTTTTTCACTATTTGCGCAGATTTGGGGTGTTCAACCCTTTCCCCATTCATTTTCTCTTTATTGTCATGGTGCGGTGCCTGGACTGATTCCTAAGATGTCAGCAGAAAGCGGACTTCAGCCCGCTCTCTGCTGAAAACGAGTCACAGGAGTGCAAAACTAATTACATTCCTGTGACCCATAGGAGAAGCCCACCCAACAAGCTTAGGCTGGACTTCTGGATAGAGAAATAGATGGACAGCCGCACTCCAAAAAGTCTTAAAAAAGACGTGCTCTTTATTAATGGGAAAAACGCACAGCATACAATCAGCATACAGTGGGGAAAATAGCTGACGCGTTTCGCATTGACTTTCAATGCTTAATCATAGCTCAGCTATGATTAAGCATTGAAAGTCAATGCGAAACGCGTCAGATATTTTCCCCACTGTATGCTGATTGTATGCTGTGCATTTTTCCCATTAATAAAGAGCACGTCTTTTTTAAGACTTTTTGGAGTGCGGCTGTCCATCTATTTCTCTATCCGCATGTCCTGTGCATTGCCAGCACCTATTTGGTTCCTGAGCAGACAGTGATTACCTGGAGGTGCTCACCTGGAGCGGCGGCTTTCTCACCTAGGCTGGACTTCTCCTTTAAAATAACTAATCTCTGAATGTTTAAAGTGCTTTAACTGTCAGTTAAATCGACGCACTGCCAAATCACAAAAAGTGCTCTGGTCTTTGGCCAGCCAAATGGTCCTGGGCTGAAGTGGTTAAGCAGCCAGTTGAGAGTGGCTGGCATTTTAAGCAGAACACATGGAGAGGTAAGCTGAAAGACAAACTTTACTGCATATCCATGACAACGGATGTTGTGCCTCTCTATGTGGCCAGGCTGGGAAAAAAGTCTCACACATGTGGTAACACCATACTCAGGAGGAGTATGCTGTGTATAAGTAATAACTTGTTAATATGACATTTTACTGAAAAAAAAAATATTTTATTACCCACTTCATCCCCGGAAGAATTTACCTCCTTCCTGACCAGAGCATTTTTTGAGATTCGGCACTGCGTCGCTTTAACTGACAATTGCGCGGTCGCGCGATGTGGTACCCAAACAAAATTTACGTTCTTTTTTCCCCACAAATAGAGCCTACTTTTGGTGGTATTTGATCACCTCAATATGTTTTACTTTTTGCTATAATAAATAAAACCTTTTCCTCAGTTTAGGCCGATATGTATTCTTCTACATATTTTTTGTAAAAAAATTGCAATAAGCATATATTTATTGGTTTGCGCAAAAGTTATAGCATCCCGCGGCGGGATTTTCAAAGCATCGTACAGGTATGTTGCTTTGCCCACACGAGCCATTCTGCTGACGTAAATGTTTGTAAAGGGGTTGGCAAGTGGTTAAATGTCTTCATTTTCCAAAGAATTGTCTGGAAAAAATAGATAGATAGATTTGGGTATTGTCAGCGTAGAGATTATATTGAAAGCCATGAAAGGCAATCGACTGACCCGGAGAGGAGGTGTAGATTGTGAAAAGTAGAGGTCCAAGAACAGAACCTTGGGGCACCATGACAGAGAAAGGAAGAAATGAGGAGGAAGTAGAGTTGCAAGTGACACTGAAGGATCTGTGAGATAGGTAGGATGAGAACCAGCGAAGAGTACAGTCATGGAGACCAAAGAAATTTCGTTTTTTTAGGAGGAGGGGGTGGTCCACTGTGTCAAAGGCAGCAGAGAGGTCCAGGAGAAGTAGTACAGAATAGTGTCCGTTGGTTTTAGAAGTTAGTAGGTAATTTGTGAGTTTAAAGTGGATGTAAACCCAATTTTTTTTCTTTCACAATGTAGAGTATAATATTTCCTATCATCTGTGCCCAGTCTTGCCACACAGAGTTAATCCAGCTCTGAGCAATCTACTTTTATTGTTCAGTGAAAATTAACAGACTTCCAGATAAAAACATGTCTAAATAAAAAGTCCATTCCTCTTTCCTTGCTTTGAGTGACAGGTTATTTACATATCTAGCTTGGACATGTTTATCATATGTTATGTTATGTTTATCATAATATGAGGTGATCCACAGTTCATTGTATATTGCCAGGATGTGTTATGTGGGGGAGGGGTGGATTTCTCTCTTTTTATACTGTGGATCACCTCATATTATGATAAACATAACATAACATATGATAAACATGTCCAATTTTGGGGTTTACATCCACTTTAAGGAGAGCAGTTTCCATGGAGTGTTAAGGGCAAGTACTGTAGGTTAAAAGAATGTGTGATAAAGAGGTTGTGGAGGGCGGTGAGTTTACAGACAAAGCAGGCATTACAGAGAGCACAGGAGAAGAGGAGGCAGGTTTTGGGAAGAAGAGGAAAAGAGACTAACTAAGTTATGTGGGTTACAGCTGCTACCACAGGGTGTAGGGAGATGGGAGCGTCGGGTAAAGACAGATTATGGAGGCTCAGGGGTTAGGAGAAGCAGGAGAGTGAGGAAGGTAATTTGGGAGTGTCATTTATATGAAGGGACATGCCTCAGAGTCCTGGAGGTTTTATACAGGGCTCAAGTCCTGCGGGAACACATGGGAACGGAGTCCCTGCACTTTTTTCACAGCAGGAATGCAGTTCCCTTTGCAGGACTAGAGCAGCCGAGCCGCCCGAGCCAATCCTTCACTAAGCCGCGATGCCCAGCTCGAGTCACTGTCAGGGGCAGGCGAACCTTAGTAATCCTTTATGTTACTGGCCGCTTCCTGTATATGGATTCATCGGGTAGTGTGCGGGTATTCTGTCACTTCCTCGATGCCACAATGTCTCTTTGGAGCTTTTGTAATTGTTCCCAGGAGACATTGCGGAGGTCTGCCGCGAGTTATTGCAGGATTTAGAAAGAACTCCTTTCTAAATGCCGCGATAACTCGCGGCAGACCTGCGTTCATTTTTTATTTATTTTTTGTGGGGGAGTGGATCTTGGGTGGAAGTTCCCACACTTTTTTCCCCAGGACTTGACCCCTGGTTTTATCAGTATATGGATGTAGAATTAGCAAGCGTTGGTAGGACAGTAATAGGGAGAGGCAGAAGGCAGGGTGATATATACAAAATAAGCTGTGGGGTGAAGAAGAGGGTTGAAGGTAAGAGAGTATGAGGAGGGAGGGCACAACTACCAGAAGGAGTGGTAGAGAGCGCATGTTACAGAGTGGAAGGAGAACAGAATAGAGTCAGGGTCACCTTGCAGGTGCTTTCCAGTGCAGTTTTCAATGTATGTTTCATTTGTGCAATCACTGAAGTGTATATCACATGGCAACAGATGGAGAAGGCAACATACTGTACCAAAAAGCACATACACAGAAATAGAAAGCAAATTCCAGTTTCAGTTAAAGGTGGGTGATGTGGTTTAATTTATGTTTTGCATCAATAATCATGATTGCTCTAATCATTTTGCTAAATCAAGAGTAAAACAATGGGTGCGAGATCTCCCCAAAAATATTTATGGTGTCAATGAAGAATAATGGAGATTTGAGTAAATCAAGGGCAGAATGATAAAATGTGTTACTGCTTGCTAATTAAGCATTATGAGAAGGAGACCTATATTATACTGTACACAAATAAAACATATACAATTTGCATGTTTTATAATAGAAAGCATTTTAAATTGTATGGTAAATGCATACATTACTCTTACCAATTACATCTTAAGAATTTACAGTATTCACTGTTAAATTATTAATTAAAACTGTAATCTTGATACAGTGACTTGGTCTAAACATCTATCTCAAACCACATCCTCAGATGCAGCGCTAATATCCTGCAATTAATCAGATGAAAATGTGTGACAGTGTATGGAATATTCTTGTTTGAGCTTTGTGTTTCATAGGGAAATTATTTGACCCTCTAGTTGTAAATATAAATAATACATGTGATATTAACAATTAAAGTAAATGGTCAAAGATGCATGCTCTAAAGAAAACTGAACATACCATTGACCTTCTGCTGACATTCTGTGACATTTTTATATCACTATTTTCTTTTATGCCTATTGTTTATGGCTAAATGAATAGGCAATATTAACTGTACAAATCCTTCTAAGAGTAAACACAGGATGATAAATTGATTAACATTTTCCATTTCTTATGAAACCTCAACATGGTTTTATTTAAATAAAACTGTGAAATTAATATGAAGACACAGTAACAAGTAGTTAGCAATCAGATGTTGCCTTTCCCATATTTGCATTTCTTCTTGCAGCATTTTACTGAGCAGGCCCTTAAAATATCTGTTTTTGAGTTATCATATCATCCAGAAATACTTTTTGTAAACCTTTAGGCCTCATGCACATAGGGAATAATAAAAAAATGAGCTGGAAAACTAGTAACGACGCCAGGAAAAAGCAGATGTAAAAATATACCTTTAGAAGCAATTTGCAATAGCGTTAATACTAAATTAGCAGTGTTAGACCCCTTTCACACTGAGGGCGTTTTGCAAGCACTATAGCGTTAAAAATAGCACATGCAACCCACCCTTAAACTGCTTCTCTATTCACTCCAGTATAAAAGCCCAAGGCCTTTCATACTGGAGCGGTGGGCTGGCAGGGCGTCAGAAAAAGTCCTGCCAGCAGCTTCTTTGGAGCTCATTAGCCACGGTGAACTCACCGCGGCTAATGCGCTCCTGCCCATTTAAATCAATGGGCAGCGCCGCGGTACCACCGGCAATATGCCACTGTAGAGGTGCATTGCCGGCGGTATTAACCCTTTCTCGGCTGCTAGCAAGGATTAAAAACGCCCCGCTAGCGGCCGAAATGTGCCGCTAATCCGACGGTAAAATAGTGGTGTTTTACCGCTATTTTACGCCGACACTATTACAGCTTAAAACGCCTGACGCAGCTTAAGGCCATATACAGCGTTAATGCGTATTTAGCCGTGTTTAACCGTGTTTAGCCACGTAAGGGGTTTTTAGAGCTTATCGCTGCTGCTCCAGAACGCCCTGGCCCTGTTTTTTTTTACAGCTTGAAAATACCTATCCAAAGCCTGTGTGTGCATGGACACAAATAAAAACACGGAGAGGCATTTTTAATCTGTAAAAAACAACTAACACTCATAAAAACGGCAGGAAAAACAACCTATGTAAATGAGGCCTTAACTGGGTAAATAAATTATCATCATATTTATCTATCATACTACAGTGCCACATTCAAAAGGTTTTCTTTGTATGTTTGTTGGGTATATATAGGGGTGATGATCAACTAGAAAGATGTGCCAGTGGAGAGTATCATCCCTATAGTAAATACCTGTATATAGCACAACAAAATAGGTAATAGGATTTTAACCTCCTTGGCGGTATGATTCCTTCTGGTTTTAGGTGCTGAAAGTGGTACAATTATTTTGCATGGAAATTTGGCGTTTTATATTTTAGGCCTGCAATTTTTAGGAATAACTCACTTAACCACTTGACCACTGGGCACTAAAACCCCCTTATTAACCAGACCAATTTTCAGCTTTCTGTGCTCTCACAATTTGAATGACAATTACTCAGTCATACAACATTGTACCCAAATGAAATTTTCGTCCTTTTTTTCACACAAATAGAGCTTTCTTTTGGTGGTATTTAATCACTGTTGGGTTTTTTTTTTATAAGAGAAAAAAGTCAAAAAATTCTGTAAACAAAATGAATTTTTCTTTGTTTCTGTTTCAAAATTTAGCAAATTAGTATTTTTTCTTCATAAATTTTGGCCAACATTTATACTGCTACATATCTTTGGTAAAAATAAGTACAAATTTGTGCATATTATTTGGTCTCTGTGAAAGTTATAGAGTCCAAAAGCTATGGTGCCAATATCTGAAAATTGATCACACCTGAAGTACTGACGGCCTATCTAATTTCTTGAGACCCTAACATGCCAGAAAAGTACAAATACCCCCCAAATGACCCCTTTTTGGAAAGAAGACATTCCAAGGTATTTAGAAAGAGGCATTGTGAGTTTTTTTAAGATGTCATTTTTTGCCACAGTTCTTTGAAAAATCAAGATTTTTTATTTCTTTTATTTTTTTTTTCACAAAATTTTCATATTAGCAGGTTTTTTCTCACACACAGCATATGCATACCACACATTACACCCCAAAACACATTCTGCTATTCCTCCTGAGTATGGCGATACCACATGTGAGACTTTTACACAGCATGGCCACATACAAAGGCCCAACATGCAGGGAGCACCATCAGGCGTTCTGTAGCACCCAGACCAATTCTGACATTTCTCTCCTACATTTAAAAATCATTTATTTGCTAGAAAATCACATAGAACCCCAAAACATTATATATGTTTTTTTAGGAAAGACCTTAGAGAATATAATGGTGGTCGTTGCAACTTTTTATCTCGCACTGTATTTGCGCAGCAATTTTTCTAACTATTCTATGTTTTAAACAAAAAACAAAAAACAGTTATGTGCTTAAAAAACAAAAACAAATCAGTAAAGTTAGCCCAATGTTTTTGCATAATGTGAAAGATGAAGTTATGCCGAGTAAATAGATACCCAACATGTCACCCTTCAAAATTGCACACGCTCGTGGAATGGCGCCAAACTTCGCTACTTAAAAATCCTCATAGGCAACGCTTTAAATATTTTTACTGGTTATATGTTTTTAGTTACAGAGGAGGTCTAGGGCCAAAATGATTGCTCTCGCTCTAACGTTCGCAGCGATACCTCACATGTGTGACTTGAACACCGTTTTCATATGTGGGCGGGACTTACGTGTGCATTAGCTTCTGTATGCGAGCACACAGGGACAGGGGCGCTTTTAAAAAATATATATTTTATTGTTCACTTTACTTTATTTTAGTTTGACACGTTTTTCCGCAAACAAATTAAAATTTTGATCACTTTTTTTCCAATTACAAGGAATGTAAACATCCCTTGTAATAGGAATATGGCATGACAGGTCCTCTTTACAGGGAGATATGGGGTCAATAAGACCCCACATCTCACCTCTAGGACTAATTTTCCATACCTCAGTAGGCCTATCCCCCTCTGGGTTTACCATAATTGTCACCAGCGAATGGTCTCATACCCCTCTAGGCTGGTATACTATTTCCTTAATTGTTTGGGATGCTTCCACATTACCCAGGACTAAATCTATCCTAGAGAGTATAGCATAGCAACTAGAGTAGCAAGAATATTGCAACACCTCAGGGTTTCTCACTCTCCATATATCAAATAATCCTGCTTCCTGTAGGAACTGATACAACCGACTCTCAGAGCCATTTCGTTCACTTTCCCCTGGAAATCTCATTTTTTATTTATGACCTCATTAAAATCCTCCACTGCACTTCCGGTTCTGGCGCTGCATGTAGAGAAAGCAGGCTCCGGAGGCTCCGATCAGACCGCCCAAAAATCGGCCTATAAAGCCCCGGCATTGCCCCGGATCGCCACGCTTTCAGCGCATCCATACCCCCCTCGCTGCTGTGCATGGAGTGGTATCTCACGGGTCCCGGCACAAGTGAAGTCACGGCGGAGGACGCGGCTCCGTCCAAAATGGCCGCTACACCACGAGGAACCTCTCCTCCACAACGCGCCCAGCAGATGACAGGCCAAGGATGCCTCACAAATGCCGTTTCACCACACAAGGCAATGGACACTGTGACGGCTACGAGCACGGAGCAGGACAGCACACATGAGAGAATTGCTAAAGCTGTTGCGGCACTGCTCTCACCTACCATCACCGCTGCTGTTAGGAGGGCGGTTGCTGAGGGGATCCTACAGTTACGGAAGGAAATAGGGGAGCATTCCCAGAGGCTCACAAATACCGAGCAATGTATATCCTCGGTGGAGGATGATCAGTATAATCTGAGTGGTGCCCTGGAGCGATTCATACAAGATCAGCAACATCTACACCAGGGCTCAAAATTTCAAGCCCTGAGCTTCTAGCCAGGCCTCAAGTGTTACTCGCCACCAGTTGCCTCACCTAACCCATACACTGCCCCGCCCCTAATTCCGCCCCTAAAACGCCCTTGTAGATTATCTCTTGGAATGACACTGTTAAATGTTTTATGCCGAATCAAGTTACACAATTAAATATTACAAACAACTACTTTAACAAAATGGGACAGGGCACTGAGCCAGACCAGAGGGACAGGCCACTGGAGCAAACCAAAGGGACAGAGCACTTGGGCAAACCAGAGGGACATGGCACTGGGGCAAACCAGAGGGACATGGCACTGGGGCAAACCAGAGGGACATGGCAATGGGGCAAACCAGAGGGACATGGCACTGGGGCAAACCAGAGGGATATGGCACTGGGGCAAACCAGAGGGATATGGCACTGGGGCAAACCAGAGGGACATGGACTTTTTTACTTCTGCAAATATTGCTCTCCCTCTTCTTATGTACAAGACTCCCTCCTCCTCCTCTGCCTTCTCTCTAGAACCAGGTCTTTCCCCCCATTCTCTTGCTGTCTCCCCTGCAACCCCCATCCATCCTCCTCTCTCTCCCTCTCCTATTCTACCCACTCTCATAATCAGGAGCCCCTGTGTGCGGCTCCACACTTGCATGTCCCCACTTCCCCCTTTCATTGTCGGGCAGTGAGGAGAGGAGCTGCAGCACAGCGGGAGGGAGTACAATCCAGCACCGAGATTCACACACCTGCATAGCCATTGACACCACAACACAGCGCACACTGATACCGCACAGCATACTGCCGCTCTCTTGTCAGGGCAACTCTTGGTGAGCGCTGTGCTGCACTGCCTACCTGGGACACCCAGAGTGGTGATAATCGCAGTGCTCCAGCTCACTTGTTCCTTCCTGCTCTCTGCTCTCCAGCTACATTGGTCAGGTTGGGAAGCCAGGCTCAGAGAGGTCATACTACCAGGTCCCATGGCTTAACCGTAACGAGAATTGTAAGGAGAGCACCTGTGTACTGCTCTTTTCCTGGGCACGCACCTTTCCTCTTTGGCCACTAATCGCAGCGTGGCTTTAAGTGTAGGCACAGATTGGACTGTTGGTCATGCAGAACTGTTATCACTCGCCCCCAGCTTAAATCCACTTGCCAAATGCTAGCAGGCGAGTGGAAATTTTGAGGGCTGATCTACACGATCACATGGAAGACCTTGAGAACTTGAGGATTATTGGCCTCCCTGAAACCCACAAGCCTGGCTTTCCTCCAGGAATCACACCTGGAGGAAAAGGACTTCTTCCGCATGCAGAAGGTTTGGTGGGAAAGGTCTTGGGATCAGCTTCCAAAGGACGTAAGGCGGGTACGCTTATTCTTTTGCATAAAAATCTAGTATATGACTTAATATCCGTTGACGGAGATGAGGAAGGTAGATGAATTTCCGTGCATCTTAAACTTCCGTCGGGGTGAACTCAGAGTTTCCAATGTGTATTCACCTAACTCTCCTGATCAAACCTATTTCACTAAACTGGTGTCTCAGTTGTCGATTGATGGTGGCATCCCTCACCTTGTGGGGGGTGATTTTAATTCCACCTTTTGCAATCAGGAAGATCGGTCCAACACTCAGAGTAAATTAGCCCCAACTCGTCTTGCCAAAACCACTCACTTTTCCCACATGGTTCAGGCTCTTAATCTGATAGACACATGGAGGTTGCAGCACCCTGTAGATAAGGAATTTACTTTCTTCTCTCCCGTACACAAATCCTTCGCCAGATTAGATTATTTCCTTTGTACTCACTCTCTGTTGCCAAAGATAAAAAATACATACATACATGATTTGGTGATCTCTGATCATTCTCCTATTTATTATACAGAAGAGGCATTCGCTTTACGCTGGCATATCCTGCTATCCTGCTTCTGCAAACCACGGAGGGGGAACAACTGACAGTGCAATCCCTGGACAAAGCACGCGCCTATGTCCAATCACTCACGGCTGAACAAGCTCCGTCGGACACCAATGCTGACAAAGTGAAGCATGGCCCAAGGGACCAAAGAAGCCCAAGAAAGGATCCACCTAAGCGATTGAAACCCTAAAAACCCTCAACCGCACCCGGCCACCAGGATTCCAGGTGAGTCAAGGAAAGTGCACTCCATGTTCGTTCAGGGGGGACGATTTGACATGCACAATTTTTTGTCCTCCAGTTCCCTTGGCAGCCCAGTCTCAAGAAGCGGCTGCCCTTCTGGACGCGGTCATGCTCCTCAAGCTTATGTGTTTCTACATCAGGCCAGTTTGTCCTTATAGTCCTCCGTTATTTTAGTTGTTTGGGTTAATCTAACTGATAGTTCTAGTTGTTATGTTTTACGTTGATAAATGGCTTATGTGCAGTTTTTGCTATGTACTTCCTTCTCTTAGTGAGGTATCATGCGATCACACCACAGAACTGTTCTAGAACGGCGTTGTTCTGATCTTATCCAACCGAACATGTACAATTGTTGTGGCTGCTCCATTTAGGGGGCAATGTTGGAAGTTATACATTTATTCGCATGCGGTCTAGTGGTACGTCCGGTGGTGAGATTGCATGCGGAAAAAAAGGAAGTCACGAAATATTGTTTTTTTTCTTTGTAATTAATTTTCTTTTTCTGTTTCTCTATCTCCCCCCTAACACACCTTATTTCCTAAAGGGAGGTTGGTTCTATTATCACTGCATTCGGTCACGAGGTTTTGACATTTTTCTCTTTGACACGCCATTGGTCAGCTTACAGCAGGTAAAATTCATTTGTGATCCCATGCACGTTATCCATCCCACATAATTTATGCCCCGATTTGCATAATTTCTTTGGAATGTTAAGGGGTTACGCTCACCCGCTAAACGCATGAAAATTCTTAGGCACTTGAAAAGGCTTAAAGCCGACATAGCTCTGCTTCAGGAATCACACCTGGAGGAAACGGACTTCTTCCGCATGCAGAAAGTTTGGGTGGGAAAGGTCTTCGGATCAGCTTCCAAAGGACGTAAGGCGGGTACGCTTATTCTTTTGCATTAAAATCGAGTATATGACTTAATAACCATTGACGGGGATGAGGAAGGTAGACGAATTTCCGTGCATCTTAAACTTCCGTTGGGTGAACTCAGAGTTTCCAATGTGTATGCACTTAACTCTCCTGATCAAACCTATTTCACTAAACTGGCGTCTCAGTTGTCGATCGATGGTGGCATCCCTCACCTTGTGGGGGTGATTTTAATTCCACCTTTTTCAATCAGGAAGATCGGTCCAACACTCAGAGGTAATTAGCCCCAACTCGTCTGGCCAAAACCACTCACTTTTCCCACATGGTTCAGGCTCTTAATCTGATAGACACATGGAGGTTGCAGCACCTTGTAGATAAGGAATTTACTTTCTTCTTTCCCGTACACAAATCCTTCGCCAGATTCGATTATTTCCTTTGTACTCACTCTCTGTTGCCAAAGATCAAAAATACATACATACATGATTTGGTGATCTCTGATCATTCTCCTATTTCGGTTTCATTGAACAATCCCCAGGCCACTTCAGAGATTAGGCATTGGCGGTTCCCGGCTTATCTAACCCAGAATGACAGTTTCAAGACAATGCTAACTGAGGCTTGGTCAGAATATGCACAAAACAATAGCCAACATGCAGACAACCCAAATTTATTCTGGGAGGCGGGCAAATCTTATCTGAGGGGAAGAATTATCTTGTTCACGTCGGCATACAAAAAGAACGTACAAAGGCAATACCTAGAGGCTAGTACTTGTGTTAAGGCAGCTCAGTCTCTTCTTAATATTAGCAACACTGCTGATAATCTCACTGTTTGGATGGAAGTCAAAGACCTTTTCGATACCTGGGCGGAAAGGGTGGAGCAGATGAAGCTATCATCAACACAACTGTATTTTCACAAGTTTAGGAACAAAGCCGGGAAGTTGCTCGCGAGGCTCACTAAGGGTACATTTCTCCCTACGCACATCACTGCTTTGCGCAATCCGGACGGTTCGTTATCTATGCCCCCCAAAGACATTAATAAAACTTTAGAGAACTTTTACACAAAACTTTATGCGCAGGAGCCAATTGATCCTGTTTTAGCACATAGCTGGCTGGACAATGCAACCTTACCTCAGATTGATCCGGATCTTTTGTCACGATTGAATGCCTCTATCACCCTAGAAGAAATTATGAGTGCTATTGGCGGTCTCTCTAATGGTAAAGCCCCGGGCCCAGATGGCTACACCCCTGAATTTTTCAAAATGCTACAATCTGAGGTCACCCCTGCATTGCTGGCGATGTACAATTACATATGGGAAGGCGGGCCATACCAACCGACAGGTCATTTAGCTAACATCAAACTCATTACCAAGAAGGGTAAAGACCCACAAGACCCAGGATCTTACCGTCCCATTTCGTTACTTAATGTTGATTCCAAAATACTTTCCAAAATAGTGGCCTCTAGGCTTGCGGATATAATGCCCTCACTTATACACCCAATCAGGATTCACCAAAGGCAGGTCCGCATCCGCCAATATTCGTAAAGTCCTTGCGGCCCTGGAATATGCCAAATCAAACCCTTTAGAAGAGGTAGTGATTATTACTCTAGATGCCGAAAAGGCCTTTGATAATGTTAGTTTCCATTGGCTGTCAAAGGTGATGCAAAGATTTGGTCTAACAGGTCCCTTTTACCACTTTATCCACAATATGTATTCTGCTCTGTCAGCCACTGTTACGGCAGCGGGGATTCAATCAACTCCCTTCCGACTTCATAAAGGTACAAGACAAGGTTGTCCTCTCTCCCCCTTGCTATTTAATTTGGCCATAGAGCCTCTCTCACGTCTTCTTGATACCTCTCCCCTCTTACATGGGATACCGTTCGGAAAAGAGGACATGAGAGTGGCTCTCTTTGCAGATGATATTCTGATATTCTCCACTTCTCCCCGCACGGACATTCCCACAATTCAAATGATTTTCGACTCTTTTCGCAAATGCTCCGGCCTGAAAATTAACTTTAATAAAAGTGAAATTCTTCCTCTTAGTGTAAGAAACTCTCGCTCTTGTCTTCCCCCTTCCTCCTTTAAAACAGCAGATCATTACATTACTTATTTGGGTCTGAAAATTGGTAAGGAAACATCCTCTCTTTACTATCTAAACTATCCACCTTTGATTGAAAAAATATTGGGTGAACTGGAGGCTTGGGCGGATCTGCCACTCTCGTTCTTTTGGAGATGTGCGGTTTTTAAGATGATTGGCTTTGCCGTCTGCTTTATCCTTTACAAACCTTACCCTTGATTTTAAAACATAAAGATATCCAAACTTTAAATAAGGCTGTTACAAAGTTCATTTGGAAAAAAGGCAAGCCCAGGATTGCTTTGACCAAACTATATCTCCCGAAGGGCGAGGGTGGGGCGGGTCTTCCCAATATTAGACTGTATAACTTAGCTTGCCTATTGAGAATAGGAATGGATTGGATACTGCGTTCTTCCCGATACTCCAACTATGACTTAGAATCAGCCATGGTCACCCCGGTGGATCTGGCGGCTCTTCTTCATAGCTCGATTGAAAGGCTACCTAAGCCCGTTAAACAAATTTTGCTCTTTAGAGATACGATAGTGGCCTGGAGAGAGGTGAGAAAGAGATTAGGTTTGTCCCCAATACGAGCCATTCTCAAAATGGAGAGACAAAGGCCTAACCAAGGTATACTTATTATTCCAAGATCCGTCTGACAAGCCCCAAATCTTTTTCACAACTATCAGAGGAGTTCTCTCTGCCTTCACAACACTTTTTCCAGGTCATGCAATATGTGGACTTTGTCAGCAAAGCGTGCCCAAAGAAATCTGACAGATTCCAGACCTCCTTCATAGACAAATTGTTGGCAGAAAATCATCACTCTATCTCGGATATCTATCATCCGCTGAATGCCTCGGCTGCCGTCATCGCGGGCGCGCTAGACAGGTAAGTATCCATATTTTAAAAGTCAGCATCTGCAGTATTTGAGCTGCTGGCTTTTAAAAAATAAATAATCCGCGGAACCTCCGCTTTATTGTAATTTCTAAAAGTTTTTTTTTCAGTCTTTCAAATAGGCAGCTTTTGTTCAGGCATGTTCAATTATTGGGTGATAGCTGTCTCCCAAATATGCTCCTGAGTTGTCCCCCCGTCACATGCACCCCTGGTGGAGAGTGGCCATGCTGACTCATATACCACATGGCATTGTCCACTGTTGCTATGAAGATTCCTGACCAGAACAATGATTATGCGGCTAATGCTGGAATGACTGCATATAGACACAAAATTGTTAAAAAAGCCTAGAGGACATCAGCAGTTTATTTATGATACATGATGCTTTAGCAAACCAAATGTCTTGAAGTTAGGAATTACATCTACTTTAATGACCTCTGTGTCTCCAAATAAAACAATGGCACTGCACAAGAGAATATAGTTTTATTAAGTGCAAGTCAGAGATTCAGCTTTAAATTAACAGTCCAGTGTCTCATTATATACGGTTTGGAGTTGAGCCCAGATTAGAAAATAGCAACAAATATATGTATGTGATTGTCTTGGTTGAATTCCAGACTGTTTTAAGGTTACCGTTTAATGCTAAAATCCCCCAATCAGCAAATTAATCTTACATTTACACAGATTTTTATCAATAATCAATAATCTTTCAGTGGAGCAGTGAATGTAAAAATGAACTGGTGCAACTGAAAGATTACTAAGTATAATTTACAGCCGTGTTGTCCAACAAGCTATGCCATGGCTGAATAAATAAATAAGAAGATCATGTACCAAGCCGTAGCAAAGTTTTGAAATTCATGTCTAATGTGTATGTGGAAGACATTTAGCTACACCAGCAGCATTATGTGTTGACAGGTTGGGAAAATCTACAGCCTCAGATTGCATAACATATTAAAATATTCATTTTCCATTTCAAGACCTCAAGCAGTCTGAGTTGAAAATAGAATGCTTCTTCTGGAGGATAATTATCAGAGGAATGATAAGTACAGTTTTGAAAAAAAATGTACAATGCAAAGATCAAAATGTGATACTTATTGCCTGATTTACTAAAGTGACAAGTACGGTAACATGCTGTAAAGTGAAATGAAGTAAACCTATGCTGACTTTAAAGAGGAAGTAAACTTTCTTTATTGACTTTTACCTATAAGTAAGCCTATAATAAGGCTTACCTATAGGTAGTGTAAATATCTCCTAAACATGCGCCATTTAGGAGATAAATACATTACATGCAGCCAGTGAAATCACTATCACATGCGCTCTGAAGGAATAGCCCTTCAGAACCCTGTGCCGTGAACAGCAGCTCCAGCTCACATGCCTGGGAGTGATGTCATCGCGGCTCCGGCCAGTCACACAGTCAGAGCTCGCAAACTCAGGAAGAAAGATGGGAGCCCCTGCAGAGCTAACATTGTGGCGCTTGAACAGCTTAGTTTTAAGGTAAGTTTCACATAATGTGCTAGTCTGCGATGCATACTAGCACATTATGACTTTACCTTTCAGGGAAAAAAATCAAAACATCTAGCGGTATAAAACCACTTTAAATACCTCACCAAATGATTGGATGTTTGAAGTATATTTCATTTTATTTCACTTCTCATCAGAGGTGGCTCAGCAAAATGTGGGGCAGACAGTGGGTATAGCATGTGGGGCCTAATTACCATTGACCAGGACTGTTACTAGGGTCCTAACAGACCCAGATCACATAGACTAGTGAAATGTTTAGGGGTTTGTGGGATACCAATACAGCAGATGAAGCTGTTACTTTTTTCCTATGTCTTCTGTATCTTTTCTCCTCATTGTATTTTCTGCAACAATGAACAAAACACTTTTTATTATATCTTTCTAATACAAACAGGAACAGTCTTAATAGACCTAGGCAATATAACATGAAGACGGTCATTGAAGCCGCTACTCATAGTCCTGGCCCAAAAGGATATAAAATATAAATGGGCATTCCCCTTTGCGGTTAAGTTCTCAGACAAAGAGAAGAATTACTCCTTCTCCACTTTTCCTGATGTTTTCGCAAGAAGCCGCCATGGATACTTCTCATAGTATTCCAAATACTTCCAAGAGACCGACACCCACCAGTCCTCAATCCCTGCTATGGACCAGGTCGAAGTCCAAGAAGGCTAGAGACAATGGACCCACTTGACCAGATCCCGGCTGACACGTTTTGTCATATACTCCTTGAACTTTAGAAGATCTCGGATGGACCTATGCATGAGGATTAGACTATCTCTGATCAGCTTAACAATTTCTTAGTCAATTGCCATTACACCTTTATTTCACTTCTTAAAAAGATCTCTGGGTCCCTCCCTCCTCGGTTCCCTCAGGGGGGGAGGATGGGGGGACTTTCGAGTCAGACCTAGATCCGGCCAGACTGGGTTTTGATTTACTTGATTCCTTCCAGTTACTGCTTTAAATATTGTTTTAATCATTTTTTCAGGGGCGCCCTGGCTGGGGTGGGCCCCATGTACCTCCGCCTTTCCCTCAGACACCAGAAGGTCTCTGGAGGCGAGGTCGCTTATTCCCCCTTGGAACAAGCTTAACTTGTTCTACCTTGGTAGAAGTTCTTGAGGGGCGTCTACCCCCCCCCCCCCCCCGAGAATGTTTTTTCTCTTTTTTTTCTTTTCTCCTTCGTTTGTTTGTTTGGATCGGGAGACCTTCCTCTCAACAAAGACCTTCCTCTCAACTCCTTTTTTTTTTCAAATCTGTTCTTTCCTTTTCTGTTCCTCGCCTATCCCACATGTGCCTAACCTTTCATTATTTTACAGCTTGCATTACCTATGAACGAAGGGTGTTCACCTGGCTGCTAGATGTCCGTCCAGACAGCCTGCAGGTATGGGAAGACAGAAGATGTCTAAGGGTGAGTGGAGGTAGAGATAGACACAGTACCTTTCCTGATCTCCATGGCTGATCACGTACAGAGCTCCCTCAAAATAGCCACACATAATGTTTAAGGCCTAAGCTCCCCCGTCAAAAGGCAAAAGATCTTTAATAGGTACAAAGCACTCTGACTTGACATCCTCATGATCCAAGAGACCCACTTTCCTGGGCGGAACATTTTTCTCCAAATCCTCTAACTTTGATTATGTTTCCAAGTCTGACTTCAAAGACTCAGAGGGAAGGTTTATATTGGTTAAGGGCAAAATAGAGGGTCATCTCTACTCCCTGGTCTCATACTATTCTCCCAACAAAGGGCAAGACAAGTTTTTCCAACTAATCTTAGACACCGTAACCCCCCTTCTGGAAGGCACAGTCATTTGGGGGGAATTCCAACGTTGCTTTCGACCAGGGCTTGGACAAGTCCAAACCACCATCTGCCCAACTTACTAGACCCACTAGTAAGTCAGCCTGAAAATTGCCAAATTACTCCATGACAGGGGGTTGACAGATGCATGGTGAGAATCAAACCCTTCAAAGAGCGACTTTACCCATTACTCTCACGCGTACAATACCTATGCCAGGATTGACCATATTTTAATTCCTTAGTTTGTCCTCCCGGCAGTAATTAAGGCCCAAATCAGAGACACCGCCCTGTCTGACCACTCAAAGGTCATCATGTCCATACGCACTATAGACTAAACAAGTCTATTCTCTCCAATCCAACCACAACAACAGAAATCAATAATGCACTTTAAGAATATTTCACAATTAACAATGTTGAGGATATCTCCGCGGAGACCCTATGGGCAGCCCACAAACCCTGTATTAGAGGTAAAATTATTCAGATCTCCACACGAATCAAAAGAGAACACGAAGCAGACATTTTGCGATTGGAGAAGTCATACAGGACCCGAAGGGCACAGCACAGAAATAAACCGTCTTTAGCCTTACTAGAGATATTGACAAGCTGAGACTGGAACTTAATTTCGTTCTCACAAGTGGAGTGGCAATACGTTTTACACCCAAAAAGAGAAGATAGGTCAGATGTTAGCGACCAAATTGTCCCCTAGAACGAGGTTTCATTCCTTGCCCAAGATACGCATAGCAGGTCAAGAACCTACGGCCAACCCAAAAAATATTTTGGAGGCATTTCAAACATTCTATTCCAACCTGTATAGTGCTCCTCCACAGCCTCCCAAGGACTCGATTTCCTCTTTCCTGGACAGCCTACCCATCTCATCCTTAGACACAGAACATAGAGACAGGTTTGAAGCACCTTTTTCAGTTGAGGAGGTGGCGGTAGTAATCAAGGGCCTCCGAAAGGGTTCAGCCCCGGGCCCAGATGGTCTGTCGGTCCCCTATTATAAGGCATTTGCAGATACCCTAGTCACACATATGACAAACTTTTTTAATTTCAAGACTCAAGGCTCCCCCTTGGGTACACTACTGAATACTGCATACATTATGGTTATTCCAAAACCGGAGAAACATCCAGAAGAAGTCTGTAATTACCACCCCATATCACTGATAAATAATGACCTAAAAATTCTTACTAAAATTCTAGCTGTCCGCATCGCCTCTTTCATTGGTAAATATATTCAGAAGGACCAGGTGGGGTTTATCCCAGGTCGACAAGGCCCAGATCAAGTGAGAAGGGCAGTGGACATTGTCTCAATCTTGCAATCCAACTGGGAAGGAGGTCCGAAACAGCAAGGCTTTCTCCTAGCACTTGATCTGTAGAAGGCCTTTGACTATGTGTCCTGGCAGTATCTCCTCCCACTACTAGAGCGATGGGGCTTTGGCCCATGATTCATGGGGGTGATACAAGCTCTCTATTCCCACCCCAAGGCCAAAATCCTAATTCAGGGGTATTATTCTTCCCCAATAGACATAGCTAGGGGTACCAGACAGGAATGCCATATCAATTGAAACCCTGGCCATAGCCATCCAACAGAACCCTGACATTCAAGGTGTATCATGCGGAGATCAGACTCAAAAATGTGGAATCTTTGAATAATTTACTATTATTTCTAGCCTCTCCCATTACTTCCCTACCAAACCTCTACAGGGTAATTTCGGAATTCTCTAAAATCTCTGGGTTCAGGTCAATTATGCCAAATCACAAGCCTTGAATGTGTTCCTCCCACCTTCCACATTATCCCTCCTTCAACAGTCATTCAGATTTGAATGGTGTCCTACATCCATCAAATATCTAGGGATTACCTTAACAGTGCAAACAGAATCCCTTTACACAAACAATTATCCTCCCAAAAACTTACAGCAGACATGAATAACTGGGCCAAATATAAACTTTCCTGGCTAGGCAGATTTAACTCTATAAAGATGACTTTGCTTCCTAGAATTTTATATCTATTTCGCTCCTTTCCCATACCCATCAGAAAGGACCAGGTGCAGTATTTACAAAGAAAAATACTCAAATTCATCTGGGGCAAATCAGGTTACAGAATCCCCTAAAACACCCTATATCTTCATAGGAAAAGAGGGGGGCTGGGATTACTGCATCTATATAAATACTTTTTAGGAGCCAGACTGGCTCAACTATCTGTAGTTTACTCCAAACTGGAAAAACTGGACTGGGTTCACATAGAGAAACAGGCTGTCCCCCAGATTTCCCTGGACTACTTACTTTGGTGCCCCCAAAAGAGATGACCACCCATTTTGTCCCCCTCCCTCTCTCAATCCTATGCCATTTTGGATAGAATCCGTTACCTTCCAGCCCTGGTTTTGAAGGGACAACCTCTAGCCAATATGTTTCAAAACCCGAATTTTCCACCTGAAATGGACAGTAAGGCTTTCAGTTGGTGGTTGGACAGGGGTCTGTACCGCATAGGACACTATTTCACAGCTAAGGGCCCTCTTACCCTAGACCACTGTTTAACCAAATTGGATCTCCCTGACACTGAAAAACTCAGATTTAGACAGGTATCACAATTGTTACACGCTCTATGGACAAAGAAGCCTCTCCCTCCCAAATTCTCAGATTACGAGCTCTGGTGCGGGCAGGCCATGGGACAAAGGGGAGGGATCTCTGTCATATACTCTTCACTCACTTGCCCAACCGAAAAGTCTTCCTACATGATGGCATGGGAGGCTGACCTCCAACTTGAATGGGACCTGGAGACCTGGCAAGCTGCTTGCTCTGATTCATTTTGGGGTATCTTGAACACTTCCTTGATGGAAGCAAACTTAAAAGTACTCAAATCACCATCGCTAAGGCTTGGAAACAGCCCAGGGTTTCCATTGTAAAACGCAAGATTTTGTGGATTATGGCAGAGGAAAAGCTGGCCAGTATCCTATCAGACATGAAACAAAAATTTGAAGCTGTGTGGGAACCATGGGCGTCCCACTGTGGTATATCTCTGGCGACTGGGGTACACCCTGTGCGACCTGCATCCTCAAGCTCTAGTTAGGCACATGCTCCCTTTCCTTTCTTTTTCTCTTTTCCCCACCTCTCTTTCTTTTTCCTACCTCTCATTCTCTCAAGATAGTTGTATGACTTAAGGGTAATGTTTTATCTTCTGTTTTTTATAAAGACAATTTGGCAACACTATTGGCCTGATTGGATTTGTGATTACGAGCTAGGGGTGCACTGAAGTTAAATTTGAACCCACTAATTTCCTTGCTAGTACTTTTATTGGAGGGGGCAGGTTGGGGGAGGGGGCCTGGTCGGGGCACAGAATGATTCCATTAGGGGTGCCCGGGACAGGTAGGACACCCCCGAGCGATAGACCAATATATTCACTTATTTTCCTCCCCTTCCCCTGTTAGCAAGCTCGTATTTTTCCTTTAATCAGCCCACAGTTGGGCATTATGAAATCAATTGAGGCCTTGTTGCTGACACTATGGGGGTTATTTACGAAAGGCAAATCCACTTTGCACTGCAAGTGCACTTTCAAGTGCAGTCGCTGTAAATCTGAGGAGTAGATCTGAAATGAGGGGAAGCTCTGCTGACTTTATCATCCACTCATGTGCAAGCTAAAATGCTGGTTTTTATTTTACTTGCATGTCCCCCACGGATCTATAGCGACTGCACTTCCAAATGCACTGCAAGTGCACTTGTAGTGCTAAGTGGATTTTCTTTTAGTAAATCAACCCCAATGCCTTGTTTGTTCAATGTTATGATGATGTAGACCCAGCCTTTTGTCATATTGTAATTGCATTCTGTATTTGAAAAATAAAAATCTATTGAAAGAAAAAATTTGCAAACAAATACAAATAAATAAAAATAATAATAATATTGGTTAATACAATCTAAATGAAAAAGATTAGAGAAATAACAGTTGAAGGGAAAATGGGAAGAAGGCGTTAATTAGGGCCAGATTAGGGTAAACTTATGGTTTATAACAGGTTACATAGAAACATTTTGTGAAGAAAAAAATGTTTCTTAAAGCTGGGGTTCCGCGCAAATACGTTTTTTTTAAAAAAATATTAGTCTCCCGCTGTTCACATAGCATATCGTTTACTCACCAGTCCCATTATTGCACCCGCCAGGATTTTCATTTCCCCGAAAAATATATTTTATAAAAACGTAAGATGGACATTTCCAACTTAGTTGTGGGCACTCTGAAGCCCTCCAGTATTTACTTCTGGGATGCAGACGTTTTCCATGAGTTAAAATGGCGGAATTGTATCCTCCCTAGTCACGTGACCGCCACATGACCGGCTGCAGAGTCATGTGACGTCTAAAATCTTGCGAGAATTGCTCATTTTGCAAATGAAGTGTGTTAATAAACGATGGCTCCGATATTTTTTTTTTAGACACCTGAAGTTCCTGGATCTGTACACAACAATTTATTGCTTAATTTTCAGAGCCTGGAATTGCTTGCAATGGGGAAAGGGGGAATGTGGTAGAACGGCAGAAGGATGGGATGTGCCACACACATTTTAAACGTTTTTGTGTTTGTGTAGAACTTTTTTGTAAGTTAAAATGTTGTCTGTGATTGATCAAACTTTTTGACTGAGTCATCCAATAGGGGGTAGGCCATTGGGATGACACGCTGCTGTGAGTCATTCAGATGTGCATAACTTTAAGCTTGAGCTATTAAGGTCTGTAAACAAAAGGTTTTTGACAACAGGCTTAAAGAATTAAGAAAATAAATAGAGGCAAAAAGTCTACTTGCTGGCTACAAGACATTTCAAAATATTAACATACAATATTAAAAAAAAGTTTGAAAAGTGTTAAATCTGTAGTCCTGACCATAATAAATAAATGAACATACTATGCACAAAAGAAATCACAAATTAATTTAAATTGGATTCTTCTATAGAGGAGGTGAGTGTGGACTTAATAGGACACTGGGCAGATGCTGTCCCCTTTCCTCCAGAAGTCTCCTAAGTGGTGGTAGGCAACCAATATGTGCTGAGCAGTACATATTACCAGTGGTTGCCTTGCCATTTGTTTATTTTTGATAAAAATTAAAGCTAGATCTGTAGTTTTGGAGGAAATGCAGTCTAATAAAGTGCAAGGAAGTTAATCTAATTAGTACCACATTGCACAAAAAATAATGAAATTCAGCTGCATATGTCTCCACTAATTAGCTCATCAACCTAGAATGAATATACTTGTGACTATTGCTTCAAATCCTATAGATTTGAAACTTAAATAAATAAAATAATTCCCATGTTGTATAATGGTTGCCATTGTTATATTACTAAGAAGAAGCATAAAACTGCAGAAGTTTCCTGGGTTCTCTGATTAAGTGATTTTAGTCTACATGTAGATTTTTGACTGAACAGATGGCTAATTTTCCCAAGCAGTGTTTTTTCTATTAGATCTGATCCTTTAATCTATTTTATTGTACTTTTTCTGTTCTAGTCTTCCTAAGCTTTAAAAGGTGAATTATAGTCTTGTATGTTTAATGCCTTGTTTCAGAGCTTTCATTTATATACACTAAATCTTCCCAATGATACATAGTCATTATAATGTATGCCGCTGTTATAAATTTTGCATAATTCATATAATTACTAATAATGAGCCTTACAGTCTTGCTCTCCAACAGTTGCTCGTTAAATGGGAGGAAACACATTCAGAAACATTCAATCACTATAAGGTAATAACTATTTTTTTCTTGGCTGTTTTTCAAATCCGGTGGTCTCAATGCGTAATTTGCAGTGTGTGTAAAAATATACAGCCAGAAAAGGAAATGGTAATTCTTAATTCCAGTAGCATTTGTGAATATTGTGAAGTTACATACTATATAAACATGACAACCTTTAAATTAACCCTGAATTAAAAAAAAAAACTTTATTATGCCCTGTACACACGATCGGTCCGTCTGATGAAAATGGATCGTTTTCATCGGACGAACCAATCGTGTGTGGGCCCCATCAGTTTTTTTTCCCATCTGTGAAAAAAAATAGAACCTGTTTTAAATGTTTCGTATGATTAAAAAAACGATAGAAAAAACGATCGTCTGTGGGGAAATCCATCAGTCAAAAATCCATGCATGCTCAGAATCAAGTCGACGTATGCTCGGAAGCATTGAACTTCCATTTTTCTCTGCACGTCGTTGTGTTTTACATCACCGCGTTGGACCTGATCAGATTTTTAACCAATGGTGTGTAGGCAAGACTGATCAAAGTCAGCTTCATCGAATATCTGATGAAAAAATCCATTGGTTTGTTTTCATCAGACGAACCGATCATGTGTACAGGGCATAAGTGTTGTTTTTGCAAAGATAACGGTGATAGGCCATACTTTAGCAGTATGTATAAAAAAACCTGCGCTTGGTTTATACAATTTGAAAATAAAATAATTACAATTGAAGTCAACAGCAGCACAATATTCACAATATTGTACACAGCAATATACCAAAAATAAAATAAAAAAAAGTGTTGCGCTGTCATAAAGATGGTGCAATCATCTTCCGAAATCGTGCTATTTAATATATTAAAAGTCCTCAAAAGGTAACTGATTTATTTGGTGTCCAGAAACTCCAAAAAACCCATAAGGTGATAAACAGAAAAGTGCAAGTATCCTCCAGTTCATATTTGATGCAACACCCAGTGCTCCCCATAGGAAATCAGGGCAAATATATACTCTTAAGTCCCCTTTCACACGTATACGACTTGTAGCACGATTTTGGACGGCAAAATCGTATGACAAGTCATTCTTCATGATTTTCAATGACTACCATTCATACTGGCATGACTTTAAGTCATGCCGACTTCAAAGTAGCTCCTGCATTACTTTTTTTCTGAAGTTGGATCAAAGTCGGATTCCATATTAACAGATCTGACTTTGGCATGCGACTTGTACACAACTTGTGCATGAAGGGGAACTCCACGCCAATTATTTTGAAAAAAAACAGCATGGGTTTCCCCTTCATAAGCATACCGGGCCCTGCGGTCTGGTATGGATTTTAAGGGGAACCCCCCATGCCGAAAAAACAGTGTGGGTCCCCCCCAAAATCCATACCAGACCCTTATCTGAGCACCAGGCCGGTCAGGAAAGGGGGTGGGGTAGAGCGAGCACCCCCCCTCCTGAGCCATACCAGGCCGCATGTCCTCAACATGGGGGGTGGGTGCTTTGGAGCAGGGAGGCCCTGCATCCCCACCCCAAAGCACCTTGCCCCCATGTTGATGAGGACAAGGGCCCCTTCCAGACAACCCTGGCCATTGGTTGTCGGGGTCTGAGGGAAGGGGGCTTATCGGAATCTGGAAGCCCCCTTTAATAAGGGGGCCCCCAGATCCTGGCCCCCCACCCTATGTGAATGAGTATGGGGGTACATCATACCCCTACCCATTCACCTGGAGGAAAAGTGTCCAAAAAATAAACACACTACACAGGTTTTTAAAATCACTTATTAGTCAGCTCTGGGGGTCTTCTTC
The DNA here is from genome assembly GCF_905171775.1 of Rana temporaria. Taxonomy (NCBI): domain Eukaryota; kingdom Metazoa; phylum Chordata; class Amphibia; order Anura; family Ranidae; genus Rana; species Rana temporaria. The sequence goes on along the minus strand of NC_053492.1, from coordinate 281,333,416 downwards.
CAACTTCTCCCCTCTCTTCTTCTGCTCTCCGTGCTCCCCGCCCCCTTATGTTGTCACCACCCGGAGCATGCTGGGACTGTGACTTCATAAGAGGCCAATATAAATTGTTGCGCACCACACACCCGGCATTAGAGCGGGAGGGAGTGTCAAGTCAACATCGGAAGAAAATAAGAGGGAAGAAGGCAACGAGGAAGACCGGGCTGGTCGCCGCTAGTAAAAGACCTTCAAAGAAGATAGCGGTGGCAAGCCCCGAAGAAGACACGGGAGAGCGGGAGAAGAACTGGGGAGCGTGGAGAGCAGAAGAAGAGAGCGGAGAAGACGAAAGAAGCCCCAAAGTCAGAAGAAGACCCCCGGAGAGCCGAGAAGTCAGAAGAAGACCCCCGGAGCTGACTAATAAATGATTTTAAAAAGCTGTGTAGTGTGTTTATTTTTTTGACACTTTTCGAAGTACCCCCATACTCATTCACATAGGGTGGGGGGCCGGAATCTGGGGGTCCCCTTATTAAAGGGAGCTCCCTGATTCCGATAAGCCCCCCGCCCGCAGACCCTGACAATCAATGGCCAGGGTTGTCGGGAAGGGGCCTTTGTCCTCATCAACATGGGTGCAACATGCTTTGGGGTGGGGGGTGCAGGGCACCCCCCCCCCATGTTGAGGGCATGCGGCCTGGTACGGCTCAGGAGAGGGGGGCGCTCGCTCGTCCCCACACCCTTTCTTGACCGGCCGGGCTGGTGCTCGGATAAGGGTCTGGTATGAATTTAACATTATGCAATCATTTGTATTTGGCAAATATGTTAGAGAATGAGATGAGGGCGTCCAGGGCGTTTGAGCCAACGAGACGCAAGCTCCTAGGTAGGCGACACATTCCCCAGTCCCCAAAATGTATTTGTATGTATATATATGACTGTTCATGTCGGTAGGTTGACCTATATGTGTTTCAGACTATTTACACTGTTTGTTTGTATATCAACTTCCAGAACTTCTCCTGCCAAAGCGATTTAATATTGCAAAACTAGTAGAGAGACCTCCCGTACCGTGACCCCAACACTCACCTGGACTCCCCCTTTGGGGGATTGTAATTTTGGTGAATAGATCGGCTGTCAATATATGTGTATTGTTTTAATTGTCCTTAATGTTTGATGTTTTTATTATTTTTCTGATACTGTATTAATAAATGTATACATTTTTTGATATATTAGCTCTTTTCTGAGTCTGCCTACTCGCTCTGTACCGAAATAGTCCTCCTTGCCCGCTCTCCTTCTTTTGGGGTTTGTTGGATCCTTGGGGTCCCTGCATTCCCTCTGCTATCGTACTAGATTCTGGACGATGGTACTGTTTTAAAACTTAATATTACATAGCTTACTGAAGAGGATAAACATCTTTTTTAAAAGGCAGCAAATTTGAGGGAATAGCGTTGGCTTATTTTAAGACAAGGCAATTTTAAAGGCAGAGATTTGAAATATTTCAGCCTTAAAATGATATAACATTTTATTTTTCAAAGAAAGTATATAGAAATGGTATGTATTTTCTGAGGAGAATTTCATCCCTTTTAATAGGAGGTAATTTTGGAGGCAGAGAGGAGAAATATTTCAGCCTGCAAAATCAACAGAAACTGTTAATTTTTTAAAAACACTTTAAATACAAATACCCATCACATTTATAACTCAACAGAACACTTGTGCTAATATGGAAGTGTTTGTATTCACTAAAGCTGTGAGCAAATAAAACACCACAAACTGAATTTACAAAACTTGCATTGATGATGCTAGATATTTTACCTGACATGAACAATTAATGAGCTTGACATTTTTTTTCCTGGCAGAAGTTAGGAATTATAATGTAGTCAAGGAAATATGCAAATTTGTGTGCAAATGTAAACCATGTTAATCAGCTATGCTATCACCTAGTAAATTTGTCAAGTCATACATGGCTTATTTGCTAATTCCTATACTAAATATTCCTATGAGGTACACATTTATTAAACTTTTACTAATTGATTTATGAAACATTTATTAATTGATAACGATAATGTATTTATGGAATAATAATAGTGGCTTAAAAATTTATTGTCTGGTATTCATACTTTCTAATAAGGATTTTTTTCTACTTTCAGCTTGTTTTCCTCTTTTCTGTGGCTCTTAATATTAACACTCTGAAATAACATAAATGAAAGCTTTGTCGGTAAATGTTAAAAAGCCAGAGAAATAGTGTTTTCTTTAATTACTTATTACAGATACACTGTAAATGTCAAATCCCTGCATTTTTTCCATTTGCAGGCCTGAAAATTAGCATAGTTTGAATCATTTTTTAGGCCACACTCATGCAAATTATGATATACACAAAGTCATTCTAAGCCAATTTACAAATGGGACATTGCTCTGTGAATGTTCTTTAACGTAAATGTACTAAATTGATGTAGAGTGGGATGACACAGCAAATTTATATAAAATATTGCTTCTGGCTAGAAAAATTATATCATTCTGTTGATTATCTGTGGCCCACTTAATATGAGGTATTTATAGCAGTACTATACTGTTTCTATTGAAAAATACAGATACTTTGTAAAAATGTTATATCAAAGAACATGTGTCACCTACAAAAATACAGAGAAGTATGTTGCATGTGTCTGTTAGTTACAGTATAATAAGGAATTTTCTCTGGTGGAATTCATTCTGGATAATGTAAATCATATAGTCCAGTGCATACCTTACATAATCATAACCTTGGTTCAGTGGCTGCTGAAATGACAACTCAATGGGTAGAGCTGCCATAAAGTACAGTAAGTCAGATTTAGAGATTGTCATCAGTACTCCAGTGTAGAAAAACACTACAATCTAATTTACATGGCTGTTAAGGTCCGTACACATATTTTATGCTCCTCCTAACTATCTGCATCCCTTCTGCTAACTGTTAGCACCCCAATCCTTCCTCTTGCATAACTTCTCCTCCTCTTGCTGCTTCATGGCATTCCATATGTTGGTGGAGGGCAGAAGGGTCTACTGTAAAAAAAATTGCAGCTGGCACACGATCTTCTGAAAAAAAAATGGCAGCTTGGTACCTGACACTGTGGTGTAGAACAGGCCACAAACTCATGAAAAGGGGTATTTGACAAGCTGGCATTAAGCAGCTGGATATGGGGATGATATAGGGACATTTTTATTCTTTTTATATATATATATATATATATATATATATATACTGTATATAACTATATATATATATATATATATATATATATATATATATATATATATATATATATACATATACTTTTTTATCCTACTGCTCCAGCAACAGATACATAAAAAAGGGCTCTAATTAACAGCTGTAGAGCCCTGTGGACTGCAGACCATTTGAAAAGCAATTATCACAACTGGCTGCTCATAGCCAATTGGCATGGTTATGGCGGAAATAGCAAAAGAGGAGAAACAAAAAGGGCACACTAGCAGCACTTGCAGGCAAGTGGCTGCAGTACACCCTTGAGAAGGAGGACAAGGAATCATTAGCTCCAACAACAGATATATAAAAAATGCTGCAAATAATTACTACAGAGCTCTGAGGAACATCCCCATGGATAGCAATGATCACATGATTTTGCTGGCTGCTCATAGCAAGCTGGGGAGAAGGAAAGGACCACTTTAGTAATACTTTCAGGCAGGTGACTGCTCTGCACTCTTGAGGAGGAGGAGAAATGGTTGCAATATCAGGACTTGCAGGCAAAGGGTAAGAAGAAAAAGGCATTTTTTTTTAAATTTGAAGTAATATTTCACTTTTATTTTTTCACTTTAAACATTATTTAAATCACTGCTCCCGAAAAAAATTCAATTTTTAAAACTTTTTTTGCATTGATACATGTCCACTGGGACAGGACCCAGGTCCCTGGGCACTTTTTATGAAAATAACTTGCATATTAGCCTTTAAAGTTAGCACTTTCGATTTTTCAAGTTCATGTCCCATAGACTTTAACAGTGTTTGCGTGTTCAAACAAATTTTTTGCCTGTTCGCATGTTCTGCTGCGAACCGAACCGGGGGGTGTTCGGCTCATTCCTAATGGTAACTGGTAAGTGTACACAGACACAGTAAGTTGCACTGCAGGCTAATAGTTCAGCCAATTGGAACTGATTAAGGTGAAAAAACATGAGGGTTTACAACCCCTTTAATTAATATTTAAAAAAAGAAACGGCTGCTGAGAGAAGAAATTAGCAAAGTAGAGGATTTTAAGGGTCTTTTATAACCCTTGAAAGCTGTGAAGTGAAACATTATAAAAACTAAATAAAAAAATGCAAAATGGTCACCCTCATGGGGTTAACAGCAGTGCAAAGGTCCTGGCAGAAAATGGGTTAAAAGGAGGATGCTCTCCCCTCTATTTACTAATTTATTTTGTTATTTAATTTTGCATTAGTACATCTTCCTAATGACATGGCTACCTATGTGTACCTTGCCTATTAACTGGTAAATGTAGTATCAAGATTCATAGACTTCAATAGATATGGTTTTAAGGTTCATGTGGGATTCAATTGAACCCAGACAGATTTGCTTATTTCTAATAATCTGTATGATTTTGTGACATTAATAATTCCTGCATAGTCATATTGGTTTGCTGGTGACATCATGCTGGATAATTCCCTGAAGCATCCAGAAATAGAATTGCCTTGATAGGTTTTATGCTATGATGATTCAATGTAGCTAGCAGGATGCACTCTGCAAAAGGGTCAGGGTTTTCAGTAATATATATCAAAATTAAAGATTTTCCACTACTTAATGCTCAAAAATTCACACTACAAAATGTATTTTTACCAACACTGTGGTCACTTTTTACATTCTGTACTGTACTACACCTGATGGTACTCACTACAGATAGATCATGCTCTGATATGACAACCTGATGTTATATTCAAGTTAAAGAGTTTGCATATCTTAATAATGACATTTCATAAGTGCATTCCTCTTCCTTAAGTAACTTTATTAAAAAATGTTGCTAGTGATCAGAAAAAAAAAAACTGGTGATCTTGCCAGTCACCTTGTATTTCTTCTGCATTCTGACCATGACAAGCATGAGAGAAGATTTATGTAGGCGTTGTCAGTTTTAATGTCTCATCTCCTAACCAGAGTTAGAGGATGTGGTTCACATGCCCCATACCAATCCCTGCTCATTTGTATGGACAATGGCTCTTGTGCAGAGTCACGCTGTATAATGTCTTTGACCCAACAGTCAAGAGTTCTCTTCACACTCTTCTGGAAAAAAAGCAAGAAGAGTGGCTTTCTATCAGCTCCACTGCTCTCCATGCTTTTTCCAGAAGAGTGTGAAGGGAATAGCTGTGGTCAAGTGACTGTTGGATCAAAGACATTTTGGTTGGCCTTTTTTGTGAATAAAGTGGTCCTTTATAGCTTTGTTTTTGAAATTATTTAATAGCTTGACTCTGTTGACTGTGCTTCACATATACTTTCCGATTAGCCTTTTAGGGCTAAACAAATTATGTAACTGCACGTCCTGTGTATTGAGTGCTGGAAACAGGCAAGTTCCAATTAGCCACTGCTATAACATTTTAATGGGTCCCCACGACAAAAGTTTCTTGTTCAATAATTACTTTATTACAAATAAAGAAAGTATGGTAACTATTGAGCAAATTGTTGAAAAGAAGAGAAAAGCTAAAGGGCTAATGGACTTTATAGGCATAGTGATAAACCAGTGTTTAGAAAAATATAAAAAGTTTATTTAGAATTACATAGATCAAATGTATTACTAAAAAATCCTTTACATCACATATATAAACATCCAATCAGAACATATGATAAATTAGTAGAGAAAGCTTGACATGTTTCACGTGCGAACACGCTTCTTCAAAAGCATAATATATTGTTGGCTGAGTGAAGGAAAAAAGGAAAATTAGACCAACAAACATGTTAAAAAAGTATACATAAAGAATGTGCGGAATAGTATTAACAATATAAATATAAATGGATAACAATGCACAGATCGTGGACCAGGCAGTAGGGGTATATCAGCAAGAAGCACACCACATTGTGAGCCCCAGAAAGGGATAGTTCTGAACATCATGGGGAGGTTGTAATAAAAAATACTACAAATAGTAGAATAGATCATACTCACTGAGCAAACTGAGCAAGAAACATTTTGTTTGTTCAGTGACTCATTGGAATAGTATATACTGTACATATCTCTCTATATATCTATCTCTATAATTGCTGACATCTTGTGTAGTATCTTTGCGGAGAGTCATAAGAAAGAACACATTACTTCTGGACAGGTAAATCCAGTTGCTGAAATCTTGTGATTACCTTTCAGCATTTGCATATCTGTGGTAGCTATTATAAAGGATTCCCATCTCCCTGTAGGAATATTTATGTGTTATATTATAAAGCACAGGTGTCAAACACAAGGCCCGCTGGCCGAATCTGGCAATCCAGGCCATTTCATGTGGCCCTCGCACCTCTCCTGCACCTGCAGGAGAGCTCCAGTCCTCCTCTAGTCCTCCTCCAGACCCTTACTTTCTTCTTTCAAACAATACATTCAGCTTATTCCTAGCAGCAGCATAAGGAAAGGGGGGTGCACTGTGATGTAAGAAAGAGTGGGGGACTCAACTTATGATGGTGGTGTGGCTCTCCACATCGAATGTAAGGGGGAGGGGATGCACTGGACATCTAATCTTACAGATACAACCGGCCCTTTTGAGAACAATCATAATGCTGATGTGGCCCACGATGAAATTGAGTTCAACACCCCTGTTATAAAGAATATAATAAAGTGGAACGTGCAAAGATAAGCAGGAACACCCAAAAAGTCAGGAATTCTGGAGAAAAAAGCTCACTGTTAATTTAGTTATAGATAGATCCTAGTGAATCATCACTTTTTGGTGGGCTGGTCCTGCAATTGTTAATTCTAAATATTAATCATTGTTCTTTTTAATCTCTCTAGTCAATTGTTGCATCTAATGTTTATATTAAAGTAACTCTTCTGACTCCATGGTAAGTGAAGTTGGTAAGTATGCCTTTCTTTTTGGAACTAACTCAACCTTTTCTTCATGTAAAATAAAGTTTCTACAAATGAAAGAGCTGGTAAAAGCGGTGTGGGGTCAGTCTGCTCAAAGAATAAAGGCAGGTTTTAAACAGCTTTATATCCAGGCAATGGACTAGTAAGGTTTTCTTTTATTTGTAACTTGAAAGATCAGATATTGTCCTGGTTCACACTACAAAAGAGATCTGTAAAGAAAAATTTCATTTCAAACACTGGAGGAATAGGTAAAATTTGACATTGAATTAGGCTTACAGAGCACTCTGTACAAAGCACAAATAATGTTTACGCAATATAACAATGGTGTTTCATACCGTTAACACATTTTTGTGAATTATTTATGACATTTAGAATGTTAGATCCTTTTGGCTCGTTTCATATAAAATATAAATCTCTACCAAAATTGTAAACCCAATCTCTAAAATCTCATTATCTTTAACATGTTAAAAATAAGTATGAACACAGAGTACAAAATTAAAGAGACCATGTGGTTGATTTACTAAAACTGGAGAGTACAAAATCTGGTGCAGCTTTGCATTGAAACCAATCCACTTGCAGGTTTTTTGTTAAATCTTAATTGAAAAAGCTGAAGTTAGAAGCTGATTGGCCCCAAATCAGATGGATTTACTAAAGGCAAATAGACTGTGCACTTACCCTCATTTTCATTAGATCGCGTGCAAACAAAAAATGCTGTCTTTTATTTTCCTTGCACCTGATTGAGTATCAGGGCTGGCGCTACCTATAGGCAAGGTAGGTGCCGACCTAGAGTTCACATCAGTAAGGGCGGCCTTTAGGGGCTAGGGTTACCACCTGTCCGGGATTCACAGAGATAGGGTCCGCAGTGAATTCTGCTTTCTCTCTCCCTCCCCATCTACTCCCTGCACTTTTTAGCACCTCCATCTGCTCAGTGTGCTGCAGACGAGACATCGAGGCAGAGGCAGAGCCTCCATGATGCCCGGTGCTCTGCTCTGGTTGACTGCAGAAGGGACACAGAGGTGGGGTTGAAAGTGAAGCCTCCATGTTACCTGCTGCTCTGTTGAAACCTGTGGGGAGATCGCACTGGGAGACCAGCTTGTAAAGTACGTTTTTGGGGGGGTTGCAGTATGTCAGAATTTCAAAGGGTTCTCACCAATCCCCCCCATACACCATTTATATAAACAGTTCTCGCCCCCATCACCTCCATACACCATCTATATATACAGTCCTCACCCCCCACCCCATTACACCATTCGTATATACAGTTATCACCCCTCCCCCCTCCCCAAAGAACATTTATTTTATACAGTTATCACCCCCCATACACCATACATATACAGTCCTCACCCTTCCCCCCATACACCATCCATACAGTATATACAGTTCTCCTCCTACCCTAGCCTGTCCATATACTACCCTAGCGTGTCCATATACTACCCTAGCAAATATATGTACTACCCTAGCCTGTCTATATAGTACCCTAGCCTGTCCATATACTACCCTAGCCTGCCCCTATACTACCATAGTCTGTCCATATACTACCCTAGCCTGTACACATATTACCCTAGCCTGTACACATATTACCCTAGCCTGTCCATATAATACCCTGGCCTGTCTATATACTACCCTAACCTGTTTATATACTACCTTAGCATGTCTATATACTAACCTAGTCTGTCCATATACTGCCCTAGCCTGTCTATATACTATAGTCTGTCCATATACTACCTAGCCTTCCTAATTACTACCCTAGCCTGCCCATATACTACCTTAGCCTGTCCATATACTACCCTAGCCTTTCTATGTACTACCCTAGCCTTTCTATTTACTACCATGGCCTGTCCATATACTACATTAGCCTGTATATATACTATACTAGCCTGTCTATATATTACCCTAGTCTGTCCATACACTATCTTTGGCCTGTCTATATACCTGCGGACCATGGCTGGCATGAGGTAGCAAGCTGGTGCTACCCCTATTCGTCTTCAAGCCGGGTCCAGAGGTGCAGATGAGGGCCTGCGGACCAAGACTGAAGAAATAGGTGGAGAGGTGTAGCAAATATTTCCAGCCTCTACCACCTCCAACATATACATGGGCAGTGCAAAGGGGGTGGAGTCAGAACCTGCATGGCAGATGTCACTGGGGAGAGGGGAGGAAGACCAGTGAGCTTCTGTTTCTGATCTCCCCTAGCTAGAATTAACTCAGAAGTTATGTGTAAAATGTCACTTTTGGTCTCTGGTGTGACTTTCCCTGGCTCTTGTGGAGAGGGACAAAGCTAATGGAGAGCCATATGTGCTTTATTAACTTCAATGGAAGGCAAGTGAGACTCCCAATGTCTCATTAAAGAGAACCTGTCTTCATAGAATTGTATTACATAAGGAACTTTTTGTCCCCAATGTGATATAAAGTTTTATTAAAAGTTAAAATGAAAGAATTTACATCCAAGCACTTAACCCCCCCCCCCCCTCCAAGTACAGTACAATACACATGTTACATATTATATTGTTACAATATTTCTAGGGTCACTATTCATGGTTAATGCTAAACTGATGATCTGTAAGGGAGCAACTTTAAAGCTTAACATTTTACATAGTTTAAGTAATATTTTACTTAGTTGTGTCAAGTTTTATTTTCTCAGCGCATCCTCATTTATTATATTTAATATATTTAACATGTTGCGATTGTGTGCCCTAAAATTATGGCCAGAGCAGTCACCTGTAAATGGGCTCCAATTATATGCAATCCTAGCTGTACGTGCCAATGCTATAAGTGAGGCTAGAGGCATGGGGGGTGCTGGCTTCTAAGTCCTAGAGCAGCTGTATGCCTGTAAGAGTGACAATGCTGCTGCCCTGGTAATTGGCAGTGGGTGATTATTGTCACCATTCTAAAGAAAGTACCAGCATAGGCAATTAAGGAATCAACAAGTTAACAAGACTGACAATGTTAATTTAAAACAAAAAAATATATATTAGTACACAACCTTTAAAGAGGCATTCATTAGCATACTTTAAATATTTTCATATTTTTTTTTACATTTGTAGAAATGCTAACCCTCAAATAGAAATATATAACAGTCAAAATGTAATAGTGTTGTTCTTATACGTATGACATAATCTCCAATATAAACTCTACATTGTCCAATATTTAAGACAACCTGGTATCAAATCAATAGCTTGGATTGGAATAAAACCAAGAAGAATTCACAAAGCAACTACAGGGAAACCGTGTAAACAGGAGATTACCACATAGCTCAATTTTATGTTATGCTGCACATGGAGTCCCAAATTTGAAAATTACAGTACACTAAGTGGCTGTTTGACTATGCTACACAGCTCAGCTATCCAAGAATTCACACCCTGCTTGAGATAACACAATAATGAGTATGCAATTAGAGACCACTAAATGGTACTGTGGATACTCTTTCATAGAACAAGTGCAATGTCCTATTTACTATGAAGCAAAATAATTGATTTTAGACCGCAGTCCATGGACTTTATAAACACACAATATTCATTTGGTAAAAAATAGCAATTTGTATTAATGCACATTTTAAACCATAAAATCAATGAAGACCCAAAAAGTACAGTAGCATATTGCATATATCTGTTGATAAAGATGGTAGCACCTATCAGAGTATACAGTAATATTCACAAAAATAATATTAATCATAAATCCTGTAGAATATTGATAATTGTGAATGCCACCATCTCTTTACATGAGGCTCAACATATTTCACGTAGTTCTGCTTCTTCAGAAGCAGTAAGTGCAAAAATAGAAATGCTACAGAAAATGTCAGCTGGAAGAGAAAAAGGGGCAAAAGCTGTATCACCAGTAAATGCATATATTAGGCAAGCATGGGGGCCTCATACAACATCAAGAGTTAAACAGATGTGTACGTAAGTCTACAAAGCCTAATTACATGTAATAGAAGTCTCGCTTATATAATACATTTAGTCTATCCTGTTTCCAATCATCATCATAGAAATGCAGAGCTTGGGAGAATGGATAACAATCTGGATAACTTGCAATAAATAAAGGCAGGTATTTTTATGTAGGGAGACTCGCTATATACAACACTGAATGGAAATTACTGGTAGAGCTTCATTTGTGAGCCTCGAGACAAGGCCTTATATCCTCCTCCACAAAGTCTGGGGTCCCCCACAGAGTTCCCTGCTTGAAGAAGATGTCATGCCTTTGAAGGGTTCTTATAGAGTTTTGTGCCCCCTCCCTCTTTCCCAGAGAATGTTTTTTGCTTGCTTCCCGAGCTGGTGGGAGGTGGTCACAGAAAATGAGAGGAACTCTTCCCAATGAGGACACTGACAGTATATAAAGGTTTGGTGTATTACAGTGGAGGTTTTAACCTTACACCAACATATTATCTATGTATTATAAATAGATTAAATTGATTTTGCTAAACAAGAAACACAACATGGTAAGCCAATTTGATCTAACAAAAGATCTACAGAAGACTTGCTATCTGGTGTATTTCAATCAGTCATTTTACTAAGTGTAAGAAGGCAAAACACCCTCATAAGTCACATCATAAGTCATAACCATGTCTACTGTTCTTAGAAAACCATGATAGGAAGGACAATTATGCAGTTTAAGGATATATGCAAAGATCTTTAAATTGTTTTGTAATGTTTATACAAGTTTGGTGTTACACAAAAATGCTACACATCTTTTAATAGGTCTCACAGTCAATCCTTAGATACATAATAAGTAGGGATAAGCAGAATGGTTTTGACTGAACTGATTTCCACAGTGGCAAAGTGGAAATTCGTAATTTTGCTCAAAGTTGCCTAGGTGAAATTAGTTTTTTTCTTTTTATTGATTTCGAGGATGTTGTTTTAGGTATATAAGGTAGTTTAGTTTACTTGACTGAGTGTTATTTGTTAGGTTTGTTATGCCTTTGTTATGTTTGTTTTTTTGGTGTATTTGAATGTTTTTTGTCAACACACATTTTTTATTTTACTATGTTATTTTTTTTGCACTATGTTTTTTTTTTTTCTTCTGTGAAAACCAATGCAACATAATTAAAGATAATAATGGGGTGTGTTGGGGACACCAACATTTCCAGAATACGTGAGTTAAAATTAAGATCAATACATCCCTAATTCCAACCCAAAAAAGGTGAGTTCACTTTTATTGTGCTTGCCCTTTAATTCTATTCAGCCCCTGAGTGCAGTCTGCCTTGTTAAATACTTACTTTGTCCTTTCACCAGTGTGTGGCCATACCCAGCGCTTTCCGGCACAACTGTTTCCATCGCCTCCTTTATTTATTGCACGCAAGCGCATTGATCTCATTAAGTTCTATAAGTGAGCCTATCCTAGCTGTCCAGTAACATTTGCAACAAATGACTCCAATGCCCTTCACTAGGAAAATGAAACCTTTCAGGTTTGCCCATCCCTAATAATACATATTTTTCCAAAGCATAGACCATAGCCTTTAACTATTTTAACGCACTATGGTTGTTTTCATAATTATCACCACCTTACATCAACTGCATTATATGTGTGTAGATTTATGCACATGGTACATTTTAAAGACATAGGCCCAGATTCACATACATCGGCGCATATTTATGCTGCCGTAACGTATCTAATATACGCTATGCCGACGCAGCGCACAGAGGCAAGCACTGGATTCACAAAGCACTTGCTCCCACTCGCTCTTAAAGATACGCTGGGTTTCCTCTGCGTAAGCCAGCGTAGGTAGAATTGGGCGTGAGCCATGCTAATGAGACGTGACCCCATGCAAATGATGGGGCAAGCGCCATAGAAGTACTTAAAATGAACGGCGCATACGCCGTCCCGAGGACGCATCCCAGTGCGCATGCGCAGAATCACATCGGATCTACTCCCTAACATACGCCGGATCACTGCCTACAACGTGAACGTAACCTACGCCTAGTCATATTCACGTACAAGGTAAACGACAAAAGATACAACGGCTTTTGTTCCCTGGTCCATACCTTTGCATGGGTTGCGCCTCCTATATGGGGAATAACTTTATGCCAGACGTACGACTTACGCAAACCGCGTATATTATGCGCCGGGCGCAAGTACGTTTGTGAATCTGCGTATCTCCCTCATTTGCATATGTGCATAGAAAATCAATGGGAGCGGCAAATGTGCCCAGCGTAAATATGCACCCACGATACGCCGGCGTAGGAAAGTTACGTCGGTCGGATGAAGCCTATTTTCAGGCGTATCTCAGTTTATGGGCACGCTGCATAGATACGACGGTGCATACTTACACTTACGCGGCGTATCTCGAGATACGTCGGCGTAAGTGCTTTGTGAATCCAGGCCAATGCTTGCTATGTATATAAACTGTAGCAACAGCTGCCAGGTTATGCACCCTTTTCAACAAACTGCACCCAGGATGCCTTTCAGGCAACACAAGAAGTGAAGGTAAATGTACTAAATGGGGACACAGACAGGAATAAAAATCAACTAACAGTTCTAACCATTACACGCTCACAGCAGAACTAAAACATCAATTGGCTTGAGTTCTACTTCAATGCAATAGAATTAAACTTAACCCCTCTCAATGAAACCAGAGATAATATTTTCATACAATATAATTATACCTGAAACCTTTCATCAAGCAAGCAAAATTCCTTATGAGGTCAGTGACTAATGTTTTGGCAAAAGAGTCATAAATTGTGAAGTTTCCTAATGCTGTGGATTCGTACAGATATGGAGATGAGTGAAAAATATTGCAATACATGGGGCTGCTATTTTATGCTGCTGTGAACTACAAAATCTCCTGAGGTAGCAGGATATAATTCTTCAAGCTTTTCTGTATCAGCTATGATAATGAAGCAGGGAACTATGTATAAATCACTATGTGCAAAGTAAATGGCTGCTTAATGTTTGCTTCTGTGTACATTGCTAATCTCTGTATTCAATGTGTATTTTTTAGAAGTTCTTTTCCCTGCCATGTGTAACCATGGGGAGGTCAATGGCAACCAAAAGACAGAAAGAAGGTGACAACCAAAAGAGCAGGTTGTTTTGACACTTCGAACAAGTGAGATTAAATATTCTGTATCATAAATATAAATCCTCAGCAATATAAGGTACAGTGCAGCACTTTTTACACCTCTTGCTATTTTGAATTTATGGGCAATTTCTATGCTGTATATGCAATTAGCAAAGCCTCTGCTTGCACTTTGCACTTTAATACATTTTCGAAGAATCAATCCATATTTTTTATACCAATTGCATCATACCTCAATGCTTATAGAGACACTGTAACTTTGCTCACTCAGAGTGAAGAGATGAGGTCTTTTAAAAAAAAACACTCACCGACGATGTAATACAACTCCACACAGCAGTCCCCACAGCATCATTGCTCCATTCTTTTGAAAATAAATAAATAAATCTGGATATGGAGAAGCATATGACCTCCTTCCAGTGTCCAAATACCAAACACAAACACTGTCAATGTGAGCTAGAAGACGACTCCTTGTCAGATGTTATTGGAGCTCCCACAGGAATTAACCCCTGTCTTCAACAGAGGAATGGAGTGGTAAGGGAATGTGACAAAGGTGATTAGTGTGATGGAGGGTGGGAGTGGGTGAGGTTTGCATGAGCATCTCCCATTTGCCCCAAAATGGCAAAATAGTAGTCTTTTTAATCCTTTCGTGACCAAAGATTATTGTTGCCTAGGTGCCCAGGGTAAATGTTACAAGTCAGCATGCATTAGCTAAAAAACACTTCCAGCCCGCAGTATGTCATATGACGTCTTTGACTTTCAGTTGGGATATCTGAATGATGCCTGCAACTATCATTTTTTTCTGCCGGCGATTCTGTGCACCGTAAGAATGATCATAGAGGCAGTTCCGTGCGCTTGATCATTCTTACAGGTGACGAGAGGGGACATCCCCCCTCATGCCGCCCTCCGGTGCTATTCCAGCACTTCTCCAGCGCTTCTCCGGGCTCTCCCGTGCCATTGGGGACCTGGAGAAAGAATCCGCAACAAGGGGATGAAGAGCATAGAGATTTCCAGTGACAAGATGGTCACCAGTCATCTCTATGACTGTCAGAGGCCTGGGCATGACGTTATGATGTCATGTCCGGGCTGTGGATGTCAAAAAATCGGTAATCTCAGCTGGAAAGCATCAGATCTGTCTTTTTTTTACTTGATCTGATGCTTTCCAGCCTGGAGGAGAGATGTGGGGTCCTATAGACCCCATATCTCTCCATAAAGAGTACCTGTCACACACCATTCCTATTACAAGGGAGGTTGTATTTTTTTTATACATTTTATACATTATACATTTTATAATTTTTTTAAGGAAATATAGGTACACTGTTCAAATAATAATAAAAAAAGCCAGGATTGAGAGCCAGCAGCTGCACAAAGTGAACAAAATAGCTTTCCAATCGATCTTCTATGAATTACACATCCCCTCCCCCCATGCAATGGAAATGTGGCGATGGGAAGATGAGGTGGTGTTATTAGTGAAAATTAGGAAAGCAGCCTAGATTGACAACGATGCTCTTTCATACATACAACATGGTTATTGAGCATTGTCACCCTATGACAGAAAGTGTGTTACCTGGAAGAATCCCCAGATGAAAATAAATAAAGAAAAGATAAAAAAGGCAAACTAACACAACCACATCATCTAAAGTGAGTGATTAGCTGAAATATGTGATATTTTTGTTTAAGGTTTAGATACATTTTCATGTATGAAAAATGTACTGATTGCAGGGAGGAAAGGATTTAAAAAGGCTTAAACATTCCCAAACAGAAATGAAAAGGACAAAGGCTAACAAGTTTAATGCTAGGTGAAGTCTAATGAAATGACCTTTGGTCACTTCAAGCAATCATGCACAAAAAAAGCTTTAAAGTCACATGCATTTACTGTACTGTATATGCAATTAACTCTTTCCAGTGTACAGCTTCCACGTATAAACTTGTCCCAGCACTGTCTAATGTGTCACCACTATTCCCCATTTGGGTGACACCATCATGTAAAGCACTCATAAGAACCTGCAGAAGAATCTAAGCTGTCATTCATTCTGTAAGGTAAACAGCAGCCACATGCAAACGGAATACATCAGATGTTGGAGCATCCCCCCGTACAACTATATTTACTCTTGGTTCTCAGCCGATTACAGTGTTACAGAGTTTCATAAAAGAATTGTGCTTCACAAATAAAGCTAATCAGATACCCGCTACAATTGCAGCCAATCAGAAGATGGTGAATGATCTCATCAAGGGATGAGTGAATCTATCTGAGGTTGGTTTGCAAACAGTTTCTTGAATATTGCAAACTTTGTCTCAAGCTCTATAGAAGTCTATGGATGTGAATCCGGTTGTTCAATTCTGGCCATTTGTAGGGCCAATAAACAAGCTAATGTCAACAAAAGTCATGGGAAGCTTGGCACTGCTGTGAGGGACATGCACTGTACCAAAGCCAACATATTAATAATAATTAAAAAGTATCTATCTCTATGAAAACTTTTCAGCTCTCTCTAAGTTACAAGACACACTCAGGCCTCGTACACATGACCGAGTTTCTCAGCAAAAACCAGCAAGAAACATGCTGTTTTGTTTTTTTTTGCCAAGGAAACCGGTCGTGTGTACACTTTTCGATGAGGAAACTGTCAAGGATCTCGTCGAGCCAAAAAGAGAGCATATCTTCTTTTTCCTCGACGGGAATGGAAAAATTTGGCTCGCCGAGATCCTCGACAGCCTAACAAGGAACTCGACGAGCAAAACGATGTGTTTTGCCCGTCGAGTTTCTCGGTCGTGTGTACGAGGCTTCACAATATGGCTGCAGTGAGCTCATCATTTTATAAAAAGGAAGCTGGGTTATCCATTCCTTTAAATTATAGGCCATGTGATTCAGCTGTTTAGGAAAAAGGCTATGCTTGGCATTATAGGTTGTTCTTCATTTCTAATGGGTAATATGCAAACTTTGCAAATCCTGAGGATTTGCAGAAAACCTATGGTAGTGGTGAGCCTCATCCCTAATGTCAATACGGTATATTGTTCAAACTACAGACCATAAAGCACCCTACATTTTTGACTGTGGAAAATCAACCGAATGTTCCTAGAATGAAAAATGGTGAACACAATTCTACTAGTGTATAGCCAGTTTTAGTTTAGTGAATTGTGTAAAGTTAAACTGACTGAAAATGTATAAAAGCTCTGTTCACTTTAATCATCCAATAAGCAAACAAGATTCTTATTTTTCAATATTGATCAGAAGAAAAATAACACAACACAAGTATTAATTGTGAACACAGCTTAATTTAAAGTGAATGTAAACCCATATTTAAAAAATAAAAATAACAAACCTGTCATACCTACATACTCTGTGCAATGAAGCCCCGTCCTCCTCTTCTCAGGTCTGTCACTGGTGAACCTGGCTCCTCCCCCTGCTGAGTGCCCATCATAACAAGCCACTTGCTATGGGGGCACTCATGCAGGCTCACTCCTAAGTTATGCTTTGTGTGTCCATTGACACACAGAGCATGGCTCAGCCATGCCCCCTCCTCACTAGCTGTAATTGACAACAGCAGGAGCCAATATCTCCCACTGCTGTCTTTTAGCCTATGAAGAGGGAGAAAGCAGAGAGAGACACTGCTCTTCTGCACAGCGCTGGATTGAGATTGGGCTCAGGTAATTAGTATATAGAGGTATTAGAGGGGAGCTGGGGGCTTCTGCACTCAGAAGGCTTTTTATCTTAATGTAGAGAATGCATTAGGATTGAAAAAAAAAACAGCCTTTAGAACCATTTTAAGTCACTAAACCCAGTGACTTTTCAATGTGAACATGATGTACTTTATTATATCAACCACAATATTTTCTTATGCAGGAAAAAAAGCTTTGGAATTCTTCAGATAATATGTATTAAGATATGAATAACTGAAGCAAAATGTTGAGGCGGCAAGGTTCACTTTTAGTAAATCAAAGGTTCGACATTTTCAATTAAAGAATTTTGTGAAGCTGCAGATCTTTTGTAGGTTTTGTGTTATCTTGGGAAATGATAGAAGTAATGCTATAATAGTTCATCAGATTTTTGCTCCTGTTGAGTATTTATAGATGTGGCTGTTCTATCTTATGAATAACAGTAGCAAAACCTGTAAAATAGTTGGTTTTATAAATCAGTAAGCTTAAGGATACTAGCATATACTGTATGCACTTGTTCTTTGAAGAAGATCAACTCACTCTTAAGCCCTGTACACACGATCGGTTTGTGTGATAAAAACGGACCGATGGACCGTTTTCATCGGATTAACCGATCGTGTGTGGGCCCCAGCGGTTTGTTTTCCATCAGTGAAAAAAAATAGAACATGTTTTAAAATTTCCCTATGGATAAAAAACCTATAGAAAAAAACGATCGTCTGTGTGGAACTCCATCGGAGAAAAATCCACGCATGCTCAGAATCAAGTCGACGCATACTCAGAAGCATTGAACTTCATTTTTCTCAGCACGTCGTAGTGTTTGACGTCACCGCGTTGGACACGGTCAGATTTTTTACTGATGGTGTGTAGGCAAGACTGATGAAAGTCAGCTTCATCAGATATCCGACAAAAAAATCCATCGGATTAGATTCCATCAGATATTGGATCGTGTGTACAGGGCTTTAGAGTTTCAGTTCTAATTTAAAATATACCAGTAAAAAAAATTGCACCTTTCAGGGGTGGCAACAAAGAGTCACTTCCTTACTGCCTTTAATTTGCCATATCTCGCTGTACTTTTTTGTATAAAAAAAGCCCTAAAACCCATTCTAGGCAAAATATTATACCCCCCAACTTTCACCTCCTCTAATTCATAATGCAAGGGTTTGTCCTAACTAGCGAAACAAGATAAATTAATGTAAGTAAATCCAGTTCTTTCTTGACCGCTATTTCCATGTGCAGAGTGCCACTAATCCAGGGATGCAGATGATCCCTCATTGGCCAGCCCCCTACTGTTTGCCTGTGTCAGTGTCACTCCTTTTCTGAATCCTGAAGAGGACTCCGCCACTGCAGCCAATAGGAAATGTCCATCTCGCACAGACAGTTATATAGATATGGATGATTGCTTATGGTGAGAGAATTGTATTAAATAGTATCCAATCATTGCCATCCACCTAAACCACTTTAGAGTAACCAATGTGAAGAGGATTTTTTTTTTTATTTCACTAGATGCACACATGAAAAATGATAGCAAACATGTTAAATATGCTTATTTTAGAAACCCAAAAATATGAATATAATATCAAGGCTATGGTGAATCTCATGGCAGCCTCCTTTCATTGCCCATTAGAGCAGTGTGCACTGTTGTGAGCCTATTTGCATGTATTTGTCTCTCTATTTTCTAGGTATTCACTAGATAAACTTGCTTCTAAGAAGAAAGTGTAATATAGGGGCTGGAGTTGTTGGCAAGGAGACTTTGGGGATACCTTTTTAGATTGCTGGCTTGTGATCTGCTGGGAGGCCACTAATAATGTGCTTTTATCTACAGCTTTTGGCTTAGGACCTCAGCAGAACACTTCTAGTCTATCCATAAGCGTAAAACATGCTCAATTGTTTAGCCACTGTCTAGTCTTTATTGGGTTATGTCACCCATTCTGTGGGTAGCCAAATTTTATATACAGTGTGCGCAAAGTGCATTTTCAAAATTTATCATTAAGTCATCATGACTTAGTTAATTTATTTAAAAAATAAACTCAATTATCAATAATCAATGGATTGTAATCTTAGCTATTAAATGCATGCTCTTCACGGTTTTCAAACCCCAATAAAGGGAAGTCATCAGTGAAATTCACAATTCCTTCCCATGTTTTATTTATTAGCTTTGATAACAGTGGTTCACAGGGGTAGGTGCATACAATCCCATGTGCATACATGAAAATGTTTAATTATCTATCATCTTCGGTTTAGTAGTAAGTCGCTTGATGTGTCATCTACCACATTTATTGCAGTCTCCTTTTAATCCCTTTCCCCTATTGCTTACCCTCCTTGTTTATTTTGTACAACAGCATAACACTTGTGTCACATTAACCAAACATTTACTGTTGTTGTAGCTTCCCGGTGCATGCGTTTCAAATTACAGTGATTAATATACCTGTAGTAATTGTTTGATAAATGCCACATTGACAGCTTTATAAATATGCCTCTATTGTAAATGTATTTATATAAGTCGGTTAGTGGAGGCTACAAACACAGCAAAAACCTTAAGTGGGTAATTGTTATTTAAATAAATCACAAATATTTCACAAATTTGCAGATTCATCCTCAAGTATCAGTAGTTTTATGATAGTAATTCATTTATGATAACGTTTACTGCAGTTTCTTTGACATGGGTTGGACACTGGTGGGTAGACCATTTGGTAGCTACAGTATATATAGTGATATTAGGTTTCATTTATATGTAAGATTTTTTTTTACATATACATGATCAAATTAACCAAAGCTGAATGCCAAGCAAACAGTTAAATATACTGAGGATATATGTATATACAAGCTATTTTACCTGCCATTTATTCCTGAGATTAATACAACCCTGTCAGATAGCATAACAAACCTGGAGATCTGTATTTTCTCTACTCAAGTTAAAGGAGAAGTCCAGCCTGAGCTTTTTAGGCTGGGCTTCTCCTCTGGGTCACAGGAGTGCAATTCGTTTTGCACTCCTTTTTCAGCAGAGAGCGGTCTGAGGTCCACTCTCTGCTGATGTCACTGCTATCAGTCGAGGCACCGCATCATCCCGACTTCAGAAGTCTGGATCCGCCAGTCTGCCTTGACTGATGGCAGTCTCAGTGTCTCAGAGAGTCATTGAGACAGTCGCTCCCCGCCCCTACACAGCTCAGCGCTCCAATGTATGTGGAGGATCAGAGTAGGAGAGATGCTGACTGACAGGCAGCATCTCTCATCTCGTGAAGGTGAGAGAACCGAGACATCAGTGATGTTCGGTAGCTCGGTTCTCAGTGCAGAGATGCCGGGGGACAGATGCAGCATCGGTCTGATGCTGCATCCACCTAGGAAAGTATGAATAAAAAAACATTCTTCTCTTTTGAGTAATACAAACAGGTCTAGTTCCTGCTCCCATTCTGTGTTTGGACAGTAAGGGAGAAGCAGCAGATAGATGAGCTCATCTGTCCAGTGGAGGCCCGTCCATTGGGGGAGCATGGGTGCCGCCCCACCATCTATGCAGCTAACCCCCTCATCTACATACAGGGAGCCAGACACATGGATTCCGAATGTTTTTTGTTGTGTTTTTAAGCACGTGATTAGAGCCAGAGGCTCTAATAGTCTTCAAAAAGGGTGGGCTATTGTAACACTGATTCTCCTCCCGGCCAATCATGAAGCGGGTCATGAGACCTGTCACCCGATTGGCCGAAAGGAGATCCGATTGGATTGGTCACCAGGTGAAGAGAGGAGACACAGGGGAACTGAAAAAGCAGCCACTGCCACCCAGAGCGCTGCCCGCAAGATGGGGTAAGTGTGGAGCCCCGATTGACTGACCGACCGGGGGTTTTTTTTGCCTGTGACCCAACCGACTGGTGGGGATGGTGGCAGCTGGATTGTTTGCAGCATCCCCAAAAGAAAACTCAGCAGCCACCACTGCATTTGTTCATTACTTCATTACGCTGCTCTATGCTCCTGTCAACACGTTCCTTTGCTAACACATAATCACTGAAGCACTGAAGCACACCTAATTGGCTCCTTGTGCCTTGTCTACAGAGCTCCAATCTGAGTACTGCTGTACAGGATCTTGCAAAAGGCTGATCCTAAGTCAAACCCAGACATAAACTTAGGGTTCTAGGCTTAAAAAAAATGCTTAGCAAATATCTCAACATCAGCAGAAAAGCCACCAATAATACCCATAATGTGTGTAATATGTGTGAAATGTCAGTTTCTGTTTGTTGCGTTTCATAGGACAAATGTAGGAGTCCTTTACATTCAGTACTAAAAGAAAAAAGACTTAAAGTGGAGGTTCACCCGAAAACTTAATTTTTAACATTAGATTGATGCTCATTTTGTCAAGGGGAATCGGGTAATTTTTTTAAAATCGAAGCAGTACTTACCGTTTTAGAGAGCGATCTTCTCCACCGCTTCCGGGTATGGGCTGCGGGACTGGGTGTTCCTATTTGATTGACAGGCTTCCGACAGTCGCATACATCGTGTCACGATTTTCCGAAAGTAGCCGAACGTCGGTGCGCAGGCGCCGTATAGAGCCGCACCGACGTTCGGCTTCTTTCGGCTACTCGTGACACAATGTATGCGACCGTCGGAAGCCTGTCGGAAGCCTGTCAATCAAATAGGAACGCCCAGTCCCGAAGACCATACCCGGAAGCGGCGGAGAAGATCGCTCTCTAAAACGGTAAGTACTGCTTCGATTTAAAAAAAAACGACCCGATTCCCCTTGACAAAATGAGCATCAATCTAATGTTAGAAAAAAAATTTCGGGTGAACTCCCGCTTTAAGAACATTTGGCCAGAAGAGTTAACGTATATTCATCTGATACAGAAAAACTTGATACGAAAAGACTGCACATGATCAGAAACAACTAAAACAATTCTTTGTCATACGAGTACAAGTCTTTGTCGTACGGGAATTTCCTGACAATTAGTACCATTCTCAGTTTAGACTTGCTGTGAAACATTAGGGAAAACCGGACAATTGTTCGCCCGATTTTCTTATAGCGTGTATCCAGCTTAACAGTATAGGCTAAAAAGATTTGACCATAAGTGGAAATAGTAAATACGTGGGAGACCTCTGCACTGTGTACAAAATGTATGGAGATCCCTCTGCTTACCACACTTGCCATCTGTGTGTCACTAGGGAGTTTTCCTTTCACTTCCTGCTCTGTCAACCCAACAGAAAAAAAGAGGATATATTTTCAATGTGAAGGATAACACTTTTTGGACAGTTGTAACAGAAACAAATGTCCATGACAGAAGATTTCCCCTGACAGCTACAAATTTTAGAATTCCTTTCACTTTCATTATCAGTGACATTGGTGATAGGAACAATTAGAGAGAGAAAATCTCCCTAGCGTGGACACACAAAGCAATAAAAACAGTGGTTCTAACGCCTTACCACTCTATCCAAATCTAAAAAAAAGAAAAAAATGCCTTATCATTAAAGACTATAGCAATAATTCTGCTTTTGTTGTTCAGAGGAATTGTTTTGGAACTCATAGCCTTTGAGAAATCAACTAACAAATGTTCTTAAGTTCCGTTATAAATTAGTTTCTGAAGTTTCCAAATTGCTTTCAAAGATGGATCCCTGGGGCTTTCATTGAGAAAGGCACCAACTTGATACTCTTAAGCACCCCTCAAGATACTGATGTGTATGTATTACAGATAAGCAATGTACACTGCTAGAGCACTTTTGCCAGAATAAGTTGAATTATTAACCCTGTAATAAAATGAGCAATGGTCTTGATTCTCGAATATGGCATTGGGCTAAGTCACAAAAGATTCCACAGTTCATTTTGTTTCAGTTTGTCCATGCACCATTTTACTGACCACCGACTTTCTAACTTTCCTGTTAGTTTGGCCATCACATTTGTAGCCTTTTAACATATGTACATTTTTTTATAGAGAATGTATGCTTTTATATCCTTGATATACTCGTCAAGCATTAAATAAGCAGCTTTTTGCCTTTACACCATTGTTGCTAAGTAAGCAGCAGTGGAAAAACAATGTGGTTGACACTTTCCATTTAATGCCTGTGTAAAGATTTTTTTTGCTTTGGATAGAGTGGGGGGAGGGTCAGACCCTCTGTCAAATTTTTATTACGGTTTGTGTCCCTGTTTCAGAGACGGACCCATCTACTTGTCCTGGTGACTGTTATCACCAGGACAAAAAAAATTGTGAGGGGAAATGCAAAATGTTTAAGTTGTCAATAGATCAAGGGATGAGGGAAAATTATCCAATGGGGACAACTGTTTAAGACGCAAACTCCCTTCACTTTGGAAATATTTCATCTTCCTTCATAAGAAGTCAAGGAAAGTCTCCCCAAGGTTTCATTGAAAGCAATATGTAACGTGATAGTGTTTTTTACTTTTCCTACTGTATGCACAACTCTACAAGATTTCACTACACTTATATTTTTGATATACCGAAAAACAAAGTGAAATTCCAGGCATCATTCAAAATTTAGGTTTAAACAGTGTTTACTAGTGTACAATGTTTTACAGTGGTTTCTGTTTTTCTGTCTGCTTCTTGACCCTGCTTGAAATCTAGGTGGATATTGCTGTCCACCTTGGCCAATGACACAACTAGAAAATGGTTGCATATGTATTACTTCTGTTATCACTACTCATCCAAAAGCCACCTGGCCAAGACTGTGGGAATTTGTGTCGGCCATTTAGGAAGCACAACTGTTTCTTAATACGCTAAGTTATGCCCCAAGTTTACAAGTCTCATGCCTCTGATGACCAACCTTACACTCCATTCCTTCTCTAGTCAATATTAAGAAGATGCCACAAACAATTCAAAATTATGGTGGCTGATTTCTATGTCAGATATTTAACATTAACACTAGATATTTACATCAGATATTCAATTTCTTTTATATATCTTATCTTATGTGCATGAAAGAGTGTTCATGTGTACCTGTAACAATCTAAGACTTCAAGGTTTTCACTTTACCAATAAACAAGACTATCCTATAGCAATATTACAAAATATTTTGTATTTCCGAGTTTTTTTTTTAACCAACACATGTTATTGTAAAGCAATAATTAACAATATTTTTTGCATCCTTTTCGTATAGATTTGATATTCAGTGACAATGGGCACAGAGACCGATTTTTAAGTGTAACCATAACTATATCATATTATAAAATAATAGTATATCTGAGAATCAAGTATACATACATCTTGAAATGGAAATATAAAACAATAGTTAAATAAAAATGAGAACTACTGTACATAATATTATATATAATAATTATAATAAAAAAATGCATGCATATACACTGTAATGTTTATATATATATATATATATATATATATATATATATATATATATATATATATATATATATATATATAGACAATTAGTATAAATATGTATAAATATATAAAAATATTTTTTCATATATTAATTTTAATCTTAATAAACAAATCCCCAGCAGTCACACAGTAAGAAATAGCAGTATATTAAAAAAGGACACCCTTCTAACTACAGATTCCTTGCTATAATAGCCCATTTCCATGTCTGGGCGTAAAAAGCATTGCTTCTTCTTTTTTAATATATAGATTTTGAGTGTTTTGATGTATTTAAACAGACCTTTTTCATGTGTTTTATATAGGGGAGAGAACTTTCTGTTTAGCTCAAAGCATTAAAATTTACATAAATCACTTGAATATAGTGCATGATTTTTCAAAGTGGTTCCATTTATCCCTATGGAAACTGTGCAAATTCCTCTATACAATTCAACCCTCCAAAATACAAAAAATATAAACTGTAGCAGTGAAAATGTATGTTTGATATTACTGTGTATCTTAATTTGCTGGTGCAGAAAACTAAAAACACTAAATATAAATGTACCTTACTGTGCAGCCAATATTTAGCAAAATGTGCTACAGATTCCTTTTAAACACAACCATTGAGAGAAAACTCTTCAGCAGACCTGAATGAAATACAACTATTGGTACCCTGACTGTGCTGAAATATTGTACATCTGCTGCCAACTAGTGTTATTTCCTGGTAGCTTACAAACTTTTGGGACATGACATTTTGCTATTTTCTCTATTTATATCATCACTCTTTTGTGAGGTTTGTACTTTATTTATTTTTTGCTAAGTAATTGCCATACGTTGCTGCTTTGTTTCCTCTATTATTTTACATTCCATAATATACAGCTTTAGTAAATACATCAATGTTCAGTGCAGGTAATGCAGATGTCATATGCCATCATTTATATTGTCCAAGTAAAAACAAGACATAACATGTTGCTTTGTTCCATAATTCAATTCAGGACCATCAAGCCATAAAAAAAAAAAAAAGAAAACACAAAGTATTGACTAGTTCTGGCCAATAAAAATACGATTTTAAAGCTGTGGGAGCACAAGACTGCAAACAAAAGGACATTGGCATTCATCCCAGTGTTATTCTACTCAATGCAACTTTTAGACTGTAAATAAATTAATCTTGCCAATTAAACAAAGGCTAGCATGATAAATATGTATAGAGTTCCAAGCAGAAAATCATTAGAATAAGGTCAAATTGATATATCTGCATTAATGGGTACACAGCACAGGAAGAGGGCTACACTACAAAATACTGGACACAATAAACGCAAAGAAAAAAAAAAAGTTCTAGATACTGGAGATCTATTGTGATAAACAGAGCAAAGGATAAAGAGCAGAAGACATTATGAAAGTCAAAGCAAGTGGGTACTTTAACCGTTTCATTGCTTTTTTCGCATCGCCTGTAAACATGCAGCATGAGATTTAAAAATAATCAATAATACTTTAATGCAGTTAAAATCCAGAATTGCATTAATTACACTTAACCAAGCCCTTATTATTTTTTCCACGCATTCTACAGTTATGCAATCCCTAGTTTACTATTAATACCCCAAAACTTCAAAGAGGCCATAGAGCAGGGATATGCAATTAGCGGACCTCCAGCTGTTGTAAAACTACAAGTCCCATCATGCCTCTGCCTCTGGGTGTCATGCTTATGGCTGTCAGAGTCTTGCTATGCCTCATGGGACTTGTAGTTCTGCAACAGCTGGAGGTCCGCTAATTGCATATCCCTGCCATAGAGCAAGGGTCCTCAAACTACCGCCCTCCAGCTGTTGCGGAACTACACGTCCCATGCGGCATTGGTAAAACTCTGACATTCACAGACATGACTAGGCATGATAGGAATTGTAGTTCCTGAACATCTGGAGGGCCGTAGTTTGAAGACCTCTGCCATAAAGCAACATCAGAGCATCCCAGTGAAGACAGCATTGCCAATGTATATTAAACTCAATCACTGCTGGATATCCTTTATGTAAAGATAAGACATGTGTGCTGTCTGGTTCATCTCATTGAAGCAGACACCAACCCCATTCATACAAGTGGAGCCTTAATACAGAATCAGAAAATACCAGCACTATATTCCTGGTAATCCTTAAAGTACCGGGTAAGTCTGCAGTATTACCGGGTCACTCTTATAAGATTTGTGACATCTTTCTCACAGCTCTAATATTCCATATTTTATCCTTAGAGACTCTCCCAGGCAAGTGAGGACTCTCTGTCAAGAAGGTTAACGCTTTGCTCTCCAAGTACTAGTTTGTTCAGGTAACCTACATCTTTGCGCACAGCAAAAAAAAAAAAAGTATTTCAAAGCAATGTAAAATCTAACAGACATTTGAAATCCCACATAGAGTCAGCAAAAGCTTACACTGATCAGCCTGCATTCAGTGTCATCTGACAAATTAAGGATGAGTAAAGATACCCTTGTGTCACTTACCAGTTGCATCCCACAAATAAACATGAGTGTGCACCTGCCACTGCAAAAACCCATGATTTCCAAAAGCCTGCTGTTCAAAGATCCTGTGTCACTTGCCTCCCGGTGAAGTCCAATAGAAGAAGGAAAGGTTTGATTCCTTGCGTGGATTTTGCTGGTCTCGGAGGTGACTCTTTTATCCCACAAATGGAAAGAAACGGCATTAGGACCTAGAAGTTCACCTGCAGCCTCAGCATACCTTTACTTGGTAAGGGAAAGGATAAATCAGGGTTTTTGGAGCCATAGACAAGAAGCTGATGTCTGCAGCCATTCAAGGCTCACATATCCCACGACTGCAGGCAGCTCGTAGAAGCAGCCTGGCAACATCGCAGAGCCTGCATGCTGTAAGCAATGTAAGCGCTGCTGAGCGTGTATCACATACAGCAGAGGAGGGATGCTCACATCCACACAAGGGGAAGAAGGAGGAGGAGGTGTGAGAAGAAGAGAAGAAGAAGAGGAGGAGGAGGGGTACCAAGGGGGGGAGATCCTCTCTCACTTTCTTCGCCACCTATTTCTCCTCCTTGTCTTGGTCGTCGAGACATCTGACAGTTCAAACTGTGTTATTTAGACATGTTGCCTAGGGACCTATAAGAAGAGTCCTAAAATCTTACCTCTGATGTTATACGGTTACTTAAAAGAAATGAAAAGAAGAATGCTGCCCAGCAAGTCAAGTTAACTCTTGAAAGCCATTCACAAAAAATAAAAATAAAAATGATTTTAAAGCTGAATTTTTTTTCTTTCAAATAAGGTAAAGATTGCATATCATTCCTCTGCCCCAAGATGTAAACAAACATTTAACCGTTGCAGTGTAGGGGCCCCACTGCAATAATAAATGTTTTTTTTTTTTTAAAGAGGAACTGCATTATTTAACCACTTCAGCCCCAGAAGGTTTTACCCCCTTCACGACCGAGCAATTTTTTCGTTGCGGCACTGCATTGCTTTAACTGACAATTGCGTGGTCGTGTGACGGTGTACCCAAATAAAA
The DNA here is from genome assembly GCF_905171775.1 of Rana temporaria. Taxonomy (NCBI): domain Eukaryota; kingdom Metazoa; phylum Chordata; class Amphibia; order Anura; family Ranidae; genus Rana; species Rana temporaria. Next base: position 281,304,954 of record NC_053492.1, on the reverse strand, counting down.
ATCCCCCCCCTACAAATTGATATTTCTTTTGGAGGTATTTGATCACCTCTGCGTTTTTTTTTTGCTCTATAAACAAAAAAGGTCGACAATTTTGAAAAAAAAAAAAAAAATTTTTTACTTTATAACATATCCAAAAAAAAAAAAAATGTATTCCTCAATTTAGGGCAATATGTACTGTATTGTGCTACATATTTTGAGTAAAAAAAAAATCCCAATAAGCGTATAGTGATTTGTTTGCACAAAAGTTATAGCATCTACAAACTATGGGATATATTTATGGAATTTATATTCATTTAAATTTTTTTTAGTAATGGCGGCCATCAGCAGTTTTTAGCACTCCGACTCCTCGCATGAAATAACGTACAGGTATGTTATTTTGCGCAGAAGGGCCACCCTGCTGTAGTATATCTGCATGGGGTGGTCCTTAAAGCGGAGCTCCACCCTAAAAAAAAAAAAAAATCCAAAATGCTGCAAATTTTTTTTTTTTTTATACATACCAGAAGTGCCTGTTGCTAGGCAGATCATCCTAATCTGCCACTTCCTGATCCGTGGTCCATCTTCTTTCTTATTTTCCTCTTTCTGCCTCCTGGGGAATGGGGGAACGGTGTCTTCTGGGACCTTGTGTGTGTCCCAGGAGACATCGCCCATTTACGTAGCGCCGCACGGCTCGCGCATGCGCAGTAGGGAATCGGGCAGTGAAGCCGCAATGCTTTACTTCCTGATTCCCTCACCGAGGATGGCGACGGGGCAGCAGAGACCCGAGCGATTGCTTGGCTTCGGCTTCCGTCATCGCGGGCACCCTGGACAGGTAAATGTCCTTATTAAAAGTAAGCAGCTACAGTGTTAATAGCTGCTGACTTTTAATTATTATTATTTTTTTTTAACCGGACCTTCGCTTTAAAGGAATTGTAAAGGCAAAAGGCTTTTTATCTTAATCTTAATTATTCTATGCACTAAGATTAACAAGCTTTTGTGTGTAGCAGGCCCCCCTGCACCCAATAATACTTAACCTGAGCCCCTTCTCTGCCCAGCGATTCCCTCGGCCATTTGGGACTCCCCTACTGATTGGATGGCTCCCATGGCTGTCCATCAAAGTTAGTTAGCCAATCAGGGGAAAGAGGGGGTGGGGCCAGGTCAGGGCTCTGTGTCTAAATGGATACAAGGAGCTCTGACTCGGCTTGGGTGCCCCCATAGCAAGCTGCTGGTCTATGGGGGCACTGGACAGGAGGGAGGGCCAGGAGCAGCAAAGAGAGACCCGAGAAGAGGAGGCTGCTCTGTGCAAATCCACTACAACAGAGTCGGTAGGTATAACATGTTTGTTTTTTGTTTTTAAAAAGCAAGACTTTACAATCACTTTAAGTGGTTGAAAAAAAATGCTGTAGCTGCTGGTTTTAATAAACAGACACTTATTAGCCCAGGTATCCAGTGCTGTGTTTACCTTGAGCAGTTCTGTTTTTGGATTTCAGGGCACAGCCATTTTGACTGTGGGAAGCCAGCTGTGATTTCCTGCTGTTTCACAGATAACTCTCTGCTGCGCATGCATTAAATCAAGCTGCACTGACAGGTTGCAGGCAGGGAGGAGGGCGCTGAACATCCGCAAGTCTTGCCTAAGTGTAGGTTCACACTGAATGCGGCTTTGAAATCGTGCATGTCAGTGCGACTTCGGATGCGACTTGGTTGACATCTGTGCGACTTCATGCACAGATGTCTATGCAAGTCGCACCTGAAATAGCCAATTTTCAAATTGGAGCAGCACTGCAAAATCATGTAGTGTGCGACTTGTCATGCGATTTGACCTGTTGCACTGGTGTGAATGGGGACTACATAAAAATTGTGGAAGTGGGTACCTGTCAAAAAAGGTACCCATTTTGGCTCTTCTCCGCTTGGCTACCTCCTCACAGGGTAAGCACATCTCCCCAGCTGGACATCCGCTGCCTGGGGACCCAGCAGTGCCACATACATACGTTGGCCAGGTGAATCCTTCCAGGCCTAGCAGGTGTATGGCGGCCATCTTGGTGCACCTCTACAGACGCTTAAGGCCTTCCCACCCCCTTGGAGCTTGATTCAAGCCCCATTCCACCACCAGAGCACCCTGATCGGACAGAGCAGGCTACCAGTGGTGGAGTAAAGAAGGATTCCTCCCCTATTAGTGGAGCTGACAGTAGCGGTGGCCCTGATCCCATAGCTACATGCGGCGGCCATATTGCTACACCCAGCCATAGAGCCATAGTGTTACAGGGGTCTCCTTTACTCCTCTGCAGATGATTTGCTCCCTGCATCACAGCCTGGGTTACCTAGCCTGAAAGACTACTACCAGGGATGCTCTGGTCCCTGTTCCTTCCCTCCATGACCCTGCACTGCTTCTGCAGCCCACACAGCCACAGGAGTCACACTATCCGCCTCCGGGAAATCCCCCTGGCACTACATTGCAAAGGTTGGATTCCAAAAACACGTTTATCAGGGATTTAACCCGCTGCAGACATCCTGGCCCTCACAACACATGGAGCGCTTCCTGCTTAGGCCACAATCCCCGGCCTCGAGTATTCCAGCGTAACCGCTGGATGCCGCGGATCATCTAGCAACAACGTCAAGTATTTTCCACATTGACAGCTCACCCCAGCAGTCAGATCCTGCTGATACAGTCACAGTGGCAGTCCTGGACATGAAATTACAGGCCCTACTACAGGATCTGATATGGTAATATTGCCAAAGAAGTTGGGAAAATTGCTCAGGAACTCAGGGGGAAAATCGATCAGTTAGGTGCACGAACTGACACGTTAGAGAACAAATTTCATGAAATCGTACAATATGTGCATGTCCTAGAAGAGGACAATGCAGCTCTCAAACATACTGTCTCCCAGATCCAATTGCAACAAGAAGATTTGGAAACTAGGGAACACTGTCAAGACTTAAGGATCCACGGAGTCCCTGAAACTGTAAATGATAAGAAATTGTGTGCCTACCTCCTGGGTCTCTGTTACCCTGGCTCCACACATACCAGATATTGATTGGTGCCTAGACAGGGCCAATAGATCCCTGGCTCCAAAACCACCCCCTGGGTCCAATCCAAGAGACATAATAGCCAGCTTCCACTATTATGACAGAAAAGAGGCCCTCACTGTGGCTACACGTAACAAGAACCGCATTTACTTTAAAGGATCCAAAATACAAATATTCAGCGATCTATCACCATAGCTAAACGGCGCAAACCTCCGCCCGATAACAGCGCACCTTCAACTTCACCAAGTACCTTACAGATGGGGGTTTCCCTTCAGAGTCTCAGCCTCAAGAGATGGAACGCCATACTCCATTAGAGATCTTCATGAATGCAAGGCCTTTATCCATAACTTGGGACTGCCGCCTATCCCTGAGGAAGACCTTCCACCTATACCTCCCAATTTGGCCCTCAAACCCCTCCAGGCTCCTGCAATGATCTGGACCCCGGTCTGTCAGAGACACCAGAAGGCTTTTTCTACCCCTCAGCGCTCCAACCCATCCAGACCTCCCACTTGAAGCTCCTATGTCTTCTTGAAGTGATCCCTTTTTTTGTTCCATGCGGATACCTGGGACATCCGCTGATGTTTTCCGGTGTCTGTGGGGGGTGCTCTCCCTTTCCTTGTTCCTGAGGGCCCTATTTCCAGGACGTTGGCCTTGCTGCCTATGAGGTTCTAGTTGGTTTTTACTTCTATTTTTACCAAGATATGGTATCTGTTTGAGATAATGTCTCCTTTGAAGGAACGGGACCCGTTCCACAGATCTTGCTGACCGTCATGCTCCTCCACACGCCCATGGTCTGTGGCCATGGTCTCCTGAAGGTTTTTTTCACCTTCAGGCTTTCTAACAATTTTGTGTTAATTTTTTTTCTTTCTTTTTTATCAAGTCATTTTTTTACCTGTTTTTGTTTTTGTACCAGGTTACTGTCTGTTCACTCACTGTATTTCTAACTGCTGAAGTTGACTCTTGTATGTTTTTTCACAGTCTCCTTGCACTACAGTATCTTTTATTCATGTATTGTGTTAAATTAATGTCTGATTCCTACTCCAAAGATATCTCATGGCTTTGAAAGTATTTTCATGCAATGTTAAGGGCTTGAATTCCTTACGTAAGCGATGGATAGCTCTGAAGGAATTCAAATCCTCTGGGGCTGACGTGATCATGGTTCAGGAGACACACTTCCATCCGGGGGGTTCTTTTAAGTTTGCCTCCAAAATGTTCCATACTGTCTTTGTAGCCTCTGACCCACCAGGGAAGGCTGGGGTAGCCATATTGATCAAGCAATCTTGTCCTATACAAATTCTTGCCTCAACTCTAGACCCCCGTGGTCGGTATGTTCTCCTGAATTGTGTTCACTTTAACACGTCCTTTACTTTAGCTAATATCTATGCACCCAATTCGGGACATATTTCTTCAGAGGTGAGTGCGTTTCTGCCAGATCTTGCCTGAAGTGGGAGTCCACTAAACAAAGATCAGAGCTTCTTGACCAATTGCACACAGCAGAGATGCACTTACTTCGCTTAAGTCCCTAGATATGAGTGGAATCTCCAAGTCTATGTTTTGGTCTAGGCAAAAGTTTTATGAATGTGCGGACAAACCACATAGGATGCTGGTTCATAAGCTTAAACCTCACCCATCCTTATCTATCCCTGACCATATAGTACAACTAGATAGCACTCCTACCTATTGTCCTCAGACCATGTCTGGGGTGTTTGGAGACTTCTATAAAAAAAACTCTATAACTGCCTGAGTTCAGACCCAGTGACCCAATTCACACAAGAGAAGTTAGACTTCATTTTAACACCCCTGCAACTTCCAAAATTGACCCCAGATAAATGCTCCTCTCTTAACTTGCCTATCACTGCTGTAGAAATGGTGTACGGTATTAAACGACTCCCTATGCATAAAGCTCCGGGCCCTGACGGACTCCCATATTCTTACTATAAAACCTTCTTCCCAACCCTAGCCCCATATATGTTAAATTTATTTTCCTATTTGCTTAAGGGCACCGTCCCTCGTTGTCCTTTTGTACACGCATATATCACGGTCATCCCTAAACCTGGCAAAGACCTGTCCATCCTTGATAATTATCGCCCTATAGCCCTATTAAATTTGGATTACAACATTTTTATGAAAATACTAGCATACAGACTCTCATTATTATTGCCATCATTGATTCATAAAGATCAAGTGGGCTTTGTCCATACGAGACATGCAGGCGTTAATACGCGACACACGATAGACCTTATCAACCTATTAACGAAAACTAAACGCCCCACTTTAATACTTAGTTTAGATGCCCAAAAAGCATTCGACCACCTCAGTTGGCCTTTTATGTTCGCAATCTTATCAAAAGATTCTTTGGCCCCTTTATTCAAGCCCTTCAGGCTGTATACTCAAATCCCACCTCTCAGGTTCAGCTCTCCTCCCATCTATCGCCGACATTTTCCCTTAGCAATGGTACGAGACAGGGCTGCCCTTTGTCACATTTACTTTTCATCCTCAGCTTGGAACCCCTGGCAGTGGCCATATGTGAATGCTCTACTGTTAAAGGTGTACAATTACGTCAAACGAAATATAAGCTATCTCTCTTTGCAGATGATGTTCTCTTAAAGCTTGCGCAAACAAAAACAAAGTCCCTTTATGGTGCTACAACAATGTCAAGCGTGACACAGTCCAATCTGTGAAAATAAGATACTCAATACCCAGTGCAGCCGCCAACCACTGGAGGATGGGCACAAGAACTCAATAACAAAAAAAGCAGCGCTCAATGGGTAAAGTCATAAAACTTTATAGTCTAAAAAATAATAACATAAGTATTAACACACACAATCATAATAAAAAAAACTCATGTATATAAAAGATATAGTTAATATGATAATAAGTCCAATAAGAATGCCACTGAAGAGAGTCCTGTGATGGAATAGTTAAAATCAAATCCTGTGTCGCTCAAAAATACCGCTGTTGGTATGGTACAATAGTCACCTCAAGACGGATGGAAAAACGCTGGTAAGGTGGCTCAAACAGTACCTGTAATGGTCAGATGGCCAGCAGCAACAGATGTAAACCAACGTGTAGTGGGGAACCCGGAATGGCAGGACCGTACCAGCAAGAAGGCGAACCTCCGCAAGAGATCAGAAACGCCGCCGTGATGTGACAGGGCGGGCGAGCTTCAGCCAGGAGTCGGTGACGTAGCTGCGCTGCCACGAAGGATAGTCACGTGCAGCGTCACCAGGGGAGTAGCGATAACAGGCCCGACACACTCTGATGACGTGACCGCGATTCTGCCAATCGGGAATACAAACACAGGCATCAATGGTATCCGTCACAGGGCGGAACATAGCCGACAACCATAGACAGGACTCAAAATCAAATGGCAGTCAAATGGAATTTTACGGAGCCGTGACTGACATGTTTCGCGTTCCTAATGCTTTATCAAAGTCCTTAACTATATCTTTTAAATACATGAGTTTTTTTTTATTATGATTGTGTGTGTTAATACTTATGTATGTTATTATTTTTAGACTATAAAGTTTTATGACTTTACCCATTGAGCGCTGCTTTTTTTGTTATTGTGTTCTTAACGCTTACACACCCACACACCCTCCCTTCCCTCCATAACATTTTATCGTCTTTTAGTGCCATTTCTGGTTTTAAAATCAACACTGCCAAAACTGAAGCCCTACCTATGAATATCACCCCCTCACAACTGGCTCTGCTTCAACAAAATTATACCTACCGTTGGTGTTCCCGCTTACTGAAATACTTGGAAGTTCAGCTAACGTCATCAATTTCCATCTTGTACCAGGCTAATTTCCCTCCACTTTTCATAGAAATCTTTGACCCATTGGACCACCCTTCCCCTTTCCCTTCTGGGATGTATTAATGTCTGGGGCAGATGTGTGTTTAAAAGCCTGTGCTGCTGCTGGTGTAATCCTTATGTCAGTGTCAGCGAAAGGTTAAACTATAGAGCACAAAAAACAATGAAATACAGGAAAAAAAGGGGAACAAAACACAAATCAAGGAACACTTAGAAGTCTATTTAAACATGTTTTTTTACTCAGGATTTACCTAAGATGCATACAATTTTTAAATAGCATTTTATTGGGAAAATGTGTGAATCCTTTGTGAAAGTTTAATGAATATTCCGTTAAAATTTGTCTTGATAGACCCCTAAAGGATAAAAATAAACTGTCCTAAATACACCAATAAAAAACACACATTTTAGTTTAGAGACTTTTATTCTTTCATCTTGAATGGAACCTCATGTGGGCTCTTTATCCTTATAGTTCAAAAAAAAGCTGTTGTGCTTGTACAATTTTGTTAAACTTTAGTTCAACAGAAACATTTAGAATTTAAATAGAGACTGTCGGGGTAGAAGCTATCACTGTTGTCTTGTTTTTCAAAATGCAAAACCTTAAACTGTAATCTTATCTTTGTTTCATTACATAAGAAGCAGGATTAATACTTTGTGAATCATGGGACTGAAACAAGCATGTGCATATCAGAGGTCCAATACATAATGGCCCAGATTCAAGAAGCACTTGCGCCCGCGCAACCATAGGTTGCGCGGCGCAAGGGCTTACTTGCTCCGGTGTAACGAGTGCTCCTGATTCAGGAACCTCGTTACACCGAATGCAGCCTAGGATATGACAGACATAAGCCTCCTTATGCCTTCACATCCCAGGCTGCATTCTTGCGTTGGCCGCTAGGGGGCGCGGCCATTGTGATCGGCGTATAGTATGCAAATTGCATACTACCACCGATTCACAAAAGTTGCGCGGGCCCTGCGTACGCAAGGTACGGAGTTTCCGTACGGCGCCTTTAGCATAAGGCTGCTCCTGCTAATAGCAGGCGCAGCCAATGCTAAAGTATAGCTGCGCCTCCCGCTCGTGAAATTTAAATTTCACGTCGTTTACGTAAGTGAACCGTGAATGGCGCTGGACGCCATTTACGTTCACTTAGAAGCAAATGACGTCCTTGCGACGTCATTTGCCGCAATGCACGTCGGGAAAGTTTCCCGACGGAGCATGCGCTGTTCGCTCGGCGCGGGAGCGCGCCTAATTTAAATGATTCCCGCCCCCGGCGGGATCATTTACATTAGGCAGCCTTGCGCCCGGCTGTTTAGCATATTGCCCGCGCAATTTACGGAGCAACTGCTCCGTGAATCGCGGGCAAAGCGCAATATTTGCGTGGGCGCAGAGAAAAAAATTTGCTCTTTGCCCACGCAAATATTGCGCGATTCTACCTGAATCTGGGCCAATGTGTAAAGGCAAATTTTAGATCAGATTCTATCTGGCATTTTTATTTAAACTAAACTTGGGAGCGCACATAGGTGCTGGGTACCACCATTGGCACTTATCTTCTGCTATCTGTCGCCCCACTAAATCTCCATAGTAGCATTATCTTTATATTGGTTCTAAATCTAAGTCCCTCACAATGCAGACATGTGTGTTTAATGGTTCTGACAATGCCTATACACAAAGGCCACCTAAGAAAAACTCTTTAATGCATATGTAAGAGATTTCACTTCTAATGCCACGTACACACGATCAGAAAATTCTGACAAGAAAAACGTGGATTTTTTGTTGGCGGAAATTCCGACAGCAAAAGTCCGATGGAGTCTACACACGGTCGCAATTTCCGACCAAAAGCTCACATCGGACTTTTCTTGTCAGAATTTCTGATCGTGTGTATTTTACCAGAATAGGTAATCTGCTACTAAACAGGTGCAACAATAGAATCAATAATGAAAAACAGGTTTAGTATGACAAAGACCATGCATACACTGCATACAAAAAAAAAATACAACTATGGTGCAACATATTATTATATTAGTTTCTTTAAAGCCTCGTACACACGATCGGATATCTGATGGAATCTAATCCGATGGATTTTTTTGTCCGATATCCGATGAAGCTGACTTTTATTAGCCTTGCCTACACACCATGGGCCAGATTCACAGAAGAGATACGATGGAGTATCTCAGATACACCATCGTATCTCTGATTTTTACTGGTCCTATCTATGCACCTGATTCATAGAATCAGATACGCATAGATAGGGCTGAGATCCGACAGTGTCACACTGTGTTACACTGTCGGATCTTTTTTTGGATTTAAAAATGGCGTTCCCGCTGATTTACACTGAATAATATGTAAATCAGCGAGATACGCCAAATTCACGAACGTACGCGGACCCGACGCTGTGTTCTTACGTCGTTTCCGTAGCGCGGTACCCGTCGTATACTTACCCTTTCTAAAAGCAGGGGTAAGTATTGTTAAGTATGGCCGTCGTTCCCGCGTCGAATTTGAAATTTCCTACGTCGTTTGCGTACGCCGATTCACGAACACGCGGTTCGCAAGTCCCGCTCACGTCGCAACCACTGACGTCCTATTGACGTCAGTGGGAGCAATGCACGCCGGGAAATTCCCCGGACGGCGCATGCGTATTTAAATCGGCGCGGGAGCGCGCCTGATTTAAATAGTACACTCCCCCAGCCGCGGAATTAGAATTCCGCCGGGGGAGTTAGGATCCGCCATCGCAAGTTTGGAGGTAAGTGTGTTGTGAATTTGACACTTTCCTCACAAACTTGCGAGGGCGGATCTTAAAACACATAGGTTACACGGATCTAAAGATCCGCTAACCTTTGTGAATCTGGCCCTATTAGTCAAAAATCCGACCGTGCCAAAACATGGTGATGTAAAACACTGACGTGCTGAGAAAAATGAAGTTCAATGCTTCCGAGCATGCGTCGACTTGATTCTGAGCATGGATTTTTGACCGATGGACTTCCACACAGATGATCATTTTTTTCTATCGTTTTTTTATCAATAGGAAAAATTTAAAACATGTTCTATTTTTTTTTTCACCGATGGAAAACAAACTGATGGGATCCACCCACGATCGGTTTGTAAACAGTCCATCGATCTGTTTTCATCGGACAAACCGATCGTGTGTACAGGGCTTAAGACTCTATAACACCACATATTTCAAATTACTTGTATCAGACTACTTGTAACAGACAGTTACTTGTGTATATCCTCATAAACAGCATCTCTGAAGTCCAGGCTAGTTTGCACAGTCAAACAGCTGGAAGGAATCCAAATGCCAAGGACAAATGACCACCCCAGTGTAACTTCAGTACTTTGATAGGAGTGAGGGTAGAGCTCCCCACAGCATCTGGGTCTTCTAGCGAGACTGCATGCTTTTAGGGCCAGATCCACAAACAGCGGGCGCAACGTAACTTTTCCGATTTAAGTTACACTGCCGCAAATTGCCCAAGTTAGTGCCCGATCCACAAAGCACTTACCTGGAAATTTGCAGCGGTGTATCCTAAATCAGTCCGGCGCAAGGCGGGCCAATTCAAATGGGGCGAGTCCCATTTAAATTAGGCGGGCTCCAGCGCCGGACATACTGCGCATGCTCTCGATGCTATTTTCCCTACATGCTTTGCGCGAAGTTACGTTGCGCCAAGGTTTTGTGAATCGCGATGGGTAAAAAAGAGTTGTGGCGGGGAAAAAAACATTTTTTTAAAAAAATTGACAGCGACGCGGGAAAGACGGGTATACTTTTACATGGTGTACTCACTTTGTAAAAGGTACCCTATCTTTGCGACGGCAAACTAACACTTACGGCGACTTCACAAAGGGAAAAACCTTTGTGGATCTCCGTAAGTGCTAATTTGCATACCCGACGCTGGTTTACGACGAGAAATGCCCCTAGCGGCGGCCGCGGTACTGCATCCTAAGATCCGACAGTGTAAAACTATTATACCTGCCGGATCTTAGGGATATCTTTGCGTAACTGATTCTACGAATCAGCCGCATAGATAGAAACAGGGATACGACGGCGTATCAGCAGATACGCCGTCGTAACCATTTTGTGGATCTGGCCCTTAGACTCTGGCCAAGATGCCCACATATTGGTTTTGATGGTTGCTCATTTGCCTGCTTATTACTTCCGCAGATACTTCTGCCTCATCAAGTGTGATCTCTCTGAGCCACTGCAGTTTAACTTAGTTTCCCACAACCCAGGCTGTTGTGGGAAACTAAGTTAAAGGCGCCTGCATCTGAGCATGGTGACTAGATATGCACTCTACTACAGAATCGAGTGACAAAAAGCTGCTGTCTTACTCTAAAATCCAGTAAGAATCCTGAATTTTGTTATAAAACAGATTAAAGCAAACTGAGGTAATTTATGCTTTTTCCTGGATAATGATCACTGCCATTATTTTGCATTGAGCTGTTCTTTAAATGTGTACTTTGGACGTGTATTGGATTTAGAATTATTTTTGGATAAAGATAGAAAAGGACTGAGCTTCCATCTGGTTTTTATTTCTGTCATTTGGGATATTTCCCTTTCTTGTCCAAGCAACCTTACAGGAAGTAAAAGCAATTTTGCCAACAAATAATAATAAAAAAAAACTGACAATAGCAAATTCTTAGAACTCTACAAAAATTACTGTTGTTGCTGTATGTGTCCATTTTGGAAAGTTTGCACAATTTTGGGGCAGCACAGTGGTTAGCAATTTTGCCTTGCAGCACCAGGCTCGCCGGTTTGAATCCCAACCACGAAACTACCTCCCTGGAGTTTGCATGTTCTCCATGTCCCTGCATGGTTCTTCTATTGGTGCTCTGGTTTCCTTCCTGTCTAGATTGGCCCTACTGTCCGAATGTAGGTTCGGGACATTATGATTGTAAGCTCCTTGAGGGCAGGAATTGATGAGAATGTACAATATACAAGCCGACCTCAATGCACTGTTTATTGGGCAACAATGTGGTAAATGAGGTTTAATGTTGATAAATTTAATGTTATGCACTTGGGGGCTAAGAATATGCATGCTTCATACATACTAGGGGGAAAACAACTAGGGGAATCTATGGTGGAGAAGGATCTGGGTGTTTTGATAGATCATAAGCTCAATAATAGCATGCAATGCCAAGCTGCAATTTTCAAAGCGAGCAAAGTCCTTTCTTGTATTAAGCGAGATATGAACTCCAGAGAGACAGAGAGAGAGAGAGAGAATTTTGACCTTGTAACAAATCATTAGTAAGATCTCATCTGGAATATGTAGTTCAGTTTTGGGCACCAGTTCTCAAAAAAGATACCGGGGAACTGGAAAAGGTGAAGAGAAGGGCAACCAAACTGATAAGAGGCATGGATGAGCTCAGCTATGAGGAAAGATTAGAAGAACTGAATTTATTCTCTCATGAGAAGAGGAGATTAAGGGGGGATATGATCAAAATGTATAAATATATAAGTGGTCCATATGGTGAACTTGGTGTTGAGTTATTCACTTTAAGGTGATGACAGAGGACAAGGGGGCACTCTTTACATCTAGAGGAAAAAAAGATTTCATCTCCAAACACGGAAACGTTTCTTCACAGTGAGAACTGTGAAAATGTGGAACAGACTCCCTCCAGAGGTGGTTCTGGCTTGCTTAGTAGATTATTTTAAAGCGGGGGTTCACCGTAAAAAAAAAAAAATGTGTCTACCATGCCATCCAGCATACTAGCGTCAGCTACAGTATGCCTTTATTTTATTTTTTTCCGCTGTACTCACAGTTTAATACATTAGTTAAGTTTCTGACTACCGCGGGGAGTAGGCGTTCCTATGAAAAGGGGAACATGATTGACGGCCGGCTATGGCGCGTCACGCTTCCCGAAAATAGCCGAAATAGGACTTGGCTCTTCACGGCGCCTGCGCAGTCAGCTCCTAGTCTATGCGCAGGTGCCGTATAGCGCCGTGAAGAGCCGAGTTCTACTCCGGCTATTTTCGGGAAGTGTGACGCGCCATAGCCGGCCGTCAATCATGTCCCCCTCTTCATAGGAACGTCTACTCCCCGCGGGTGTCTAAAATGAAACAAATGGATTAAACTGTGACTACAGGGCAAAAAAATAAATAAAGGCATACTGTAGCTGACGCTAGTATGCTGGATGGCATGGTAGAAAGTGTTTTTTTAGGATGAACCTCCGCTTTAAGAAAGACCTGGATTTTTTCCTTATTGTATCTAATAGAACTGGGTACTGTCATTTATAGGCAAAGTTTATCCACAGAAAATCCAATGCCTCCCTGGGGATCAGGAAGGATTTTTTCCCCTGGCTGTAGTAAATTGGATTATTCTTTGCTAGGTTTTTCGCTTTCCTTTGGATCAACTGTGGATACAGGCTTGTGTATATGGGATTGTATGATGTATTTATTTATTTTTTGGTTGAACTAGATGGACTTGTGTCTTTTTTCAACCTGACTAACTGTGTAACTATATATGTGAAGTGCTGTGTAAATTGACAGCACTATATAAGTACCTGAAACAAGTCAGAGACCACACAGAAAGTGAGGGAAATTTTCAGGGAGCAAAAATAACTTGACTGAGGTTCTAAACCTTTTGTATTCTATAATAAAAAGCTTTAGCTAGAATTAAAGAAAAAGTAAATATAGCTAGTAATACTACTGGTAATAAAATGATTGCCAACTTGGCATCGTGAGTTAAAAAGACAGATTGTGGGCACATGCAGCAAGTTACTAGGTACTGATTTCCAGTGACACAGGGCAATCAATATGAATTCGTTCTAGAGGTGAATGGGATAAGAATTAGATTTCCCTGAGCAAGATGAATTACATCAGGATATGTGAGTAATATGTAAGGAAGATGTAAAGCTTTCAAGGACAAAGGGCAGTTTTGTAGAGTTAATGTAAGTTATCTAAAGAAACAAGTAAAGATGGCTGAAGATGGACAGGATGAAGAAATCAAGAAGAATTATTAAAATGGATGCAGTGTACCAAAGGTTAATGTTATTATTTATTAATTGTTATGATTATTTTAACCCCTCTCTGACCATTGGTCATGTGCACTGGGTAATGACTGAAAACATAAAATGATGATTTGAAGCCTTTTTTCTCCAATAAATGAAGCTTCCACTAATCACCAAGAAAACAATAGAAAAAAAAAATAGGAAAACAGAACAAATGTGTAGCATCTCTGCAATACATTCTCATTTCTCAATTGTATCTCCCTATAACACAGACATTAAAGAAACATACCTGTTGGTCTGCCAGAAAGCCAGTGTGCTCCAAATTTACAGTTTAGGCTAACAGCACAATTCCTCTGCTGTGCTAAATACCCAAATAGTGTCTGTTGTACTAGAGAAAGCTGCCTGTCCCTCACTCCTCCCTATCCAAATCTACATGCAAATATTGGTTTCTCTCCCAGCAAAATAGTTTTGATGTCTTGACTCCCACTGGCCTGCTAACACACAACGCGTAGACAAAAAGACTCTTGGGCACATAGTCACAGTGATTTGGGGAACTACATATGTAAGTTATAGTTTGCAAATCTTTTAGGACTTTTCCCCTTGTCTCTATTAGACTGTGCTCGTGTTTCACAATTGAACACACAGGCACAGACTCCTAACACCTTGTCCTGAAACTATTTATGAATCTTCATTTTTGCACTGTGGTGATAATTTGAGAGCGTAGTAAAAATGAGGGCAATCTATTGCACTTCACCTTTTCATCTAAACATGCTCTATTTCACAAAAACAGGCTCATAAAAGATACAAAAGGGAGTCATAAAAAATACAAAAAGGGCTTATAACAGATATAAACATAGGGCAAGATTCACAACCAGCGTGCGCAACGTAACTTTTCCGATTTAAGTTACACCGCCGCAAATTGCCCAAGTTAGTGCCCGATCCACAAAGCACTTACCTGGAAATTTGCGGCGGTGTATCCTAAATCAGTCCGGCGCAAGGCGGGCCAATTCAAATGGGGCGAGTCCCATTTAAATTAGGCGCGCTCCCGCGCCGGACGTACTGCGCATGCTCCCGACGCTATTTTCCCAACGTGCTTTGCGCCAAGGATTTGTGAATCGTGACGGGTAAAAAAGAGTTGCGACGGGAAAAAAAAAAATTGACAGCGACGCGGGAAAGACGGGTATACTTTTAAAGTCAATAGATTTTTATTGGAAACATTTTCAAGTGGCATATTACAAGGCTCGAGGCCCATAGCTGATGCAACAGCAACAAGCAGTAAATATATATCATTCTTTCACTAATTCTTCAGGTGAGTATCAATTCGTAGAAGCCTTGAGTGAAAAGGTAAGTATTAAGCATCACGTTGCCACAAACAATATATAACATAGGAAATATAAAGAACAAGAAAATAAAAACGAACAAAGAAAAAATAGCTATTACTCAACCATCGAAGTCATCAGTCTACAGAAGTAGCATGAATCCCACTGAACGGGTATTCAATTAGTGCTGTAGAGCTTGTACCAGTCGAACCATAATTGCCAGGTGGGACGTGTAGCAAGTAGGGAGTTTTGTGACGAGGCCAACAATGCTTCATATGTGACATGAGAGTGCGTGGTAGTAATTACCTCTTGTATTGGTGGGGGATGCGTTCGTTTCCAGTGGCGTGCAATTACTAGTCGTGCACTTAAAAGAATATGTACAACTATAATTCTTTTTGAAGGGGGGAGCATCTCCACTTCTAGTGAGAGCAGTGCAAGGCCCGGCTCCATTAATATATTCAGTCCTATAACGACTGATATCAGGTTAAACACTTCAGTCCAATAGTTGAACAGTATAGGACAGGACCATAGGATGTGGTATAGAGTCCCCTGTTCTCCACACTCCCTCCAACAGCAGGCCGAGGCCTGTGGTGCGAATTTAGCAATCCTAGACGGAGTCATATACCATCGTAGTAGAATTTTGTAAGTAAGTTCCCACAGATTTACGCACTTAGTTGTCGAGTATGTCACATTGATAGCCTTACGCCACTGATCAGAGGTAAATTCCCTCCCCAGTTCCTTTTCCCAGAGTAACATTGTAGAATTCTTGTTGAATACATCTTTATTGTTAAGTAATAGGTAGAACAAGGATATACCCCTAGTCTTTGTCGTAGGGCTGGTGTAATACAAAGTCACCTGCCATGGTAGAGAGATGTCCCCGATCTGGCAGCTTCGCATTAAATGGCTAACCTGCAGATACGTAAATACCTCCTGGTCAGAAATGTCAAACTCGATCTGGAGGGCTCGGAAGGTTTTCAGGGCTGGACCCACCATTAAGTCTCCCACCTCCTTTATGCCCCTCTCCATCCACCCGCTTAGGTTAGTGTTTGCAATTATACTAGACAAGCATTGTATTGGCATGGGGATCCTAGAGCAGGTATGATTATCCTGGAAGCTCGATGAGGTGAGAGTCTCCCACCCCCCTAGTGATGCTAGGACCGTAGGAGAGAGGTCCCCCCTATGACCCCTGAAAACATGGGATAACAAAAGGAAGTGAAACAGATTGTGTCCCGGTACCTGGCACTCCTCCAGTTCCACCCAACGTTGTCTACAGGAGGATGGGAACCAGGCCTTAAGTTGGGTCAGCAGGGTTGCCGTGTAGAAATCCTTTAGTACCACTACTTCCGCGCCCCCCATACGCCTGGTCTTGAGTAATTTGGAGAATGCGCAGCGTGCCCTCCTTCCTTTCCATAAATATCTATTTAGCAACGATTGTGCAGTCGCAAAAAAAGAGTTCGGCACTGGGATAGGGAGGACCCTAAACAGATATATCATCTGTGGTAAGATCACCATTTTGAAGGCCGCCAATCTACCTGACCAGGATAACTCCGTTTTAGCCAAATCTCTAAGTTTGACCTCTAGCTTGATGAGGAATGGGGAGTAGTTAGCCTTGACTAGGCTAGTAGTAGAAGATGTGAGGGTGATTCCTAGATAATTGATCCCTGTGTCATCCCAGGCGTATGGGTAGGAGCTGGCCAGCTTTTTCTGCAGTGTGTTGCCTATATTCAAACCCAAGATATAAGATTTACTTTCGTTGACCTTATAGTAGGACAGGTGGCTAAAGAGTTGCAAGGATTTGTGCACCGAAGCTAGGGATCGTTCCACATCAGTTAGCATTAGTATCACGTCATCCGCAAATAAGCTGATAGTATGATTGGATTTAGAGGACCTAAAACCCGAAATTTGAGGATGACTTCGAATGTGACACGCCAAGGGCTCCATCATAAGATTAAAAATTAAAGGTGATAGCGGGCACCCCTGGCGTGTGCCATTCGTGATAGGAAAAGGGGTAGATAAAACGCCCGACGTAAATACTTGAGCTGTTGGGCAAGTATACAGTGACATTATGGCCGAAAAAATCGATCCCTCGAAACCGAAAGCTGATAGCACTTTAGCCAGGTAGCCCCAGTGCACCCGATCGAACGCCTTCTCTGCATCCAAGCCTAGGAGCAGAGAAGGCGTTCGTGTCCTATTAGCGTAGTGAATTATATTAATCAGGCGTCTAGTGGCATCCGAGGTCTGGCGTCCCATCGTAAAACCGGATTGATCCGCATGTACGAGGCCAGGGAGCACTGCGTTTAATCTGAGGGCAATCAATTTGGCATAGAGCTTCAAGTCCAAATTCAGTAGCGAGATAGGTCTAAAGTTTTTCGGTTCAGACGGGTCCTTCCCCGGCTTGGGCAACGTAATGATCAATGCCTTTAGCATTTCTGCAGGGAAAGAAGCCGAGGCAACTGCTCCATTAAACAGATCGACCAGGTAAGGTGATAGGATTTGTTTAAATGATTTGTAGTACTCTCCTACAAACCCGTCAGGGCCCGGGGATTTATTAGAAGGCAGTGAATCTATTGCTGTATGGATTTCCGATAAAGTAAACGGAGTATTCAATTCACCTAGCTGATCTGGGGTTAACTGAGGTAGTGACAATTTAGACAGAAATTCCGTAATCGCAGCTGGATCAGGTTGGAAAGTACAAGGGTCTTTTTCTAAATTATAAAGGGAAGCATAGTAA
The DNA here is from genome assembly GCF_905171775.1 of Rana temporaria. Taxonomy (NCBI): domain Eukaryota; kingdom Metazoa; phylum Chordata; class Amphibia; order Anura; family Ranidae; genus Rana; species Rana temporaria. The sequence continues at coordinate 281,287,156 of NC_053492.1, read as the reverse complement.
CTGCTGAAAGCGTCCGCAATATCTTTAGGATGGTATTTTTTAAGTTTAGTAACTGGGTGAAGTATATAAGGGATTCTAGTTTTGTATCTGTGCCCACGGAGACGATGCGCCAGTAGCTTACCCGCCTTATCCCCGCTGGCATAGAACTGAGATTTAAGTCTTCTGGAGGACTTCTCGAAACCCTCCAGAAGACAAGCTCTGAGGTCACATCTTAGTTTGGACAATTTCCCTGACAGGAGGTGAGTAGGGGCCGTCTTGTTTTGCCTTTCAAGAGCTTCAATTTCTCTGGTCAGATCTAGAACCCTTTGTTGCCTCCGCTTCTTTACACCTGCCCCAATCTTGATAAACATGCCTCTCATATACGCCTTATGGGCGTTCCATACTGTAAAACCATCAGACACAGAATTTACATTAAGTTCAAAAAATTCCTTTAGATATGATTCCAGATCCTTCCTTGGTTTCGTCAATTGCAACAATGATGCATTAGCTCTCCATATTGGACACGCCCCAACTGAGAGAGCGTCAGACAGCGTTAGGGAGATGGATGCGTGATCTGACCAGGTTATGGTGTTTATGCTTGTGTCGGTAGACCTGTGTAGGGTGCCAAAGTCCACCAGGAAAAGATCTATCCTGGAGTAGGATCCGTGTGAGGCCGAGAAAAAGTCTTTCTCCTCTGCGTGCTGGCAGCGCCACACATCGTACACGTTATGCTGGAGAATAAATTGTTGGAGTGAGGGGCCTCTACTGGGGAGTCCTGAGGTCGTGTCCATGGACCTTTCAGGGGCGAGATTAAAGTCACCGCAACAAATCAAAGCCCCCTGTCTAACGCGCTCAATTTTTTTCATCAGCTTATTTAAAAAGCGTGTTTGGTGGGAATTCGGTGTGTACACATTCACTAACGTGTAAGTAACAGAGTTAATGTCGCAAACTAGAATCAAATACCTGCCGTTGGCGTCTTTCACCTCTTTATGCAGCTGGAAGGACACTGTATCTCTGATAGCTGTAAGGACTCCCCTCGTTTTGGAGTCGGCGCTGGCTGTAAAAATGTAAGGGAAGTTCTTGTGAGAGCACTTGGGTTGCGCCGAGGCGCAGAAATGTGTCTCCTGTGCACATAAGACGTCACTCCTGTGTTGTAACGCTTCCGCCCAAAGTGACCTGCGTTTAGCAGGGTGGTTTAAGCCCCGGGTATTGATAGATAAACATGTTACCCCCATGTCACCGGAGCAGAGTCAGTGAGACAGGAGGCTCCATCTGGGAGCACAGCATAGACATCAGTGTTAGGTCTAGCTCCTAGTGAAGGCGGGCTGTAGAAGGTGTGGGAAAACGAAGCCACCACAGCTGGAGTACTCACGAGACCTGGCAGGGCACCATGGGTTGCAAGGATCATGTACAACGATGATGTGGCGACTCGGTCAACATCAGTTGGCAGGATCTGATCAGATGGGTGGAGCTTCGGCATGTAGGATTTCAAAGTGTTCTTAAGGTTCACCAGGATGGACTTCGACGGGTAAAGAGAGTCATAGCAAAAAAAGAAATTGAAAACTTCAAAAAGAAAAACAAACAGAAAATTCACCGGCCTAAATAGCAGGGCAATGCTAAGTAGCCGTGCGAGGGCGGCGACCATTCGGGTCTGAGCGCGCCCAAAAAAATAAAAATCAGAAACAGTTCCGCATGATGCAGCGCATAGCTGCACAGGCATAGTTGGGGGAAAGTTCGTGGTTTAGAGAGTAAGCCCCCCATCGGAGATTAGTAGGGCAAAACAAGTAAACCTATGAATCAGAATTAGGCATGCGTTTTAGAATTCTTAGCAGTAACTTTCTTCCAATCTTGACTTACCGCCCGTGGATGTCTCCCGTTGCTGTCCGGGGTTTCCGTCTCCGGAAGGATTTGCCATTCTCTCAGCAAGGCTAGACCGCTGTCTAGTGAGGTCACCACGTGGTTTTTGCCTTCCTTTGTAACGGTGATTTTTGTTGGAAACCCCCATTTATAAGGAATCTGGTGGTTCCGCAATGCTTTCGTTATGGTCACCAACCCTCTCCTTTTCGCCAAGGTGTATTGTGATAGGTCAGCATAAAATTGCAAATGCTGGTACTGAGATGGCACTTGATCTTTGTTGCGCATGATTGTCATCAATTGATCCTTGACATGGAAAAAGTGCATTCTCATAATAATGTCTCTGGGCACATTGTCAGGGAGGTAGGATGGTTTTGGGAGGCGATGAATCCTGTCAATGGTAATGTCAATGGCAGTAAGCTCTGGGATTAGCGCCGAGAACAAGGTGGAGGCATACTTTTTGAGCTCCCCTTGTGACACTGATTCAGGCACCCCTCTTATTTTCAGGTTGTTCCTTCTATTGCGGTCTTCTAAATCAGCGAGTTTTGCTTTGAGGCCCTCCATCTCGTCCTCCCCCTGCTCCTGAGCATCCACCAAATCATTAATCGTCATGGCGAACTCGCCCATTTTGGTTTCTATATGCTCAACTCTCGTCTCCACCTCCTGTATATCAGCACGGACGTTTTTCATGCAGGACATCATGTCTGCCTGGATAGTGCTGCGGAGCGAGAGTAGCATGTCTTTTAAAGCTGTGTCCATAATGGGCTGATTGGAAGTAGGGAATGTTTCTATTCTGTCAGGGAGTTCCCTCGTGTCATCACCCGAGTCTGCCCCCGTTCCTAGGTCTAGGCCCTGATGCGGTTCTTCCATCCTGAACCTGGATTTGGCCAGACTGGCCGATTGTGGGGTGTCAGGGCAGGAGTGGGTGCTCTCCGGGGACCCGCTGAGTCTGCTCTGAGTGGTGGATGGGTGAGGTACAGAGCGGGACGAGCATGCAGGGGTTGAGGACATGCGGGCGCCATCTTGCCTACCTCCCTGGTGACTGAACGGAAAGAATTCCGTTAGTTTGTGAGGTTTCCGATCCTCCTTCCGCTTCCTCATCATTGCTAACAAGTCTCCTCCGGTGCTGGGATCAATCCACGGGTGTCAGAACGAGCCCGATCTGATGCTGTGTGCCGCTGGGAGTTCCGATGGTGCGGAGCTTCTCTTTCAAGCAGCCATCTCCGACCGCGGCTAGCCACGCCCCACGGGTATACTTTTACATGGTGTACTAACTTTACACTTTGTAAAAGGTACCCTATCTTTTCGACGGCAAACTAACACTTAAGGCGACTTCACGAAGGGAAAAACCTTCGTGGATCTCCATAAGTGATAATTTGCATACCCAACGCTGGTTTACGACGGCGGCCGCGGTACTGCATCCTAAGATCCGACAGTGTAAAACTATTACACCTGCCGGATCTTAGGGATATCTATGCGTAACTGATTCTATGAATCAGCCGCATAGATAGAAACAGGGATACTACGGCGTATCAGCAGATACGCCGTCGTAACCCTTTTGTGAATCTGGCCCATAGCTTTTAAAATAAGTATTTTTTGACCTGAACAAAATGGCCAAGACTTTTAGTAAGTTATAATAAATTAATCTTGAAAAAACATCCTGCGGCAAGTGGGTTTAAAGGGAAAATATAGGAAATATATATATTAATACAATCTTTCAGGTTATCTAATCCAAATATATATTTAATATGATACCTAAAGAAAAGGGAGTCTGCAGTAATTATTTATGATCTTTCATGGCTTTCGTGTAAATGCTATATTCTTTGTTATAAATGTAGCATTACCCCCGGAGGAGCTGCTTGATTTTTTGGGCGGCGTGTTACCTCGTGGCTCCTCCAAAATTTCTAGGGGTGGATGATGCGTATTGCATGTAGTAGAAGAAAAGGAATGTCCAGACAGGTGCTCTTTGCTGTGCTCTTTATTGCCCTGCCGGGTAAAAACAGTAAACTTGTGGTGAGGAAAGAAAAGCTGAAGAAGATAGGAGAATAGCAGATTCAGGCATAATGATAGGAAACAGTCCTGCTCCCAAACGTAACACTTCTCTTTACCACTCCCACCAGAGTGGGTTTAGTGAACCCGGACAGACCTCTCTCACTGACCTGGCCGCCGGAGTATCACTCAGACAATTTTAGGAATAAGTCTCTGCCACAGACCCTCCTTGGTGAACTTGAACTTGGGAGAAAGTCTTTGCCACAGACTCCTCTCAATGAGCCTCAGAAGATACCTCTGCCACAGGTCCCCTCTGGGTTGGATTATTGAAGATATGCCTCCTTACTTGAGTTACGACTGGATCTCCTTCCACTTGCTGCCCAGGTACCGACCGACAAGTGATCAATCCCTAGGTGTCTGGATACCTCGATCCCCAGTGGTTTGTCCAGGCCCTTTTGGTCCGCCAGCCTCTCAATGGCGCTCCTCAGAGTGACTCCCCACTGAAAAGCAGTACAGCTTGGGATCTTCAGATTGGGAACCCAGTCACTCACTGGGTCCCCGCCACTGTTCAGATGCTCCATGTCAGGATGGCCCCGGAACCAGGAACACCACGTGGCACGCACGCCCCAGCCAGGTAGGCCATAATGCCGGGGTGCCGTGATATGGCCACCCTGAAGGTGGGTGCCACACTGGACAAAGAAGACCCCGAACCAATGGCGTCTGTCCCATAAATACCCCTCCCCAGTATGCACAGCGAGGACAAATCCTTGTGATTGGCTGCTGGGAAGAGCACCCAAACCTCAACTCCACTGCTGCCACCTGCAGTACTGGGGTTGGAAGAACACCCCAGCACAGCAGAATGGGCTCACAGCACAGCCAAGCTGAGACAGAGACCGCAATTTGCTACTAACAATCTGGATCAGAGTTTAACTACACTCTGATCTGCCCTTAAATTTCACTAGCACCAGTACTGTAAGGTACATGGGCGCTACACAAACAATTTAGACACCACCACCGGTCTAATGTAAATGTCCATGGTAAACTTATTGCACAGCCTCTAAACCATCATGAGGAAAACACTGATTAAAATGAATCTGTCATTAAAATGTATGAAAATAAGAAACTTTAATATGATTTTAAGTGGAATCATTTTGTTTAGTATCCAGAAGTCAGCATAATCTGATACAGTATTTTAAATGACCTTGTGTGAATGAGGAAACACTTGCCTGTGAGGCAGCTACAGTAACAGTGCAGCAGTCATGCATCAATGGCTGACTGCGTAGGTTATATATTACATATATAAAAGCTCTCTGGTGTGCAAAGCCTAAGATCAATGAGTGTGGTTTCCTGGTTTATCAAGCCTTGTGACTTAAAACATTGGAGCAGATCATTGCCCAAGCTGTTTAGGTAGTACCCTTTTGTCTTCATGCCATTAAACTTACTTGACTTCACTCACATTTTATCTAAGCAATGCTTTTGTCTTGCGGCATTCATCCACATTCAATACAAAAATTGTTAACCCATGTGTAGATATGGTATCATAGAGCATCAGAATAAAATGAGCATTTATAACTCATACTGCTACATTTCATTTGTATTAAAATTATAGCTATAAGTCTATTCTTCACATAACTAGGCTTGCATTTTGACTGCTTAAAAAATCATCTGACTAGGCATCAGAGTGGAACTATTGTTTATTGGAACAAGGATATAAGGGGGAAAAAAGAGTCTGAGTTTCTTACATTGATGCACCTTGAGTAACTCATGTAAGAAGGTGCAGGGAAGTTATTATGCAAATATAAAACATTTTAGTACTTTATTCTGGAGAACAACTGTTCTGAAAGTTTTCTCCAAAAGAAAGCCACATTATGAATAACGTGAGCAGAAGTGCTATGGAGGATGTTGACAACAAGTTGATTGAGTTGACAGAAGATGGGGCTATTTGAAGGAAGGGAAATTGAGCAGACAAAATGAATGACATAAACAAAATGAACAACAGATTGGGCAGAGGAGGTGAAAGACTGGGGTGGCCAGAGGGACCAGAAGATAAACGGGACAGAGGGGGCTGAAGATTTAGTGGAAAGAGTGAATGACAATTGGAAATGGCAAAAAGGGTTAAAGATTAAGTAGGGAGAAGACTTTAGACTTGTCCAAAAGATGAGTACTTAGGGCCAAATCCACAAAGCAGATGCGCCGACTTAACTCGAGATTTCTAATTTTACTCCGCACGTATCTTTGCACCCGATCCTCAAAACGAGTTACGCATTAAAATCCATATTTTCCGTCCTACCTAAAATGATTACACCGGCGCATCCTCGGACGCAAATTACGCTAGTCACGCCGCTGTTTTTGATAGGCAAAGATGCAAATGAGGGAGATAGGGCGATCCACATAATTAAGTGTGTGCGCCGTAGATTACGCCCTGTGTGCACCTGTTAGTTTCCCTGCGCAAATTTACACGTTATAAAAGCAGCCCTAATTTTACACATGCTGTGTAAAGGTCTGCTGAAGCAACAGCATTGAGGAAAAGATGAGAACACATATTTGCTGGACTTCAAACTGTCTGCCAACATGCCCAGGCCATCCATGATCCTAGCAGCACTCGCTACTTTAGAGGCACAAAGAAGGAGGAGGGCACAGGAGAGGGTATACAGCCCACGCCGAGATCTCTTTGGCATGCCTGCTTCTGAGGTCTATGGCAACTTCCGTTTTAACCGGGAAGCCAATCCTGGAATTAACCAGAATCCTGCAGGATGATCTCACCACCCCAACCCAACGATCCCATGCCCTGCCACCTCTCATCAAAGTAATGACAACACTCCATTTCCTTGCCACTGGGTCTTTCCAACGCACATGTGGAGGTCTGTCTGGGATGGCACAATCCTCCATGAGCAGGTGTGTCCATCAAGTAGTACCTGCAATACTGAGACGCATGGCCAATCAATTTCAAAAACCCACCCCGGAGGACCAGCGATTGCAAACCATGACGGACTTTTACAACATTGCCCGATTGCCACGGACCATCGGGGCCATTGATTGTACCCATGTGGCACTACAGCCCCCCCATGAGACGGAATCGGAAGCACTGGCATTCCATAAATGTCCAGGTAATCGTGGATGCCCATGGCCTCATCTGGCACGTCTGTGCAAAATTCCCTGGATCCTGCCATGACAGCTATATATTCCGGCAGACCAAATTCTCCAGAGATTTGGAACAGAACATGTATGGAGACAGCTGGCTGATTGGTGAGTGACATGGGTGTCAGGTATGTCCCCCCCATAATGCAGACATCACAAAGGGCACATTCATGACTAACATCCTTATGTCTTTTCCCTTACAGGTGACTCTGGATATGCCCTGGGACCACATATGATGACCCCATTCAGGAACCCCCAAACCCCAGGAGAGCAACGCTACAACGAGGCTCACATTCGCACCCGGGCAGTTGTGGAGCACACATTTGGGCTGCTGAAGTCCCGCTTCAGATGCCTGGATAAGTCTGGGGGTACATTGTTGTATTCCCCAGACTTTGTGTGCCAGATCATCGGTGCATGTTGCGTGCTGCACAACTTTGCCATGAGAAGGGGACTGCAGATTGACATACGTGCTGATCTGACCCCCCACCCAGGCAATCCCCCCCTAACCCACTCTACCCGGTCTGCTGAGGGCACAGCAGCCAGGAGACGCCTCGCAGAAGGCATTTTTTCACAGTAAACACACATGAATAATGTCACAATGATAATATTTGTTTTCACAGTAAACGCACATGAATAATGTCACATTGAGAATGTTTTTTATTCATAGTAAACGCAGATTAATTATGTCACAATGAGAATGCATGAATGCACACCACTGTGGCCCCTAGCACAGACACATCACATGCACATCGAATTGGATTAGATCCAAGTACCCCCCCCCTTTGGTACTTGGGAGCAGTAATGCCACGCCACGGCTCCAATTATGTCACTGTGCATTCATACACCATTCAGGAACCTGGGATCACTTCTCCCTGGTCCACCAAAACTGAGGGTGACACCCTTATTTTATCAGGAATGCCACCCCCCCACATTCACACATCATTCACACACATAAACCAAATCATAAGTACAGTATAATAAACTACATCATAAAAAAAATAAAACAAAAAAAAATCAAAAGTACCCCTGCTAATTAATTCCTGCCGCGAGTGCTCCGTCTGGGCTGCCAAAGGGCACGGGCACGGGCACGGCCAACTGGAGGATCTTCACGGGGGGGGTGTGAGCAGGGGAGGGAGTTTATCTTCATGGGGGGGTGAGTGAGCAGGGGAAGAAGGAGCCTCCCCTGGTGTCTGTCCTCCTGCTGGCCTGCCCTCCAAGGACACTGCTATTCTGTTCAGACAGCCAGTGATGGCAGCCGTATTGGCCTGGCCAGCCCGGGTATTGTCATGCACAGCCCGGGTATTGTCCTGCACAGCCTGGGTCAGGGCAGTCACCTCCTGGGCCATGCCTGTTGTGGCGGTCTTCAGGTCCCACAAACAGGTGATGACCCCCAAAGAGTTTGTGGCCACATCACCGAGTGACTCCCTCATTGCACCCAGGCTGTGCTCCATCTTGTTAATACTTTTTTGTATCTCACCCAGACTGCGGGTCTGCCAGGCATTGTCCTTCTGCAGACTGGCCGGCAGACGCTCAAACACCCCCCTGGTCTCCTGGGTCGCCATCCTGCCTGCCCCTGAGGCTTGTGGCTCTGGAGGAGGGGAGAGAGTGACCCTTGTGGGTTGAAGCCTGTTGGGGGAGGAGTGGGAGGGGCTACCCCTGATGGTGGCCTGACTGCTGCCAGCCCCTGGGGTAGCCTCAAGGGTATCCTCAAATGTCATTAGCTCAGAGGCCAGAAGGATTTCCCTGCCAAGCTGCAGGTTTTCTTCTTCCTCCCCCTCATCCTCCTCCCCTTCCCACTCATCCTCCTCCCCCTCATCCTCCTCATGAGGGGAGGTTTGGCCACTCCCCTCCCCTGGGGAATCCTCAGCAGCCTCCTGTCCTTGGGGTGGTGCAGCAGCCTGGCCTGATGGCCCAGCATCCTCCTGGGCTGATGGGCCAGCATCCTCCTGGCCTGATGGGCCAGCAATCTCCTGGTCATCTGTGGAGGACACCAAACAATCACAGGTTTGAGGATCCACACACTTGGTACATCTTCCCTTCCCCCACCCACACATGCTAATCACCAGATAGAAAAAACAAAACTTACCTGGCCCCACAGGAACATCAGAGTCAAAGCCACGCAGGCCCACCACCTGCTCTGGCTGGAAACACCGGGCCACTGCCCATTCCTCCTCAGTCAGCCGGATGGGGCATGGTCCCCCTCCTCCAGTGCCCCTCCTATGGGCAGTGAGCTTGGCCACCTTATTGTGGACCACGCTCCTCAGATCATTGATCTTTTTCTGTATGCCAGCGGGGTTCCTCCTCTCCCCCCCCCCCCGCCGCATTTATCTGATCTGTAATTTGTTGATAGATCTTCTTCCTTTGGGCCGGGGAGGTGTTCCGGCTCTCAGGCCCATGTAAATAGCGCCCATATCGGACGATGGACCTGGCAAGGATTTGCTTCTCCACATGGGTAAAATTAAGCTTCCTGCGCTTCGGTGCCATCACAGACCCCACTCAGCAACAAGAAAACTCACAGGACAAACAAACAAAAAATCACACACAACAAAGAAACAAAAATCAAAACACACAAGCAGACAGCTACTACAAAGTCAAAAACAAACACACAAAAAACAAACACAAAATCCAAGCAGAAAAAAACAAACACAAAATCCAAGCAGAAAAAAACAAACACAAAATACAAGCAGAAAAAAACAAACACAAAATACAAGCATGAAAAAAAAAACACTTAGCAGAAACAATCAAACAAAAAATACACTTATCAGAAACAAACAACAACTACTATCTAATACTCCTCCAAAACTTCTCTATCACACACAACTCACCAACAAACACTGACAAACGTTCAGAGCAGAAGCAACTTGCTCTAGGAAGGGTAACACAGGGAAATACTTTTGCAAGGGAAGTGTGTTTGACTGGGGCTATTTACACACAGGGTGATCCTCAAACTAAGTATGCTTGGCCTTTTACCTATCTCACTGATTGCGCCAAGCAAAGTTCTGCACATGCCCAGTGAGAAGCAGATTCGTGCGCGCATGTGCAGTACGGCCGGCCCTTCATTTGCATGGGGTCACGGCTCATTACAATGAAGCACGCCCACTTCCTTCCCACTTGCAATAACCCCGCCTTACGCCTCGGAATTTAAGTTACGTAAGCGCAATTTTGTGCGCAAATGCGCTGTGGATACGGCACTTACAAGACCAACTTAGGGCGCCGTAACTTAAATGACATAAGTTTTGAAAAACGTAATTTCCGCCGCTGGCTGTGGATTTGGCCCTTAGGGTGTATTTCACGAAAAACATGGTGTAAAAAAAGATCAAGGTGTTAGATAGGACATAGTAGAGTTGAACTGGTGCACAGAAGAACAGAGATCAACGTAGCCATATACTGTAGCAAATATCATGGAGTCAAACAGTAATTGTACAAGTAAAAAGTAGACAGCAAAAATGTGATTCATCCTGGCAAAGTGTGTATGTTTTCTTCCCTAAGTATTTTTTAAAGTGTACCTTTCCATACCCAGAAATTTAAACATAGTGGCGCTTTCATAATTTATACAGTATCATCAAATGTTTCAAATAAATTTGCTTTTCCCCCAAAACATGCTTAAAGCGGGGGTTCACCCGAAAAATAAAATTGAACATTAGATTGAGGCCAATTACGGGAAGCAGAATCGGGTGTTTTTTTTTTAATCAATGCAGTACTTACCATTTTAGAGATAGATGTTCTCCGCTGCTTCCAGGTATGGTCTTCGGGACTGGGCATTCCTATTTGACAGCCTTCCGACGGTCGCATACAGCGCGTCATGAGTTGCCGAACGTCGGTGCGGCTCTATACGGCACCGACGTTTGGCTACTTTCGGAAACTCGTGACGCACTGTATGCGACGGTCGGAAGGCTGTCAATCCAATAGGAATGCCCAGTCCCGCAGCCCATACCCAGAAGCCACAGAGAACATCTATCTCTAAAACGGTAAGTACTGCATTGATTTAAAAAAAAACACCCGATTCTGCTTCCCGTAATTAGCCTCAATCTAATGTTAAAAATAGATTTTTTGGGTGAACCTCCACTTTAACAATGTTAATACTTAGATGTAAATTCTGAAGAATTGTCAAAAGACAACAACTAAATCCTAATTTCCTTTCAAACCACAACCTTAACCACTGATGTATGCAGAGAGCAATGACAGATGACAATTGATAAAGTGAAACAATCAGCGCTACCTGGTATCCCAAAACATTAACAAATTAAATCAGTGACCTGTATACTAAAACATACATAAATCTCAATAACATTAATGTAATGTTAATGAATAAAAATTACATATGAACTCTAGAAATATGAAATAGCTGTTGTACACCTATCAGTGATTCACTACACCAAACAGTTAGAAAATTGCATATATAAATGGTGCATTCTCATACAATGTTTTTTTTTACTTCTTGTAAGTGCAATTTTATAGGGGTATTTTAATAAATGAGTTATACAGAGAGCACTATGCAGTTGCCTTTCTATTTCATGTAATCCATGTGAAAAGCTTTTGGGAGAGGAAAACCATATTCAAGTATAAGAGTGGAGATACCCATCCCTGGGGGATTGGCTGGAGTTGTAAGAAAAATAAGCCTGTGATTAATAGGATTGAGGTGAGAGCACAATTCACCTGGTGGTGGAAACACGTGCTTGCTTCGTATGAGAAGATTGTTATGTGTATTAATACACTGCTGTGCTCCTCAACAAAGACTTTGATTATATGTTTATTTTATTGTAAATTTAAAATGTTTGTTTTTTCAAATCACAGATGCTTTTAGTGTGATACACTGTGTGCACAGTAGCACTGCACCATTTATATATGCAATGACACGTGACTGTCACAGAAAGTGCAAAAGGGGAGATTTACTAAAATTGGTGCTCACAGAATCTAATGCAGCTGTGCAAAGCAACCAATTAGCTTCTAGGTTTTATTGTCAAAGCTTAAGGCCCCTTTCACACTGGGGCGGGAGGTGCGGTGGCGGTAAAGTGCCTCTATTTTTAGCAGCGTTTTACCGCCAATTTTGTGACGCCATTCAGCCACTAGCGGGGCGGTTTTACCCCCTGCTTGAGGGCCGAGAGGGGTTAAAATCGCCCGCAATGCACCTCTGCAGAGGCGCATTGTCGGCGGTATAGCCACACTGTCCCACTGATTTCAATGGGCGGGAGCAGTATAAACACCGCTCCTTCACTGTTTCAAAGATGCGGCTAGCGCACCGCTCCAGTCTGAAAGCCCTCTGGCTTTCAGACTGGAGAAACAGCAGGAGGGAGGAGCCAGGAGAGTCGGCATGGGACAGGAGAAGAGGAGGATCCAGGCAGCTCTGTGCAAAACCATTACACAGAGCAGGTAAGTATGACATGTTTGTTATTTTTTTTTAAACAGGGCTTTAATATCACTTTAAACTTGTACTTAGATGTGGTGGCTTCATGCATTTTTTTTAGGTTTCTTTTCTTTATTTTTATGTGGTGATCTTGCCAGTAACCCACTTACTGTCCTGGGGTACCAACGCTCACTCACTGTATTGTATCTTTGAAGGAGTCTGATTGTCACCCTAGCACAGGACTTTGTCTAGACCACATAATACCTAAACCACTTCTCATCTCCATTACATAGGAGCAGTTATTCTATAGTCCACAGAGAGGGAGCTGAGAACAATGTAAGTTATTAGTTTACTTATACTTACATAGTTGGTAAGGTTGAATAAAGACAACAATCTATTCAGTTGAACCTGTGTAGGTGTGTGCACGTAGAAAAATCAATTCCCATATATTGTTGTCGCTAAGTTGCATGTCCAAGAGTCTTTTAAAATTAGCCATACTTCCTGCCGACATCACCGGTTGTGGAAGAGTGTTCCTCATCCTTACCGCTTTGACAGTGAAAACCCCCCTATGCAAGTTAAGGTTAAACCGCTTCTCTTCCAGTCTCATCATGTGGCCACCATGTCTTCTTACACTCCCTAGGACTGAAAAGTTTCATACTTACGCTGGGATCACTGTTGTGATATTTGTATATTGCTATTAAATCTCCTCTCAAGCGTCTCTTCTCCAGGGAGAACAAATTTAGTGCTTGTAGTCATTCCTCATAATTGAGGTCCTCCAGTCCCCATATTAATTTAGTAATACTTACTTTTTCACTTATCAAAATATATACAAAACACTTTTAATAGTGTAATATTTTTTGGGGGATTAAGGGTATAATTAAAGCCACTGAAGACAAAATAAAACACCCCTCCCATTGCTCCCTTCTACCTTCCTCTAACCCATTCTGCTGTATTTTTTTTTTTTTTTCATCTCTCCACTTCTGAATTCTGAAAGAACTCTGCCAACGGACAGCCAATAGGAAGTGTCCACTTCATGCAGGCAGTGATTAAACACCTAAACAATTTCATCAGCTAGAGGGGGTGGGAGATAGGCTTTAATGGATCAAAAGGGAGCAAATAACAGAAGATCATTGTTAGCGTTTATATACTATGTTAAAGGTTAACTCCTCCTTTGTGGGGAATAAAAATAATATAACGTATACAACGTATACAACATATACAATTGCGACAATTGCGACACAAGTAATATTGCTATTGAATGTTTTTTTTTTTTAAATACCTTTCCTTTTCAATCTGCAGCCGCTGTAATTTTCTCAAAATGATTTTCTGAAAAAGTTTGTCCAAGTATAAAAACTTGATTTTAAATATACATATTTAATACACATTTTCTTCCAAAACTGTTTTTGCAGAGCTTGCTAAGCTTTCTAATATTCTTATTAACTGCTGCTTTCTAATGACAAAGCCATATGGATCTGTATGACAAAGAGAGGGGGTTGCCCTTTACTCTGACTCACTCATCTGTGTTTCTGAATACAGCTTAACAGCTCAAGGTCAATTGACAATATTTTAACAGCTTGCAGATAGCATAACTTAGTTTTGTTGCTCTCCTGCGCCGGATCACATACAGTACCTAGTACCGCGTAAGGGGCACGCACAGCGCTGGCGCCAAAACGGTGCTGTGTTTAGAAATAAAACAAGCTGGTGCTGGCCAATGGATGTCCGCTGGCACCTGCTGATCGGTGAGGAGATACACAGAAAAGAGCTCTGTCTATGGAAACAAGGCAGAGCACTGTTCTGTCACAGTGATGTGATGGATTTTCACATCCTTTATTAAAAACAGCACACATAGAACACAAAAACACTGCTTTGGCACACATTTAACCCTTTCATCGCCCTGGATGTTTAACCCCCTTCCCAGCCAGTGGGCTCTGAGAGAGAGGGGATCTCCCCTCAAAACGCGTCATTTATCTGAAAAGGTTCTCCGGCATGCTGGACACGTCCCAGTGACCTGGTCGCTCTGTGTCCTTTGTGGACCTTGAAATGTTTTTATGATCTACTTGTATATTCCTTTTTTTTTTTCAATAAACACCACTTGGGTAATGCGCAAGATTGGTGCGCCCTCTTTTCATTTTTTCTACAGTGTTTCCATTGAGTGTCCTCAGACCCTTTGAGGGCAGCAAGGCCTGTGCAGCCACCAGGAGCCATAGAAGGTGATATCTACTGTCGTCACATTACTTATGAGCGCTGGAGACTTTGTTTGTCTGTTATTATTCCCAGTCAGTGTCATTAGTACAGTGACAGTGCATATTTTTAGCACTGATCACTGTATTAGTGTCACTGTTTCCCACAAGGTGTCAGTTAGTGTCAGATTTTTGTCTGCAACATCACAGTCCCACTATAAGTCTCTGATCACTGCCATTACTAGTATAAAAAACAATTATATATCCCATAGTTTGTAAACACTCATATTTTTGTGCAAACCAATCAATATACGCTTATTGCGATTTTTGTTTTTTAGCAAAAAAAAGTAGCAGAATACATATTGGCCTATATTTATGAAGAAATTGGATTTTTGACTTTTTTGGATGTGTTTTATAGCAGAAAGTAAAAAAAATGAAAATTTATTATCAAATACTTACCGTAATTTTCATTTCCTGATGGACTACATGGCAGACTACATGTGGGTTAACCCCGCCTCCTCTCCAATGCTAGAGGACAACATACCCATAAGTTTGAACTCACCGCTAGGGACTGCGTTCCGTAACTTGCCGACTCTTGACCAATGGGTGGGAACTCCGTCTGCCATTTGACAATCTGACAATTACAGTATTTGATAATACATTTTCAGTTTTCCTGACAGACTCCATGGTAGACTACGTGTGGGAAATAACTAGCCAGACCACACGGATGGGTATGCTGCTCAAAAATAAATTTTAATTTGCCCCGTCAACTGACAGGATTCTTAAACCAAAGTTCACAGAAAATAAAAAAGCAGGTTCTATGCAATAGTGTGACATAAAGGTATTAATGGAGGCCCACAAGTCCGCTTTGCAGATGACATCAGGAGCTACATGTCAGGCTGCTGCCCACAAAGCTGTGAAAACCCCTGGTGGAGTGTGCTGTCACCACCTCTGGAGGAGCCAAGCCCTTAGCTCTATAAGTCTGCTGAATGGATTGGACGATCCCGGCCGCAATCGTTCTGGTCGAAGCTTGCTTCCCTCTGTTATTGCTGGAGTGCAGGATAAACAGGTAATCAGAGCATAATTTGCAGGTATTCCTTCAGTATTTTGCTTACATCCAGAGGATGAACTTCAGTGGACCCCGGGGACCTGAATGTAGGTAGGAAGATTTCTTAGTTCTCATGGAACACTGAAGTGACTTTCGGGTTTGAGCCAAACATAGGAATGAGGACCATGTGTACCCAAACTAGCAATATTTGGTATAGTCCCAGATGGAGCTGTGCCTACAGAGATGAAGAAGATGTGGACTAGAGCCCTTTACTTAGCTCGTGAGGCCCCGTACACACGACCGAGTTTCTCTCGGCAGAATTCAGCCAGAAACTCGATCGGAGCCGTATTCTGCCGAGAAACCCGGTCATGTGTACACTTTTCGCCGAGGAAGCCGACGAGGATCTCGTCGGGCCAAATAGAGAACATGTTCTCTATTTCCTCGTTACTCAATGAGAAAAGTTGGCTCGCCGAGATCCTCGGCAGCTTCACAAGGAACTCGACGAGCAAAACGATGTGTTTTGCCGTCGAGTTTCTCAGACGTGTGTACGGGGCCTAAGACTATTCTACAGAAATGGATTGATACAACACCCCCAACCCACAAACAATGGTGTAACCGTGCAGCGTCTTTCCACTTGCGGGTCATCTCTGGAGGTGGACCGGGGGCTCGGGAAGGCCAGGGTCGATGTAGGAGATGGCAGAGGTACCCCTTTTAGTGTCGATTCCCATTGCTGGAGCGGAGCAGAGCAGAGGAGTTAAGCGTCCATACTGCTGCGCGGTAGCCACACCCCGGATGACATCTTTTTGAATCCCCCGCCCGGATGAAATCACCACCTTCCCCTGCCTCGCACCTGCACCAAGGAAAGCCACTGAACGAGGCCTGTGCATCCACGGGGTGCTCCTCTGGACCGCACATGCGCGAACCAAGCATCAATGTCACGAGGCTTCGCACATGCGCAGATGCTTTGCGACGACCGCAACCCAGAAATACTGCAGCATCTTGGAACGCAGAAGCACTCCAGGAGCCATGAAGGGACTGAGGCTAAACGGGGGGGGGGGGGGAGCAAATAATGGGCTCACATAAACCGCTGCCATGAGAAAAATAAAAAACAGCAGACCTTGCTAGCCGTGTTGTAGAATGCCAGACGTCCATCTTGGCATACACAGTCCATCTCCCCTCACCACTGGTGTATCTTGTGCCTGAAAGCCACTCACCCGCAAGTGGTTGGGCTCTGGGATTGCACTGCATCGATAGTATGCCGGATTCAGGAATCATCCCGACTGGATGCCATGCAGGAACAAACATGATATAGGTCCATTGAGGAGGACAAAAAAGGAATGCAGTCCCTAGCAGTGAGTTCAAACTTATGGGTATCGGGAACTACAGCATTGAAGAGGAGGCGGGGTTTAATCCAACATAGTCTGCCATGGAGTCTGTCAGGAAATATTGTTTTTCTTTCAAAATTGTTGGTCTCTTTTTGTTTATAGCGCAACAAAAAAAAAGTGGTGATAAATTACCACCAAAAGAAAGCTGTTTGCAGACTGCAAGAGTATTCCTACACTCCACAGACTCTCCTAAAGATGACAAAAAAAAGACCCATGTAGATTTCTTTTAAGTAGATTTTGAATTTTAACCCCAACTTTGATTTTATTAATAATAAAACTCAGTGTTTCAATGGATGTGTGGCCATTTAACTGTTGAAGTAAATAAATAAAAAAGACTATTTACTATCATTAGAAAGGATCTCATTACGGGAATAAGTACACTTTAAACATAATATGAAATTCATGACAGAATAGCTATTTTTATTAAAATCGTTCTTTGTGCCTGCCAATACAGGTCTAATTTGCAGATCAATTCTCAGCAATTGCAGTGCATCAAATCTAGTTTAATTTCTGTAAATAGAGTATAGCATTGTATGAGCATGAGAGACAACATATAATATATCCCCTTTTGCCCTTTTAGATTGTTTGACTCTCATCTAAAGCAGCACTGTGCAATCTATACAGGAAGGACAATTTGGCATCTGACGTTATTTCAGATTACAGAAAAATAACATTGTACAAAACCAAACACCCACTGGAATCCAGTATTTTTCTCTTGTTTTTATTGATGTGTGTCTGTGTGGGGGGGCAGTGTATTGCAGCGATGACATGAGTTATATATATTTTATATATTTTTATTGCTAGGCATAAGCAGTAAGCATAAGCCTACTATTGATGATGTTTTTGTGACTGTTTTTGGAAAGTGTAAAGGATGCTACATCAGGTGAACAATGTGAGAACAGTATAACACATCTTGCTATGTTTAAAATGCTCTTTAAAGCGGTTGTATGCCCACTGACTTTTTTTTTTTTTAACACCTGTAAGGGAAAAGGCATAATGAGCTAGTCATTTTCATTTTCACCTATGCAAGAGTTGTGTAAGTGGAAGTGGAAGTGGATGCTTGTCAAAAACAGGTACCCGCTCCCTAAAAAAATAAATGTATGGGGGGGGTATGGGTGAGGAGAAAAGGATGAATGGAACTGATTCCTCCAACTGATTTTTGAGAAATTGTGGGTCTATTGAAGCTTTGTTAACCACTTGCCATCAAATCACAAACATGAACGTATTTTTACAGGACTTGGTTGTACCGGGGTGATGCATGCAGCTGCACGCAACACCTCAGTACCTTTTTTTAGAGCAGACAGTCGGCTTTCATGTGATAACAACTGATACGGCTAAATAGCTGTTTGGCCATTATCATAAGCTGCGTGGTGGACACCGCCCTCCCACCGATCCGCTTGGGTCTCCCGTCCGACAAGGAGACCTGAGCGACCAGCTGACCAGTCTGTCAGATGGCCAGAGATCCGAGCAAACCCGAAATCGGCTTTGATTGGGTCCCCAATGTAGTAACCCGTAAACAACGTCACAACAACCCTTCCGGTTTACTCGGCAGCCAACGGCACCAATTTTAAAGAATCCAAAGTATTAAAAAATGCTGATCTTGGAGTTTTGAATGCTTTGAAGTGCAGAGGAGGGGTTTGGGATCCTTTGGACCCCAGATCCCTCCATAAAGAGTACCTGTTAATGCCTATTACTGTCACAAGGGATGTTTACATTCCTTGTGACAGCAACAAAAAAGTGATCAGAATCTTTATTTTTTTAAAGGGACAGTGCCCCTGTCCCTGTGTGTTTTCTTGTGCCAATGAAAATGCATACTGTACGTAAGACACGCCTGCAAATATAAACAGTGTTCAAATCACAAATGTGAGGTATCGCTGCGATCGTTAGAGAGAGAGCAATAATTCTAGCAAAACATACTCTCTGTAACTCTAAACAGGTAACCTTTCTTCTTTTTTTTTTTTTTTAAAGAGTTTGCTATGCAAATGTTTAATTACTGTAGTTTGTTGCCATTCCATGATTGTGTGCAATTTTAAAGCATAAAATGCTAGATATATATTTACTCAGCGTAACATCATCTTTTACAATATACAAAAAAATCGGGCTAACTTTACTCTGTACATAATTCAGTGAGGTGTATTTTTCCCAAAAAAATGCGTTTGAAAGGCCACTGCGCAAATACCATGTGATATAAAATAATGCAACGACTGCCATTTTATTCTCTGCTAAAAAATATAAAAATTTTGGGGTTCTAAGTAATTTTCTTGCAAAAAATACTGATTTTAACTTGTAAACAGCAAGTGTCAGAAATTGGCTTGGTCTTGACCTGGTTAATTTCTATCTTTTGTTTATTACATAATATTTAATCTAAGAGGCCACACACAGAAGAAATCATGTATTCTATATTTATTCAACTTGGGAAAAAAAAGCTGTACCTTTTATATTTATAATGCTTTCCTTGAGCTACAGAAAAATGTCCTTACCTAGACTCAGATTATGTCATCAGTGTGCTGCAGTCAGCAGAAAGAATTTCTTTAGTCTCCTCTTCCTCAGTGATCACTCCAACTGTGACATTATAGTCAAGAACATCACAGGCATCGGGATTTACATAATTGTGTTATCTCTGAGCTCGCCTTTCCATTTCACCCCAGGAAACAAACGTCTAGCCTGTATAGTGTCTGAATAAAGGTAGCATTGTCGGTGGGAGTACTGTGATCTTTATGACAGGTAATCAATACTCTGTAAGTGTTACATTTGCACTTTACTTAGCTTTACATGGCTATCTTACAGGAATAGTGGTTCCCACTTCTAATAACCTTTACAGTTGTACAGTCCTAGGAACTCAAGCATGCAGACTGAGACAACACTAGAAGGGTACCTTAACTCTCCAGCATCTAATGAAACCAAAGTATCAGTTTTAGGAGGACTGACACTTTAATTATTGTTATTTTCCATACAATGCATTATCATTATTTACACATTTGTAACTTCTGAAGGCATTTTAGTAGAGGAATGATCAACTAGCACAGGACTGAAACAGCACGATAACAACCTATACAGTATACTGCTGCTGTATTGCTGTACTCTAGAATTTGCAAAGAAAGTATACAATTTTGCACAGCACAGCATATTCAATGTGACCACAGAGAATCAACCATTTTGATCTAAACCAGATTTTTTTGATAGCAAATGGGACACAATAATATTTTTTTGTGATTAAGTACAGGAAACAAATTGACATTTGATTTAATCTTCAAAAAATGGAAAAAAAAAATAAGCACCTCATTTTTTTAAGCTTATCCTTCTCCTTTTTTCCAGTTCTCAGGCAGACCATAGATCAGGGATCTTCAAACTACGGCCCTCCAGCTGTTGTGAAACTACACATCCCATGAGGCGTTGTAAAACTCTGACATTCACGGACGTGACTAGGCATGATGGAAATTGTAGTTCCTGAACAACTGGAGGGCCATAGTTTGAAGACCCCTGCCATAGATGATGCTTTTTTTTTTCATTCAACCAGCAGTTTGAATGAAAAAAAAAAAAAAGATTAAATGCCCCCATCAACACGCTCTACTGCAGTGCCGCTGGCTATAGCAGCTATCGAGCGGAACAAATCCAACAGGCTAGAAAGTTAAGCAAAAGTTAAAGGAGAAGTACAGACTGAGATTTTTAGGCTGGGCTTCTCCTCTGGGTCACAGGAGTGCAATTCGTTTTGCACTCCTGTGATCTGTTTTCAGCGGAGAACGGTCTGAAGTCCGCTCTCCTCTGACATCACTGTGGAGTTTTACTGGTAGTTTTCAACAGCAAAATAAAAGTCTAACATGCTGTACAGAAAAATATATTAAATACTCTCCAATAGGGTTTCAAGTAGCAACATGTAAATGGGACAGGCCTATTGTGTCAAATATATAGATCTATCTATCTATCTATCTATCTATCTATCTATCTATCTATCTATCTATCTATATATATATATATATATATATATATATATATATATATATATATATATAGAGAGAGAGAGAGAGAGAGAGAGAGAGAGAGAGAGAGAGAGAAATATCTATATAGATAAATAAATATATATATATATATATATATATATATATATATATATATATATAAATATATAGATACTGTATATGCAGTATATATAAGTATTGGGACGCCTGCCTTTACGCGCACATGAACTTTGATGGCATCCCAGTCTTAGTCCGCAGGGTTCACTATTGAGTTGGACCACCCTTTGTAGCTATAACAGCTTCAACTCTCCTGGGAAGGAAATGTTTAACCATTCTTCCAGAAGTGCATTTGTGAGGTCAGGCACTGATGTGGACGAGAAGGCCTGGCTTGCAGTCTCTGCTCTAATTTATCCTAAAGGTGTTCTATCGGGTTGACGTCAGGGCTTTACACAGGCCCCAGTCATGTTCCTTCACCCCAAACTCACTCATCCATGTCTTTATGGACCTTGCTTTGTGCACTGGTCCAAATCATTTTTGTGGGGGGAGATTATGCATGTAAAGGCAGGTGTCCCAATACTTTTGGCAATATATATATATATATATATATATATATATATATATATATATATATATATATTAAAATAAAAATAAAGTAAAATATTTACTAAACATGTTAGGTACACCCCATGTAAACAAGGTTAAAGAAGCTAAGGAAAAGCTTGAAGAGAATACAGCTTTACTTCATTCACTAAGCTTAGTGAACATTTACTTTGCTAAGTGAATACTTCCCACTGCTTTAAGAAATCGACTCCTTTATTGGGAGAATTTAAAGTACATCTGTACTGATTATAAAGCTTTTGAGTTAACAGCAGAAGTAAAAAAATCAGGCACCTGTAATGCGACTAAATCAAATCATAACCTCTTTGGTGCACTTGAATTAATCCCAAAATAATTTTTTTTATATTGCAGCTTAATAATCCTTAAATGTGATGACGGAGACTGTTTTCTTTTTTAGGTTTTCTTCCCTTTATTTTCATCTGGTGATCCAGTCAATAAGTCTGTTTTTTTTAAACAGAACAAACTCTCCTGCAAATGTAGTTAGGGGGTTGAGACAAACCATATACCACTATCAGGGGTGCATACCATGATCAGCTTTAATTTATTCATGTAAAAATCTTTATCACAAAAAAAAAGAAATGTTGCTCTAGCTGCTTGTGTAACTGCAGTGTTAGCTGGAGTTTGGTTTCAATTTGTTAGTGTTCACCTGCTAGTACATCTAACAGTCTCCTCCCCCCAGACTGACAATGCTGCTTCCTTGATCCAGAGTCGACACACACTAATACAGGAGGTGTGTTACTGGCCAGATCACCAGATGAAAACAGAGGAAAAAAAGCCTATACAAATAAAAATAATATAACCACCACATCTAATGATTAGTAAGTGACAATGTATTAAATTTTTTGTTTAATACCATGTAGGGATCTCCTGCCCTCTACTGTTTGAATGTGTAAATGCATGTCGATGGTTGTAAATATATTATGTATGCATTTCCTGTTCCATGGCCTTTGGCCTTAAAACCCCGGAAGACGTGCAGAGGGAAAGTCTCAGCCACATGTTCTGTCCATGCTGCTAATCCATAAACAAGAAGAGGCTATTATGCAGGTGTTCCTATGATCTAATAGTTTAACTGCAGCTGCTGATTGTATATCTAAATCCTTGTCACAGACAGTGTATCTCTGCCCTGTGCTTGTTATAATTTCACATGCACAGTGCCAGATAGCCAGGTCTGTGCTACTGTTCTGTATGTGTAGTGGTCACCCTCAAGTATAATGATAGGTAAACATGTTTATTGCAATACATTTTATATGCAGCCCCGGTTATTCTTCTTAAGCCTGGTCTAAGATTGTATAGTTAGCTTTAGCTTAGGGATTGATAGCCAGCATAGGCTAGAGCCAGGTTAGGCCTCTGGTGGTCCCATCAGGATCATAGCCTTATAGGTCTGGCTGCATATCAGATTAGAATGGATTAAAGCACAGGGTAAATAAGCAAATTACATTATCCTCAGGGGCCCCTGCAACTAGACTTTGCTGCAGGGGATCTCTATTAATAGCTATATATGCTCAGGTATATGTGTACATTTGCACTAGGACTTCTACTGAGCCCTTTGCTGAAAATACCTGTTTGAATGAAGTTAGCTTTCAATGACCTTCTTGTTTATTATATATCTTGGAAAATCCAATGACAAATGTGTCACTTTCTTAGAGGTGACATATTTATTCTTTTTTTTTTTAAAGAAAATATTG
This sequence comes from Rana temporaria, assembly GCF_905171775.1. Lineage (NCBI taxonomy): Eukaryota > Metazoa > Chordata > Amphibia > Anura > Ranidae > Rana > Rana temporaria. Next base: position 281,263,980 of record NC_053492.1, on the reverse strand, counting down.
AAATCGTTATTTGGATTTCCTAAGACTGTAGCTGTTGAATGTGAAACATAATTCTTTTTAGTATTCTTGCTACTAGAGTTCCTGAGAAACCAGCTTGCAATGCAGCTTAGCAATAATCATAAAAAAACATGCACAAATTGGTGGTTACCTTAAGGGCTAGTTTACGCTTGCTACAAAACATGGCTTCGGACACGCTTTGTTAAAGCTCTATGAACGCCAGTCAAAGCTCTTGCCACTAAATAAAATGGTTAGCTTACAGTCCTGTTTACAACTGTTTTTTCTTGGTGCTTCTATGAGGCTTCAGTGGGGCTTTGGTGGAGCTTTAATGGGCCTTCAGTGGGGCTTTGGTGAGGCTTTGGCGAGGCTTCGTAGGGGAATCGATGGTGTGGTAAAGTTTGCAAAGAATACCAAATGATATGCAAGAAAAGAAAATGTGTTGCACATGATTGGATGATGGAAATCAGCGGAGCTTCACTTCATGTATAAAGCTCTAGGACAGTGGTTCTCAACCTGGGGGTCGGGACCCCCTCGGGGGTCAAATGATGATTTGCCAGGGGTCACCAAATCCTGGGCTGTTCCTGAAGCCTGCACTGTTCTCCCAGGAAGGGAGATGATAAGAGGAAGAGGAACAAAGAAAAAGGGAGAGAAAGGAAAAAAAGAGAGAGAGCAAGAAAGACAGTTAGAGGGGGGGATGGGGGAAAAAACAAGGAATTAGGAGAGAGAGAGAGAGAGATGAAAGAGAAAGAAAGGAGAACAAAAATGTACTATAAGGGGTTTTAAATTTAATACTGTACGAGTGGAAGAAACTCAAGGAACGCTAAACGTCTGTGGGTTAGGGGCGCAAATTACTTGTCTTGCCTTGGGTGCTGACAACCCACGCTACGAAAATAAATTTACTGTTAGGGGTCCCCACAACTTGAAATTTTATCAAGGGGATACGGCACTAGAAGTTTGAGAACCACTGCTCTAGGATGAATTACCATGCAAAGTGACTTATGTAAAGTACCAACCCTTGTAACCATGGAAACATTTTAAGGTAGGTCAGGTTAGCTTTAAAACAACCCTTGCCATGAACCTAACCTCTTACCCCTTTATTTCTGTCCATAAAAAAAATAGAATTTTGATCTTTATTTTTATTTTTTAAACAATGCAATTTGGACTTTTTTATAGTGGATGCAGGGATAAATATTTTCCTTGACACTACTGTTGCAGTTGCCTACATAAGTAATTATTTCCAGGCTTTGGTTTCATTTAAATATGCTAGTTCAATTTTGTAGGAGTTGGAAATAGCTTATACCTGTATTGTAATAACTATAAACATGAAAACACTTTGCATACTGTGTCTTTGTTCAAGAGAAACAAAAAAGAAGTCATATGGCTTTTTACCTTTTGAACAAATAACTTTTAAAGACACAAAGCCTAGAATGTGACAAGCTCTAGGCTTGTGAGATAAAGAAAACAATCACTCACTAACTGTCCCTAAAGACTAAGGGTTCTACAGCTTCATTAACGTCATCCTAATTGAATGTCAACCAGGTTTGCATTGACTCATAAAGCTGGAACCGAACGCACTGAAAATATTCTTAAAATGTTAGATAATGTAGTACAGCTCATAATGTGGAACTGTTCTATTAAAAAGGATGAAAGCCAAGCTCTATTGAGAAACTCAATTCCCATGTGCATTTCAAAGTAGCACAATTAATACTGTATGAAGATGAAAGGAACTTTTTCTTGATTCTGCACTGGTCAGCATGAGTTTCAACCAGCCAGTATATCATCAGTGTACTGTGCTGTGATGATTAGGAGAGACTATATTACCACTAATATATTTAACATTCATAAATTAATTAGAAGTCAAGAAATATGAAGTCAACGCAGTGCAGTTTATTACATTCATTTGTTTTTTTAGTCTGAAAGTATATCTAGTACCAAAAAGCAACATGTCGTATACTGCAGCTTACTAGCCCTTATATGTAGTGGCTGCATTACTTTCCTTTTTCAGGCTATTTTTCCTTTCATTTAACCTGCTAATCCTGCAAATAACACCCTTTCTATTCTTGCACATATTCTCTCATTTGTACATTGAATCTACTTGTACTGTTCACCTTTTAAGGACCCGCTCCGCTGAATAGTCCCAAGGTTCTTTTTCCAAACTAGTGTATCAGAAGCTAGGCACACAGCTTTAATCACTCTTCTGGCTCAATGAACAGTCTAGGAGTATCCTTTAGTCTCGTACACATGGCCGGTTTTCCCGGTAGGGAAAGCATTTGGCCAGGAATCCCGGCCGTGTGTATGCTCCCTAGCAGTTTTCCCGACAGAAAAACTGCCCGGGAAAAATAGAGAACCTGCTCTCTATTTTCCCGTCAGGATTCCCGGCAAAGTGTTTCCTGTATGCTTACCTGTCCAAGGTAAACCCGCGCATGCTCGGTAAGACTTTGACGCATGCGCGGTAGCATACAAGGTTAGTGTGGGGTGTAGCAAGAGGGCGGCGAAGGCATCGAATGTGACAAGCGCCGGCTTGTTGTAGTCGATGACGTCACCGCATTCTTGCCATTCAAAAGAACAGAGGTTCTTTTGAGTGTCCGTCTGTATGCATGGCTTTGCAAGGTAAGCTTGCCAGGAATCCCGTCAGGAAAACCAATGTTTGTTTCCTGACAGGATTCCCGGCCGTGTGTACAGGGATTTTTTTATGCTTTACTATAAGTTGAACTTGGATAGGGTATGGAGAAGCTGTGGGATGCTCTAGTAACACAACATTGTGATGCAAGGACACTTCTCACTTTCTTGGAGCATCTTAGAACAGCCCTTGCCACAGCAATTAAAGGACTGAACCATACTGTACTACCATAGAAAATTTCCAAATCTGAGCAAGAGCTGGCACTGATGCACAGGGAATAATAGCAGCACATAATTGCTAAGATCTTACACACAGGTCTGTACTCACAAATGTCTCTGGATGCCTCCTTCTAATATCAGCCAGATATTTCTCCTGTCAAATTCTCTGTGAAATACCCACACACAGTTCCAGCAAAAAATCTGGTAAAATAGGCCACCCAGCTTTAACACAGCTTGGACCTTGATGAGAAATTAAACAGGCCCCCCAGCTTAAATGTTATAACATTTTGCAAATAAGTAATTTGTCTCCATCACTGATGTGCACTGATGAGAACTGATAGGCTGCAATGATGAGTAGGCACTGATGATAAGGCGCTGAGGAGGCCGCATTGATATACATCGCTGATAGGCAGGGCTGGACTGGGACAAAAATTTGGCCCTGGACTTCATCCAGACTGGCCCACTTTGACAGGTCTCTCCCACAGCAGCCGGACAACTCCCGCACCCCCCCAGCCACCCAAGCCCCCTCTCCCCCTTCACTAGCCACTAGCCATTTTACTTTATTAGAGTAGAACGGCTGGTACTGATACTCTTATAGGCAGTACCAGTGGGGAAGCTAGACATTATTTCTCCCAGGGCAAATAATCAGTTTGGTGCCCCCCTTATGGGGCAAGATTAGGCAGAAGTGAGAAACTCCTAGGCCGCTGTCACTGAAGCCGGCCCACTGAGCCATTGGCCCACCGGGAAACTCCCTGTAGTCCCAATGGCCAGTCCATCCCTTTTGATAGGTAGCACTGATGGATACTGATAGATGGCACTGATTAAAAGATAGGTGGCACTGCTAGGTGGTACTCATGAACATCGATAGGCTGGACTGATGGGCGCTAATAGACAGCACTGATGGGCACTGTTTGGCAGTAATGGGCCTGCACTGATCATCAGGACACTGATGATCAGTGCAAAGGTATGCTGTCAGAGTTGCCAGTTACTGGCTCTTCTCTCCTCATGCTGTGAAAGTCTGTGAGGAAATGAATGCCAATACTTTTACATCCAAATCTTACATCTGAGGCCGCATACACACGACCGGTTTTCTCGGCAGAATCCAGCAAGACACTCGATGGGAGACGTATTCTGCCGAGAAAACCGGTCGTGTGTACACTTTTCGCCGAGAAACCCGTCGGGAAACTCGTCGAGCCAAAAAGAGAGCATGTTCTCTATTTCCTCGACGGGCAATGGGAAAATTTGGCTCGACAAGTTTTTTGACAGCCGAACAAGGAACTCAACGGGGAAAACTATGTGATTCAAGTCAGATCACCATCTTAACTGATTCGACTTGTTGCATGAAACATGTGCTCAGAGGTCAAATTGCAATGCAAAATGTATTGACAAAAAAATGTCCAGACCTTTAGGTCTGGTGTGGATTTTGAGGGGAAACCCCATGCCAACTTTTTTTTAGAAAAAACAGCGTGGGGTCCCCCCAAAATCCATACCAGACCCTTTATCCGAGCATGCAGCCTGGCAGGCAAGGAAAGGGGAAGGGACAAGGGAGTGCCCCCCTCCTTAACCTTACCAAGTCGGTTTGATGTTGGACTGAAGTTGCAGGGCAAATTCGCATTGACAGTCGCATGACTTTCATGTTGCGCCAGTGTAAACTGGGTCTTACTAAAACTGATGCACACAGAATCTGGTGCAGCAGTGCATAGTAACCAATTAGGCTTTAGTCTACGCTTACATTGGAGACAGGTTTGAAATCGTACAAGTTCAGTTGAACTCGCACAATTTCAAACCTGCATTTCATTGTGAGTTTGGGGGCAACTTGAAAGACATCTGTGCAGGTATATGCACATATGTATATTGAAATTACACTCAAAGTTGCCAAAAGTACTGCAGGAACTACTTTTGCTAATCAACATTGCAATGATTCGAACGGTACCGTTGCCGGCAATAGGCTGTAATTAGGCATGCAATTTGACATTTCAAATTGCATGTTAAATTTCCCTGATGTGAATGGGGGCTTATTGTCAGTGCTTAACCACTTACGGACCACATTATACGTCATCTGTTTGAAGAGGAATACAGTTGTTATGGTAGCAGCTAGCTACCATAACTGCCGGTATCATCTTCTTCAGCGGGAGGTCCGCTACAAGATAAAAGTGGTCTCTGCAGTGGATACGCCGCAAGATCACTTTTATTGGTGGCGGAAGAGGGGCCCCCTCCTGCCGATCTCCGATGCCCTCTGCCGCTTACCGGAGGCGGCGGTCCTGTCCCTGCCTATGTATGGAGACGAGTGAGTTTTTGTGTATGGAGACAAGTTTTTTATTTTATGTTTATTGCTTTTTAGTCTAAATGTGAGATCTGAGGTCTTTTTGACCCCAGATCTCATATGTAAGAGGACCTGACATGCTTTTTTCTATTACAAGGGATGTTTACATCCCTTGTAATAGAAATAAAAGTGACCCGATTATTTATTTATTTTTTTTAAAGTGTCAAACTGTAGAAAATAAAGTAAAATAAATAAGATTTTTTTTTAAAGCGCCCCATCCCGGCGAGCTTGTGCACAGTAACAAACGCATACGTGCGAAGTGCCTGCATATGAAAATTGTGTTTAAACCACACATGTGAGATACTGCTGCGAATGGTAGAGCGAGAGCAATAATTCTAGCACTAGACCTTCTCTGTAACTCAAAACATGCAACCTGTAGAATTTTTTAAACGTTGCCTATGGTGAATTTTAAGGGTAAAAGTTTGTCGCCATTCCACGAGCGGGCGCAACTTTGAAGCGTGACATGTTGGGTATTAATTTACTCGGCATAACATTATCTTTCACAATATAAAAAAATTGGGCTAACTTTACTGTTGTCTTATTTTTTTATTAATAAAAGTGTTATTTTCCCCCACAAAAGTGTGCTTGTAAGACCGCTGCGCAAATACGGTGTAACAAAAAGTATTGCAACGACCACCATTTTATTTCTAGGGTGTTTGGACCCCCAAACATTATATATTTTTTTTTCGAAGTAATTTTCTAGCAAAAAAAAATGTTTTTAACTTGTAAACACCAAATCTCAGAAAGTCCTTAAGTGGTTAAAGTGTAACTCCACTTTTGTTGAGAAAAAAACATTCCCCTGGTTGATCTATGTACACTGCAAGGTTTATAACAACCTTTGTTGCAGATTCCTACCTTTTAGTTATTCTGAAAAAATACCTCTGTGTTTGTCTGTGCCAAGTAGGTCTAATGGGAGTGGTTTCATAATTATCAATCAGCTGTGACAGCTGAAGAGCACTAATGAGGAAATCTGCAGGGCCTGCACCCCTTTAGACATGTTCCTATTGGAAATATCTCACCAAAAATGAAATTTTTGTTGCAGGGGATGCCTGAAATCTGACTTGCATCTTAGGTAGACTTCTGGGAAAATTGGTGAGCCAATCACACAAGCCGGAAATTATGTTTCCGGGGAGTGGTCAGCACACATGCTGTGTACAGAACAACTCTGGGTAGCCATATTGCATTGCATTTATAGATTGTAGATTGTAAGGGAAAAGTCATTTTTAATAACATTCAACTACAATATGACTTGTATCGCAATTGTACACGCTATATTTTTTTTTCTTTATTTGCAAAAGTGGAGTGGAGTTACCCTTTAATTGAACAAGCTGAAGTTAGAATCTGATTAGTTATTACTCACAGCTGCACCAGATTGTGTGTGCACCAGTTTTAGTAAGGGTCCTTTCACACGGAGCGGACCGTTTCTGTGTCCGCTCCGTGTGTCCGCCAAAGCTCAGCGGGGATCCTCCGTCATCCCCGCTGAGCTGTCGGCGGATAGGGCGGTCCCCGCACACAGTGCAGAGACCACCCTGTCTCTGCTCCGCTCTCCCCTATAGGGGATCGGATGCAGACGGACCGTCTGTCCGTCTGCATCCGATCTGTTCCGCCGAACGGAAGAAAAATAGGGTTTCTTCCGTTCGCAAAAGCGGATACCGACGGACGCGGACATTAGCGGATGCTCTATCCGCTAACGGACGCCATCCCATAGGGATTCATTACAAGTCCGTTAACGGACTTGTAATGAACGGACGAACGGTGCGCTAGTGTGAAAGGACCCTAAAGCTCCCCCATGGTGTCACAGAATAATATATCATTTATAGTTGAATCCTAACTTGAAAAAGACTGACCAGGTGAAGCTATTGTGTACGTAGCACAAAACCAGGACATTTATGCAGGTTAATTTTGTGTTATGATACATCACTATAATAATATTAATATCACTAAATCTTTGCCTTGATGCATTTTTTTTTCTTTACAAATAAATGTACTGTGCTTTGAGGTGGAAATGTAAACCCTGATTGAATAACCACTGGCCACATACTAATCATTTTTCCAGAGAGAAAATCACAACTGTGAAGCTTCCAGTCCACTAACTGCTAATCACAGATAACCTGTGACTCAACTGAACAATTGTTGATGTTCCAAAGTAATTACATTGCATTATAAGTACACTTGTTAGGTTAATGGTGCGAAATTCATTAGTGGAAATAAATGTAATAAAGGCAAACTTAAATATTCGTGTTAATAGATTAATTTATCAGATACGCTAGTATTTTGATATTTTTAAACATGGCTTTTGCTATCACTGTTTGCATCTTTCTTATTATTATTTTAAAACACGTTCAAGTGTAGTGCAACGAAAAATAAAAATAATAAGCAAATTCCACTGTTGTGCAACTTTAGGTGACAGTTCATAATATCCAGTGACTCCAGTGACCACCACCTCTAGCTGGAATGCCTGCTACACTACAGAGTCATGCACAATGGTTGTTATATCACTCAGGATACCATGGGAAAAACCTCCTCCTGGTATTCATGGGCTAAACCGACCTCCTCCTCAAATCTCCAAATGTAGACCATGCTACAGAGTCACACACGCCTAATGATCTCTCTCTTGGGACACCCTGGGAACATAAGTCCACCTCCTGGTTTCCCTGGGCAGCGCAGACCTCCCCTTGTGATCTTAATCAGTCATGTGTGGCCATATTATGACAAAGACAAACCATAGTGCTCTGTGCATTTATTAAAACTTAACGTAGGAATTAAAAATACTCACATAAATATGTGACAAACAAGCATATCATCAACTTTGATGTGAACAGCTCTGTGTCCAACATGTGAACACTTCCGTCCTACTGTCAAACCGGAAGTGACGAATCGTCACTATAGACCTATCGCCTAGTACTAAGGGAAAACTGGAAGTGACAAAACCGGAAATGACGTTCCGGACTGGTCTCTAAACCATAAATGACGTTCCGGACCCCGTCATAATGCTACCTATTATGTACTTCTGTCCATACAGGCAGTCTCATTATAAGAAAACAGATGTAATGCCTAAAATAACTATAAAAAGTGCAAATTGCAAAACCACTCCATCTCAGTCCCCTTCATTCACTAAAGGGCTCCAGATGTAGGGTTGTGTGATATGTCTTGTAAACATCCTTACCAATGAGCTAGGTCGACACAATGTCCACACCACTAGGGGTGGCTATCAGAACTGCACAATATGGAGTAAATATACAATAACATATACAGTAACAAATGATATTATAATCTAAAAATTCTACTACCTCCGGTGTTTAGTGACCTTCTCTATCCCCCAAATCTAACTTTGGACGGATCTCTATGGTGTACTAATGTGAAGTGTTTCAGAACACTATGGTCTTTTATGCTTTTTCTGGTGTTAGCCATATGTTCCCTCAATCTCTTCTTTAATTTCTTATTATTATGTCACAATTCTGCATAATTGTTGAATATAACAAGTATACAGTGAAAGTATTTTTTACATCTACTACAGTGCATTGATCATGCAATGTGAATATCGCCATGCTTGTTCTGTACTCCAATTTGCTTATATCACACAACAAATATATAACAGTATAATTTATTCAGTGTGGATCTTGAGATCAAAATTATACAAAAGGCAAGTATCAGGAAAGGAAAAGTCCCCAATGGGGGAAACTTGTGAGGAATCATGACTGTCTTTAATCTGAGCACACTAACCTCTATAAAAGGTAGTGTCAAACCACTGGAGGAAGGCATCTATAAACAATATTATGCTCTTTAGAGTATATGTAAATAATCACCAACATTTCATAACATTTTTTAGCAGCCCTAGAATGCATGCACGTAGACAGAGGCTGAAAAGAAGCCACAGGAGATCAGCAGCACTGAGAACATTTTCAACCCCCCCTCCTTTTCTTTTTCCTTTCACCTCTCTTCCTTTCTTTTCCCTGAGCCCCCGTACACACGTCCGAGGAACTCGACGTGCCAAACACATCGAGTTCCTCGTCGAGTTCAGTGTGGAAGCCGCCGAGATCTCGGCGGGCCAACTTTCCTCATTGAACAACGAGGAAATAGAGAACATGTTCTCTTTTCGGCCCGACCAGTTCCTCGTCGGCTTCCTCGCTGAAAAGTGTACATACGACCGAGTTTCTCGGCAGAATCCAGCTCCGACCGAGTTTCTGGCTGAATTCTGCCGAGAAACTCGGTCGTGTGTACGGGGCCTCAAACTTTCAGCTCTTCTCCTCTGGATGTAAACCTTTCAGCTCCAACCAATCTATCTGTCCATCATCCTGAGGCTGGACATTCCCCTCTAACTGCAACCCCACTAAGTTAATATCTACAAATGCTCTCAATGTTTATCATACATATAGTGCCTGGCTACTTTTATAGTAGGTGCTATTGTAAATTTAGAAGGGGACAGAGAGTTAATTGGCTTTTACCTATTTGATTTAGCTATATTTTATAGGCTTCTGTTCTAGCCCTGGCTGTGCTGTGTGCCTATCCTTTTGTCTGGGGACTCCCGTCACCCCCAGGCGGCAGGGGGCAGCAGCAGAATCAGGGTAGGTATGATACTTCTCCTCGGCGACCAATCAGGAGGGTGATCACCTTACTGTGCATGCTGGGGAGGGGTATTTAGGGGCAGACGCCATTTGTTCGGGGTCATCGTCGCCTCACGTCTTCCATCTGGGCAGTTGTCCCACCACCCCCGTGTGTGGCCCTCTCAGCCTGGGGTGTGTAGATGTTCTTGTGTTCCTGGCTCTGGGACCACGTTCGTCTGGAGCGCCAATCTACCTCCTAGGCTCAGTAGGCAGACTGAGTCTACAAATTTACAAGTGGTCCTGTGCTGTCCATCCAAAGTGGAGGAAGCCATTCGATGGAGAACCTGTCTGAGGGACACCGAGCACGAGGCTGGTGTGGCAGGAGAGGCCTATGTGCTCATCGAAGGACACTGTGTATCTGAGAGGCTGGACGGTAGTCGCCTGTCAGTTATTGATGTAATTGATGCTGTTTTGAAGGAGAACCGGGTGCTGAATTCAGTTTAGAAGGATTTTGGACCGAGATGTCTCTATCTTTAGGAGGGTCTGTGGCAGAGACTTTATCCTAGAGTTCCGAGTGACACTCTGGCTGCTAGGCCGGTGAGAGAGGCCTATCCAGGTGCACTGTACCCACTCTGGCTAGAGTGGTGAAGAAGTTTTTCCTATTGGAAGTAGGATCGTTTCCAAACCAATTAACCCTGAATCCGCCATTCTCCTTTCTTCTATCTCTTCACCTATTGCCACTTTTATTGTTTTTACCCGGCTGGGTAATAAAAGCACAGACTTTATTACAGCTCTCATCCAGTACCCTAGACAGGGAGAAGACAAGAGGTAACATGCCACCCAAATCAAACCAGCAGCTCCTTCGGGGGTAGTGCTACATACAATTTATTGCATATTTGTGGTGATCATCATTGTGTTACATGTCACCGCTGTCTGTAATGCACTCGGCGGTCCGGGAGTGAGGCTTGGAAGGCACTAACATGTCCTGTGTCTGTAAGGCTTGGAAACATCACAAGCACTCAGACGGTGTTTTGGCATGCAAACAGCGTGTCATGTAACTTCCGGGTCCAAAAACAAGGCTTGACACACATACAGGAATTATTCTGTATACTATTATACAATTTAACCCTTATCTGTTTTGAGGACTCTTATGCCGCTTACACACGGTCGTTTTCCGGCATGAAAAAAAATGTCATTTTTTAAAACGTCATTTAAAATGATTGGGCCTGATCCTCAAAAGGGATACGCCGGCATATCTACTGATACGCCGTCGTATCCCTGTTTCTATCTATGGAACTGATCCACAGAATCAGTTTCACATAGATAGGCAGAAGATCCGACATGTGTAAGGGACTTACACTGTCGGATCTTAGGATGCAGTACCGCAGCCGCCGCTGGGGGCATTTCTCGTCGAAATGCCGCTTTGGGTATGCAAATTAGCACTTACGGAGAAAAAACGAAGCGTAAAAGCTTCGTGGATCTCCGTAAGTATTAGATTGCTGTCGGAAAATTAGGGGTGCTTTTACAAGGCCTAAACTGTTTACACCTTGTAAAAGTAGACCCTTCTACCCCGCGTCGCTGTCATTTTTTTTACGCCCGTCGCGATTCTCAAAACCCGGCGCAACGTAAAACCGCGCAAAGCACGTCAGGAAAATGACGTTGGGAGCATGCGCAGTACGTCCGGCGCGGGAGCTCGCCTAATCTAAATGGGACTCGCCCTATTAAATTAGGAACACTTTGCGCTGGACAGATTTAAGTTACACCACTCAAAATTTCTAGGTAAGTGCTTTGTGGATCAGGCACTTAGGTAGGGATTTTGCGGCGGTGTAACTTAAATAGGAAAAATTACGTTCCGCCGGGTTTTTGTGGATCAGGCCCATTGTGGGCTTCACATTGTTTTTCTGCTTCTGAAAAACAACAACAAAAAAATTCAAACATGCTGCAGTTTTTCATGTCGTTTTTCAAAATGTCGTTTTTCGTGTTGTACAAAATGATCGTGTGTGGGCAAAAACGACGTTTTAAACCCGCGCATGCCCAGAAGCAAGTTATGAGACGGGAGCGCTCGTTCAGGTAAAACTACCATTCATAATGGAGTAAGCACATTCATCACGCTGTAACAGACAAAAAAGCGTGAATTGTCTTTTACTAACAAGAAATCAGATAAAAGCAGCCCATAGAACGTAACCTTTAGAGTACGTGTTGTACGTCACTGTGCTTTGTTCATCATTTTTCAAAAACGATGGTGTGTGGGCAACATCGTTTTTAATGATGAAGTTGGAAAAACTTTGTTTTTTGGACATGCTGAAAAATTACATTTTTTTTCATGCCGAAAAACGACCGTGTGTATGCGGCATTAGACACCTGTTTGTTTGTGAACCTCGGGGTAACTCCATCTGGAGCACTTGGTAACAAACCTTTATTCATAAGAATAAAATCAGTTCCTGGACTTCACTTACCAATAATCTCCTAAGCGTCCCCAAACTAACCCACACCATGTAGTCTTACAATGATCAAGGAATGCAGTATTTAGTGAATGTGTACTGGTTGTTAAGGAATGGCAGCCGCTGGCATCCTTAACAATCAGTAAACAACATTTTATTTTATTTTTTATATATTTTTTTTCTTTAAAAACTGCCTCTTTTGTTTTTTACACTACACTTCTTTTTTTGGTGAATGATTAGGGGTACCATATACCCAGTACTTATTCACATGGGGTGGGATCTTGGGGCCCCTTATTAAAGGGGGTTTCCAGATTCTGATAAGCCCTCCTCCCACAGACCCCCACAACCACCAGCTAGGTTGTGGGGCTGCATGCTCGGATAAAAGTCTGGTATTTTTCATTGCCAGCATTTTTTTGTTTTACATTTAGCTGGGAACCCCGCTGACAGCTGATGACTCATCAGCTGATGACTCATCAGACAATCCCTAACAACCATAATGCCCTGTACACACGATCGGTCAATCCGATGAGAACAATCTGATGGATTTTTCCATCAGTTAACCGATGAAGCTGACTGATGGTCAGTCGTGCCTACACACCATCAGTTAAAAAAACGATCGTGTCAGAACGCGGTGATGTAAAACACAACGACGTGCTGAAAAAAACGAAGTTCAATGCTTCCAAGCATGCGTCGACTTGATTCTGAGAATGCGTGGATTTTTAACCAGTGGACATGCCTACAAACGATCGTTTTTTTCTATCGGTTAGGTATCCATCGGTTAATTTTAAAACAAGTTTCAAATTTTTTAACTGATGGATAAATAACCGATGGGGCCCACACGATCGGTTTGGTCTGATAAAAACGGTCCATCAGACCGTTCTCATCGGATTGACCAATTGTGTGTATGCGGCATAACAGTTATTGGATGTTAAAGTGGATGTCCACTCAAAAAAAATTAACATGGACACAGTGAGGCACATTGAGGCACGCATATGGACACCCTAGGCTTATACTTGAGTCAATACGTTTTCCCAGTTGCCTCGGCTTATATTCGGGTCGGCTTATACTCGAGTATATACAGTAGTAAATTATAGGTATTGGAATTTCGTTTCAAATTTGGCTGTTTATGAACGTAATGAATCAGAATTTATACAAAGTTACGAATTATCCGAAACAATGAATGCCACATATACATGAATGGAACGTAATAAATAATAATAATAATAATAATAATAATAATAATAATAATAATAATAATAATAATAATAATAAAAAAAATTATTATTATTATAATTTATTATTATTATTTTTTATGTTCCATTCATTTAGATGCGGCATTTGTTATTTTGGATAATTCATAACTTTGAATACATTTATATTCGTTACGTTCACTAATGCCTTGTACACACGATCGGAATTACCGATGGAAAAAGTCTGACTGACTTTTTCCATCAGATATTCTGATCGTGTGTAGCCCCATCAGAGTTTTGTCATTGGAAATTCTGATGAATTCCATCTGAGTTTTGATTTAGAACATGTTCTATTTTACTTCGATGGAATTCCGTCAGAATTTCAATATGATTTGGTTTGGCAAAAGCCAGATCGTGTGTACGAGGGCATGACAGGCAAATTTGAAAGGAAATTCCAATACCTATAATTTAATAGTTAGTAATAGTTATTAATATTAGTTAGGTAGCTGGTTAGTTACTATTTCGGATTTTGGACATTTTCAGGTTATAAAATTCTTCGGTTTTCGTTCTTTTGAATTTTTTGGATTTTCAGGATTGTCAGGTTGGGAGATGATGGATGTAAGGAAGACTTCTTCTAATCCTTACCTGCCCATTCTGCCTATAATGCTCCATACACACGATCAGGCTTTTGCTGGCCAAACTCACATCGGAATTCCGATAGAATTCTATCGGAGTAAAAGAGAACATGTTCTCTATCTAAACTCCGATGGAATTCCTCGGAATGTCCGATGGAAAAACTCTGATTGGGCATACACACGGTTGGAATTTCTGATGGAAAAAGTCAAATTCAGTTTGTGTGTACGGGGCTTAAGAAATTAAACTGAAACGCGTTCAGACCTCCATCAGTGTGGCATCCGGTGTGACAACTCATAATCTCAATGCTGTTATTTGTAATATCAGAAGCTGGCAGAGGAGGTCTTCCACTGCTCAGTTCCTCTGCAACAATGACTCATGAGACCCTCTAATGCAGAGTGTGGCTGAGGATGGGCTTAGTAGAAGACTACTTCTGCTGGATTCTGTGTTTACAGGTGATAGCAGTGATCAGGCAAGCTGTCACAGTAAGCCCTGTGCTGATAGCGGTTTGGATAACGTTAGTCTAAGCACCAGCACTAAAAAGTTGTTTTTAAAGTATTCCTTAAAGGGTAACTCCACTTTTATTAGAAAAAATAGCAAATTAAAAATGTATTAGCATATACAGATATTACACAACCCATATTGTAATTTAATGTTATTAAAAATGAATTTCCTTTTCAATCTGCATTGCTGTAATTTTCTTTAAAATGCAATCTGGAGGTGTTCTATACACAGATGATATATAGAACAACCCCAGAAAGGACATTTCCTGCTTGTGTAATTTGGCTCAATGATTTTCCCAAAAGTCTGCACAAAGATACAATTCAGATTTTAGACATCCTCTGCAAAAAAAAAAAAAAAATACATTTTTGGGATGTGTTTTAAGGGATGAATCACATCTAAAGGGAAGCAAAAGCTGCATATTCCTTATTAGGACACTGCATCTTCTTCATTAGGACAGTGCATCAGCTGATTAATGATGACAAAGTCACTCCCATTCAATTCCACTCTGCACACAACAAACAGCTAAGTTTTCATTGCAGAAACTGGTAGGAATCTGCAAACAAATTTGGTAAAATTCCTGCAATGTACATTGATCACCCAAAGGGGATTGTTTTTTTCTCAGCAAAAGTTGAGTTACTCTTTAATCATTGTGCACTTTGCTATGTGTCACTTTTCTGTACATTCCCTGTTGTACAACACCTCATTCTGTATGCTATGTTGTACAATCCCTTTTTTGCACTTTCTCTTTATGAATGCCATGTATGTCCTTCATTCTACACTGATACATTCTAAAAGCCCAGATGTACAATTATATATTTCACACTGCATAATTCTGTATGCTGTTCTGTTGATTTTATATTCTATGCTGACCCACTCCGTTTGCTGTTCTTTACATTTTAAATTTCACACTGACCCATTATGTACACTGGCCTGTACATTTTATGTTCCACACAATCCCATTCTTTACACTGTCTTTACATTTGATATACTACATTATTCAATCATGTATGCTGTCCTGTATATTTAATATTCCACATCACTCTATTCTAAACAGTGTACTATATCTGCTATCCCCCTCCATAGATCTGTACTTACCTTATCATCACTGCAGTTTCCTCTTCAGTGCTAACCTGCCATGCAAAATAGAGAGTTGTACAATGGTGTGTTTTTTTTTTTCCCTGTTGGGGACCATTAAAATTATGGCCCTATAATTTCTAGCTATGTCCCTGATGTGGACAGTATTTTTAAATAAACAAGTGCTAAATTAAAATGATAGACTTGTACAGTATTGCAATATTATTTAATTCTCATAATAAAACAGATAGCACCTTCAAGTGAAAAAAACTTACATTCTAAATTCTGCATGATTAAAAAAGCAGTGCTAAGTGTTGCAGATAAATGTTCTGTATTCTGTACCTTGACTTAACCTTGAACCTTCTTTGCAGATGTACAACACTGACCTCATGTGGCTAATATTCCTTAACATTAAGTGGTCTGTTTTTTCCATGGCAAATATTCATTCTGAGCTGCAGACATTTAATTCAAACAAAGCAGCCAATGTAACAAAGATGTAGGCACTTTCTTTCAACCCATCTCTAGTTTTGTGGGCATTAAATTTAAGTATGAGGGCAGAAACTCATCAGTTATCCATCCAAAATTGGGTTTAGTCAATCCATGTCTAACATGCTTAATTCCGCGTACACACGATCATTTTTCGGCATTAAAAAAATGTAGTTTTTTAAAAATGTCATTTAAAATGATCGTGTGTGGGCTTCACATCTTTTTTTGGGTTCTGAAAAACGACAAAAAAAAAAAATTCGAACATGCTGCATTTTTTAACGACGTTTTAAACTATGTCGTTTTTCGGGTTGTAAAAAATGATCGTGTGTGGGCTAAAACAACATTAAAAACCCGCGCATGCTCAGAAGCAAGTTATGAGACGTGAGCATTCGTAATGGAGTAAGCACATTCATCACGCTGTAACAGACAGAAAAGCGCAAATCGTCTTTTACTAACACGGAATCAGCTATAGCAGCCCCAAGGGTGGCGTCATCCGCATTGGAACTTTCCCTTTATAGTGCCGTCGTACGTGTTGTACGTCACCGCGCTTTGCTAGAGCATTTTTTTTAAACGATGGTGTGTGGGCAAGGCCGTTTTAATGATAAAACATTGTTTTTTCTACATGCCGAAAAACGTTGTTTTTTTTTCATGCTGAAAAATGATCTTGTGTACGCGGCATAAGAGATCTCAGAGCAGACATTCGCATTGCCTCTTGGACTGCTAATTAAATAAAAAATGTACCTTTTGATATATCATTTAAAAATCCATAACAAGGACTCATAAAAAAAAACAATATAACAAGCACTTAACTAAGGAGATTTTTAGGCTCTGAAAAGGGAAGCTAAATTAACACATTATAGCAGCACTACCAACAGTTACCAAACTGAAACAAGTCAACATAATTAACAATTTCAATTAAGGAGGACTCCACTAAGGTGCTAATCATGGCTTAATAAAGACAGACCTTCGCATTCCCAATCAGTTTGAGAACAGACACAGCAAGATGATTGTTTTTTTATTCCAGTACAGAGAACAGTTCCACGATTGGCCTGTACATCATACACCTGCATCTGAGAACCTCTCCTGCATGATTTGTCTCCTGTCATTGGATCAAACCCGCTCTGGTGGATCAAAGGTTGGCACACCAAAAGGCTCTCTACTGACATCACTGCTGCCTAGGAGTTCGTGCATGCCTGTTTGACATACCGTCGCTGACGTGTATGTCCACGTATTCTGGTAAGAGTACCCATCTTTATATTTACTTATCTGGATACCATTGTGGATTGCTGATGAGGTTCCCACTATTTACCAAGATTACCCGATTTCCACACCTGAGAAGATTATTACCATCTTCCACTCTTTTGTTGTCTGGTTTTTCTCCATAAGAACTCCTGACCAACCTCACCCTTTTGGACTGCATATGCCAGTCTGACATTGGACTGTCATATATATATTTTGGATTAACACGTATATTTCATATGGACTTCATTTGGGGTTCAATTTATTATTTATTTTTTGCCACACATATGTGTTATGTGTTATATCACTCACCACGGTGCTTTTTAGCTATATACTAACTTAGAGAGATTCCACCTCCTAGTGGTTCTCCAGGTTACTGCATTGTTATCACTTTTTTGTTTTTCACTTGCCATACCACTTGGTGGTGTGTTACCTTTTTTCAATTTCATTGATTTTTCAATGAATTGGATTATTTACCGTATTTTTTGATTCACTTCATTTAATATTTAGCGCTGCACTTTTTCTTCTCCATTCTTTGTACACAACATTGTCTTTTGTTGGTGCTGGCGGCTGCAGGTTAATATTGTTTATGGTCAGCGCAACTTTTTCTCCCCAACAATTTCATTCTAGCAGTGGTTATTCAGGAGATGGTGTTGTCACCTCAAAACACACAAAGCTCTCATCGACAAGTATGGGGTGATCTTTGTTAAAAATGAATCTGTTCTGTATATCTGATCATTTAAAACAGATTCTAATAGAGACAAACAAAAGTATCCAACACTACCTCCATTCCTGCCACCAATACTACTGACTAGGGATGGCCCAGATGTTCGAGTCAAATGTAAGTTTGACTCAAACAATCGGGTGTTCATTTTTTTGCAGAACAAACCATCATGTGGGGCGTTCACGGCAAGCTTACTTACTGTGGAGCACCCCATAATGCACTATGAGATCTAAGTGCTTTGATGGCTGCTGATTGGCCAAAGCATGCACCTGACCTGCATGCTTTGGCCAATCACAGCACTATGTGCTGTGAGAGCCATGATTGGCCAAAAGCAGGGTGCTTTTGGCCAATCATGGCTCATTGGCTAAGTCCACACCTCACATAAGGCTGCAGCTTACAAGCGGGCCATAAATAGTGTAAATATGAAAATTAGGCAGGGTAGTCAGTGTAGTGTGCAGTCAGTGTAGTATATATAAATAAATAAATATATATAATACAGTTCAGAGTATATAGTGCAGTTAGTGTTGTATAGACATAATACAGTTCAAGGAATATAGTGCAGTTAGTGTAGTATATATATAATACAGTTTAAAGTATATAGTGCAGTTAGTGTAGTATATATTATACAGTTCAGAGTATACAGTGCAGTCTGTATAGTATATTTAATACAGTTCACAGTATATAGTGCAGTCCATACAGTGGTGTCATGGTGTCACCCCCTGTCTATCCTGCCATGCAGGCAGTGCACGGTCACAGGGCGCACTTCAAACCGGTCCCTGTAAATGATAGTATAGGGTGGTAGAGTGGCAGGTTAGGTTAATATAGGGCAGTTTGGGGTGGTATAGGGCAGGTTAGAGTAATATAGGGCAGGTTGGGGTGGTATAGGGCAGTTTAGGGTAATATAGGGCAGGTTGGCGTGGTATAGTGCAGGTTTGGGTGGTATGGGGCAGGTTAGGGTGGTATAGGGCAGTTACGGGTGGTATATTGGCAGGTTAGGACTATGTGGTCACAGTGTGCAGTAATTTACCTCATGCCTGGAGATGAGGACACCCAGGGGCTGCTGTGTCCTCACCTCTTTCTCCTCCTTCAACCGTGGGTCAGGGTGAAGGAGTCTGTAGGAGGAGTGGCGGAGGCAGCCACACCCCCAGCTCTGCCCACCAACTCCAGCTGCCTCAGGGGATATTGGAGATCCCCGAAGGACAGCTTTACCTGGTTTAATGATGGGGGAGTGTTAAAGGCAGCCTCCCCTGCACGGCTGCATGTCCTGCTCGCAATGCTCCAGCTCTGCAAGTGTTCAGTGTACCTTCGGCCCCGGTGTCACCCAGTGGTGCCGCCCCCCACGCCCCTATAAGCGATGCCACTGAGTCCATATAGTATATATAATATAGTTCAGAGTAGTTAGTGCAGTCCGTATAGTATATATAATACAGTTCAGAGCAGGGGTGGACTGACCATCGGGCACTTCAGGCATTTCCCAAGGGCCCATGGCCAATAGAGCACCCCATGACAGCTTCCACTTTGATCTACCCATCAATCATAACTAGCTGATGGGTAGATCAGGTCCCTAGTCCCTGCTCCATTCTAGGAGACAGCCGTGTAAATAGACTTTGCGTAATGTGCTCCTCCCCCTCCGGCCCCTCCTTCCCTTTCTCCTGACCCAAGTGCTTGTATTTGTGATCACCTCAGAAGGATGAGAAGAGAGGAGGGGCCGACGGGGAGGAGCACATCACAAGAGATCTATTTTACAGCCTCTTCCCTACGTTGCATCTAGGAAGGAAAGTGCAGCTGATTGTATGCTGCTGTGTGCCCTGTGTCCCTCTATTAGCCCTGCTGTCTTCCCCATGCCCTGCTCTTCGCCCCATGCCCTGCTCTGTTCCCATGCCCTGCTCTGTGCCCCCATGCCCTGCTCTGTGCCCCCATGCCATGATGTCTTCCCCATGCCCTGCTCTGTGCCCCCATGCCCAGAAGTCTGCCCCATGTTCTGCTCTGTGCCTTTTATGCCCTGCTCTCCGCCCCATGCCCTGATGTCTTCCCGAATGCCTTGCCTCTGCCCCATGCTCTTCTTTCTGCCCATATGCCCTGCTCTATGCCCCATGCCCTGCTGTCTGCCCCATGCCCTGCTCTGTGCCCCCATGCCCTGATGTCTGCCCCATGCCCTGCTCTGTGCCCTCATGCCCAGATGTCTTCCCCATGTTCTGCTCTGTGCCCTCATGCCCTGCTCTCTGCCCCATGCCCCGATGTCTTCCCTCATGCCCTGCCTCTGCCCCATGCTCTTCTTTCTGCCCATATGCCCTGCTCTGTGCCCTCATGCCCTGATCTGTGACCTATGCTCTGATGTCTGCCCCCATGTCCTGCTGTCTGCCCCATGCCCTGCCCTGTACCCTCATGCCCTGCTCTGTGCCCCCATGATGTGCCCTGTACCCTGCTGTGTGCCGTGTTATGTGCCCTACTGTGTGCCCTTTGCCCTGCTGTGTGCCCCATGGTGCATCATTCTGTGCCCCATAATGTGCCCTGCTGTGTACACCATACTGTGCCCTCATGTCCCATGTAATATCCCCTGGTGTGCCCCATAATGTGCACTCTTGCCCCCATGTAATATGCCCTGCTGTGCACCATAATGTACCTTCTTACCCCTATGTAATATGCCCCATAATGTGCTATGCTGTGCCCCATATTGTGCCCTCTTGCCCCATGCAATATGCCCTGCTGTACCCCATAATATGACATGTTATCCCTCCCAATGTGCTCTTCTGTGCCCCTTAATATGCCCTCATGCCCCCATGTAATATGCTCTGCTGTGTCCCATTATGTGCCCTCTTGCCCAATGTAATATGCCACATAATGTTTTCTGCTGTACCCAATAATTTGTCCTCATGTCCTCATGTAATATACTCTGCTGTATCCCATAATGTGCCCTCCTGCCCCCTGTTATGTTCTCTGCTGTGACCCATAATGTGCCCTGCAAGCCCCCGTAATGTGCCCTTCTGTGTCCCATAATGTGCCCCTCAGCCTCCCCCCATGTAATGTGCCCTAAAATGTTCCCTGCTGCTCCCCATGTAATGTGTCCTACCGTGCCCTCCCAACCTGTAATGTGCCCTGGTGTGCCCCATAATGTGCCCTGCTGCTCCCCGTGCAGTGTGCCCTTCTGCCCTCCGCACACACATGTTGTGCCCTCCTGACCCCCTGTGCTCTGACCTGCTGAGTTCTATACTTTTCCATGCTTCCCCCATGATCTGCCCTGCTGCCCCCTGTGTGCTGCACTTGCTTGACACCCCATGCTCTGCCCTGCTGCCCCCTGTGCACTGTTTATCTCAGGTTCAATCCTGAATTAAGGCGTCAATGCAGTGCAAGCTGGGGGGTGGGGCATTCTGTGGGTGTGGCTTGATTGTGGGCGGGGACACAGAGCGTCCCATAATCTCCTGTTGCCCCATGAGTTGTCAGTCTGCCCCTGGTTCAAAGTATTTAGTGCAGTCAGTGTAGTATATATAATACAATGGAGAGTAAATAGTGTAGTTTGTATAATATATATAATACAGTGCAGAGCATATAGTGCAGTCTGTATAGTATATATAATACAGTTCAGAGTATACAGTGCAGTCCATATAGTATACATAATACAGTTCAGAGTATATAGTGCAGTCCGTATAGTATACAGTGGAACCTTGGATTACGAGCATAATCTGTTCCAGGAGAATGCTTGTAATCCAAAGCACTCAAAGCGAGTTTCCCCACAGAAGTCAATGGAAACAAAAATAATTTGTTTTGCATTGACTTCTATTGCATGCAATACTGCATGTGGCCAGAGGTGGTGGGGACGCTGGAGAGACTCGGAAATACTCAGGGACAGTCAACTGAACTCGGAAACCCTCAGAAATACTCAGTTCCTGAGTGTTTCTGAGCCTTTCTGAGTGTTTCAGAGTATTTCCGAGTGATTCCCAGTATTTCCGAACGGCTCTGAATGGCGCCGAACGGCTCCGAGGGTCACCGGCGCCCCTCACCTCTGGCCAAATTCGGTACTGCACACTGCTGAGGCTTGAATCCTGCTCGTGTTGGGAGACAGCACTTGCAAACCGAGTCAGGATTTACAAAAAAAAAAAAATGCTCGTCTTTCAAAACGCTTGTAAACCGCGTTACTCGTTAACAAGGTTTTACTGTATATAATACAGTTGAGAATATATAGTGCAGTCTGTATAGTATATCTAATACAGTTGAGAGTATAAGTGCAGTCCATATAGTGTATATAATACAATGGAGAGTATATAGTGCAGTCCATATAGTGTATATAATACAATGGAGAGTATATTGTGCATTCCGTATAGTATATATAATACAGTTCAGAGTATATAGCGCATAGAGTATAATGGGGCAGATCCACAGAGCTAGTATGCCGGCGTATCTACTGATACGCCGGCGTACTTTCAAATTACCTGCGTCATATCTTTGGTTTGAATCCTCAAACCAAGATACAACGGCATCTGGGTTAGATCCGACAGGTATACGTCCTCGTACGCCTTTGGATCTAAGATGCAATACTTCGGCGTCCGCTGGGTGGCGTTCACGTCGTTTTCCGCGTTGGGTATGCAAATTAGCTATTTCCGTCAATCCACGTACGTACGAGTGCGGGTGCAGATCTCTGTGGATCTGCCCCATAGTATGTAAACTGATGGTAACCAAGCACAATCCGCCCCTCTTGAATTCCCACCACTGCGCTTATAGAAAAATTATTAATGCTAATTCAGCTCACAAAGCAGCCACTTTAAAAAATAATAACTGTGAAATAATATTTTTAAACCTATAAAAATAAATAGTGTTCAAAAATAAGTAGCGCTATAAATGTCCAAAGAATGTCTGTTTTTCACAGATCAAAGAAGTGAACAAAGTGTTAATAATTAAAAATCACCCTGTGATTTTCACAAGTGTCACAGGGTGATTTATATTTATTAAAGGGGTTGTAAAGGTACAATTTTGTTTCCCTAAATAGCTTCCTTTACCTTAGTGCAGTCCTCCTTCACTTGCCTCATCCTTCAATTTTGCTTTTAAATGTCCTTATTTCTTCTGAGAAATACTCACTTCCTGTTCTTCTGTCTGTCTGTCTGGTGTGGAGTGTCGTGCTCGCCCCCTCCCTTGGACTACAGGAGAGTCAGGGCGCTCTCTGCGTTGCAGATAGAGAAAGGAGGGGGCGAGCACAACACTCCACACCAGTGAGAAAGCCTTGCATTACTGTGTGGAGTTACAGACAGAAGAACAGGAAGTGAGGATTTCTCAGAAGAAATAAGGACATTTAAAAGCAAAATCAAAGGATGAGGTAAGTGAAGGAGGACTGCACTAAGGTAAAGGAAGCTATTTAGGGAAAAAATGTTTTACCTTTACAAACCCTTTAACACTTTGTTTACTTCTTTGATCTGTGAAAAACAGACATTTATAGCGTTACTTATTTTTGAACACTATTTATTTTTATAGGTTTAAAAATATTATTTCACAGAGTATATAGTATATATAATACAGTTCAGAGTATATAGTGCAGTCTGTATACTATATATATTACAGTTCAGAGTATAAAGTGCAGTCCGTATAGTATATATAATACAGTTCACATTATATAGTGCAGTTCGTATAGTATATAAAACACATTTTAGGGTATATAGTTAAATATAAAATATAAAATAAATAATGTGCTAAAATCAACTTCCTAATATTGCACAGTGCTCCAAACAATGGCCCATATTCTCGTAGATCGGCGTATATTTAGTGAGGCGGCTTAACTTGGCGAGAGCCGAACCATATTCCCGAACCACCTGCGTCCTACGCTGCGCTCGCGTAACTTAAATGTGTTGGCGTAAGTAGGCGCAAGTGACGGTAGGAGGGATGTGGGCGTGAAGCATTATAATGATCCGTGACCCCATGCAAATGATGTCCAGACCGAACAGCGCATGCGCCGGACGTGCTCCGCCCTCTGCGCATGCGCACAATGACAATAGGCGTAAATCCATGCTGAGTTGGGCCGGCCCAGTGTATAAAAGCTTCAAGCATCCGCCCAGCTAGTGCAAAGTGACTCCCTTGTATTTCCCTATTGGAGTTTTCACTTTGCTGCTGCTGCTATGCCAAGGAAAGACCACAGGAAAAAAAACTTCAGCCCTGCTGAGAGGGAAGTTATTATCTCAGCAATGGAGCGCTTTGATGCCAGGCTCCATGGTGCTGAGAGTGGCAATACCAGCAAATTAAAAAAGGAAGAAATCTTACGCAAAGTGACGGCACAGGTCAATGCCCTTGGCCATGAGGTGAGGACCCCCCAGGACATCATGAAAAAAATGAATGACCTGCGGGGGGTGGTCAGAAATAAAATGGCCACCATTGCCAAACATGCCAGGGGCACTGGAGGTGGGCCACCCTGTCCGATCCGGCTGTCAGAGGAGGAGGAAATTATTGCCAGATGCCTGCGGAGGGAGCAGGTGGAGGGCCTGGAGGGCCATGACTCCAGTGACCCACCCATGAGGACAGGTAAGTGTGTTTTATCTTCTATATGGTGTGTAGCATGTTTGGGGGGGGGGACATGTGACAAGTGTGTGGGTCCACCAACATGGGATTTTTTTGTGTCATCCACAGGTGTGCAGGAGGGAGCTGGGCCGTCTTCTGCTGTCCGTCCAACACCGTCCCCCCAGCAGCCTGCTACAGTGGCTGACCCCCTGGGAAGCCTACAGGCTTTTTTGGAGGGGAGTGGCCAGTCCTCCGCACAGGAGGTGGTTGAGGAGGATATTGCCCATGAGGAGGTGGTGGGCAATGAAGAGGAGGTGGTCCAGAGTGTGCAGGAGGTCATTTTATTTCTTGATGACTCACATGAGATGCCCAGAACATCACACCACCACCGAATCTCCAGCCCCTCAGGGTCTTCCATCACCCTCTCCAGCCCCTCCCGTCCCATGCCCCTCACCACCAGCCCCTCCCGTCCCATGCCCCTCACCACCAGCCCCTCACGGCCCTCCCCCTCTTCCAGGGCCCCAGGCACTCCTGGCCCAAGGAAGGCCACTCATAAAAGCAGGGGTGTGTCAGGAGTCCTGCATGAAAAGCTGGCCAGGCAGCAGGACCAGCAGAGCCGCCATATGGGGACATTTTGGAGGAGTTGAGGCGGCTCAATAATAGCCTGTCCTCCTCTGGAGCAGTGCCCGACGCTCTGCAGGATGTGGCAGGAAACTCTGCAGCCACCATTACAAGTCTGGGTGAGCTGCAAACCACCACAGCCGAACTTGTGGGGGAGGTCAGGGGCCTGCGGATGGCTGTGCAGGCCCAGACTGCATGCCAGGAGGCCCATCTCAGCCGTATAGCAGTGGCTCTAGAGGGCAGACAGCCAGCCAGGGAGGCACCTGGGGATGTTAATCCACCGAGGGAGGCTCCTCCACCTGATGCCCCACAACCCTTAAATGAGGCTCCCCCCAGACAAGTGAGGGCCAGGAACCTGGGCACCAGGCGGAGTCCGCGCCGGGGGCCAGTGATTTATTTGGGCTTCTTTATGCTCTAAGTATGATTTATTTTTTATTTTTTGTTTTATGCTCTAAGTAAGAGCTTTTTGATATTTTTGTATTTAGGCTCTAAGTAAGAGCTGTTGTATTTTTGTGCTGCACAAAGTAGTGCATAGCACAGTGTGAATGGTGTGTGAATGTGGGGCGGGTGACACTCTTTCCAGTAAGGGGTGTCACCCTCGGTCGCTGGGGATAAGTTCTCCCCAGGTCCGTGTGAAAGGTGTATGAATGGACAGCAACATCATTGGAGCCTTGACGCGGCGTTGCTGCTCCTTAGTACCGTGCGGTGTACTTCGGTCTAATCCAATGGGATGTGCATGTGGGGTGTGTGTGCTTGGGACCACAGTGGTGTGCATGCGTGCATTCTCACTGTGTAATGCTTAATGTGTATTTTTAACGTTCAAAGATTCGTTCCACTAGACATCTCCTGATTGCTGATCCCTCAGAAGACGGGGTACCCTCGGTTAGGGGGGTAATGTCTGGTTGGGGGGTCAGGTCATCACGTAGATCAATCTCCAGGCCCTTTCTCACTGCAAAGTTGTGCAGCATGCAACATGCAGCGATGATCTGGCACACGAAATTTGGGGAATACAGCAGGGTACCCCCAGTCTTATCCAGGCATCGGAAACGTGACTTGAGGAGGCCAAATGTGCGCTCCACCACTGCACGGGTGCGTATGTGTGCAGCATTGTAGTTTTCCTCTCCTGGGGTTTGGGGGTTCCGGAATGGGGTCATCATGTGAGGTCCCAGGGCATATGCAGAGTCACCTGGAAGGGAAAAGACAGGAGGATGTTAGTCATGCATGTGCCCCTCGTGATGTCTGTATCATGGGGGGGGACAGTCATACCTGACACCCATGTCACTCATCAACCAGCCAGCTGTACCCATACACGTTCTCTTCAAATTGTCTTGGGATGTCGCTTTGACGGTAGATGAAGCTGTCATGGCTGGATCCTGGGTGTTTGGCACGGACGTGCCATATGAGGCCATGGGCATCCACGATCACCTGGACATTGATGGAATGCCAGTGCTTCCTATTCACATAAATGTGCTGTGTCTCATGCCTGTATTGCCACATGGGTGCAATCAATGGCCCCGATGGTGCATGGGAATCCAGCAATTTGGCAGAACTCACGCATTACCTTCGCCTGCTGGACCTCCTGGGTGGGTCTGATGATGTGGTGGGACATGCGTCTGAGGATTGCGGGGACAACCTGGTGCACACATCTGCTCATGCTGGTTTGTGATATCCCAATCACGTCTCCACTTGTTCTTTGAAAAGAACCAGTGGCCAGGAAATGCAATGTTGCCAGGACCTTCACCAGTGGCTGCACTGCATGTGAGCGTTGTGTTGGGCTGGTGATGTCATCCTGCAGGGCTCTGGTAATTTCCAGGATGGCATCAGGGCTGAATCTGAAACGCCGATACACCTCCACATCAGCCATGCCAAAGAGGCTAATGCGCTGTGGGTATACCCTCTCACATGCCCTCCTACGTGCCCTCCTCCTTCTACGCGCCTCTTCCTCTTCCTCTGCATACACTAGTAGTGCTAAGACCTCGCCTGCCCCTGGCATGTTGGCATACGAATGTGTTGTCCTAAGTGTGGTTGCTCAGCTCGTTCGGGATGGTGCTGCTGTATTTGCTTTCAAGCTTACTCAGGTCTGGAGCAAAGTTAACCGAGCTTTATGAGGGGTAACTTTCCGCCGGCCATTCGTCTTACGCGCACAGCGCGTAGCCTACGCCGATCGCACGTAGGTTTGGGAATCTGCTTATGTACATCATTTGCATATTTGAATACTAATTCTATGGCCGTGTAGGATGCCTTCAGCGGAAATATGCGCCTACGCCGCGTACACTTAAACGAGTTAAGACAGACGAGAGCAGCCTTGTTTCTGGCGGATCTGGTTCTGTGACTGCGGCGCATAGATAGGACGGCGCATCTTTACACTTCCGCCGCGCATCTCTATATACGCCGGCGGAACTTGTTTAAGAATATGGGCCAATCTTACTAAAAAATAAGTGAATGTCACAAAATATTTGTGATAAGAAATATTGACAATAAAATTTTCACCACCAAAAGGTGAATAAAACTACTCCCAAAGTTAATGAATAAGTTATTTTATATTTAATTTTTTTTATTTAAATTTACATTTTTTATTTCACATCAGAGCTTTAGTAACATTTTTACATTTCAGGGTATATAATGCAGTCCTAGATATATATTGTTATTGTAAATTAATGTAGCGCTATGTATATAAACCAAATTACATAATGGTGCAAAATTATAATGCTAATTAATCATAAACACTGGTGACTATGTTATTCTTTAGCAGCCAGTTGTTTCTTTAATTATGGGCAGACTGCAACTTGTAGGCAGACACAGAAAAAACAATCACTTGCACCCTTGCCTGCTGAGCATACATTATATCCTGACTTTTTTCTTTAGTTGATCACTAACATGTAAGTAAATTAAAAAACATTCACTGTATGAGCTGCCCATCACAGCGTTAACCTGCTGTAGTGATCACATGCTTAGCATTAGCATCAGCCATGATGTTCTGTATAAGAGTAGAGAGGAAAGAAGGGGGGCTAAATGTAGCAGGAAAATAATAGGTGTGCAGACTGGAGTCCACGATGTTTCCATCTTCACGCTGCGTGTTGTCATTGCAAGAGATAATCTGGGCAGTGGAAATGTTTCCATTAGTTGTCCTAAGTCAACATTGTTCATAAAATATTTAGTTAGTGACTCATTCCACTCATTCCTCTGCAATTGCTATAATTGAATGTATGCAAAAGAGGTAGTTAAAATGTCAGATCACACACATCATATAATAATATATATATATATATATATATATATATATATATATATATATATATATATATAGAGAGAGAGAGAGAGAGCTGGTGGGACTCTGTGCTACGTAAAAGGTTGCTGGTTTATGCCAGATTTTGGAGAGAAAGACACATTAATTGCACAGCTGTGTCTTGGGCTATTTATTTCTGACCTGACTATGGCTCAGAGCCCCACCCCACAGACAGGAAGTCTGTGCATGGGAGTCAGGTGGACTCCCATTCCTCTGAGAGCAGTCAGAGACGCTGCATGGGTGCAGCTAGAGTATGCATGTCTGCAGGAGGCAGATGTCATTGGTGACTGAGCAGCAAGGCGCTGACCAGGAGTAAGCGAGGAGTGAGCTTATCTCTAGGAAACTATGTTTGTTCTGAGCAACAGAACTTAGGCCTAGGCTAACGGCCTGAAGCAGCTGGATGGCAAGAATGAAAGCCAGGAGGCTAAAGTGTTGAGTATGCAAGATAAAGTAATGGTGGAACCCCCTGCGAGGGCTACTGATGTATTTGTGAACTTTTTGTGCTTTTAAATCAAAGTGGGCTACCAGGCCCTTAAAAAAACGCACCTACCGCTGGATTCTGATCACTTCATTCTTACATATGGTGGAGAATGCGGGCAGTTTTGGAAGAGTTCCAGATCCTTGTATACCAAAAACAGTGAGGAAAAAGAAACTGTGTTTTGTAGCAATGCTGTGTGTGGCAGCCAGGCGAACTGCATTGCACAGGAGTTCAATGATGGACTGTGTTGCATACAGGTGGTGTACCTGTGGAAGTGAGCTCAGCGTGGCCTGAGATGAAGTATCCACTTAGGAAGGTCCAGTGAATGGTTGGTTCAAGCGGAATCGCAAAGAGTGAAGTCTGCATGTGGAAGTGTGCTGTTTGCAAGTCTTGGAGACATTACCTCACATTTTCCTGTGTTAAAAGCAACTGTGTTAAAAACCGTTGGCCTGATTGTAGAGATGGCGTGGTCAAAACGCAAAAAGGAAGCAATGTTTGCTGAAATGAGAGACAGAGCTCTGTGGCTGGAGGGGTTGTTACCACCTGAACGAACCCCCAACATGCCTGAACAGAGCTTACCAAGGAGAAAGAGAGTTGGTGTTGTCCCTAGCAACACATGTGCAATGAGTGCACAGGTGACTGCAAGCATGGAGAGGCCACCAAAGTCTGAGTCTGCAGTGGATTGGTGCAAGCGACACTTGGCCGCACTAAACCA
This sequence comes from Rana temporaria, assembly GCF_905171775.1. Classification (NCBI taxonomy): domain Eukaryota; kingdom Metazoa; phylum Chordata; class Amphibia; order Anura; family Ranidae; genus Rana; species Rana temporaria. The sequence goes on along the minus strand of NC_053492.1, from coordinate 281,234,413 downwards.
AGTTAAAGGGGAAGTGCATGCGGTTGCCCCTGGCAATGCTGGTGCAAGCTGGCCAGCTATTAATGTGCAAAGTGTTAAGAACCAAGTGCGTTGTTTGCGGTGCAGTGAGTATTCAAGTGCCTTTTGTCCCAGGCTTCAGCAAAGCAAAGGTATGAGAAGCCTGCTCTGAGTGTAAAGAGTGAGCAGATGGGTTCAGTTGTCCATAGCAATGCCTATGATATCAGGTCAATGGACCGCAAGACAAAGATATTGCCTACAGAGGGTCGAGGCAAGTTTAAAGCAACACTGCTTCATGGAGAGAGAAGTCTACGCGTGTGGGAGAGCCAGCAAAGTACAGCTGGGAGAGCGTCATTTCCGTCAGCAACAGGAGAAAATGTTCCAATGGGAAGGAGGAGCTACAGGGAAGAGGTATACCACCATCCCCATAGAGATACCAGTGGAATTCTGTGTGTTGGGAGAGTGTCATCTCACTTAGCAACAGGAGAAAGTCGTCAAACACCATACCTGGAATGTGGTCAGCTGGGGCACAGCATATTTTATTGCCCTAGATTCTGGGGTGCAGCTGGAGGTAATTTTGCTGAGCAGAACTCTTTATCTGTGGGCCAAGATTCCTTTACAGATATGTTTGCAGCCACCCCTGGCAACAAGGAGTTTTCTGTTGTATCTGCAGGGGGTGCTAAACAGTGGGAGATGCCTGCTGTGATTTCATCCTGTGGCCACCAGGGGGAGTTGGCCAGTAAATATGCAGCTGATAGACAGCGCACTCAAATGAAGCCAGAGTTGCCTGCTACAGGATATGGTAAGACTGTTGCAGTTTGTGATCCAAGTGAAGTAGCAGTGTGTCTGGTGGGGAGATTTGCCGTAAAAATGTACTTTCTGCAGCTACCCAGATCAGTGGGGAGACACAGGTTAAAACCTGCGAGCGCGTCATTGAAGCGACAGGGATCCGACTTGGATTCCCGCCAATTCTAGCTGCAGCGTTTGGTATGAATCCTGAGAGGGAACTCCAAGCCAAATTTTAAATAAAACAATGGCATGGGTTCCCCCCAGGGGCATACCAGGCCCTTGGTCTGGTATGGGTTGTAAGGAGACCCCCCTACACTGAAAAAACGGCGTGGGGGTCCCCCTACAATCCATACCAGACCCGTATCCAAAGCACTCTGCCCGGCCGGTCAGGAAAGGAGTGGGGACGAGCGAGCGCCCCCCCCCCCCTCCTGAGCCATACCAAGGCGGCATGCCCTCAACATGGGGGGGTTGGGTGCTCTGGGGCAGGGGGGCGCACTGCTGCCCCCCCCACCCCAGAGCACCCTGTCCCCATGTTGATAAGGACAGGGCCTCTTCCCGACAACCCTGGCCGTTGGTTGTCGGGTCTGCGGGCGGGGGGCTTATCGGAATCTGGGAGCCCACTTTAATAAGGGGGCCCCCAGATACTGGCCCCCCACCCTAGGTGAATGAGGCCTGGAGGCAAATTGTAAAAGAAAATAAACACACAACACCGGGTTTTTAAAGTAATTTATTAGTCAACTCCGGGGGGCCTTAGCTCTTTTAACAGGGGGGCCTTCTTCTTCCGCTCTCCGGGGGTCTTCTCCGCTCTCCGGGGGTCTTCTCCACTCTCCGGGGGTCTTCTCCCATCTTCTCCGCTCTCCACTGTCATCTCGGCGCTCCCCGGTTCTTCTCCAGGGTTGGCGGCTGCTACCTTTGTGTGTTAGCGCAATTACTAGCGGCGGCCAGCCCGCTCTTCTGTGACGTCTTCTTCTCTTCTTCCGATGTTGACACAACGCTTCTTCCCGCTGTTATGCCGGGTGCGCGGTTCACACCGATTTATATAGGCCTCTTATGATGTCACAGTCCCAACATGCTCCGGTACCACGTAAGTAGGTACCGGAGCATGATGGGACTGTGACATCATTAATCTTTCCCATGAACAAAGAGGGTTTGTACCAAGTTTATACCCAGGAACTAAGAGAATTATGGCAAAAGAGGAGGAGGAACAAAGAATTAAAAAACGCAAAAAGTATCTTAGAGACGTGGAGGACTATAAGTCCCAAAACGTCTTTAAGTGGCAAGAATTATATAGAGAGACCCCTACACAGGTTTCTGAAGTGGCCAATATGGAAAGTGAGGAATCTGGGATTAATATATCCAAATCCCTCTTCCAGTTGCCAACTTCGGTCAACAGCTTGAACCCCAGAATTCTAGGGAGTGTGGGCCCCCCAGATCAGGGGGTAATCGTAGCCCACAAGTCCAGTATCCTAAGAAAAAGGATTCTGGGGTAACCAAATCACATAATCCTCCCAGGGAACATTATTATCCTCCCCCTAATCAGTCCCCAAGGTCACAGGGGAGATTTCCGAATATGGGTGGAAATAGAGGAAATAGACAGACATCGGAACTTATAATAATTATAGTAATGCCTATTATTATTCCCAGGGGAGGCAACCTTATATGGACCATCATGGAGGATAAGAGGGTCCTCCCCAAAATCGGTCTTTTGGGGGGGGCACTATGGAGACACCCCCAATCCCCCAAGACCCACTTGGAGATATGATCTACCCATACAAAATCGTTATGGATGTTTGGGTGATTGTGAAAACGTTTATGAGACAAGTAAAAAGTATTCTACTACTGAATATGACTCCCTGAGGGATAACCAAAATAATCCATCTGAGGGCCCCTCAGGTTTTGCCCCTTTAAAGAATAAGACTACTGAAAATGGCTCCCTGAGGGATAACCGTAATAATCCATCTGAGGGCCCCTCAGGTTTTGCCCCTTTAAGGAATAAGAAGGGCAATAATATTTTTTTTCAGGAAAGGGACCAAGCTAAAAGGGAAGAATTAGACGCCCTTATTTTGATAGGAATTTTACATGTTCAGATTATTATCATATATGAATATTTATACCTTTAGTGTCTGGTAAATATTCCTCATGTTCCAATTTATGGAGATTAACCACTTAAGACCCGGACCAAAATGTAGGTAAAGGACCTGGGCAGTTTTTGCGATTCTGCACTGCGTCGCTTTAAATGACAATTGCGCGGTCGTGCGATGTGGCTCCCAAACAAAATTGGCGTCCTTTTTTTCCCATAAATACAGCTTTCTTTTGGTGATATTTGATTACCTCTGTGGTTTTTATTTTTTGCGCTATAAACAAAAATATATTGCATTTTTTTCAAAATTGTCACTCTGTTTTTACTTTTTGCTATAATAAATATCCCCCAAAAATATATAAAACATATTTTTTTTCCTCAGTTTAGGCCGATACGTATTCTTCTACCTATTTTTGGTAAAAAAAATCGCAATAAGCGTTTATCGATTGGTTTTCGCAAAATTTATAGCGTTTACAAAATAGAGGACAGTTTTATTGCATTTTTATTATTATTATTTTTTTTTACTACTAATGGCGGCGATCAGCAATTTTTTTCGTGACTGCGACATTATGGCGGACACATTGGACAATTTTGACACATTTTTGGGACCATTGTCATTTTCACAGCAAAAAATGCTATAAAAATGCATTGTTTACTGTGAAAATGACAATTGCAGTTTGGGAATTAACCACTAGGGGGCGCTGAAGGGGTTAAGTGTGACCTCATATGTGTTTCTAACTGTAGGGGGCGGGGCTGGACGTGTGACGTCATTGATTATCTTTTCCTATATCAGGGAACAGACGATCAATGACAGCGCCACAGTCAAGAACGGGGAAGCTGTGTTTATACACAGCTCTCCCCGTTCTTCAGCTCCGGGGACCGATCGCGGGACTCCGGCGGCGATCGGGTCCGCGGGTCCCGCGGCCCAAGGCTGGGCACTTAAAGAGGATGTACAGGTACGTGCTTGTGCCAAGCCGTGCCATTCTGCCGACGTATATGTGCAGTAGGTGGTCCTTAAGTGGTTAAGTAATAATGTTCTTTTACATATATATCATTTTTATGTATTTTTGCATTTTTATATTTATGTATTTTTTATTATTCATTGTTTCTTATATGGTAATTTTGTGGTATACTGTCAGGGCCAAAGCGCTGTACTTCCTCCTTTAACACACCAGCGTAGTAGATTGGCTTCCCGGCGGCTAACTGGGCACTTTAGGCGTGTGCGCATACGCATGTGACCTCTCGGGGCCAATCACCAGCGTGACTGCCCTATTTAAACCAGCTCCTGTCAGTAGACAGATTGCTGGTTTATCGTCAGCTACTTCCTGAACCTGTGTCTCTGGAAACCATTTCCTGTTGGAATTCCGTCCGACTCACCTCTCACCTGGAACCTGACTTCGGATTGCTTCACCACTCTATTGAACTCTTCTGACCCCGACCTCGGCTTGTGACCTGGACTCTGTTGTTGTTTCTCCTGCCCTTGAACCTCTTGGCTTGTGACCCGGATCTGCTGTCTTCTCTGCTCCCCGAACCTTGGCTTGCACCCCGGACTTTCCAGTTTGTTTCTTGGACTCTTTCAGTACCGGTTATCCGGCTTCAGTATCGTTTGTTCCTGTTTCCGTCTGCAGTCACCCAGAAGCACCTGTCATCTACAACCGTCACCGGTCAACGCTTCTCCACTGGCACCGGTACCGCCTCGTGCTTCCGCCACCTGTTCCAAAACTCAGTGGGCGGGCGCGCTTGGTCGTAAAGGTGAACCACCCTCGGCAGTTCGGTCTCGGTGAGTACTTGATTCCTGATATATACATTGTCGTATTTAGACTCTACTAATGGGCGTTTTTAATATGTGCTCATTTTGATAGAGCCTTTTTGAATTTTAAAAGTCAGGATATTAACATTGAACTTTTATACCTTTTTATATTGATATTTGCCGATTTCTAACTTTGTGATGTGCAGATCGGATCCTTATGTGGTGAGCCCTAATTATTTGCTTATTAGGATCCGACTGCACGCATTTGTGTATGGGGCACACCGGTGACACAATTGCATTTACTCCTTTTGTTGTTTCCTGTATCTCTCCTGTGGTCCACACCCTCTTTTGGTATTTAAATGGTATGGTGCTTGGCGTCTGGATATGATCTACTTTCCCTGAAGAATCCTTATGTGGGGAAATGCATTGGGTGGAGTCACTATCCTAGATGCTATCATACTTGAACCAGTCAGGCTATGTGCTGTGGTTGTGCTTTTTTGATTTTTTGTGTGGAACTTTGTTTTTAGCTTGATGTTATGTTCTAAATTGGAGTAATACATCTTTTAAACAAACTGCACCATGAAGCCTTTCTCTTTCTACCCCTATTAACAATACCGGTAAGGTGATCAATTTTGGATATCCATTTGATGTGTAAAATCCATTGAAAAAGGAGTTTTGCATAGCACGGACAGGATATCTGCACCTTCATTGGAAACTTCAGATGCTGATCCCTATCTGGCTGATGGTGTCCTGACATGTCTATTTGATCTCTATTACCTGGGATCCAACAGATTTGGTAAGCGGCAGTGATTGTCTTATTTTCTTTGATGAACAGAAAATCCTACCTGCAGACAAGTTGCCATTCTGTTGTAATTGTGGATCCCGGGAATTGTGAAACGACTCCGATAATTTTTTGGATCCCTAATTGCTTGTTTAGGACATTGTATCTATTTTTTTTAGATATTCTCTCATTTAAGGTGTTTCACTCATTAACACATTTTCACCTCATTTATGTGGTAGCGCAATATTTTTGTTTTACACTTTTATGGACTGAATATTTAAGGTTTTTTAGTTGCTGCACCACTTCACATATGTTTGTTTTTTTATACCATCTTGATCATCATTAATTTGCAACACATTTGTCCACTTGTTCATTTATTTATTTAGTTTTATAGGGTTTAGCGCAGATTTATTTCCTTTTACACTGACATTAAGAGGATACTTGACCTTGGTGATGAGAAAAATTGTAAAACTCAAATGTCTGAAATTACTTGTAGTGATAAAGGGTTACTGCGGTCTGTCACTGCTGGCAGAAAAAGTCCTCATGAGTTTAATGACGCACCACCCGAGCAAAGTGGTGAAGTTATGTTATTGCAGCCTGCTGTGTTTAAAAATGTGTCCGCAGTGGGTAACAGTGGAGTGGACACAAGTTCTGCTATGCTAAATGGAGAGGCTGCAGGGCCAGTAGACACAGGTGCATTCACTTTTGCAAAAGTTAACCCTCTCCAGTTGGAAGGATCTGAAAAGGGCGCATACATAGCAGAGGTTTTGTCCACAGCAAAAGAGATGAGGAATGTTGAGCGTTAGGTTGATGGGGTAATGGATAGCGATTTGGAATCGCTCAGTGTTGCTGAAAGTGAGAGGATGAGTGTGACACATGCGACTTGCAGTGCTCAGGGGGAGCCGCAAGTTTTTTCAGTTGCCTCTGAGGTAGAGGTCTCTTTAAGTGACTCACGCCTTAGCAAATGAGCCCCTCCACGTTGTTGGTAAAGGAAAAGTTCCTAGAGTTCTGTGTTTAGATGCGACATGTCTAAAAATAACTGAGATGTTGGAATTGGAGAAAATCTTTCCAACGTACACCTGCATGTATCCACAGCAGAGGGGTGACATGGTACAGCGTGGTACCAATTGGTGGACACAGGTGGTACAGGCATTGTTAAGCAATGTTGATGAAAATTGGTTGCTGCACTGTTGGTTAATTTTGTGCAAAGTTGTCTCACAGTTATCTTCGAGAGTGCTTCCAGCGGCAGTTATGTGCAGAAGGCGCTATGGGGAATTGTTAGAGGATTCAGAAATAATAGACATAGTGGAAGTCTCTCCGTATGCTGGTGTGGTGGGGTGCATTCCTGCTGGTGCGGTCCGAGATGCGGCTGAGCAGTGGTTGGTATATTGCGTGCGTACTGTCTCACCCGCTAGACCTCTTGTAAAGGAAGGGCTCGGAATGGACGTGGCAGTAGTGGGAATTAGGTCCATCACTCACAGAGAGGTGCAGTTTAAGGGTACACGGAGACACTTTGACAGGAAATAACGGTAATTGTAATGAAAAAGTGTATGAAAAGCACTGTGGAGCACTGTCGGACAACTCTGAGCTATTGGTTGAGGTACCAATGGACACAGAAATGGTTAAAGAGATTAGTGTGGGAAAATGTGGCGGAAAATGTGTGTTGGTAGGACAATTGCTATTGGAGTGTTGGACAACAGGGGGCGATGTGAAACTGCGGGACTGTCCCATAGGGAGTAACTGCTTGCCTGTAGGTGGTCCCTCCATAGACACTGTCCTAGCAAACAAGGGGACAAGAGGTCCCAATGACAATGCTGAGTTGAATAACCCCTTGTGGAACATTGCTATTGAGGTTAAACAGAAGGATGTGGTGTTGATCTCCGATGGTTTGGTTGCCAAAGGTAACCACATAGGGGTTAGTGAACCTGAGAAACAAATGTTGTTGGTTAATGTTGCGTCAGGTAGTGAGAGCGGTCAGTCCCTGACAGATTTCATGGAAGTGGGTCCCCCACAGTCCCGGGAGAGTAGGTATGTGGGAGAAAAAAGAAAGATCCTGAGGCCAGAAGGTAGAAGGGATGGAGAGATTAGTGGGAGCCCACGGTTCAGGAAGAAGTGCTGGTGGAAGCACACCCGGAAGAAGATGTGGGTGGAGTGCCCCTTTAGAGAAAAGGTTGGGCAGATTAGGACTCTGATAGTTGGCACGGTGAAGTGCCGATGGAAACCTACCCGGAAAAAATGGGCCTATGCAGCCAATGACTGGCACAGAGGTGTCCCAATTGTGATGATGGGTCTATGTGTTCTTCCCTCCGGTTCAAAACAGGGGGGGGAGGATATGTGGTGGTGGGACTCTGTGCTACGTGAAAGGTTGCTGGTTTACGCCAGATTTTGGAGAGAAAGACACATTAATTGCACAGCTGTGTCTTGGGCTATTTAGTTCTGACCTGACTATGGCTCAGAGCCCCACCCCACAGACAGGAAGTCTTTGCATGGGAGTCAGGTGGACTCCCATTCCTCTGAGAGGAGTCAGAGACGCTGCATGGGTGCAGCTAGAGCAGCTAGAGTATGCATGTCTGCAGAAGGCAGATGTCATTGGTGATTGAGCAGCAAGGCGCTGACCAGGAGTAAGCGAGGAGTGAGCTTATCTCTAGGAAACTGTTTGTTCTGAGGAACAGAACTTTTTTGTGCTTTTATATAAAAGGGGGCTACCAGGCCCTAAAAAACTCAGTTCTGGACTGGTGTACTCACTAAAAAACGCACCTACTGCTGGAGTCTGATCACCCCAATCTTACAATATATATATATATATTTATATTCTAGATAGATAGACATATATATATATATATATATATATATATATATATATATATATATATATATATATATATATATATATATATATATATATATATTCTAGATAGATAGACATACTATATTCAGGTTGCTAAAAGCATGCAAATATGTGGACATATACTGTATATTTTATTAGTGTGAGATGGAATTACATCTTACAGTCAGTTTTGTAACATTAACAGGTATATTGTGATTTGGCTGCACCTCCAGGTCTCTATATCCAGGTTAGAGGTCAGTGTTACTTAGGAGTGAAGTACCTGCTGCCCCTTCTATGCTCCTGCCTGACCTTACACAAGGAAAAGTTTAAGCTCCCCACTTAGCCATCCATCACCATAAATAAAGAGAGCTCAACCACACACTTCCCTTTTCTTTTCTTTTTTTTTTTAACACCAAAACACGAAGAATGTGAAGAGCGTTCGTGCGATCAGCTATAAATGATAATTACAGCTGATGGTGAATAATTGATCGTTGGGTGCACAAAAGTGGCGATTATGTAGGTATCAGGGCAAGTTGACATTTAAATTGGGATGATAAAAGTTATTATTGGCTATGGGTGAGACAATGGAGTGGGGGGGTGAGTCTGGGCTAGGACAGGAGTCCCACCACTTCGGGGAGACTTGACAGGCAGGCAAAGGATCAGAGGAATGACAAGAGAGACTCTTGTTATAAGCTCTGATCCTGGTGATAACCCACCACTGCTGGGGAGTCTTGACAGGCAGGGAAACGGTCAGATCACATGATCTGGTCCTCCTCACTCTTCAGAGATTTTTCTACTGGATCCCTCTTATGAACCCTCTAGCTTTGCTCGGCATCTTTCAGTGGATCCCTCATGAGACCTGCTCTTAGCTCTTCACAATATCTAGGTAGATCTCCCTCGTCCGATCTGATTCTAGCTCTTCCCAGCTTCTGTCAGTGGATCTCTAATGACCTGATATGCATGCTTTGCTGTTGGCACTAAATCCCCTATATATGATATTGGTCTTACTCTGCTTATGGCCTTGTACTGATCACGCACTCCGAGGAATTGACATTAGACTGCCCAACTGGTCTTCAAATTTGCTGATACATAATTTTTTTATATATTAAAGGGTCACTAAAGAAAACATTTTTTTTAGCTAAATAGCTTCCTTTACCTTACTGCAGTACTGGTTTCATGTCCTCATTGTTCGTTTTTGCTTTGAAGTAGCTGTAATTCTGCTGTGATCTCCACACTTCCTGGTTGCCTGTTTCCTTATAACCATCGTACTGGGAGCTTTCTCACGGTGGTCTAAGCTGTCATTACTGTGTGTCTAAAACTCCTCAGAACCAATCAGATTCATTTTAAAAACAAAACACTGCCCTGGATTTGTTTGTTTTTGTTCTGTGAGTCTTCCCGACTCACCTCTCACCCGGAACTTCATGTATGTACCTTTAAAACCGAAAGTGAAAGTAGAGGCACATTGTATGATAGATTAAATTCAATTTTTAATCATTTTTAAAAGGAATCAGTTAACTTTTATGTCTCTATACCCTGTAAACAGTAATTTCAGCAAACATTTTTTTTTCCTTTAGTGACCCTTTAAACACTCTTTCAATGAATGGACATTATTTGTTTTTTATTGCTTTGCACTATTAGCACTTGAGCACTTTGGCCCAGATTCACAGAGAGCAAGGCGCACATTATGCTGCCGTAGAGTAACCACCGAACGCTACGCCAACGCAGCGCAGAGAGGCAAGCATTGAATTCAGCAAGCCAGTGCTCCTAATGCTGCGCCAGCGTGGCGTGGGTTTTCGAAGGCGTATGCCGGCGTAGGTAGAAGTGGGCGTGCCCCATGCAAATGAGGCATGACCCCATGCAAGTGATGGGCCGAGCAACAGACAGGTACGTATCATGAACTGCGCATTCGCACACCCCCCCGCACCTGCCCCCGCGCCTGCTCACAACCAGGCTGGCACAACTGCCTAAGCTACGCCCGATTACTGTGTACGCCGTGAACGTAACGTACGCCCAACCAGACACACGTCCAATGCACAATACGCCGGCTTGTGTTCCCTGTTGCAGATCTGAGCATGTCTGTTGCTGGGTTGCACCTCCTTTATGGGGCATAACTTTACGCTGGACGTACAACTTACGCGCATCTCACGTAGCATGCGCCGGGCAAACGCAGGTTCGTGAATCGCCGTATTTCCCTCATTTGCATGTTTGAATGGCTAATCAATGGGAGCGGCACCATGCACCCAGCCTAAATGTGCGCCCACCCTACGCCGGCGTAAGCAAGATACGTCGGCAGGGTGTAGCCTGTCTTTAGGCGCATATCTGTTCTTGGGTGTGGCGCACAGATACAACGGCGCACATTTGCACTTATGCCGGCGTAACTTGTTATACGTCGGCGTAAGTGCTTTGTGAATCTGGGCATTTGTTTACAGTCAGTAACTGATGCCAATAGACAGCAGAGTTGTGCCTGCACATTTCACACATTTACACATTAATGTGTTTTTTTTCCATTTAAAGTGATATCACTCAAGTTAATTATTCAACATTTTTTAAAATTATATTACTATTACCTAGCAGCGCCACTTCACCCCCTTAGGCCTAGTTGACCTTGTAGTATGATATAGTGCTGAATTGCGACAATATTTAGTGGGCGTGTGGGAGTGATTTTTTTGGGTCCGTCATAACTAGGATCACATCATCAGCAAAGAGATTTATTACATGTTGGTAAGAATGGAATTTGAAGCCTGAGATTGAGGGATGTGTCCGAATCATTTCTGCTAGGGGTTCAATCATTAGATTGAAGATAGTCAGTAAAAATGGACAACCTTGTCGAGTGCCATTAGAAATGTTGAATGGTTTGGAGAGAAGGCCAGAGGTGTAGACATGTGCTGATGGTTGTGAGTATAAAGCTAGAATAGCCGATTGTATATTACCTTGAAATCCAAACTTACATAATACCGATGATATATACTGTATTGCCAGTTTACTCTATCGAACGCCTTCTTTGCATCTATGGAGAGCAGCAGAGAAGGCGTTTGAGTTTGTTCTGCATAGTGCACAATATTAAGGACAATTCTTGTTGTGTCAGAAGTTTGTCTGCCTCTTATGACTCCCATCTGATCGTTTTTGATTAAAGATGGCATAATATCTGTAAGACGTTTAGCTAATATTTTTGCATACAATTTGATGTCTGTGTTTAGAAGTGATATTGGCCTAAAATTGGCGGGTGTCGTATTTTCTTTTCCTGGTTTAGGTAATGTGGTAACATAAACAGTTAGCATCTCCTTGGAGAGGGATGATGATAGGGCTGCTTTTGTGTAGACTTGTATTAAGTAAGGAGATAAAATGTTGTTGAAAAATTTAAATTATTCATTGGAGAAACCACCCTGGCCTGGGGATTTCCCATTGGGGAGTGATGTTATAGTATGTTCTATTTTTTTGGTTGTAAACTGGGGAATTAGGCTTAAGTAGGTGTGCTTCTGAGAGGTTTGGGAGGTTCAGTTTCAGTAGGAAATCTTAAATGTTCTCTTCCGAGGGTTGGGGGGTGTTTAGGTCATCTCTCAGATTGTATAAATCCCCGTAATAGTCAGCAAATTGGTCTGTTACTGTATATCCTGGGGGTTGGTGATTTTGTGGTGTAGGGTGGGATGAATTAAATGTGTAATTTTGGATTTAGCTTGGGCTACTTTTATCCTATTTACCTGCTCTGTTCGTGTTTGCATAGGAATAGGAGTTTGCCTTTAGGCGGCGGAGAATTTTGTCATACTGCTGATTTAGCAGGTTTCTTAATTCCTCACGTACCTTGAGTATAGAAATGTTCTGGTTGGTGTCACGTAGAATCCGATGGTTTCTTAGAGCTTTGGTGATTGTTGCTAATTTGCGGCAGCGTTGAAGGGTGTGTCTGGATAAATCAGGTAGGAGCTGAAGTGTCACATATACATCTGGTAGTTGCTCAGCTTTCCTGAATGATGTCATCAGCAATTCCTTCACGTGGTAAAAATGTGCTCTTAAAAGGACATCCCTGGGCACATCAGCAGCCAGAAAAGATGGTTTGGCAATCTGTGGATCCGATCGCTCGTTAGATCTTGTGCTGACAGTGCTGGCGCTAAGGAGGAAAATAGGCTCAGTACAAATTGTTGCAGTTGTTGGGTGGCACAGACTCAGGGATTCCCCTGATTTTGATGTTAAAATAGGTAGATTGTAGAGCATGCACTACTAAATGATGATATCCAAATGCATCTATATCCCTAAATTAAGTTATATTTAAACAGAATCCCCGGATCGGGGTAGGGTACGGGACTTTAAATATGCAAAGGGGAATATATAAAGTGTTATATTCATAAATAACAATAACTTTCACCAAACCCACGAGACACAATGGAATGGTCAAGAAATGTATATATTAAAAAATGTATTTATTGGTACAAAAACATACATATCTTTAAAATAACAAGAAAGATGCTACTTTTACAAAGAGGCTTTCTTGTGAAACCCGTGTTACTGGTTCTACATGTTTCACCTGGATACAGGGCTTCTTCAGGAACACACAGGCATAAATAAACTACATAAAATGTATAGAAAAAGATAATCAATGTCTGAACAGACAGATGGAAATAATACTCAGTCAGTTAAATATATCTCATACATCACTTCTTAGTAAAGGAAACATTCAATAGACACTCATGATAGAATACAGTTTCAATTCTAATGCCGCATACACACCATCACTTTATGTGATGAAAAAAACGACACTTTCTGTGAAGTAAAAAATGACGTTTTTGAAACTTCAATTTTCAAAGACGAAGTTGCCTACACACCATCGTTTTTCTCACAATGTTCTTGCAAAGTGAGGTTACGTTCACCACGTTTTACCATTGAAGCTTGCTTCATAAGTAGCTTCTGGGCATGCGTGGATGAAAAAACGTCTTAGAAAACGACGTTTTTTGCTACACACGGTCAATTTCTGTGAAGTAAAAAGTGCACTTTTGAAAAACGACACATAAAATTGAAGCATGCTTCAATTTTTTTTGGTCGTTTTTTACAAGACATAAAACAACGTTTTCCCCCACAAACAGTCAATTAAAGTGACGTTTTTAAAAACGTCATTTTTTTTTCATCACATAAAGTGATGGTGTGTACGCGGCATTAGGTTACATGCATAAAGTTTATATTGTGCTATTAGACAGGATCTTGGCCGTACCTCCAAAGAAAAACTAGAGAAAATCCCGGGCAATGCAATGGAACCAGTCCCCCCAGAGAGCAGAAACCTCTGCCTCATAGGGTAAGACATCAATACATCACATGTGAGTCTTATATGGCAGAATCTAAAGAGCAATCCTGATGAGAGAGATAAACATAAATCAATAAGCTGGACCCCAGATATATAATATGGAAGCACAACAGAATGTATGTTGTGACATCGATTCAAACATTTATCACTGCAAAAGGGGTACATAGCAGGCATATAGCATCCTACGGCCATAATGCAGATGGAGAGTTCCCAAAATAATTGAATGGACCCAGATAAGGACCAGGGCCATCCAAAAGAACCCTAGAAATGTTAATCAAATTCAGAAATAATAGATAGGGTATTTAAAGACAGAATTGTCACTTATACTCATATGGGGAAATGCTTATGTGCTAGGACTGTGTGCTTATCTGCTTATGTGCTTATCTGCTAGGGCTGTCCCATTAAATAAGGGATAGTTCCTAACAATTGTTCATTAACATTGTCACACATGTATAATTTCTCATGATTCATTTATTATCAACTTAATTGATTGCTATGCTATGTTGTATTTACAGCACAATTAGTGTTTGCAGTGTCAACTACACTGTCTATTACTGCTTTGTAAAATGTAGTGCAACTGCCAACATTATGTTCTGCTGAAGTGAAGTTATACAATGAGGATGAACGTTGCATGGCTGCACTTGTTAGATGTGGTGACTCATAAAACAGGGTTGATTTCTTGGAAAATGTTAACCTTACAAGTCATCTTATAATGTATAGCCTGCAAACAAATAACATATAAAGTGAAACTGCCACAGGTTATTTTAAAAGGCATAAAAATCTCAGAATGATTGACATTTTGCATAGGTCAATTGTAGTTCCGATGCCCTTAGTCAGCTTGAATGGCAGGCTGTTTTAATTGGACAAAGGTTTGGCACTTGCCTCCAGCCTCCCACACATTCCAATTGTTGTAAGGTAGCCCATCATAGTGACAGGACAATAGAATCCTACAGAGACAGGAGGATGAAGGCACAATTAAACACTACCAGGAACAATGTAAAAGGAAAACCGTGAGTTTTCCTCTTGCTAAACTAGGAACATATAAATCTATACATGAGTACTGGGTCTTCCAGTCGTATAAAAATATAAAAGTCCTTTTTTAAATAGCACATAAAATCAAAGGTGCCACACAGAGATACCAAAAAGTGTTTGAAATTTGCCCAATTCGAATTGCTGAAGCTTATGGACTCCCCCAGGTCTATTCATAGGAGCAGAAATTCTGGTTGTAGTAAACACTGCACAGGCTAAGAAAAACAGGGACACCATTAAAGGTGTATAACATTACTAATTGAATGCTCTATAGGTAGCCCACATGTGGGCAGGTGCTGTTTGGCCTCCCTAAACAGGTGGTGCTGTTGGGCAGCCACCATGCACAGAGAGAGTGCAAAGGGGACGGGGGGGGGGGCTCATGTTCCTCTGAGGCCTCTATAGGTGTCATTATTGTTATTATTATAGAGGATGTATATAGTGCCAACAGTTTACACAGCTCTTTACAACATGTGGGCAGACAATTGCAATACAATTTAATACAGCAGAAATCAGAAGGCCGTGATCATTAGAGCTTACAGTCTAAGAGGGAAGATCAACAGATATAAAAAGGTAATAGTTGTGGGGGATGGGCTGATGGAGAAAAAAAAATTGCATTTTTTAGGTGGGGGCAGGATAGGCTTCTCTGAATATATGAGTTTTCAGGGATTGTCTAAAAGTAGATGGATTAGGAGATAGTTGGATAGATTGTGGTAGGGAGTTCCAATGGATGGAAAGGGCTTCGAAAAAGTCCTGGAGGCAAGCATGGGAGGAATGACTGATCGGATGCTGCTGCCTTGGATGACCTCAGTGGCCATCATTAGTGTGGGCATTGCTAATAAATAGTACTGTCCTTCTTCAATTAGCGAGCATTTTGCAAAGTCACTGGTCATAGACAGTGTGTCTATTGCAAAGGTCCCTGTGGAGGAGGGACAGCCAGTTAGAAGCCCTCTCACATCCAGGTACATTATTGCCAGACTGCCTTCAAGTCATCCCCTTTATCAGATGCGGTTGTTTTTTGGATTCCTCTGCAAATCCTCTGCAAGTTCTGCCATGCCATTTTGGTCATGTTACACAGATGTTGTCTTGTCAGAACTTTAATGCTAAAATATTTATAAACCTCAGACACAAAATGTGAACAAAGCATATGCCTCTATAATGTGCACTTGTCTCTATTAAGAGCCCAATGTGACATTTCTGTCTGTTACTTCTAACAAGTTTTCCTAACCCCAAGAGAAAAAGGTGACATTGGAGGGATCTCCAGCACACAGCCTGTGATTGACAGCCTCAGCTCTGTTCCTGTGTGTTTTTATTGAAATAATTTTGACTATATTAAATACCAGGACAGCAGCTTTTATTCTCCCACCACTGAGGGTATCATATGATTATAATGTACTAAGACCTTGCCACATAGCACTTACAAAAAGTGTTGACAATGCTAGTATCAGTATATGAGGAACACAAGCAAATAGGAGTATGCAATACAGTACATTTCACTAATATCTTTGTAATGCATACTATATACATAGTTTAGATAGAGATGATTATATTCTTGAACACCAAAACTGGCTTTTCACTTTAATACTGTCAAGATTTCTGAGATCAATAAAAAGATGCCATCTGACTATAGATGCATGATTTAGATGCAAATATTCTGTAATTAATTACAACATATTTCTTAGGATTTTTCCATTGCCATAGTAACTAGTTACTGTGTTACAATAGGAAACACAGCATATCTCAGTTACGCTTTGCTTCTTGAACAATCATTAATTTAACTTGAAATGTTATGGCTTTCATAAGTTCATTCATCATGAACACACAGAGCATTTTATTCTGTTTATTATTATATAGCCATGAAGACATTGAAAGAGTTCTATTATTAGATGCCTTTCAATGTGAAAAATGAAAATAAAGTAGGAATGAATAGGTTTGAAGTTAGTGGCAGTTAATCCTGCTCCACAGCATGTCAAATGAGTTTTTACAACTAAATGTTGTGGCCTGCTTTAGACCCCACTAATTATTAATATTGTTACTATTATTATACAGGATTTATATAGCGCCAACATGAGAGCTAAGAGGACAGTTACAATACAATTCAATACAGGAATCAGAGAGCCCTGCTTGTTGGGGCTTACAATCTAGAAGGGAGAATCAAGTGATACAAAAGGTAATTGCTGTGTGTAGGGGGGGGGAGCTGATGGAGAAAATTGAAGTACAGTTGATAGGTGAAGGCAGGTTAGGCTTCTCTGAAGAGTTTGGTTTTCAGGGATCTCCTAAAAGTAAATAGAGTAGGAGATAATCTGACACATTGGGGTAGGAAGTTACATAGGATGGGAGAGGCTCAGGAAAAGTCCTGGAGGCGAGAATGGAAGGAGGGGACAAGAAAACTAGAGAGCAGGAGATTTTGGGAGGAACGAAGACAATTAGGTTGATATTTTGAGACTAGTTTAGTGATGTAGCAGATGGCTTTGTAAGTTGTTGTTAATATTCTGAACTTAATTTGTTAAGTGAGTGGAAGCCAATGGAGGGATTGACACAGAGGTGTAGATGGCACCGAATGGTTGGTAAGGTGGATAAGCCTGGCAGCAGCATTCATAACGGACTGAAGGGGGTATAGCCTCTGTACAGGTAAGCAAATGAGAAGGGAGTTTCAGTAGTCGAGGTAGGAGATGACCAGGGAGAGAATTAGGTGCTTTGTGGTGTCATTGGTTAGAAAGGGATGTATTTTGGAGATGTTGTGGAGGTTGAGGCGGCAAGATTAGGACAGTGATTGGGCGTGGGGCCGAAAGGATAGTTTAGAGTCCAGGATTACACCTAGAACCTTGGCATGCAGGGATGGGCTGTTAGTTGTGCTATCAATCTTTACAGAGAGATCAAGAGAAGGGGCACGTGGAGGAGGAAAAATTATGAGGTTGGTTTTGGATAGATTGAGTTTGAAGAAGTGGTGTGACATCCAGGCTGATATGTCTGTTAGTAAATTAGTGATATGCAAGGAGACTGAGAAAGTAAGCTAAGAGATACATTTTGGGTGTCATCAGCATAGAGATGGTATCGGTAGCCATGGGAAGCTATCAGCTGACCCAGGGAGTAGGTGTAGATTGTGAATTGGAGAGATCCAAGAACATAATAACATGCAGGGTCCTGGATGCCACCAAAACCATGCAGGGTCACAATTACCACTAATAACAAGAAGGGACCTAAATTCCACTAACAAGAAGGGTCCCAGATATGACTTTAAAAATGCAGGGCTTCAGATACCACTGATAACTGATAGTGTCCCAGATTTCACAGATAACATGCAGAATCTTAGATACCACTGATGACATGATGGTTTGGAGGAAATAGGTCCCCAATATGACTGATAATATAGAGGGTCCTAGACATAGGCCCCAGAAGCCACTGGTAATATGCAGGGTCCCAGATATCACTGATAACAGGAAGGGTATGAGATACCACTGATAACATTAAGGTTCCCAGATATAGGTTCCAGATACCACTGATAACATAGAGGGTCCCAGATATAAGTCCCAGATACCATTGGTAATATGCAGGGTCCCAGATATCACTAATAACAGTAAGGGTACCAGATACCACTGATAGCATAAAGGGTCCTAAATACCCCTGATTACATGAAGGATCCCAAATACCACTGATAAAACAAGGTTCTCAGATGGCACTGATTACATGCAGGGTCCAAGATTTCACAGGTATTATGCAGGGCCGCGGACCCCTAAAATTCAGGTTCCTAGATACAACTGATAACACACAGGGTCCCAGATACTACTGATAACATAGAGGGTCCCAGATATCAATGATATAATGAAGGTTCCCAAAATATTACTGATAACTAGGGATGAGCCCGATGTTCGAGTCGAACGTAAATTCGATTCGAACATCGGGTCTTCGCCTATTCGCCGAATAGCGAACAATTTGCGGTGTTCGTAGCAAATTCAAAAAAGCTGTGGAACACTCTTTAAAAGTCTATAGGAGAAATAAAAAGTGCTAATTTTAAAGGCTTATATGCATGGTATTGTCATAAAAAGTGTCTGGGGACCTGGGTCCTGCCCCAGGGGACATGTATCAATTGAAAAAAAAGTTTTAAAGACGTCCGTGTTTTCGGGAGCAGTGATTTATAATGCTTAAAGTGAAACAATAAAGTGAAATATTCCTTTAAATTTCGTACCTGGGGGGTGTCTATAGTATGTCTGTAAAGTGGCAATTTTTTCCTGTGTTTAGAACAATCCCACAGCAAAATTACATTTCTAAATGAAAAAAAAGTAATTTAAAACTGATCGTGGCTATAATGAATTGTCCGGTCCCGGAAATACAGAACAAAGTCATTGAAAAAAGGCGTAGGGCCCCCCTCAAAATCCATACCAGACCCTTATCCAAGCATCCAATCTGACAGGCCGCAGGAAAAGAGGGGGGACGAGACAGCGACCCCCCTCCTGAACTGTACCAGGCCACATGCCCTCAACATGGGGAGGATGCTTTGTGGGTCTGGACAAAAAAGCATTTTGTCCCCATGTTGATGGGGACAAGGGCCTTATCCCCACAACCCTTGCCCGATGGTTGTGGGGGTCTGCGGGCTGGGGACTTATCACATTCTGGAAGCCTATTTTAACATGGGGGCCCCCAGATCCTGCCCACCTATGTGAATTGGTGAATTTACCTCTACCATTTCACAAAAAAAGTGTCAAAAATGGTAAAAAATTAAAAACAAGAGACAGCTTGGGACAAGTCCTTTATTAAAAAATAAAAAAGTCCAACGATGTAATCCATCTCGACCTGATGACCAAAAAAAAAGCCGCAACAGATGAGCCTCCATAGGAGACTCCCGCTGGAAATGACCCGTCTCTCACTCTGACATCTCTTATATAGCTGAGGGTGGGGCCACCCGGTGACGTACACGGGTGACCCCACACCCTCTGACGCCATGGGGGTTTCCCGTACCAGCTTTGCCTCCAGCGGCTATTAAAGGGAACAACGTACCCATACATACATTTTGCCGACATATATCAGCGTGAGCCGGTCGGCAAATGTTTAATCTTGTGCATTTGCGATTCCCACGATCGTCTCACGGTGAGGAAGAACGGGGAGATTCTGATGTAAATAAGCATCTCCCCGCTCTGCCTAGTGACAATGACACTAATCACTGCTTCCTGTAATCGGAAGCAGTGATCACTGTCTTGTCACACACAGCTCATCCCCCCTACAGTAAGAATCACTCCCTAGGGCACACTTAACCCCTACAGTGCCACCTACTGGTTAACCCCTTTACTGCCAGTGTAATTTTTACAGTAATCAATGCATTTTTATAGCACTGATCGCTGTAAAAATGACAATGGTCCCAAAAATGTGTCAAAAGTGTCCGATGTGTCCGCCATAATGTCGCAGTCATGATAAAAATCGCTGATCGCCGTCATTACTAGTAAAAAAAAATATTAATAAAAATGTCATAAAACTATCCCCTATTTTTTAGATACTATACCTTTTACACAAACTGATCAATAAATGCTTATTGCGATATTTTTTTACCAAAAATATGTAGAAGAATACGTATCGGCCTAAACTGAGGGAATTTGATTTTTTTTCAAAATTGTCGCTCTATCTTTGTTTACTAGCAACTAATAAAAAAATGCAGAGGTGATTAGAAAACCACCAAAAGAAAGCTCTATTTGTGGGAAAGAAAGGACGTCAATTTTGTTTGGGAGCAATGTTGCATGACCATGAAAATTATCAGTTAAAGCGACACAGTGCCGAATCGCAAAAAGTGGCCTGGTCTTTGACAAGCAAAATGGTCCGGGGCTTAAGTGGTTAAAGGAATATTTATTTCACTTTTATTGTTTCACTTTAAGCATTATTAAAATCACTGCTTCTGAAAAAACAGACGTTTTAAAAAAATAAATAAATTTGCATTGATACATGTCCCCTGGGGCAGGACCCAGGTCCCCAAACACTTTTTATGACAATAACTTGCATATAAGCCTTTAAAATTAGCACTTTTGTTTTTTCATGTTCGTGTCCCATGGACTTTAATGTTGTTCAAACTAATTTTTTGCCTGTTTGCCAGTTCTGGTGCAAACCTAACCGGGGGGGGGGGGGGGGGGGGGTGTCCGGCTCATCCTTAGTGATGACATGAAGAAAAAAAAAATCCATAGCTATTCATCTAATTCTGTTATCTAATATGTTATCTAATTCTAGTTCTAAGTATTAGTCACTATACAATAAAGTTTAAAAAAATGCAAACAAATAAAAAATAAATAATCCCACATACTAGAACACCACAGAACAGAAATAAACATAGAGATGAGTTTTGAACATTTTCTTACAAACAAGGATTTTGTACACCAGATAAAAATCTGATAATTCACATAAACAGTTAATTTTGCATTTTTTGTATAGATAGTGTTACGAAAAGCTTTATTACATATTCATATGGCTGAACATATTCATATGTTTTTTAATAAAACGATATTTATGCTATCTTCTGCACATACCATGGGAGCATAAAGCTCCCTGCATGGCAGGTTTTACGAGACAGGGTGATGACTCAGCAGTCTTAGGGAAACAGCAAAGGATACAGGAGCAAGGTAAGGTACTGTAAGAGGAAGTCAAAACTTTTTTTTTCCATTTTGGATTGAGTAGCAAGTTATTAAATTTTTTTTTCAGCCATCTGTGTGCAACTAGGGAAATCTCTCTTCCATTCATGTGGATCCAACAGAAAGCGACAAGTCACATTTTGAATTCTTCCCCACCTTAAGTCCTAATGATCGTGGTCACCAGGACACATAGGCAGGGCTCTAACCCCCTTCCCATGCTATACAAAATGTAAAAAGTTTTAGTTTTAGATGCACTTTAAGAAACAAATGTAATTTCAGTAGTACTATTGGGTACAGGTATTCTGGGGGGCAAATATATAAATAAAATACATTTAACCCAATCTAAATAAGCAACATTCAAATGCTAAAGTTTTATTATGAAGTTCCATGATAATCAAAACTGGCACTCTAGCATTCTAAACGAATGCACCTGTGTTGCAACATAACCATACAAACATATTAATGCACAACTTTGTATTGT
The DNA here is from genome assembly GCF_905171775.1 of Rana temporaria. Lineage (NCBI taxonomy): Eukaryota > Metazoa > Chordata > Amphibia > Anura > Ranidae > Rana > Rana temporaria. The sequence continues at coordinate 281,212,790 of NC_053492.1, read as the reverse complement.
GGTGTGCTTCATCGAGCAAAGGAGTGCAGGTGCGTTTTCTGGCCTGTTGTGGTGCCGGTGGTAACAAGCCACAGCTAACAGGTAAGGTGTCAATGGTGTCTAAGGCTGGCTATACATGTTCAATTCTCTTGTACAATTTTTCTTTAGATTTACCTTAAACTATGTAGTACAAGGGCATGCCCAATTGGATAACTGGGTTCAATTGAACATGGTTTAGTTTTGACCTCATATTATATCTTTTTGGTAAATCACAAAGCACCCGCTTTGCCTCCGGCGTCAATTAAAGGGAAAAACATACCCATACATTGTTTTGCCCAGCCGTGCTATTCTGCCGACATATATCGGCGTGAGCCAGTCAGCAAGTGGTTAATCTTGTGCATGCATGATAAGATAAAACTAAGCCTGAACTGATGAAGGTCAGCACTCTCACGGTATTAAAATGTAATACCGAGGAGTAATGCTATCATAAACATGGCGCGCATCACCTACAGATTGACAGTGCACTCAGAGTGCCATCATTCGGGATTCCTATGTGCATGCCCAAGTGATGTAATCAAAAGAACGGGAGGGCAATGTCTCCCAAATGGCACATCTTGAAAAACTTTAAAAGGCACTTAATAGTTAGTCATATTATAGTGATTTTACTGCCACTGAGCTATCCGGGGGAGTTTACTACCACTTTATTGAAACCTTGGTATTGCCTATGCAGAGCGAAGAAACAGGTTCACTTTAAAGCAGAGTTCCACCCAAAAGTGGAACTTCCGCTCGTACTCCTTCCCCCCTCCAGTGCCACATTTGGCACCTTTCAGGGGGGAGGGGGGACAGAATACCGGTCTTTCACAGGTATCCTGTCCCCTCTTTTGGGAGCCTCAGGTATTTGCGTCATCACTGGGGCTCCCTCCTCCTCCTTCCCCTGCCAGAAGAGAGGAGCGGAGCAGTAGGGTTCCCATTGTTAGACCGTAATGCCACGTACACACGATCGGTCAAACCGATGAGAACAGTCTGATGGACCGTTTTCATCGGACCAAACCGATCGTGAGTAGGCCCCATCGGTTATTTATCCATAGGTTAAAAAAAAGCATCTTGTTTTAAATTTAACCGATGGATACCTAACCAATAGAAAAAAAATGATCGTTTGTAGGCACGTCCATCAGTTAAAAATCCATGCATGCTCAGAATCAAGTCGACGCATGCTTGGAAGCATTGAACTTCATTTTTTTCAGCACGTCGTTGTGTTTTACGTCACCGCGTTCTGACACGATCATTTTTTTAACTGATGGTGTGTAGGCACATCAGTCAGCTTCATCGGTTAACCGATGAAAACGGTCCATCAGATCGTTTTCATCGTTTGGACCGATCGCAATGGAGGCAGCATACACCCGACAGCTGAGGAAACATCAGCTGCGGTGCTGACATCGCTAGACTCCAGGACAGGTAAGTGCACAATTATTAAAAGTCATCAGCTGCTGTATGTGCAGCTGCTGGCTTTTTATTTTTGCAGCGGTGGGCGGACCTCCACTTTAATGTCAACCACAACTGCAGCTTATACTTGCGTTACCTATACTACCCTGCTGCCATGTTCACTATGAGTAAAAATAAATAAATACCAGGAAAACTTCAGGAGGGTTATTTACTTAAAGTGGAGGGTGCAAAAAATCAGCTTCCATGTTTTACTGCCAAAGAAAACTAGAACAAGCTAAATTCAGAAGCTCATTGGTTTCTATGCAGAGCTGCACCCGAGTTTGCACCCTCCAGGTTTAGTAAATCTCTCCCATTGTCTAACACATTTTTTATCCAAAGGACAGCACTGTCATTTGTGGGTAGAGACGAGTTTAAGGCTTGGTACAAACACAAGTTCAGACTGAACGTTGGCTGTTAATAGTTTATATACTAATAGTGGTGGTATTTATACAGCTACTATCTATGACAGCTTTCTATCTGTAAATTGAAGGAAGTGGCAGGTGCCAGGTCTCATCACATCCTTATCAACCAGTGATGTCATCTGGCCCCATTCATTCACTGGCAATGAATCCTCAGCCATGTAAACAAAGGGATAGCATGACATTAACCAGTTGCTGACGGCCGTACGACTTTGTACGGCCTCAGCGCGGCTCTGAATTTCTAACAGCCCGTGTTTTTACGGCCTCCCCTTTGCTCGTTCCCGGCGCGCGCTCACGAGCGCGCAGCGGGGAACTACTGTCATCGCCGCGTCCCCTGGATACAGCCGCACACAGATCGCGGTAAATAGCCAATCACAGCGGCTATTTACAGCGCGATCTGGACAGCCAATGACGGATGATCTCATATGTAAACATATGAGATCATCTCTCATTGCCGTCTCTCTCTCCACACACAGACGCCGCGTGTGTGGAGAGAGAGTGAGTTAAAACATTTTGCTACAGTGCTAAAGTATTATAAAAAGTTAAAAAAAGTGCCAATCAGTGCCCACCTGTACCCACCTGGTACCACCAGTGCCCACCTGGTACCACCAGTGCCCACCTAGTACCACCAGTGCCCACCTGGTGCCCACCAGTACCACCTGTGCCCACCTGTGCCACAGTACAGCCCGTGCCACAGTACAGCCCGTGCCACAGTACCGCCCGTGCCACAGTACCGCCCGTGCCACCGTACCACCGTACCACCTGTGCCCGCCTGTGCCATCAGTACCGCCTGTGCCATCAGTACCGCCTGTGCCATCAGTACCGCCCGTGCCACAGTACCGCCCGTGCCACAGTACCGCCCGTGCCACAGTACCGCCCGTGCCACCGTACCACCTGTGCCACAGTAACACCTGTGCCCGCCTGTGCCATCAGTACCGTCCGTGCCATCAGTACCGCCCGTGCCATCAGTACCGTCCGTACCGCCCGTGCCATCAGTACCGCCCGTGCCACAGTACCACCTGTGCCCGCCTGTGCCATCAGTACCACCTGTGCCATCAGTACCACCTGTGCCATCAGTACCGCCTGTGCCATCAGTACCGCCTGTGCCATCAGTACCGCCTGTGCCCACCTGTGATCAGGGCCCATCTGCAACACCTCAGTGCCCATCTGTGCCGCCTCAGCGCACATCTGTGCCGCCTCATCCGTGCACATCTGTGCAATCAGTACACATCTGTGCCGCCTCATCCGTGCACATCTGTGCAATCAGTACACATCTGTGCTGCCTCATCAGTGTACATCTGTTCCACCACCTCAGTCCCCATCTCTGCCACCTCAGTCCCCATCTCTGCCACCTAAGTCCCCGTCTCTGCCCATCTGTGCCACCTCAGTGTACATCTGTGCCACACACACACCGCCAGCAATGTCAAAACGTCGCTATTCCTTACAGGAGGCATTTCAGATTATTTCTGCACCTGATGAGAGCAATGTGGAGCTCCCTGTTTCTGATTCCCAATCGGATTCGGACGTAGACTATGAGCCAGTCTACACCAGTGGAACAGCGACAGGCTCAGAGGGGGAAGATGGTCAGCCCGCCAAAAGAAGGCGCTCTGGTGAGGAGGCAGTGGCATCCACCAGCACCGACATGCCATCCACCAGCACCGACATGCCATCAACCAATACTGAAGTGCCATCCACCAGTACCGTCGTGCCATCCACCTCTACCGAATTGCCATCCACCAGCACCGCAGTACCCCAGCAACAAAGGCCAAGGACCCATGCCAGCCTTCCCTATGCCCTTCAGTACCCCCTGTGGCTTCCTCCAAATTCCGGAGAAGCCAACATTCCCCCTTTCACTGCCCAGCCAGGAGTCCAGGTAAACACGGACAATTTTTCCCCAATTCAATTTTTCGATTTATTTTTCCCTGAGGAACTGCTTTCTAGCATTGTGGCCCAGTGCAACTTGTATGCCCAACAATTTATCATCAAGAACCCCTATGCCCGTCCCTTCCAGTGGAGAGACCTTACAGTGGATGAGTTCAGGATTTTTTTAGGCCTCACTTTTTGCATGGGACTCAACCCAAAAAATGAAAAACATTCCTTTTGGTCAAAACGCCCCATTTACCACATGCCAATTTTCTCCACAACAATGCCCAGATCCCGATATTTTATAATCATGAGGTTCCTCCACTTCAATGATAATACACAGTGCCTTCCCCGAAATGACCCCAATTTTGACAGGCTTTTCAAAATTCGCCCCTTATTAGATTATTTTTCGCAATTATTCCCCCAAATATATACCCCGGAACAAAACGTATGTGTCGACGAGTCCCTAGTAAAATTTTGTGGCCGACTTAAAATCAAACAATTTATACCCAGCAAAAGGGCCCGCTATGGGGTGAAGGTCTACAAACTTTGCGAACGAGCCACAGGGTACCTTTATTCCTTTTTGGTGTATCAAGGGAAGGACACCCAGCTGAATCCCCCTGATTGCCCAGACTACTTGGGATCAAGTGGGAAAGTTGTCTGGCAACTCATCAACCCCCTCCTTGATAAAGGATACCACCTGTACGTGGACAACTTCTATACGTCTCTTCCTCTGTTCCACAACCTGCACCGAAAGAAGACGCCAGCATGTGGCACCGCCAGAAAGAACCGGAAAGGCTTTCCGCAAAGCCTTGTGAATACAAAGCTGAAGAAAGGGGAATCGGAGAGTCTGCGCAACAAGGAGGTTCTGGCAGTGAAGTGGAGGGACAGAAGAGACGTATATATGTTGTCCTCCATCCACAACGATTCTTTTGTTGAAACCCGCAGAAGGCGTGGCACCACCATCCAAAAACCCACCTGCATTCAGGACTACAATTTGTTCATGGGGGGAGTCGACTTAAACGACCAAATGTTGGAACCATACCTTGCCACAAGACGCACGTACCATTGGTACAAAAAGGTAGCAATTTATTTTTTTCATTTGGCCGTCTACAACTCCCATATTGTTTACCGCAAATCAACCCAAAACCCCCTACCCTTCCTTGGCTACCTGGAGGAAATTACCACTTCCCTGATATTCCCGAACGACCTGCCCCAAAACATCCGATCAGATGTTCTAAGTCGGCTCTCCGAACGGCACTTCCCGGATAAGATCCCTCCCACAGCATCAGGCCGACGAGCTCAAAAAAAATGTAAAGTGTGTACCAGTGGAGGAGTCAGACGGGACACAGTTTATTATTGTGCAGAGTGTCCTTCCAAACCCGGCCTCTGTATAACTGACTGTTTCAAACGTTACCATACTAAACTAAAGTATTAGTTTAGTATGGTAAACGTAATCCTCCGTTCCTGCCTTCTCACCCCTTATGCCACTGCCTGCTTTTGTAACTGACCCCGGCTTGTTATTGGACCACCCTTCTGCCTAATGATTTTGTAATACCGCTGCCTGATTTGTAATTGACCCTGGACTGTTTTTTGACCATTCTTCTGCCCAACGATTTTGTAATACCTCTGCCCGATTTGGAATTGACCCTGGACTGTTTTTCGACCATTCTTCTGCCTAACGATTCTGTACTGCCTCTGCCTGATCTGGAACTGACCTCGGACTGTTTGACCATGCCTTTTGCCTGCCTCTTGGACTGATCTTGTACAATGCTACTGGACTAGTGGGATTCAACACAGGGGTCTCACATATGTGAGGGGCGCCAGAAAAGTTTTTCTGGATGAAGAAAACTTTTTTGTTTTCTCATGCTAGATTGGGGTCTGGTTGCCCGGAGGCTTCAAAGAGATTTGGGTGGGAGAAGCCTCTACCCCTGTCCCCATTCTGTCCTGAACGAGGCCCTCCTTCTGCCTGCTGCCTGTAGGACCTATGCCATCATGCCTCTGCCTGTTGCATGAACTGACCACCTGCAGTATCCCTGCCTGGACGTTGCTGACCAAGTCCCTGCCTGCTGCCTGGACCAGTGCTATCCTGCTGTGTAGAACTGTGCTACTATTACCAAGGTAATCTTTTGTTTACGCTTTGCTCAGCATAATGTATTTTGGGGTGTAATTCTTGGTATGTGCATGCTATGTGTCTCTGGAACACCTGACGGTGTTCCTTGCATGTTGGATCTCTATATGTGGTCAGGCTGTGTAGAAGTCTCACACATGGGGTATCGTTTTACTCAGGAGGAATAGCAGAATGTATTTTGGGGTGTCATTTTTGCTATGTACATGCTATGTGTTGGAAATATCTTATCAATGGACAACTTTGTGTAAAAAAAAATGCGTTTTCATTTTTTTTCCACATATTCCAAAAACTTCTGGAAAAAAATGAACCGTTGAAAAGACTCATTATGCCTCATAGATTATACGTTAGGGTGTTAGCTTTCCAAAATGGGGTCATTTTGTGGGTAATTCCATTGTCCTGGTGTTCCAGGGCCTTCTAAATTGTAATAGGTTGTCAACTAGTTAGATGTGCAATTTATGCTCCTAAAACCCCTGATGGCGCTCACTGCAGGTTGGGCATCGGTATGTGGCCAGGCAGTGGAAAAGTCTCACACATGGGGTATCGTTTTACTCAGGAAGAGTAGCAGAATGTATTTTGGGGTGTCATTTGTGGTATGCATATGCCATGTGAGAGAAATAAGCTATTACAATGACACTTTTGAGAAATTTTTTAAATAAAAAATAAAAATCTTAATTTTGCAAAGTGTTTTGGGAAAAAATGACAACTTCAAATAACTCACCATGCCTCTTACTAAATACCTTGGGATGTCTACTTTCCAAAAAGGGGTTATTTGGGGGGAATTTGTACTTTCCTGGCTTGTTAGGGTCTCAAGAAATGAGATAGGCCTTCAAAACATCAGGTGTGATCAGATGTGATAATTTATTATGATTTGCACTATAGCTTGTAGACTCTAAAACTTTCACACAGACCAAATAATTTCCAAAAAAATTGGGTTATTTTTATCAAAGACATGTAGCAGTATAAATTGTGGCCAAAATTTATGAAGAAAAATTAATATTTTGCAAAATTTTATCACAGAAACTAAGAAAAAAACATTTTTTTTCTAAATTTTCGGTCTTTTTTCATTAATAGCGCAAAAAATAAAAAACCCAGAGGTGATCAAATACCACCAAAATAAAGCTCTATTTGTGGGAAAAAAAGGACAAAAAAATCATTTGGGTACAGTGTTGCATGACTGAGTAATTGTCATTCAAAGTGTGAGAGCCCTGAAAGCTGAAAATTGGTCTGGTCAGGAGAGTGTTTAAGTGCCCAGTATGGAAGTGGTTAATTACCAAAATTGGCTACAAAATAATTTGGGCAATACGAATGAAAATTTGGGCAATATCAACTAAATCAGATGTGTCCATCTGTAGATGGGACTTTTTTTTCAGCAGGAGGTATTCATTGACATGTGTCTGTGTGTCTTTATTACTTTTTTTTATGTGTAAATGAAAAGGGAGGAACCCCTTGCTCATTTACATAGGAGAGCTGTTACATGAGTGTCCCTTTATTATTATAGAGGACTTCCAGATTCTGGTAAGCCCCCCTACCCTGCAGAATTGCGAGGAAGAGACCATTGCCCTTATTAAGGGCAGGGATGGGGAGAAATAAAGAAAATAAGATGAAATAAGAACAGACAAATAGGTTTAGCTGTACATTATGCAAGCATTTCTTCTTGGGTATTATGTTACAGGAAGAGATGAGGTATATTTTAATTTAAAAAAATAGTTTATTATGTGCCTACTCCCTTCAATTTTCTGGATGGCATTCCACCTCTGTGATGTTGTGCCTTTCCCATACTTTCCTTCCCCACTATATCTGATACATAATGGGGGCGTGGCCACGGCATGAGCGTGTGAGGACGTGCTCTCCCTGAGCTCCGTGTGACCCGCGCTTATACCGACACATATGGCGGATCCCAGGGGGGATTTCCACTCCAAAATATGCCTCCGAAGCGCAAGCCCTCCCCGCAGCCTCAGCGGATGCCCCGGGGAAGCTCCGGATCGATAGATTCCTTCTTTGGAGCCGGCGGCGAAATGGCAAGTACCGCCAAGATGGCGCCCGGCCCCCACGCTGCTAGGCCTGCTGGATCAAATGGACGATTTTGAAAACAGAAGCCGCAGGGTGAATATTCGCATCAGAGGCCTACCTGAAGCGACAGGCCCGAGGGAGATTGTCCCCACTCTACAGGGGGTCTTTAAACAAATTCTAGGCCGCCAAGCTCCTGACTTTATTGAAATAGATCGAGCACATCGTGCCCTACGCCCTCCCTCAGATGATCCGGATAAACCCCGGGACATTATATGTAAGCTGCACAAGTACTCCCTCAAGGAGCGCATTATGACTCAGGTCAGAGGAGTCAGGCACGTGGACTTTGATGGCGCGCAGCTAACTTTCTTCCCGGACCTGTCCAGGCGCACACTGATGCAACGCCGGGCCCTCAAGCCCCTTTTGGGGGTTCTCCAGGATGCCCAACTGACCTACCGTTGGGGCTTTCCTTTTAGCCTATCGGCTACTAAAGACGCATACACTGCGCACCACTACTGACCTGCCCCGGTTCCTGGAATCACTGGGACTTCCTCAGGTGGATATACCGGACTGGAGGGCCTCGCCAGACATACCGCTACCTAATCGCCCTGGACAGTGGCTACCGGCTCGCCGCCGCAACCGTCGCCGGGGCCCCAGGAGGGGCCCTCCTGGCCATACTCCGCTCCCCCATTCCCCGCAAGGAGAGGCGTGAACTGTGACTCTTGTCGTACCTGGCTCCGGTACTGCCTCACCTTATTCCTCTTCCTATTGATATCGCTGGAGGAACTGTGGCTTCTACGGTTTCGGGCACTTGAACTGCCAATTTTTCCATTTTTCCTTTTTTTTTGATGCTGACAACGCCGGATAACATTCCCCCCTGACTGCCGTCATAATAGTCTCCCCTGGGCCCAGGGGTAGACGCAGCTTTAAACGACGCCCGCGGGTCGCTGTACGGACTCGCTCTCTGTGCCTCGTCACTAACCCCCCAATAGGCCGACTCCCTTGGAGTCATGCTCCCTTTTTGGGGACAGCCTCTGCTTGCTGACCCCCGCCGCTTCTCCCCTTCTGGGAGGCAGGGGGGGGGGTCACCGACCAGTGGTGATACTGCACTACGTTGTGCCCGCTGGGCTTTATGTTTTTTTTTGTTTTTATGTTCTATGTTTATTGATGACTTTTTCTCCTCTATACCCCCGCCACCCCTTGGGTTTCTGATACTGTGCATCCGTTGTAACCATACTCTGTCTCCTAGGCTCCTTCGAGGTTCAGTGAGTTCTATGGGCTCTCGTCTACTGGTGAGGTTGTGTGAAAGGTCCCTCCCACGTCCAGTCCCGGATCATCTGAGATGGCTGATGTGAAAGTGTTATCCTATAACATCCGCGGCTTGGGCTCCCCGATGAAATGCAGTAAGTTGTGGCTTGAGATGAAACGCATGGGGGCACATGTTATTTTTTTGCAGGAGACACATTTCCGCACTGACTCGGTCCCCCGCCTTCCCACTCACCTTTATCCCCTGTGGTTCCTTAGCAATTCCCCCCGAGCTAAGTCGGGGGGGTGGCTATAGCGATACACAAAAACTGCCCCTTTATTGTTGAGGACCAAAAACTGGATCCTAATGGTCGTTTCGCTTTCGTTAAGGGCTCCATCTCCGGCCGTAGATACACCCTCGCTACACTCTATGCTCCAAACAGTGGCCAGATTTCCTTTCTGGACTCTGTCCTGGAGTCATTGTCTACCTTCCGGGATGGGCACCTCATCCTAGGAGGGGACTTCAACGTTTGTCCAGATCCCCATGTTGATACGTCCTCCGGCCGCTCAGGGCACTCCTTTGCCTTTTTGAAGCGCTTCCGGAAGTCTCTACAGGCCCACCATTTGGTGGACTGTTGGAGATTGCTCCGTCCAACTGACAGGGACTATAGCTATTTCTCAGCCACGCATGATGTGTATACTCGCATAGATCTTCTATTGATGGATCAGTTCTCCCTTGACTCCTTGGCCGGGGCTTCCATTGGCTCCATTACTATTTCCGACCACGCGCCGGTGTCCATCTCCCTGCGTCCCCTTTCGGTGGAGGCACGGACTTGGTCTTGGCGCTTGAACGATGGCATCCTGGATGACGCGGTTGCTCAAAAACGGGTTTCTGACACTATCTCCCTGTACTTCGCAGAGAATACAGTTGGCGGGGTGGGCATGGGGTCCATTTGGGAGGGCCACAAAGCAGTGGTGAGGGGAGAGCTGATCTCACAGGGAGCTAGGCTTAAGAAGGCTAGGGAAGGTGAGCTGCAGTCCCTACTGGCAAAACTTCGCACAGCGGAGCTCACACACAAGATAAAGGTCACCCCGGCGCTGGCAGTGGAGCTATCCTCCCTCCGCCGGGACCTGGCGGACTTACTAGACTCTAAAATTAGGGCACGACTGCGATACCTGACCCACAAATTCTACGAATTCGGCAATAAATGCGGGAGGATGCTGGCTAGGGCCCTTAGGGGCCAACTGGATGCAGGCCATGTCCACAAATTAAAATCTGCGGCGGGCGCAACTGTTGTCCACTTGTCCAAAATTGCGGCAGAGTTTCAGGATTTTTATGCCCAGCTTTACCACCTACCAGATACGCTACCTGGCGTTTCCGAACCGCAACGGGTTGCTAAAATACACCAGTACCTACTGTAGCTGAGGCGCAGTTCCCTCAGCTAGAAGCCTCGGTGGGCAAACAACTAGATGCCCCTATTACCGTGGCAGAGGTCCGGGCGGTAGTGAAAGACCTCCCTAATGGGAAAAGCCCTGGCCCGGATGGCTATACCAACACTTATTACAAAAAATATGTGGAGGAACTGTCGGGGCATATGTGCACATATATTTAGGCTTTGGCCTCTGGTACGGTGATGCCGCCTGAGGCACTGCTGGCCCATATTTCGGTCCTGCCGAAAGAGGGGAAAGACCACTCCCTGCCGGGTAGCTATAGGCCCATATCACTGCTGAACGCCGACATTAAGATTTTGGCCAAAATATTGGCCAATAGGCTTAAGCCGGTGCTCCCGTCTGTTGTACACCCGGACCAAACTGGCTTCATTATGGGAAGCGAGGGACAATGCAAACAGGGCACTCCAGCTGATCCACTGGGTGGAGTCGCAGGCAGCCCCGCAGCCATGTCTTTTGCTTTCCACTGATGCCGAGAAGGCATTTGACCGGGTGGACTGGACATATATGAAAACAGTTCTGACCAAGCTTGGCTTGGGTCCCAACATGCTAACCTGGATATCCTCCCTGTATAGCTCCCCGTCTGCCAGAGTCAAGGTGAACGGCCTGCTATCAGACCCCTTCCCAATCAGCAATGGAACGCGGCAGGGGTGCCCGTTATCACCCCTCGTGTTCGCTTTAACGCTCGAACCGCTGCTCAGCCGGATTCGCCTTAACACTAATATCAGGGGATTCACAGTTGGCCCAAGGGAACATAAGTTGTCCGCCTACGAGGACGACGTGTTGTTTTATGTGTCCGAACCCCTGCTGTCCTTGCCTAATATTATGGCGGAGCTGGCGGAGTTTAACCTTTTATCTAATTTTAAGATAAACTATGCCAAGTCGGAGATTTTGTCACTGAGCATTCCCCCGGGACTGCGCACACAGCTGCAATCCGCTTTCTCATTCACATGGTGCCAGTCATCCTTGAAATACCTAGGAGTCCAGCTACCAGCGAGCTGCGGTCAGTTGTACGAGTGCAACTACGCCCCATTGCTCTCGACCATTAGGGTAGATATGAAGAGGTGGGATAAGGCGGCCTTCTCATGGATGGGCCGGGTCAGTGTGCTGAAAATGAATGTGCTCCATCCAGAATTTTGTTTTTCTTACAGATGATCCCAATTACTTTGCCTCGGGCCTTCTTCTCAAGCCTCAACGGATTGTTCATCCAGTATATCTGGAGCGGGAAATGTCCCCGGCTGGCTCTCCGCATTTTGCAACGCCCTTAGTCTGCAGGTGGGCTGGGGGTCCCAGTGGTGCGAAGGTACTACGAATCGATAGCTCTCCAGGGCATTCTGGATTGGTATCAAGGTACACAAGGTGTGGGTACCCTTAGACAAGTTTTTGGCAGGACGTAATCTGTCCCATGCCCCATGGGTGCCTAGGGAACATAGGGGTCTGTCGGAGCTGGTGTCTCCTTTTGCCGTCCATGCCCTGGCAACCTGGGATGCTCTAAATAAGACAGGAGGGGTTGCGTTGCCGACCTCCCCGCTGGCACCCCTAGGGGGCTTCCCCTGGTTCACTCCGGACATTTTTCCGGACATGGGCGGCGGACGGGGAGTCCAGATGTGGGAGATTCGTCCAAGATCGGGGTTTGTTGTCCCTGGAGACGCTGAGGGAGCAATATGGTCCCTTCCTTATGGATGAGTGGCGCTACCGGCAACTCAGCCATTTTCTCACTACCCTACCCCGGGGGGTCAGGTCGCCCATGCAGGTGTCCCCCTTTGAACGTCTCTGTATGTCCCAAGAAGCTGTGCCCCATGCCATCTCAGTGTTATATGCCCTGATATACTCCCTGCGAAAAGATGGGAAGCCAAGATTTATACGGGAGTGGGAGGGCGACCTGCAACACAACTTTTCTGAGCCCCAGCTGGACCACATATATAGACTCACACACTCGAGTACGGTTGATACGAGGATGCAAGAAAATAGCTATAAGGTGCTCACCAGATGGTATAGGGTGCCAACCAGACTTACTCAGATGTACCCATCTCTTTCAGATGCATGCTGGCGGGAATGTGGCCAACGGGGCACTTTCCTGCATATTTGGTGGGAGTGCCCCAAGCTGCGCCCCTTCTGGCAAGACGTCCACGCCCAGATCAAATTGATCTTGGACGTGGAGCTACCGGACTCTCCGCTGGAGTCCTTGCTCCACTTCCCTACCGTTCCAATCAGCCAATATCGCAAGTCTGCACTGCCTCATCTGCTCAATGCGGCCAGGCGGCTGATTCCGATACATTGGAAGACGCCTCAGATACCGGCTCGCTCTGAGTGGGTGAATATGGTGAACAAAATCATGGAGGCCGAGAAGTGGATGGCGCAGTGCAAGGATAAATATGATAAATTATACTCGATATGGGCGACCTGGATACACTACGTAGGGCCGGAGGAGCTACCGGTGCCTGGGTCCCCCCTGGGGGCTAATTCCTCTGGCAGGGGGCCCGGTATTGGTGAAAAGAGTACCCCCAGTAGCTCTGATGCTGTTGTTGACATGAACTGTTGGAGCCATTTTGGAGACGTTACAGTCTATCTATTGCCTTTTTTTTTTTTTATTGTTGGTGCACAGGTACCGGATGCTTCACCCCCCCCCTTTTTTTTTTTATTTCTCCTTCCCCTTCCCCAGTCCCTTTCTTTATGTGGGAGACCCCTTCTTTAATTCTCCCCGTTCTTGGTTCCTCCATTGCATGTGGGTCTGATACTCGACGGCCTGTTCTGTATATTTTATCTGGTGGAGGGGCGTCCCTCCTACTGGGGTGCGCCCTGGAGGCACGGGCGGGGTGGTCCACTTTGGAATTGGTTTATAATGTGCCCCGTTTATGTTGCTCATCATTCACTCTGCTGCGCCTCCGGGTATGGGCGTGCCCCGGAGGTATGGTTTGCCACTATGTTTAGTTTGAATGCCCGAGGCAAGATCCCTATTGACATGCAATGTGAATGTTACACTTTCTGTACTTCATTGATGGGCCATGTTGGCCGACTGTGTATATGTCTGTTTGTCTTTTGAAAAACTTTTTTTGAAAAATAAAGATTATATAAAAAAAAATATCTGATACATAATTGTGATTATGTGTTACTTACATTTTTTTCTTCTTTAACTTTATTGTTGTCACATAGGGGTCTGACAAGAAGTGACAGGTTATCTTTAATGAAACATCAGGAGTGTAATATACCCCTCTCTCATGCATTAATTTGCAGTGAAACAAACATTGTGCTTAAATTGAACCACTAGGTGGGACGAAATGCTTGTCACTTTTGGTCATTTACCTGAGAGATGATCAGAAAACGCATGTTCACGAATCTTCCTCCACTCTACTTGATAACAGCTGCCATGAACATCCTTGGTTGGCGGAATCCCTTCCATCGGACAGCCAACAGTTGGCTTGACAAGTATAAAAACACTCTGCTATTGCCAGCAGCCTCTGTAAATTCCCTAGTTGCTGCCAACGTAAGTCTTTTGTTGGTGGCAGCAAAAGATTGAAAGTACATCTAAACCAAAAACAAATATTTTATCGGTTGCAGTTTACCAATCCTTAGATGTGGTTGCTGTGTTCACTTTTCAAGCTAATACTTGATCTTGCTTAAAATTCAGTTTTCCTATCACTTGCTGTGAGTTTAAAAGAAAGCACAAGTACCCTTATTTTATTGTGTAAAGTACTACTTCCCTCAATCTACTGAATAAACCCCATTAGTCCAGATTCAGGTAGATTTGCCCATTACTTACACATGAGCTGCTCAGCTGAATTTCTCTGCGCTGGGGCAATTTAGCCAAATTGCCACCTGATTCAGGAATCGTTTGTTCAGTTAATTTGCTCCTGTTTAAGGCAAAGCTGAGGGCGCAAGGCCGTGCAAGTGAAAGTGGGTGAGCATTTTTTGGCTCAGCAGAGGTTTGCACCGGGCGCGCGCATGCGCAGTTACGGCGCTTCCGTCTGCGCATGCGTCAAACTGCGCCTATCATACTTTCAGGGCAAATCCTGCTCAGCTGCTTGCACTGAGCAAATAAATAGGAGCAGACTTGCGCAGGTTCTTTGCTGAATTTCATCCTGCTTTTTCCAACCCCCCCTGAGCAAGGTAATTTAGCCCATTTTGAAGAGATGGCACCTCCCAAAGGAACGAAAAAAAGAAAGGCCAACTTTGTGGCTGCGGAGATGGACATCCTAATTGCTGCACTCCTGCGCCATAAAGAAGTCCTATATGGTGCCCAGCGGGCAAACACCACCGTTGCCCAAAGGAGGGCTATCTATGAAGCCATAACCCTGGACATCAATGCCCTGGGTAATCAAGAGCGTTCCTGGGATGACATCCAGAAAAAACTTAATGACATGAGGCGCAGGGTCCGGGAGAAACTGGCTCTTATCCGCAAACATACCGGTGGCACGGGAGGTGGACCACGATGTAAGATACGACTAAATCAGGAGGAGGAGATTATTGGCCAAAGTCTAGTGCAGGAGCAGGTGGAGGGACTTGCAGGGTACGACTCCACTGTTGGGAACTTGGGGCCTGGTAAGTTATTTTTTTTCATATCTGCTGTGCATCATGGGAGGGGGTAGAAGTGAACATATTTGGGGGTAGAAGTGAACATGTGAGAAGTGTGTTGCACCAGCAACATTTTTTTTTTGGTGTCATCCACAGGTGGTGATGAGGATGATGAAGCTGGGCCGTCTTCGGCTGCGGGGCGACCCACGCCATCCATACCTGAGCCAGGGGTCCAGTCAGGCCCCATGGACATTATGGCAATGCTGGTACAGGAGGAGATCCTACCGGGGACAAGTATGGTGGAGGAAGTGGTTTTGGAGGAGGAGTCCTTTTTCATCATCCAGGAGGACTCTGGCTCCCTCCAGGAGGATACCACCATCCCTGATCAACCCACCACCCCCCCGGCCAGCACGTCATCCCCCTCCAGGGCAAGCCCCTCCATTGTGGACCCCTCCCCTTCTCCCTCTGTCCGTGCCTCTCCTCCCAGGAAGGCTCTGTCCAAAACCAGGGATATACCCTCCAGCCTCCGTCAGGGTCTGCTGGAGGAGCAGGCCCTGCAGACCTGCCATATAGGGGCCATGGTGGGAGATGTAAGACGTATGGCGGACATCATGGCATCCACCTTCACCTCTGTGCAGCATGCCCTCACCCTGCATGCAGACCGGGACAAACGTCTCACGGAGCCTGGATGAACTAAGTGGCAACTCCAAGGCCATGGTCACCTGCTTGGTGGCTCAGCAGAACGCCCCCGCTTTATTAACCGCTGAGGTCAGCAGGTTGGCAGCTGCGGTGGAGGCCAACACCGCTGCTGTGCGGGAGGAGGGGAGAGTTACCCGCCGCCATCAGCGGAACACCACCACCCGCCAAATGCGGATATTGGGCCAGACCAACACCATCCTCGCCCGCCTGGCCAACGCCATGGAGGGCATGCAGCCACCACCTGCGAGGAGTCTGGAAGTAGGGGTTGATGCTCCTCCCCCCCCTCCATCCCCACCCCATGCCTCCTCCGCACCACGGAGATTGAGGAGCCGGAGCCGGGGCACCCTTGGCCCAAAGAAGAAAAAAAAAAAATCTAATTTGAAAATTTATTATATGCTCAGAATATGAGCTATTTTTGTTTATTATATGCTCAGAATATGAGCTTTTATATTTATTTGTAGTCCCTACACACGGTGAGGAGTGTATACTACAGTGTGACTGGTGTGTGAATGGGGGGGGGGGTGGCACTCCTGCTGGAAAAGGGGTGTCACCCTCTGCCATGTGAAAGGTGTATGAATGGACAGAAACATAATTGGAGCCTTGACGCGGCGTTGCTGCTCCCTAATACCATGTGGTATTGTTGGGTCTAATCCAATTTGGGGTGCATGTGTCATGTGTGTGCTAGGGACCACAGTGGTGTGCATACATGCATTATACTTGTGACAAGATCAGGGTGTGTTTAATGTGCAAAGAGACGTTCCACAAGACCATTCCGGATTGCTCTTCCCTCAGAAGATCCGGTAGTGTTTATTGGGGGGGGGGGGATTGCGTGGTTCTGGGGTAAGGTCATTGCGTAGCTCAATGTGCATGCCCCTTCTCTCAGCAAAATTGTGGAGAATACAACATGCCCCGATGATTTGGCACACAAAGTTGGGTGAATACAACAGGGTCCCCCCTGATTTATCCAGACATCTGAATCGAGATTTAAGGATGCCAAATGTGCGCTCCACCACCGCACGGGTACGTGCATGGGCTTCGTTAAATCTTTCCTCTCCTGGTGTTTGAGGGTTACGAAATGGGGTCATCATGTGAGGTCCCAGGGCATATGCTGCGTCACCTGGAAGGGAAAAGACAGGAGGATGTTAGTCGTGCATGTGCCCCTTGTGACGTCTGCATCATGGGGGGGGCAGTCATACCTGACACCCATGTCACTCACCAATCAGCCAGCTGTCTCCATACATGTTCTGGTCAAACTCGGTTGGGATGGGGCTGTGCCGGGGGGGCATAGTGCCACATGGGTACAATCTATTGCACCCACAGTGCGTGGGAATCTGGCTATTTCGTAAAAATCACTGATTGCCTTCTGCCGCAGGTCAGCCGTGGTTGGTTTGATAAATTGTGTGCCCATGCGTCTGAGTATTGCAGGGATCACTTGGTACACACACCTGCTCATGCTGGATTGGGACATCCCCGCCACCATTTCACCTGTGCGCTGAAATGAGCCACTTGCCAAAAAATGAAGGGTTGCCACTACCTTCACCAGTGGCTGCAATGCCTGTCCCCGATGGGTCGGGCTGCTGATGTCATCCTGCAGGATTGTTACCAACTCAAGGATGACTTCAGGGCTGAAGCGAAACATGCGATACACCTCATTATCACTCATATCAAAAAGGTTGTAGCGCCCTCTGTAAATCCTCTCCCGTGCCCTCCTACGAGTCGGCTCAGTCAATAGAATATCAAGAACCATAGCTGCCCCTGGCATGTTGGTGCACAGATGTGAGGTCCCGAAAATGTGGGTGCTCTGCTTGTTCAGCTCGTCTGTCTAGGTGCTGCTGAAGTTGCGCGCTCCTGCAGCTGACATGTGCCTATCTGTTGCTAACTTGCCCCTGCTTTTAGAAGGAGCAAGTTTGCCCGGGGAAAAAAGCTTGCGCGCTTCCAGCGCAAGATCCGCCTCACACGCGCATGTTTCAGAATCATCGGCAGTACCTAATTTGCATATTAGCTGAGGGAATAACATGTTTGCGCAAGTTACACCCTGCGCAAAATTGCGCAAGAATTGCTCCGGAGCAGCGAGGCTGCGTGCGCGGGAAAAAGGCAGAATTTCAGGCTTAGCTGGTTTACAGAATCAGCCGCAAATTTGCCTGGGAGCAAATCAGTACTTGCGCGGCGCAAATCACACTTGCTCCCGCGCAAGTGCTTCTTGAATCTGGGCCAATGTGTACTTAAAAGTGGGGTATGCCTATAATGGAGATGCACATGTGTCACAATCATGGAGTCCCCTCTATTGTAGATACAATAGAGGGGAAAAAATCAGACATTAAAGTGGAATTCCAGCTTGTTTTTTTTTGTTGTTTGTTTAAACAGACTAAAACTGGTAAGCTTTTCACCATGTTACATTTTTGTTTTTTAGGTTTAGATATACAGGCCCAGATTCTCAAAGGGCTTACGACGGCGCAACGCAATGTACGCCGTCGTAAGTCCTAATCTGGTCCGTCGTATCTATGCTACTGATTCATAGAATCAGTTACGCATAGATATCCATTAGATATTAGAAATGCAATTTTTTTTTTTGCCGCTAGGTGTCGCCTCCGTCGTTTTCGCCGTCGAGTAAGCAAATGATCAAAATATGCGAATTCCCGAACGTACGCGCGGTCGACGCAGTGGAGTTACGACGTTTACATTAGATTTGCGACACGTAGAGTTTCCCGTGCTATATGAGGGGCAACCAATGTTAAGTATGGCTGTCGTTCCGGCGTCAAAATTTAAAAATTTACATTGTTTGCGTAAGTCGTCCGTGAATGGGGCTGGACGCCATTTATGTTCACTTCGAAACCAATGACGTCCTTGCGACGTCATTTAGCGCAATGCACGTCGGGAAATTTTAAGGACGCATTACGTTCGGCGTGGGAACGCGCTTAATTTAAATGCTATATGCCCCCTATCCGCCTAATTTGAATTAGGCGGGCTTGCGCCGGGTGATTTACGCTACGCCGCCGCAACTTTACAGGCAAGTGCTTTGTGAAACTTGCGGCGGCATAACGTAAATGACATACGTTACGCAGCCGCAGTTTTACGCCCATCTACGAGAATCTGGGCCACAGTATTTAAAGGCCCTGGCCCAGATTCTCGTATCTGGGCATAAAACTGTGCGGGCGTAACGTATCTGCTTTACGTTACGCCGCCGCAAGTTTTACAGGCAAGTGCTTTATTCACAAAGAACTTGGCTGTAAAGTTGCGGCGGCGTAGCGTAAATCCCCCGGCGCAAGCGCGCCTAATTCAAATGAGCCGGGTAGGGGGTGTGGAGCATTTAAATTAGGCGCGTTCCCACACCGAACGTAATGCGCATGCGCCGTCCCTAAAATTTCCCGACGTGCATTGCGCTAAATTACGTCGCAAGGACGTCATTAGTTTCGACGTGAACGTAAATGGCGTCCAGCCCCATTCACAGACGACTTACGCAAACAACGTAAATTTTTAAATTTCAACGCGGGAACGACGGCCATACTTAACATTGGTTGCCCCTCATATATCAGGGGCAACTTTACGCTGCGCAAATCTAACGTAAACGTCGTAACTTCACTGCGTCGATCACGCGTACGTTCGGGAATTCGCGTATTTTGCTAATTTGCATACATGACGGGGAAAACGACGGAGGCGACACCTAGCAGCAAAAAAAAAAATTGCATTTAAGATCCGACAGCGTAAGAGCCTTACGCCTGTCGGATCTAATGGATATCTATGCGTAACTGATTCTAAGAATCAGTCGCATAGATACGACGGCCCAGATTAGGACTTACGACGGCGTACATTGCGTTGCGCCGTTGTAAGCCCTTTGAGAATCTGGGCCCCTGTTTACTGCATTGCACTATGGTAAAAGTTTGAATGCCACCGGAACACACTGTCCCAACGGAAGTGCTTTGCAGTGCAACACATTGCATAGCAAAGCATTACAATGCATTGTAGTGGGCTGTAATACAAAAAGTGGCTTAATGTAGCACAATAAACAATGATGTGTACATAATGGGCCAGATCCACGAAGCAGTTACGCTGGCGTATCTATTGATATGCCGCGTAACTTCTAGGTTGCTCCGGCGTATCTTTGTTTTGTATCCACAAAACAAGATACGCCTGAAGCTGGGCTAGATCCGACTGGCGTACGTCTTAGTACGCCATCGGATCTAAGGTGCATATTTACGCTGGCCGCTAGGTGGCGCTTCCGTTGATTTCCGCGTCGAGTATGCATTTTAGCTAGATACACCAATCCACAAACGTCCGTCCGGCCGGCGCAGTAGTTTCCGTGAGGCTTTTTTCGGCGTAACATTACCCCTGCTCTATGAGGTGTACGCAATGTTAAGTATGGACGTCGGGCCAGCGTCAAATTTTCCGTTGTTTGCGTAAAACGTTCGCGAATAGGGCTTTGCGTAGAATTATGTTCATGTCGAAAGCATTGGCTTGTTGCGGGTTAATTTGGAGCATGCGCACTGGGATACCCCCACGTACGGCGCATGCACCGTTCAGAAAAACGCCATTTACGTCGGGTCAAGACGTATTAACATAAAACACGCCCACAACATAGCCATTTGAATTGCGCGCCCTTACGCTGACACATTTACACTACGCCGCCGTAACTTACGGCGCAATTTCTTTGTGGATACGGGAAATACACTGTAAGTTACGGCGGCGTAGTGTTTCTGAGATACCCTACGCCGGACGTAAAAAAGCGCCGCGCTACATGGATCTGGCCCAATGTATGGTAACAAGCATGCACATTTTTTTATTTTTTTTAAGATTTTTTTTTGACAAATGTATATGCAGGTCATGAAAAATTGCAGACAAGGTATAGTCTCAAGTATGTAGAACATCATAATTAGGGATGAGCGGAACACCCCCCTGTTCGGTTCGCACCAGAACCTGAGAACACATCAAATGTTCGTGTGAACTTTAAAACCCCATTAAAGTCTATGGGACTCAAACGTTTGAAATCTAAAGTGCTCATTTTAAAGGCTAATATCCAAGTTATTGTTCTAAAAAGTGTTTGGGGACCTGGGGCCAGATTCACAGAAGAGATACGATGGCGTTTCTCTCAGAGTATCTATGCGACTGATTCATAGAATCAGTTACGCATAGATAGCCCTTAGATCCGACAGGTGTAATTGACTTACACCGTCGGATCTTAGGATGCAGTACCTCGGCCGCCGCTGGGTGGAGTTTGCGTCGTATTCCAGTGTCGGGTATGCAAATTAGCAGTTACGGCGATCCACGAAGGTGTTTCCCGTCGTTACGTCGGCGCAAGTCTTAGTTTCCCGTCGCAAAATTAGGGGTACTTTAACATGGTGTAAAATTACTCCACCATGTTAAAGTATGCCCGTCGTTCCCGCGTCGCTTTTGAATTTTTTGTTTTTCCCGGCGTAAGTACGTTACGCACGTCGCGATTCACAAACACGTTGCGCCGCCGTCATTTCGCGCAAAGCACGTTGGGAAAATTGCGAACGGAGCATGCGCAGTACGTCCGGCGCGGGAGCGCGCCTAATTTAAATGGTACCTGCCCCATTTGAATTGGGCGGGCTTGCGCCGGACGTGTTTACGATACACCGCCGCAAGTTTACAGGTAAGTGCTTTGTGGATCGGGCACTAACACTGAAAACTTGCGGCGGTGTAACGTAAACGGGTTACGTTACACGGCCGCAATTGTACCTGAATCTGGCCCCTGGGTCCTGCCCCAGGGGACATGTATCAATGCAAAAAAAAGTTTTAAAAAATGCTTAAAGTGAAACAATAAAAGTGAAATATTCCTTAAAATGTCATACCTAGGGGGGTGTAAAGTATGCATGTGAAATAGCGCATGTTTCCCGTACTTAGAACTGTCTCTGCACAAAGTGTCATTTCTGAAGGAAAAAAAGTCATTTAAAAATTACTCGGCTCGGGAATTGTTGGCTCCCGGCAATTCAGACAGAATTCATTAAAAAAAAGCGTGGGGGGTCCCCCCAAATTCAATTACCAGGCCCTTCAGGTCTGGTATGGATATTAAGGGGAACCCTGCCATCAATTTAAAAAAAAATGACGTGGGGTTCCCCCCAAATATCCATTCCAGACCCTTCAGGTCTGGTGTGGATTTTAAGGGGAACTCCACCCCAAATAAAAAAAAATGGCGTGGAGTTCCCCCAAAAATACACACCAGACCCAGTGACGTAGGTGAGGCGGGGTCACGTGACGGGTGGCCCCGCCTCACCTATATAAAAAAAAGGCACTAGCTCCAGCCGTGTCATTTGCCGGGCTGTCTCCGGTGGAGACAGGCGGCCGGCGATGCTGCGCTCTGGATCCCGGACCTGAAATGATCTTCTCATCGCTGGACCCCGACAGAGAGGAGATCACCCGTCGCTGGATACAGACAATGTTGGAGCAGGGACCGAGAGTGGATTACCCCTGCTGGATTTTTTTTTTCTTTTTAATAAATGACTTTTTTCCACGGTGTGTGCGTGTTTTTTTACAATTATTTACACTTTCTTTGTGAAATGGTAGGGGTACAATGTACCCCATTACCAATTCACATAGGGGGGGCAAGGATCTGGGGGTCCCCTTTGTTAAAGGGGTCTTCCAGATTCTGATAAGCCCCCCGCCCGCAGACCCCCACAACCACCGGCCAGGGTTGTGGGGATGAGGCCCTTGTCCCCATCAACATGGGGACATCCTCCCCATGTTGAGGGCATGTGGCCTGGTGCGGTTCAGGAGGGGGGGCGCTCTCTCGTCCCCCCTCTTTTCTGCGGCCGGCCAGGTTATGTGCTCGGATAAGGGGTCTGGTGTGTATTTTTGGGGGGACTCCACGCCATTTTTTTTTTAATTTGGGGTGGAGTTATTAAATTTCTTAGGATAGCCCCTGGATTCATACGTAATTTTACAGTATATAGCGTGACATTAACATTGACCAGGCCTTTCCAGGCAGCTAAGGTGAGATGCTCTCTCTTAATCCAGTTGAGACCAACTTTCTAACATAGTAGAACAGCAGTCTTAGTAATGTCTGCATGTTATTACTCATAATCTCATCCTCTATAATGCCTAGGAGTCCCAACAGTGGGTTACAGATATTCGGCAGATCAAATGTATCAGCAATAAACTGGGTCACTTGCGACCATAGGGGTTGTATCTAGGCATGTGCATTTTGTTTCGTTCCAAATCGAAATTCGGACAAATTTTTCATTATTCGGACATTCGGATGCATACGAATTCCCGAATTGTAATATTAACAAATTAACCGAATCCGAACGAACATTTTCGAATCGAAAACCCGCGTACGAAATTCGATCGAATTCGAAAACAACTTCTATTCGACTTAAATTCGAAAACAAATTCTATTGGAATCGAATTCGAAAACAATTCGATTCAAAAACAAATTCGAATGAAAATTGAAAGCAAATTTGAATCAAAATATAAAAAATCTAAATCGATTTCTAAAAAAGAATACAATAAAATAGAATATAAAATAATAAAACAATAGAATGAAAATCAAAGAATAGTAAAGAACAGAATGGAATTTAATAGAATGTAATCAAATACAATAGAATATGACCTGGCTTCTTCTATGTATCTTCTATCTATCTTCCATTTTCTGAAATTCGAAATTCATATAGAATGAACTCAAATTCGAATAGAAAAATAGAAGAGTAGAATAATTATTTATATATAATTACTTTTATATATATATATATATAACCATCTTCTGAAATTTGAAATTTTATATAGAATGAACTCAAATTCGAATATAAAATTATTAGAATAGAGTAGAATAAAATATATTTATATATTTTTTTTATTATTCTACTCTTCTAATATTTTTCTATTCGAATTTGAGTTCATTCTATATGAATTTCGAATTTCAGAAAATGGAAGATAGATAGAAGAAGCCAGGTCATATTCTATTGTATTTGATTACATTCTATTAAATTCCATTCTGTCTTTCATTCTATTGTTTTATTATTTTATATTCTATTTTATTGCATTCTTTTTTAGAAATCGATTTATGTTTTTTAGATTTTGAATCAAATTTGCTTTCAATTTTCATTCGAATTTGTTTTCGAATCAAATTGTTTTCGAATTCGATTGAAATATTATTGAATCCGGTCGAAATATTTTCGAATCCGACCGAATTTTTTGAAATTCGGTCGAAAACGAAGGCATTCCGAAAACAAATTTAACACATGTAACGAATCTAACTTAACAAAATTAATTAAATAACACATTTTTCCCTTTTACACATGCCTAGTTGTATCCTATTACAATCCCAGACCCATGTGAATAAAGGATCCCTCTGCTGCTAAACATTTATGAAAAGTGGGGCTGTCTTTCCTTCCAATTTTATACAGTCTCAGCGGAGTGTAGTACATTTGATGCAAGTATCTGAATTGTATCAATTTGTCTCTGGCAGAGATAACTGTGGGTGTATAGTAGTGATGTCGCGAACCTAAAATTTTGCATTCGCGAACAGCGAACTTCCGCAAATGTTCGCGAACGGGCGCCATAGACTTCAATAGGCAGGTGAATTTTAAAACCCACAGGGACTCTTTCTGGCCACAATAGTGATGGAAAAGTTGTTTCAAAGGGACTAATACCTGGACTGTGGCATGCGGAGGGGGATCCATGGCAAAACTCCCATGGAAACCTACGTAGTTGTCGCAGAGTCCGTTTTTAATCCTTAAAGTCCGTTTTTAATCCTAAATTGTTTGGAATAATGTGCTTTAAAACATCAGGTATGATGTTGTATCGATCAGGTAGTGTAAGGGTTAGGGTTAGGGTTACAGATAAGGTTAGGGTTACAGATAGGTTTAGGATTAGGGTTCACAGTCACAGACCAAACTCTGACAGACCAAACTCCCCGTTTAACACACCGCAAGCAACCGCAAACAGTCCATTTGCACAACCGCAAACTCCCCATTTACACAAGGTTGGATACCAAGCTAGCCATGTCCCGTTCCTTGTCCTCACTGATGTCATTGAATGTCTCTTCCTCCACCCAGCCACGTACAACACCAAGGGTCCCTGAAAAGTGACAACAAGCCCCCTGGGACGCCTGCTGTGGTTGGTCTTCCACCTCCTCAAAGCCACCTTCCTCCTCTGACTCCTCTTCTTCAGACTCCTCTCTCTGCGTTGCCCCTTTACATTACACAGCCCCCTGCACCTCTGGACCCCTTTATATTACACAGCAGCTTGCACCACTGGGCCCCTTTATATTACACAGCAGCTTGCAACACTGGGCCCCTTACATTACACAGCACCCCACAGCTCTGGACCCCTTTACATAGCACCCTGCACCACTGGACCCCTTTATATTACACAGCACCTTGAACCTCTGGACCCCTTTACATTACACAGCACCCTGCACCTCTGGGTCCCTTTTTATTACACAGCACCCTGCACCACTGAACCCCTTTATGTTACACAGCACCCTGCACCTCTGTGCCCCTTTACATTACACAGCACCCTGCATCTCTGGACCCCTTTACACTACACAGCCCCCTGCACCAATGGGCCCCTTACATTACACAGCACCCTGCACCTCTGGGCCCCTTTTTATTACACAGCACCCTGCACCACTGGACCCCTTTACATTACACAGCACCCTGCACCTCTGGGTCCCTTTTTATTACACAGCACCCTGCACCACTGGACCCCTTTATATTACACAGCACTCTGCACCTCTGGGCCCCTTTACATTACACAGCACCCTGCATCTCTGGACCACTTTACACTACACAGCACCCCACAGCTCTGGACCCCAGTACACAGCACCCTGCACCTCTGGGTCCCTTTTTATTACACAGCACCCTGCACCACTGGGCCCCTTTATATTACACAGCAGCTTGCACCACTGGGCCCCTTACATTACACAGCACCCCACAGCTCTGGGCCTCTTTACATAGCACCCTGCACCACTGGACCCCTTTATATTACACAGCAGCTTGCACCACTGGGCCCCTTTATATTACACAGCAGCTTGCACCACTGGGCCCCTTACATTACACAGCACCCCACAGCTCTGGACCCCTTTACATAGCACCCTGCACCACTGGACCCCTTTATATTACACAGCAGCTTGCACCACTGGGCCCCTTACATTACACAGCACCCACAGCTCTGGGCCCCTTTACATAGCACCCTGCACCACTGGACCCCTTTATATTACACATCAGCTTGCACCACTGGGCCCCTTACATTACACAGCACCCCACAGCTCTGGGCCCCTCTACATAGCACCCAGCACCACTGGACCCCTTTATATTACACAGCAGCTTGCACCACTGGGCCCCTTTATATTACACAACAGCTTGCACCACTGGGCCCCTTACATTACATAGCACCCCACAGCTCTGGGCCCCTTTACATAGAACCCTGCACCACTGGACCCTTTTATATTACACAGCACCCTGCACCTCAAATCTAACTAAACTATACAGTGTATAAATATATGTACAACTCCTGGGATGTATATATATCCTCTACACACTGTAACATTAACTGACTAGCCTGCCTGCTCTATCTAACTCCAAAAAATTACACACTCTCTCTCTGTCTCTCACTGTAAACCACGCAGCACAGATTACAGAGAAAAAAAAGCAGACTGATTGATTAGCCCTAACAAGGGCTGTTTGGGGGGCTGTTCTAACAGCAGAGATCAGATGAGTCTTTCAGGACTGGAGTACACTGGCCTAGCTATCGCTTTCCCTATAAAATCAGCAGCAGCAACACTGTCCCTCCTCTCACTAAGAATGCATGTTCAGAATGAATCTAAAATGGATGCTGCCCTAAAGGTGGGAGGGTCAGGGAGGGAGGGTATGCTGCTGATTGGCTGGAATGTGTCTGCTGACTGTGAGGTAGAGGGTCAAAGTTTGCTCAATGTTAATTAATAGGAGGCGGGTCGAACATCGCATATGTTCGCCGGCGGCGGCGAACGCGAACAAGCGAAAATCGCTGCGAACTATTCGCCGGCGAACCATTCTATACATCACTAGTGTATAGGAGGTCAACACATCCCCCCGGTGTTCCTCTGTAAGTGCTGGTATAATATTGGTCCATCTTTCTCTAAGTTTCCTTTCCCTTGTGTTTATTCTGTCTATGAGCGTACTATAGTAAGTAGAGATCAATTTGCTGTGATCGGGGCAACAAGGAGCTTTTATAGTTTAGAGTTTTCAAGGGATACTCTTTCTGTCCCAAACTGAAGCATGCTGCTCATGCTCAGTTTGGTGAACTGGAATGCCCAGGAGTCTGGGATGTCCAATTTCCTCTTTAGTTGTGCAAATGTTTTTAGTTTCCGATTATCGTACAGATGGTGGAGATATGCAAGTCCACATTTTGCCCATCTATACCCATCCTCCAGGTGGAAAAATTCCTTCAGACAGGGATTGAACCACAAAGGGGCATTGGGTGATAGGTGCAGAGGGCCGTCAGCTATATGTTTTAAACAAATCCCCAGGATACATTTAGCAGAGCTGAGCATCTCCCTGCCCCCCGCCATAGGGACCTCTCCCGTAAAATAAAAGTTCAATAAAGTTTCGTAGGAAGTTACCCCAGCCGCTTTAACCGTTAGAGAGCACATAGAGAAATTTTTGGCAAGAAAATCATTTTAAATAGATTAGCTCTACCCAGCAATGTGAGTGGAAGGTCTTTCCATTTCTTGATTCTGTCGCTAAAGGATCTACTGTAGTTATAGGCCATAAGTTAGTCTCTGTGAATGAGGCTACCTGTAGTTGGACAGTTATGCCCAAGTATTTGAATTGTCAAAACAAAAGGATTCGCCCCTGGGCTTTAAATTAAGTGAGTAACGTTTCCGCCAGTAAAGATAACAGTAATTGTATAGTATATAATTTATTCAAGTAAAACTGTTTACATGCGTAAAGTAAAATTGTTACATACATAGATAACACCAACAATTGCCAATTGAAACAATACATAAACAATAAATATTAGTACACAAGTATAATAGTGGACAGAGTACAACGGGCATCATACTACCCGACTAGCCTAGTTTCGCAAGATCCAGCTCGCTCTTCAGGGGTGTGTAACACTGTACCACTGAGCTTGACCATGGCTACAAGTGTGTGGCCCCAATACAGCAGCAGCAGGTGCCTCCCCTGGGAGCTGAGGGGACAGAGTCAGAAAGGGACCCCTTCCAGGGGCCAAATGGAGAGCAGGCATGGCATAGGTATAGTGATGTATCCGTAGAGACCTCATTGGTCCATAAAAAGTATAGGCTGAGTATGGTTAATATCCCAAGTATAAAAGTAAGACACAGCAGGCAATCTCCACAGCTGTGTGTGTCCTCAGTGAAGAGTGAAATGAAAAAAAAAAAAGTATTTGAATTGGGGTGCTATGGCCAGAGGACAATATTAAATTAGGCTGCGGGTCCAAGGGGAACAGAATCGACTTGGACCAGTAAATTCTAAAACCAGAGAAATCTCCAAATTACTGGATCAGTGAGACCGCAGCCAATAAGTACGTATCTGAGTCTTCCAGGTACAGGAGCATCTCATCTGTGTACAGTGACACACGTTCCTCCAGGTCCTCAGCCAATAGCCCCTTAATGGTGTCAAGAATTCTAAGTTTAGCCACCAGTGGCTCAATGGCCAGAGAAAATAGGAGAGGAGACAGAGGGCACCCCTGTCTCGTCCCCCTGTGGATCTAAAAAGTGTTTGATATAAATCTGTTCACTCTAATACTTGCTCGAGGGTCCTTGTACAATAGTTTAACCCAGGAGACAAATTTTGGCCCAAAGCCCAGTTTAACAAGAAGTTTACCAATGATTCTATCACTCTCTTGCCTACATTCTCATGTTGGATCCGGAAGTTAACATATAATCTTCTAAGGTTCATTTGGGTACAGCGGCCGGGTATAAATCCTGTCTTATCAGAGTTAATTAATTTGAGGATTACCGAAGGGAACCTATTGGCCAAATTTTTGGCCAGTTTTTTGATATCGGAATTGATCAGGGAAATTGGCCTATAAGATTCACATTCTTGCTGGTCTTTCCCTGGTTTGGGAATCATCACAATCAGGGCTTAGGGCATAGTTTGGGAGTATTTCCCTCTATTTCTGCTGCTATAAATACCTTTTGTAGATGGAGATGTAACTGGTACCAGTCAGCCAGGAAACCATCAAGTCCAGGTGACGTACCAGGTTTGAAAGAGGAAATGGCACTACATATTTCTTCCTGCGTTATAGAGTGCTCCAGGGTAGCACTATCCTCTGAGCTTAGTGAGGGCAGCGTCATGTCATCTAGATAGGAAGATGGTTCTGTATGTTGGGTCTGGGACTGAAAAAGGGTCTTGTAGAACTCTAAAATGTGTCTAGAATTCCAAGAGAATCCCTCACCACCTCCACATTGGGTCGTCTAAGTTGTAGGACAGACATAGGAGCATAAAGCGGTTTTGCTACGAATTAGACATGTGCGTTTAGTTTCGTTACGAATTCGAATTCGGACAAATTTTTCATTATTCGGAAATTCGGATGCATCTGAATTTCCGAATTACGAAATTAACGAATTTAAACAAATTCGAAAAACGCGAACGAAATTCGAATTCGAAACGAATGGGAATCGAATTCGAAAACAAATTCTATTCGAATCGAATTCAAAAACAATTCGAATCGAAAACAAATTCGAATGATAATTGAAAGCAAATTTGAATCTAAATCTAAAATATATAAATCGATTTCTAAAAAAGAATACAATAAAATAGAATATAAATTAATAAAACAATAGAATGAAAATCAAAGAATAGTAAAGAACAGAATAGAATTTAATAGAATTAATCAAATACAATAATACAAATGCATACAATCAAATTCAGTTGAAATCATTTCCAATCTGGTGGAAATAATTTCAAATCCGCTTGAAATAATTTCAAATTCGGATGAAATAATTTCAGATTTGGTTGAAATAATTTCAAATTCGGTTGAAATAATTTCAAATTCGGTTGAAATAATTTCAAATCCGGTTGAAATAATTTCAAATCCGGTTGAAATATCATCGAATTTGATTGAAATATTAACAATAGCGGATGAAATATTATTGAATTCTGTTGAAATATTTTCAAATCTGATCAAAATGTGATCGAATTCGAATCCGGTAGAAATATTATCGAATCCGGTAGAAATGTTTTCGAATTCGACCAGGTTTTTTCTAATTCGGTCGAAAACGTTCGAATTCCGAAAACGAATTTAACGAATCTAACTTAGCGAAATTAATTAACTTCCTTTTGCACATGTCTACTAAGAATGCTAGGAGGCAACCACTCTTATTGCCAAATTCAAAAAATTATCTGGTCTAATGTAATTGGTTTTTTTTGTAGTTTATTCAGTCAAAAGTAATCTATACTTCCTCGTCTGGTCCTGCCAACATTGATAAGTATAAGGCCCCATACTCACGAGCAAACATGTCTGCTGAAACTGGCCCGCAGGCCAGTTTCAGCAGACATGTTTGGTCGTGTGTGGGCGCGAGCGGGCCGAATTCCAGCAAACATTTGCCCGCCGGGCCTTTTCCCAGCAGACAAATATTCCTGGACTTGTTTTAAAACAGCCCGCTGGAATTCAGCCCGCTCGGACATGTACGGTCGTCAGTACAGACCTACCGTACATGTCCAGGCGCCCGCCGTCCCTCGCATGCGTCGAATGACTTCGACGCATGCGTGGAAGCATTTTAAAGGCGGGCCGCCCACGTCGCCGCGTCATTGTCGCGGCGACACCGCGTCATCGACGCGGCGACACCGCGGACACGCCCCGCGTATTGTTTACGCGCGGACTTCTGTACGATGGTGTGTACAACCATCGTACAGAAGCCCTCTGGCAGACATGTATGGTGAAAACGGTCCGACGGACCGCTTTCACCATACATGTTTGTCCGTGTGTACCCGGCCTTAGGGGATGGTTCCTGTATATATTTCCATTCAGCAATAGTCACATTAAGACCTGCATTTCCCCTCTCAGAATTTAAAGCCTTGGAGAAATCACTTGTTTCTTTAGTGAACATAGTTGCCATAAAAGCATCCCACTGATTATGAA
Source organism: Rana temporaria (assembly GCF_905171775.1). Classification (NCBI taxonomy): domain Eukaryota; kingdom Metazoa; phylum Chordata; class Amphibia; order Anura; family Ranidae; genus Rana; species Rana temporaria. The sequence continues at coordinate 281,181,962 of NC_053492.1, read as the reverse complement.
TCAGAGATTCCGCTCCGTTCTCCCTCCAGTAGTGGCCAATAGCGGTCTTATACTTCAGTGTAATAAATTCCTCCTGCAGCCATTGTACATTCATACGCCAGTGCTTCCTCCCCAGTGGAGCAATTAGGTCCATCGGGCAGTGATCCGATAAGGCTCTGGGGAGATACCGGACACTGCATATGATCAGAAGCCCATCCATAGAGGATAGCAGTAGGTCTTTTATAGACAGTGTCTTATGAGTCTCCGAGTGACAGGAGTACTCTCTGACTCCAGGATTTTTTTGAAGCCACACATCCGTGAGAGCGTAGCTCTCCAACCAGGAGGAGAGAATATGATGTGAGTCAGAGATACATCCATGCCACATCCGACACTGCGTTGAAATTCCCAAGCATCAACAGTGGTCCCTGTGCAATCAGCACAGCCTCCCTTAAAATACCCTCCAGTACCTGAAAGGAGAAAGGGGGAGGAAAATATACGCATACCAATGTTAGGCAAACAATAAACATCTGACAGACTAGTATAGCATATGTACCATTAGGGTCTAGTTTGACCTATAAAATATGTGCTGCAGTTTTCTTTGTAACTAGGATGGCCACCCCCCTCAAATATGTGGAGTATTCAGCATGGAGTGCCCTCATAATATTTGCTTTCTTTAGGACCAACACTTAAGATCCCTGTAAGTGAGTTTCCTTTAAAAGGATAATGTGAGGCTTATACCTCTTTATAAAGTCGAAAATTAGAGATCTCTTTACCTTCAAGTTCATACCATGTACATTCCAGGACATCAGGCTTATCCTACCCGCCATTCAGATGCAGAAAGATACAGTACTACAGACAGGATAGCGGGTAGAACAATACCTGAGTGATCATTGGTAGTTCACCTACCCTGCAAAGATTAAAACAAAGAAATTCAACAGCACACAGCACAATCAAAGCAAGTTAACCCTTCCTTTCCCACCCTGCACACAACCCCAACATGTGCGCCTAAATCTCATAACTATAAATGTAAATGGCCTTGGGGGGTCACAGGTCAGTAGCAGTAGAATAGTAGCCACATAGCAGTAGGCTCTTTACCACTTGCCTGACGAAGAGGTCCTGCGTGGCCTCGAAACGTTACACTTCTTGTGATGCTTCCTTTGCAATACTTTTTTGGACGTTATATACAATCCATGGTGTGCTGGCGAATATGTTCATGTGGTTGATTGTTCCAGTGCCCAGCTGGTGATCGCTTCAGCACCCACCTTTTACCTATGAGCCGTCTCTCCAGGAATATCTGTGATTGGAATATTGACTAGACATAGCAGTAGGCAGCGCGTCTTGAAGGAGCTAAGTAGCGTCTAAGACAATATCCAACATATCCCTTATAGTCCCTCAGGTGTATAAGGAGAAATCAAAAAGTGCAGCTCAAAAAACAAAACAGGAAAAAATTGCAGTAAAAATAGTGGCCCGGATTCAGAAAGGAGATACGACAGCGTATCTCCGGATTTGCCGTCGTAACTCGGAGTTGTGTTGTCGTATCTATGCAACTGATTCATAGAATCAGTTACGCATAGATTTCCCTAAGATCCGACCGGCGTAAGTGTCTTACACCGTCGTATCTTAGGCTGCATATTTACGCTGGCTGCTAGGTGGCGCTTCCGTATATTTACGCAATTAATATGCTAATTAGGCAGATACGCCGATTCAGAAACGTACGTCCGCCCGGCGCATTTTTTTACGTGGTTTACGTTCGGCTTTTTCCGGCGTAAAGTTACCCCTGCTATATGAGGGGTACCCTATGTTAAGTATGGACGTCGTTCCCGCATCGAGTTTTGAAAATTTTACGTTGTTTGCGTAAGTCGTTCGCGAATAGGGCTGTACGTAAGTTACGTTCACGTCTAAAGCAATGACGATTTGCGGCGTAATTTCGAGCATGCGCACTGGGATTCTTTCACGTAAAATACGCAGGGTCACCATTCATTTAAATAAAACACGCCACATCATCCCCATTTGAATTAGGCTGGCTTACGCCGGACCACAGACGTTACGCCGCCGTAACTTAGGGCGCAAGTTCTTTCTGAATACGAAACTTGCGCCCTATTTTCCGGCGGCGTAACGTATCTAACTATCAACTAGAAACCAAAACTAGGTCTTGAAAAAAAGAACAATTATTGGAATAACAAGGACTTTTTCAGTCAATCAGCTGGAAGATCTGTCCGGGACATCATGTAGGAGAAACATTGTGTCCAGAAAAAAAGAAAAATGCACACCACTAAGTAACACGAGAGTGAGTATAGGCTTTGTATCACAGGTGTAGAGCACTTGTAGCATCAGCCTGTCAGTGTAACAGGCGCGCTGCACGCTTGTTTCCTTCTATAATGCGTTCCGCACTGGAATGCATTACGGCGACCGCGCAATGGTGTCATCATGCGGCGCCCTGTGTGTTCCACCATGGAACGCGGAAGTGCACCGCAGTTTACGGCACTCCTTTTTGAATTAGTGCTTATGCACTACAGCTGGCCCTATCCTTTAAACAGAGCGGTGTGCCTCCTGCACACTGTTCTATTATTGTCAGCGATAGCTCGGCCACGCTACTGATATTGGTGCCATCGCTCCCCATGCTGCAACACCGCTCCAGGCTGCAACTACTTCTTTAGCGCTGTTACAGCTACTGCAACAGGGAGCCATTGCTGGGGACAACCTTGAGGCCTTCCTTGCTGAATACTTTACACCACGGAATCCCTGATTACTACACTGAAGCCTGCAAACGGATAAGTAGCTATTGTGTCACTTGTAGTGCCATAGGAAAATCTGCTGCTTGTGTGCCATCTAATACAATTGCTATTACTTATTATGCTTTGTGGATATCAACATACTATTTGGGATATATTGTAGTGCTAGGGACTGTTTGCTAAGGAATACCTTAAAGGGCCATCTACCTCCAAATTACCTAAGCAATATTCGCCTCTTACATGCAACTAGAATTACCTGAGCAATATTTGCCTCTTATATGCAACTAGAATTACCTAAGCTATATTGCCTCTTATATGCAACTACTATGACCTAAGCTATATTGCCTCTCATACGCAACTACTAGTTGTCACTACAACTCCTATTTACTACGAGCTTGACCTAGGTACAAATCGCTTATAGGCCTTGTCCAAAATTATTGAACATGTTCGCTCTAACCTTTCTATGCTAAGGGTTGATGGTATTTTATACCAACCCCCCTAGTGGCCTAATACATCGCTATATGTTCAAAGTGATATGATGTAGAGAACCCCCCAAACTCCTGTTTGTGTGGAGTGACGCCTGGGGTCCCGCACTGATAATCACTTGCATAGAGATGTGTATTGGAATCTAGATCTCTAAAGTAAACAATATAATTAAACACATACTCTGGTCACATGTTGTAATGCGTCAATCCTTAGTAGCTCAACGCCTTTCTTTATGTGAGAGAGAGATGATGTAGAGAACCCCCAAACTCCTGTTTGTGTGGAGTGACGCCTGGGTCCAATACTGAGTTCTCACATAAAGACGCGCATTGAAATCCTTGCTAACCGCAGTTGTGGTTCACTCCGTTCACCAGTGCTGTTACAGAATAATAGAACCTTATCATGAACCCAGCGGAACTTGCAAACCAAGATGTCACCCTTACTCAAAGGGTAGACGCTCTAGATCACACTATACAAAATCTACAAGCAGAAAATCAGGCCTTGCAAAATTTAGTTGCCCTTACCTCAAATTTACCTGGTCTCCCCCCTGAACCTAGGGTTAATCCACCTCCTACTTTTTCTGGTGATCGAAAGACCCATAGAGAGTTCATTAATGCATGTAAATTAATGTTTGAACTGCGCCCTTGACTTTTCCCAATGATAGGATTAAGGTGCTCACCCTTATATCCTATTTACATGGTGAACCTCGTGCTTGGGCAAATACCTACCTAGAAAAAGAGGATTCAATCCTAAATTCCTGTCAACAATTTCTGGCAACTATGTCTTTGCTATATGATGACTTCAATAAGCAAGTCACTGCTGAAAATGTGATTAGGAATCTCAAACAAGGTAGACAACCAGTTGAGGATTTCATTGTGGAATTCCAGAGGTGGGCCATTGAAACTAAATGGAATGATGTCACACTGTGTAACCAATTTTGCCTCGGCCTTTCCAAACCACTCATGGATGAATTGCTCGGTCAGATCTCCCTCTTACTCTAAATGACATCATACAACGTTCGATCACCATTGATCGTAGGTTAAAAGAGAGACAAGCTGAATGTCAATCAAGTCCAATTACATCTGCCCCTATGCCTAAAAAATTGAGTTTGATTCCCTTTGATGAAAAAATGGACATTGGATCTGCACGTGCCCCACTTACCTCATCTGAAAGACTTTGTCGCCGCTCATTGAATCTCTGCCTTTATTGTGCCTCATCGGAACATGCTATCTCGTCTAGTCCTCTTTTAAAAAAGAAAAAGGACGAACGTAAGCCAATTCACCTTTGCAAATTGGCTTGTTCTGTTTCTAAACATGCTCCTTATATCTTTTTACTTCTTATGTTACAGTGGGATCAAGTTAGAATTCCTGTCAAGTCTTTGTTGGATACAGGCTCATGTGGCAACTTTGTCGATTCAGGCCTTGTTTCTTCACACAAAATTCCACACTTGAAGAAGTCGTCCCCTCTTTCTGTGAGCTTTATCGATGGAACAACTTCTGCATCTGGTCCTATATTGTACCAAACTTAACCTTTATTCACTATTTCTGGAAATAACCATAGTGAATTTCTGACCTATGATGTTATTCCATCTCCACTATTCCCTGTTGTTTTGGGTTTAGCTTGGCTTAACCTGCATATGCCTACTTTTCTCTGGGATCAAGCAACTGTACTTCTGCATTCACCATATTGTAAAAAGACTTGTTATCAAGTTGCTCCACTGCTTCATCTTGCCTCTCAAGAGATACCATTCCAGTACCTTGAATTTTCTGATGTATTCAGTGAGAAGAATGCGGAGACATTGCCTCCTCATAGGATATATGACTGTCCCATTGAATTACTGAAAGGTACCCCTATACCTACGGGTAGAATCTATTCTCTTTCTCAACCTGAACTTCAACATTTAAAGAAAAATTTACAAGATAATCTAAAAAAGAGTTTCATTAAACCTTCTACTTCTCCTGCCAGTGTTGGTATGTTTTTTGTTACAAATAAAGATGGTAGCCTCAGACCTATTATAGACTATCGAGCCTTGAACAAAGTCACAGTGAAAAATCACTATCCTCTTCCACTTATTCCTGAATTGATCGAAAGACTACAGGCTTCTACCGTATTTACTAAACTCGATCTTAGAGGAGCTTATAATTTGATTCGTATTAGATCAGGTGATGAATGGAAGACCGCTTTTCGCACACGTTATTGACTCTTTGAATATACTGTCATGCATTTTGGGTTGAGTAATGCTCCAGCAACTTTCCAAAGCTTTGTGAATGATATTTTTAGAGACCTTCGCGACATATGCATAGTCATATACTTGGATGACATACTCATTTACTCAAATGACTTGATGCAACATCGAAAACATGTCAGATGGGTACTTGCAAGACTTAGAGCTCCTGCCTTATACGCCAAACTCGAGAAATGTTTCTTTGAACAAACTACTATATCCTTCCTTGGCTTTGTCATTTCTCCAAAAGGAATACAAATGGATCAGTCCAAAGTGACTTGCATTTCGAACTGGCCTACACCTACTTCTAGAAAGGCTGTACAGAGTTTTCTGGGCTTCGCTAACTTCTACAGGAAGTTCATAAAACATTTCTCCTTACTGGTGAAACCACTTACTTAACTTGCCATCTCATTGGTAAAATTCACCTGGTCAAAAGCTGCCCAAAATGCCTTTCAACAATTAAAACATCGCTTTACCACAGCCCTAATCCTGCAACTTCCCAATACTAATTATTATTTTGTATTGGAAGTCGATGCGTCACAATGTGCTTTAGGCGCAATCCTTTCTCAGCGTTCTGCTCCCGATTCTCCACTTCATCCTGTTGCATTTCTCTCAAAAACCTTGAATATAGCTGAATGTAACTATCCTATTGAAGAAAAAGAATTGCTCGCAATTAAATGCGCCTTGGAGAACTGGCAACATTTATTAGAAGGATCCTTACATCCCATAATGATTTATACTGATCATCATAATCTACAATACCTCAAATCTAACAAAACCCTCTCCTCTAGACAGCTGCGCTAAATTTGAGTGGCGCGTCACGGCCCATAATTCACTGCGGCATCACAGTGCATTGCTGGCTGATGATTGGCCAAGCATGCACTATGACCCGCATGCTTGGCCAATCACAGCTTGCATAAAATGGAGAGAGCCATAATTGGCCAAAGCCAGAATGGCTTTGGCCAATTATGGCTCAGGGGATTTAGTACACGCCCCACACTATAAAAGGCCGCCTGCAGGTCAGCCTTGTGTAGTGTGTTGCGGAGGTTAAGAGAGAAGACAGAGAGAGAGAGTGTCATTTTTTGTAGGTAGATAGAGCAGGCAGGCTAGTCAGTTAAAGTTAGAGTGTAGAGGATATATATGCATCCCAGGTGTTGTAAATATATTTATACACTGTATAGTATAGCTAGATCCGCTCTTTCTTATTTACTGGCAGGCAGATGATTGTGCTAGCTGCAGTATTCTCACATGGTGTACTGCCTGTGTCCACTGCAGTGTGCACCTAAAGCTACATGGTGTATACTGCCCGTGTCCTCTGCAGTTTGCACCTAAAGCTACATGGTGTGTGCTGCCTGTGTCCTCTGCAGGTTGCACCTAAAGCTACGTGGTGTGTGTACTGCCTGTGTCCTCTGCAGTGTGCACCTAAAGCTACGTGGTCCTCTGCAGTGTGCAGGCCATTAGTATGTCTGGAAGGACAACAAGGAGAGGCAGAGAGACACGAGCCAATAAACGAGGGCAAGCAGGCTCTGCGTCTAGAGGCAACAGTGCTGGTCGTGGACACGGTGCATCCTCATCAGCACGTGGCTGTGGGACACGCTCGTCCTTTTTTTTTGGCAGCTGGCCGTGTTGAGCCGCACCATGCCGAAGACTTGGTAGAGTGGATGACCAAGCCATCCTCATCCTCCTCATCCTCTCTCACCCAGGCTCAGGCTACTTTGTCTGGCAAAGCAGCTGCCAAGGCGACCTCTTCCCTCTGCTCAATGGCATCAGTCACTCCTTCCCTAGCCCCACCATGTCCTTCTGAGGAGTCCCCCGAACTGTTTGACCACAGTGTTGGGTACATGCTGCATGAGGATGCGCAGCGTTTTGAAGGCTCCGATGATAGTACACAGCTAGAGGAAGGCAGTAACGTGAGCCCAGAGAGAGGGGGTGCCCAAGAAGGACAGCAATCCTTCTGGGTCTTGAGGATGGATCACTGGCCAGAGCTTGCACAGTATGCAATTGAGCTACTGGCTTGTCCTGCATCCAGCATTATTTCAGAAAGCACATTCAGTGCTGCTGGAGGCTTTGTAACCAATCACAGGGTGCGCCTCTCCATGACTTGGTCGATCGACTGACCTTCATAAAAATGAATCAGGCTTGGATCACCACCAGCTACCAAGCACCTGATGCTGATGTAACTGAGTCATTTTTTTTGAATTGTCAGATCCCTTCAAGACTGCCTATGCTGATGCTGAGTGACTATCCTGTTATGCTGAGTGACTATCCTTTTCCTCCTCAATGATCATGCTGATAGCTTGTAAGAACATTTTTGGTTATGGGCACCAGCACCAGTGCCTAAGGCCCAATTTGTCTGCCCCTGTTTAACAGGGGCGTGTAATTACAATTTTTGATGCAATACTTTGCAGCGGGCTCATTCCTGCGCTCCAACTAGAGTATCTGTGAGGGGTTGCAGTGTTGTGGCACCAGCACCACCACCACCACCACCAACAAAGGCCCAATTTTTTTGCCCCTGTTCAACAGGAGCATGTAATTACAATTCTTGATCTAATATTTCACAGCAGGGCCCATTCCTGCGCCCACCAAGAGTAACTGTGAGGACCTACAGTGTTGTGGCACCAACGCCAGCACCAAAGGCCTAATTTTTCTACCACTGTTCAACAATGGCATGTAATTACAGTTCTTGATATAATAGTTCACACAGCAGGGCGTTCCAACGCCCACCAAGACTAACTGTGATGGCTTACAGTGTTGTGGCAACACCAACACATAGGGCCCAAATTTATGCAGAGTATATACGGCAGGCCCCTACTTTCAAACATCCAACTTACAAACAACTCCTACTTGCAAACGGAAGGAGACATCAGGAAGTGAGAGGAAATCTACCCCTAGGAAGGGAAATTCTCTTCTATTAGGCCGAGTACTCACGACCAAACATGTTCGCTCGAAATGTCCGACGGGCTGTTTCCGGCGTACAAGGCTGTTTTTTCATTTGGCCCGCTGGCTTGTACACACCAGCGGACGATATTTCCCTGCGGACCTGAACGCGTGCACGTAATCCACGTTTGACGTCACTATAAAGGGAAAGGCCAAAGTCAATGGCGACGCCCTCTGTTCCGCTTTTGCTAGTTACGGCTTTGCTCGTGTTAGTGAAGGTTTGGTTAGAGCTGATTCGCGCTTCTCGGTCTCCAGGCTTTAGCAGGTAGTATTTTCTCGTTCAGTGCGTGTGCTTGTGGGTACGTAGTTGGCATTCGGGTACAGGCGTGCAGTTCGTTCTGCTTTGCAGATTCGTACTGTACGTTCGTATCTGTGTGTCGTGCGTTCTTTGCAGGTCCCGCTGGATTTGATTGTGCTTTCTGTTGGAGTGTGTTCTTGACTGACCAGCCGGCCGGTTTGAAGCCATGATGGAGCAGCAGCGTCAATTTTCGCGAGTTGGTGCTGTTTATGGGATGGCTGCTGGATATGTTCATTATTCCAGTACTTTGGCCAGAAACAGGGGGCGGAGGCGTTTCTGGACCAAGAATTGGTTGCGCCAGCGTGACCAGTTCTCTCATATGCCTCTGCTTAGGGAAATCCAGGAGAATAATCCTAATGACTATAGGAATTTTCTCCGCATGACGGACCCCGTATTCAACAGTCTGCTGGAACTTCTGTCCCCCTATATCACGAGGCAGGACACTGTGATGCGCCAAGCCATCACGGCCGAGCAGAGGCTTATTGCCACGTTGCGGTACCTGGCGACTGGGAGGAGCCTGCAGGACCTCAAGTTCTCGACAGGCATCTCTCCGCAGGCGCTTGGGGTCATCATACCGGACACGTGTGCTGCCATCATTAAAGTTATGCACGAGGAGTATATGAAGGTAAGTTTCCTCATTTTAACCTCACAATGTGTCTTTAATAATGTGGCAAACTAACTTTTTATTTTATTTCCCAGATATGCTGTGTGTTTAACTAACGTTCCCTTTTCTCCCTATGCATGTTGATATCAGCTTTTACATGTTCTTTTTATTTTGGCCTACCTGCATATTTTGATCTTACCCAATATTAACCTGTCCAGCATGCTATCTTCGGGCCAACCCCCACCATGCCACTTTTTTTTTTGTTTTTTGTTTTCTAAAAACAGTTTAAACACCCCCCACCCCCCCTTCAAAGTGTTTTTGTCCCCATCAGAGGGCTGTGGAGTCTCTTATTAATTAAGTGGGCCTATCTATTTGTGCCCCGAAATTCGCCCTTCATAATTTGCAAATGCTATTTTAAAAATGTAAAGTTGCACAAGGATGCTTGTATGATTATGTTTGCAATGTTTATGTGCCAAAGTACTAAATCTCTTTTTTTGTTTGTCCCCACAGCTACCCTCCACACCACAGGAATGGCAGTCTGTGGCTTCCCAATTTGCCGAGCGGTGGGATTTTCCTAACTGCGGTGGAGCAATAGATGGGAAACACGTCCACATTGTGCCCCCACCCCACTCGGGGTCCTACTATTATAATTACAAGGGTTATCATAGTATTGTGTTGATGGCGGTGGTGTCGGCACAGTATGAGTTTCTATATGTGGACGTGGGGAAGAACGGCCGGATGTCAGATGGGGGAGTGTTCGCACGGACTGATTTCTATGATCGTCTCCAAACTGGTGGTCTGGCATTGCCACCAGATGAAGATAATGTGGAAGGACTTCCGTTTGTGTTCCTAGCGGACGAGGCTTTCGGCCTTGGACCTCACCTAATGCGGCCTTTTCCCCAGAGGACCCTCACCTCAGAGAGGAGTGTGTTCAATTTTCGGTTGTCCAGGGCTCGGAGGGTAGTCGAGAATGCCTTTGGGATCCTCAGCAACCGGTTCCGCCTGTTCCTGACATCGATACATTTGGCGGAATATAAATTGAACACCATTATATTTGCCTGCTGCATTTTGCACAATTTTCTACGCAGGCACTCCCAGACGTACCTAGCCTCCATGGGCTCTGAGGCAGGACTACCCTCAGAGAACATTCCTGGCCTGGACACTGGTCGCGCTGGCTTGGCCCCCCAATCTGCTCGTGAGGTACGCGACAAATATGTTGAGTACTTCATGGGTCGGGGGGCCATTGCTATGCCAGATCATATTTCTTTCTAATTCGGCCCCCAAAGAAAGGAATATTCTCACAACTAATAAATAATTAGACCATTGGACTTTATACAGTTGTTTGTCATTACTGCTTTTTCTCTATTTTTCTGTCTTCCAGGTTCTCTCCAAAAATAGTGCACTTCTAGTGCCAGATTTACTTACTCAGATGTATTAACTAACCACATTTGCACATTATTCACTCATCTACTAACTGGGTATTCAGTCTAGAAATAAGAAGCCACTCATTTTTCTGCTTTTGATGTCACAATTAAATTTTTTTATTTTAGTCATTTTTTAACAAGAAATGTGTATTTTTTGGCAGAAAACATTTCCTGCAAATTTTTGGAACAAAATATTGGCTTTGAATTATTTATTTTTTTGTCTTTATTTACAGTGATTAGCAATAATACTGATCGAAACACAATGTAAGAATAATTTCACTGAAACTATACGCAAGAATTTTTGGGCTTGTCTCCTATATATCTATCTCTAGAGATAGATATAGATATATATAGATATAGATATATATATATATATATATATATATATATATATATATATATATATATATATATATATATATATATATATATATATATATACACACTTCTAAACATAATTTTTTTAGACTTTGGTTCAAAATTAAAGTTCTTATTTAGTTTGGTTTTCAATAACCCAGACTAATTTATGTAGAAATTTTTTTGGTTATTTTTTTTTTTTTTTTTGGTATTTGTTTCGAAGACATTTATTTACATTTAGAAATGTTTGGGTATTGTTTTTATACAAAACATTTTTTGGCTTTGTATTTGTTTGTGTATAATTTTTTCAACAAGATTTTAACACAACAAAAAAAAATTTTTTGTTTTAAAAAAAATTCGTTAACTTCTTTCTTTAGGTGAGATTTCTTGTTCGTTTTGTGATCTGAAACTGTAAACATTTACAAACCAAAAAAGATCAACACCAAACAAAAATTTAAAAAAAGAACAGCAGTCAGTCATATGGATGGTGTGCTTTCACACTGGAACACGCCAAAATTTCTAAATGCACACATTCAGTGAAAACTCGCCAAATGTCATTGGTTAAACAGACAAATGGCCACATGTGCTATCTGACATCATGGGTGATCAATGTCTGTGTTTTGTGGGAGCAAACCCTTCCTCTCAACTACTTGAGGATCGAGGAGGGGTTTGTACCCACAAAGCACAGACAATAGATAGTCTGTGATGGCAGATAGCACATATTGGCACACTGTGTGTGCATTTAGAAATGTTGGCGTATTATAAAGTACAAAAATTAAAAAGGGTTTTGTGGGCGGGGGATGGGCGGGGGATGGGCTTCTGTGGTTCAGTCTTTGACACGGCCCATCATGTCAATGATATTTTTGTAATTTTGTTCGATGACTAGCATCCTTTGTCGCATGTTGTCCATTTCCGTGCTACACTCTGAAATGACATTTCGCACATTCTGCTCCATGACTAGCATCCTTTCCCGCATAATGTCCATTTCCGTGCTGCACTCCATTACCTGCTGTACAATTATAGAAGCACCTGCACGTGAAAAATGTGCTACACCATCTTCATCCCCTAAAAAGAAACAAATTGGCATTCAAAATATGTAAATAGTTTCCAGCCTATCTGCATATGTTTGGCCCTATTAATATAGGGGTGACACTGACCTGATGGCCTGATAATTTCCACATCCCCAATTTCTTCATCTTCTATCACTCCTCCTTCTTCCACCACCTCCCCATCATCTTCTATCACTCCTCCTTCTTCCACCACCTCCCCATCATCTTCGACTCCTCCTTCATCCATCAATCCACCTTCTTTCAATTCGCCAAATTGTTCTTCCGCCACTTGCCCTTCATCTGCTATAAATTCTAAGTCCAAAATTACTTCTTCCTCCTCTCTTCCTTCCTCCTTTCTTCCTTCCTCTTCTCCTTCCACATCCTCTTCTCCTTCCACATCCTCTTCTCCTTCCACATCCTCTTCTCCTTCCACATCCTCTTCTCCTTCCACATCCTCTTCTCCTTCCACATCCTCCTCTCTTCCTTCCCCAGCCTCCTCCTGCTCAACATGTGGAGGTGTTTGATTCTGTGGGTGTCTGGCCCTCTCTGCCTCCTCCAATTGCTGGCGTCTTCTTTCCCCTATAAGAAATAATAAAAAACAAAAGGTATACTCATCAGCACACAGATATTGGATATCATAAATCGCACACATTGCATAGACGATACATTTATGATGATTTTTGGTTGTTTATTCTTTCAGCAATCCTCCATTTTTGGCGTAGTTCTAGGCCAAGCTCTGATCCTGCCCCTTTTTTGCAAAGAAGTGACACACATGGATGTCCCCCCAAAACATTAATTCTCGTCGACCCTCCAAATAAATATACTTTGATTATTGAGACACAGGTGCTTTGCATTTCCAGATGTTAAAACATCAGCTTTATTTGCATTTTGGAGAATGAATCTTGTTTGCCTGTCACATGCACTCAATTTAATTTCTGTGATTTTGCTATTCAACAATGTTGGAAAACCAAGTTTGGGGCCAGTCAGCCATGTCCAGGTGTGTTGTTCCTGGAGTAACGTCACATTTTTGCAAAACAATGTCATATTACGCGTGTTTACTATTTCACGAAATTTGGTAAGGGTTGTTATTTGACATAAACACAATACAGTATCTACACGTGTTCAAAAGTACAAGCAGGCCAAGGAGGCAGATGTGAAAAAATACATGTCAACACATTATTGCAGACATTCCCCCCCCCCCCCCTTAAATAATATGGACTTACTTTTACGCAGAATTTTGAGTATCTTCTTCATGTGATGTGGCTCCCTCAATTTTAAATCGGACCAACGCTTCCGGAGTTGCTCCTTTGACCTGGTGACACCAAACATTCTCCTCATTCTCCTTGCCACCTTGTCCATTATGTGTGACTTTCTACGGTTCGGTGTTTTGTAGGGCCCACATTCACCATCATAATCCTTCCTCCTCATGATGTAAACCAACTCCACCATTTCTTCGAACGCCATATTAGTGGCTTTATATCTTTTAGGCCTGGATCGGGACGGTCCTGCCTCTGTCCCTTCACTTGCGCCATGAGAGCTCCGTGCCCGCTCGTGTGACATCGCCATCTTTCCTTCCCACAGAGATTAGGGGCGTGGAAACGAGGAAATGTCCCGTCAGGGGCGGAGATGAGGGCGGGGATTCTTGCATATGCGGAGTGTCGCGAATGCCAACAACGTATTGACGTAGGTTACGCGGAGAATATTCGCGCGATTCCAGAACCTACACAGTTAACGCCATATTTACTTTTTAAATTGATTAGGGGCATGGCAAAGGTGACGAGGGCGGCGTTTCATACATACGCGGAGTGGATAAAAGGCGCTTGACGTGATTACGTAGGTTACGTGTTAATTCAGCGAGCGTAACAAACGAGGATTTTGAGAGAGGCAGGTAAGAAATTTAAACATGGGATCAGCAGCGGGCTCTAAAATGTAGAGCCATGGGATGGGGGTTTGGTCTGTTGGTTGCACAGTTTTATTAAGCTATTATGTCTCTTGGATACCAGAATGTGATTTTCGTACCCAAATGCTTTTGTAGACATCACAAAATAGAGAGGTCAAAAATGCTGTGACTCATTATCAATTATGTAGGGTGTATTCAGATCAGGCCAAGTATTGTTCTGTGTTGGTTGGACAGAGGTCATTAGGAAGTTTCTTTCATGTAATCAATGCTGAGGGGCAGGATATCTACACATGCAATAGTGCCTTGATGAATGCTGTCATTTGTAATAATTGTGTATGGTTGTACATTTCTATTATTTCCTGCAATGTAACCAAAGGGGCGGCATGTATAAAAAAAATGTTAGCTAAAACCAACCAATGGGGCAGAGCTGGCCAGCATTTTCTAAACAAGAGACACTGTGTTTGTATTTCTATATAGGTACTACTTTTTAAACAACATATTCTATCAATGTAAATGCTGAGGCTTTTTTTAATTGTGTTTTTGGTTTCTTTTTATTTTTTCAATCTAGAATAAAAAAGACTAAATCATCATTTCCCAATGGATCTCCTGCAGACCCAAGAGATTATCCAGCACTTGCTGGATAAATTTAGGGAAATGCCCATCCTGTGGGATTCAAAGCAGCCCACCTACCACAACAAGGACGTACGAGCGGCAGCACTTGAACAGCTAGCAGCATACATGAGGACATGGGTGCCAGAATGCAGTGCCAACATGGTGAAGGATAAACTTGCCAACCTCAGGGGCACATATAGGAGAGCGTACAAAGCTCACCAAAAGCAGCTAAGATCTGGAGCAGCAGCAAGACCACCAAAGGAACCCAAGCTGTGGTATTACGACCAGATGTCATTTTTGCGGGATCAACTGGAAGGCAGGCCATCTATGTCAAGTCTGAATCCCAACCTTCCCTCCATGCTACCTTCCAGCGGGACTTCCCCAGATCACCACAGCCCTGCAGAGTCAGATGAAGAGGGCCTGGCTGACAGAGAGGCAGATCTGCGCCTCTACGATGATGAGGTATAGTAGTTTCATAACTATTTATGTAATAATATTAATTATTGTTTGATTCTTGACTTGATATTGGTTAATAAAATACAAGCTGGGAAGTAAAAATCTAAAGTCGTGGGGAAACAAATAGGTGTCAGGGATGACAACTGCAGGGGTCAGAGGGTGAGTCTGTTTTCAAGTTTAAATTCAAGGCAAAAAATAAGATTCAAGCATGAAAATGTGAGTGATTATATTCCTAAATATATTACAACATGTCCCTTTTTTTTACACAGGAAGAAGAGACCAGCCAGGAGGTGGCAGATCCTCTCCTCACTGTCAGCCAGGACGAAGGGGTCAGTGGCAGCCAGGAGGAGGCCGGGCCCAGTGGCGTTCAGCAGCTCCCCAGGACAAGCACCACCAGCCAGGCTCCTCCCCTTTATATTAGGCCACCAGGCCGTAAGAAGAAATTGGGGGCAGTGGAGGAAGCCAGCCTCAAAATGATTCAGGAGGCGAGTGCCATCATGAGGGCCCCCCTCAACCCCACTGAGGCCTACAGTGCCTCCGTGGCACATGATCTCAATAAAGGCACGGAGGAGCAGAGGCAATTGGCCAAGGGCATCATCAACCAGGCCCTTTGGTGGATGCAGAGGGAGCTGCTGACCCCAGACACTGGGCTATGTGACCCGGCCCGGCTTGCTGAACATCATACTCCTGCTGCCACATCATCCCCACCTGCAAGGGCCCAGGGAAGACCCGCTGTAAGGCAGCCTGGAAGGAAGGTTGCAAGGAAGAGGAGACGTTGATGCCCTGCCTTCCATTTGATCCCCCACAAATGGCATCTTGTTTGGACTACCACAGCTTGGGTTCCTTTGGTTATGTGCTGCTGCTTCAGATTTTATTTTGTGTGCCTCCTGAGGTTGGCTAGTTTATCCTTCACCATGTTTGAAATGCAAGTTTGCATGTATTTTGCTAGCTGTTCAAGTGCTGCCATTCTGTTTTTGTTCCTTTTTATAATTTGCTCAAATAAAAGCCTTTTTGTTGATTTGAAAAACGTGCCTATTGTTTGTAATACTGTGGGTATTATTTTAGGCATCAAACATTACAAACAAATAAAATGTTTAATCTAAAATATTCACTAACTCATGGGGGGGGGGGGGCATTTGGTGTGCCAACATGGTAGACAATTTAAACAACCTTCAAAATAATCCAGTTAAATATACAAACAAAAGCAAAATCAAAACTATTTCCTATTAAAATATTCTAAATGGTGACATAACTATAAACACCTAAATAAAGTGGGAAAGATAACCATTAAACATTAAAAGCAAAAAATTTGACATGTGGAGGACCACTAAAAATATGATACGTCGGGCCAATAAAAGTTTGCAAAAATCTTACTACATCACAGCTAACAAATGTCACTTTTCAGTATGGAACAACTCAGTTGAAATAACATGAGCTAAATAACTGATTATTTATAGCAAGAGAAGAATGAATAAAACGACGGCATCAAGCGTTGTTTATTGTGTGGTTTGCTTCAGTGTTCTATTGCTAGAATTAATCTTTCTATTGACGAATGTGCCATATCCCAAACAAACGTGAGTTTTACCTGAACGAGCGCTCCCGTGGCCTCATTTAGTCTGAGCATGCGCGGGGTTTTTGTACGTTGGTTTTGTGTACTCACCACCAAACATGTCCGTTCGGACAGGATTTGAGCGGACGGTTTTAAAACAAGTTTGCAAATAAATGTCTGCTGAAAAACGGCCCGGCGGGCAAATGTACGGTGAAATTCTGTACGCTCGTAACTACACACGACCAAACATGTCTGCTGAAACTGGTCCGCGGGCCAGTTTCAGCAGACATGTTTGGTCGTGAGTATGGGGCCTAAGAGGTGTCTCCTGTCCACTGATGCTTTATCACCAATCCTTGTTTCACAAAAAAAAAAAAAACATTTTCAAAAAATAATTTGTCATTGGGACAGAAAGTGAATGTGTGCAATCTTCTGAACAGATGCACACAGGCAGCAAAACAAATGTTACAGGGGTAATAACCCTTCTCTATGTTTTCAGAAAAGCTTAAAGGAAAAAATATTTTTTTGCTGAAATGACTGTTTACAGGGTATAGAGACATAATAGTTAACTGATTCCTTTTAAAAATAATTAAAATAGATAAAAATCAATCATATAATGGACCTACAGTTTCAGTTTAGTTTTTGCATGCTGTTTCCTGGTTCTGTGATGTACAGAGACTCAGAGCCAATACAGGGCAGTGATGGTTTGTAAAACAAAACTGATTGGTGTTAAGGGGTTTTAGACACAGTAATCACACCTCCTTGATTAGTGACCACAGAGAGAATGCTCCTATGACTTTTTCATCAGGAAACAGACAACCTGGAAGTGTTCAGAACAGAGAAGGATTACAGCAACATCAGAGCAAAAACAAACAATGAGGACATGAAACCAGGACCGCAGTAATAAAGGAAGCTATTTAGCTAAAAAAAAAATCCTTAAGTGACCCTTTAAAAATAGATTTTATGGCTGGAGCTACACTTTAAAAAAAGTACCAGTTCACAATTACAAACAGATTCTACTTAACAACAAACCTACAGTCCCTGTCTTGTTTGCACCGCCTATATACTGCTGTTCAAAGTATATAGGACCAAAGGGGCTTGTAATGACCTGGGGGTAGTTGGGGGAAACCCATGCTATTTTTTTCAATGATTTTCATCCATATTGCAGGGACCAGACATTACATTTAAGCCGCAAGCAGTTTTAAATTACTTTTTTCTTATAGTAATCTCATTTTGTGCAGGGACAGTTCTAAACATGTGCCACTTCAGAGGCATACTATAGACTCCAAGTAAGTATGATATTTAAAGGAATTTTTCATTTTTTTTCACTTTAATCATCTTTAAAATCACTGCTCCAGAAAAAATGACTGTTTTTAAAACTTTTTTTTCCATTGATACAGGTTCCCTGGGGCAAGACCCGGGTTCTTAAACCCGTTTTCCGACATTAACTTGCATATTAGGCTTTAAAATTAGCACTTTTGAATTCAAACGTTCGAGTCCCATAGACGTCAATGGGGTTCTAAATGTTCACGCGAACGTTTGGCCCGTTCGAAGGTTCTGGTGCAAACCGAACGGGGGGGTGTTCGGCTCATCCCTAGTCTTGAACAATATCTCAGATGTTATTGTTCCCATCTTCAGGATAACTGGTCTACCCTTCTTCCTCTCGCTGAATTCTCTTATAACAATTCAACTAGTTCCTCTACTCATTATTCCCCTTTTTATGCAAACTATGGGTTCCATCCCAATATTCTACCAGAGTCTTCATTACTTACAAATGTTCCTTCAACGAATGATTATTGGTCTACCATTTCATCCGTATTACAAGTTTTGAAACAAAATCTTAAAAAGGCACAAGATCGCCAAAAAGTCTATTATGATCTTAGGCCCCGTACACACGACCAGTTTCCTCGGCAGAATTCAGCTTCCGACCGAGTTTCTGGCTGAATTCTGCCGAGAAACCCGGCCGTGTGTACACTTTCGGCCGAGGAAGCCGACGAGGACCTCGGCGAGGAAATAGAGAACATGTTCTCTATTTCCTCGTTGTTCTATGGGAGAACTCGGCCCGCCGAGGTCCTCGGCGGCTCCAGGACTGAACTGACCGAGGAACTTGATGTGTTTGGCACGTCGAGTTCCTCGGCCGTGTGTACGGGGCCTTAGGCATAGACCTGCACCATCCTACAAAATAGGCGATCAAGTATGGCTTTCTACAAAAAACCTATGTTTGCATTTACCGGCGAGAAAACTCGCCAAACAATTTCTTGGTCCATTCTCAATTTCTAAAGTTATTAACCAAAATACCATGCAACTTTCTATCCCTCCAGAACTTACTATTCATCCCTCATTCCATGTGTCTCTTCTTAAACCCTATCGACCTAACCAATAATCCTCCTCCTGCACCTCCTATTCTAGTTCAGGGTGAAGAACATTATGAGGTTGAACGTATTCTAGACTCTAGAAAAAGAAGTGGACGTCTACAATATTTAATTAGATGGAAGGATTATGGTATATAAGAAGATTCCTGGGAAGTCTCAGAGGAAGTGCATGCACCTGAATTATGTAGTAAATTTCATTCTACATATCCTCATAAGCCTTCGGTTACTAAGATCCCCAGGAGGGTATCCCTTAAGGGGGGTACTGTAAGAGGCACTCCGCGAGCCTGTTTCCTTCTATAATGCGTTCCGCGCTGGAACGCATTACGGCGACCGCGCGATGACATCATCACGCAGCGCCCTGTGCGTTCCACCATGGAACGCAGAAGTGCGCCGTAAACTTTTTGAATTAGTGCTTATGCACTAAAGCTGGCCCTATCCTTTAAACAATGCGGTGTGCCTCCTGCACACCGTTCTATTATTGTCACCTGTAGCTCGGCCACGCTACTGATATTGGTGCCATCACTCCCCATGCTGCAACACCGCAACTGCTTCTTTAGTGCTGTTACATCTACTGCAACAGAGAAGCCATTGCTGTGGACAACCTTGAGGCCTTCCTTGGTGAATACCTTACACCATGGAATCCCTGCTTACTACACTGAAGCCTGCAAATGGATATGTAGCTATTGTGTCACTATTGTGTCACTTGTGTCACTTGTAGTACCATAGTAAAATCTGCTGTTTGAGTGGAGTGATGCCTGGGGTCCCGTATTGATAATCACTTGCACATAGATGTGTATTGGAATCTAGATCTCTAAAGTAAACAATATAATTAAACACATACTCTGGTCGCATGTTGTAATGCGTCCATCCTTAGTAGCTCAATGCCTTTCTTTATGTGAGAGAGAGATGATGTAGAGATCCCCCAAACTCCTGTTTGTGTGGAGTGACGCCTGGGGCCAATAGTTGAGTTCTCACATATAGACGTGCATCGAAATCCTTGCTAACCGCAGTTGTGTTTCACTCTGTTCACCAGTGGTGTTAGTCAGTGGTGTGCAGCAGGGCTAGACCCTCTACCATCTAGCCAGCGTGAAACCTCAGGTGGAGCGTTGAAAAAGAAAACTTTGCCTCTGTCTACCACTATCAGTTTGACGGGTACAGCATACTGTATGCCAGCTGTAGCTCTCGCAGCCTTTTCTTCACATGAACAAAGCTGGATCTTTGCCCATGTGTAGCCACTGAGAGGTCAGTGTATATAGAGAAGCGATTCCCATTATATTGTTAGGTCCCCCAAAGTGTGAGCTTCACGGAGGATACTTTCCTGATCTCTAAAGTGCAGAATCCATGCTATAATCCGGTGTGGGTGTGAGCCAGGAGGAGGAGGTTTAGATGGAATTCTGTGTGCCCTTTCTATAGCAAATAAACGTGAAAACATGGTATCTGCCATATTATCTTTAAGCCACAGTTCCAGGAAATCTTCAGGCTGTTTTCCCTCTCCTTTTTCAGGGAAACCTACAAAGCGAACATTGTTCCTCCTTTGGCGGTCTTCCATATCTCCCAATTTATCTGTGTGGGCAGTCATCTTCCTTTGCATACAGTAGTTTGCACCTTGCCTTCTAAAGGGCGGACTACATCTTCCAGATCATTGATTCTTTGCTCAGCTTCCATGGCCCTCTCCCTAATATTCTGTACATTTTGCTTAAGGAATTACATTTCTGCCCTCATGCCATTGATGTGTTCTGCTAGGGTAAATTGGCAGGTGTATATGGCCTCCATTATGTGTTTCAGTGAGGGCTCTCAATCTCCCTCAGCCTGCTCCTTTTCCCCATGTCAAGCATGCGCACATTTAGCATAACAGTGTGAATGATGCCTTAGTATTAGGTTTGTGGTTTGTGTAAGTTTAGGGTGTGCGTTAACCTCCCTGGCGGTAAACCCGAGCGTGACTCGGGGTTGGTTTTCAATGTTAGGATCGGTATCCCCGAGTCACGCTCGGGGTGGACGTGCAGCGGCGCGGCTTACCTTTTGCTGGATCCACAGGCAAGTTACTTACCTTGTCCCTGGATCCAGCGATGCCACCCCGCTGTGTGAGCGAGCGGGACCTCCTCGCTCGATTCACAGTCTCCCCGTGTGCCGCCGATCTCCGTTCCCTGCGACGTTACGACGCACGGGGGCGGAGAACGGCGCCAAATTCAAAAAAGTAAACAAACACTTTACATACAGTATACTGTAATCTTATAGATTACAGTACTGTATGTAAAAAATACACACCCCCCTTGTCCCTAGTGGTCTGCCCAGTGCCCTACATGTACTTTTTATAAAAATAAAAAATGTCATTTCTGCCTAAAAACTGTAGATTGTCCAAAAGTGTCCCTTTATGTCAAAAATGGTTTTAGATCAGCTAGAAAACAGCGATAATAAATTATAATCACTTGCAGAAATGTGCGATAGCGATTTGTGGGGAAATTCGTCATAAAAAAAAAAAATGATGACAGCGACAATTCTGCAACTGAGCACATTTCAGTGATTTTGAGTTGATTACATTATTGAATAATTTTTATTATAATTTATATTATTATTTGTTATAATTATTTATAATTATTTATTATATTATAATTTATAATTTTGTTTTAAAAAAAAAATCATACCCGGGATGCCTACAAGACTCTTGCTTGGTCAGATTTAAGTGAGTTATTTCTAAAAATTACAGGCCTACAGTATAAAACGCCAAATTTCCTTGCAAAATAATTGTACCACTTTGGTACGTAATTCCAGACAGAATCATACCGCCAGGGAGGTTAAGTCCTGTGGAAAGTGCTAAGCGTGTGTTCTAGAGATTGGGTTGAGGTTAAGAATCAGGGACAGGGACATGTTTGGGAATACTTTTTAAGAATGTGTATTTGGTAGCAAAAAACTTATGCCATCAGCTACAGCACCAAAACCAAAGAAAATGGGCTCACAACTTTATTCAACTGCACCTGTATCCACCGGGTAAATTAAACACATTTTTGGTTTTATATAAGCTATAATGCCATACATGTTGCAGGATTTCATCAAACACAGCTAGACAGAAATCTACATAACGAACCAAAACTAGGAAGGTCCTTTTAGTCCTGTTATATGTTAAAATAGAGACAAATAAAAACAGTTACATTTAGCTAACAATTTAACTTGACATAATTTTTATTTTTATGGAACACATTAGGCAAATACTGTAATGAATGAAATGAGGCAATACAAAAACTATTTTGTTTAGATTCGTTATACCTCATTACTTCTAATTTAGAACTATAGTATTAAACTTACTTGATGTAGTATAGAACAGAGTATATTTTCATTTCTTTCTTGCTTGTTTTTCTTTTTTTTGTTGCTTTATTTCTTTTATTAGTTCTCTCTTTATTAATTTAATTCAAGTGTATTTTCAAGCACATTAATGAAAAACTATTACACAAATGATTTAAAAAAATCATTAAAATCATATGC
The DNA here is from genome assembly GCF_905171775.1 of Rana temporaria. Lineage (NCBI taxonomy): Eukaryota > Metazoa > Chordata > Amphibia > Anura > Ranidae > Rana > Rana temporaria. The sequence goes on along the minus strand of NC_053492.1, from coordinate 281,159,512 downwards.
ATGTACTAAAATGGCAATGGAACAAATGCAAAACAAGTAAAAAGTCAAAACAATGAACATACCACTATATGACTTACTGAGTGTGTTGATGAGTAAAAATGTTCTTAGTTTAAATAACATTTGTAGTGCATCAGTTTGTGAACAGAAATTGCTGTTTTACAATCACTGAGCCAGACATGATAAAAGCTGGCTTAATTAAAAAAAAAAAGATATTCTTGCAGAGAGCAGAAAGGCAAGGCAGAAAGCTAATGATAGACTCTCACATTCCCAGCTGCCTGGAAGAGCAGGGAGACAACACATGTGCAACAGACACACCTGAGAGGGTAAGACAATGCTGAGAATTTCAGAGGATAAAACATCTTAAAGGAAAAGTTCACCTTCAGGGTGTAACGTGTAACATATAACATGTTACTGCTGCAGCTGCCCTAACACCCCCCAACTCCCTGCTTTGACATTAGGATCTTATTCCCCTGCCCGACTGCATTATACATTCGCAGATTTCAGTGAATTGGAGACTACAAGTACCGACAGCCTTTTCAGCTGCTGGCCTGTAGTTCTCAATGAACTACCAGGGCACTGTTAAGTGCTCTACGTAGTTCATTGCAGCTTTCTGTCAGTGTGTAACTGATCATACGAGGTACGAACAGACAGCTTACACACAGTCTGCAAGAGCACTGCATTGCACCTGTGATTTTCTGATCGCAGGTGTAATGCTTTTCAGGTTCCCAATTACAAATTAAAAATAAATAAATGCATAATTTTTTACCTGTAAAAAGATGTGCATTTTTTTTTTTTTTTTAGGTGAAAGGTGAACTTATCCTTTAGGTAGAAAGGTGAAAACAGGCCCTCACTCAGATTATGCATTGCATTAATGCAATATGTGCAATTGTGTGTTTAGACGCTCTGCACTAAAAACAGAGCTTTATAATACACAGATACACAGTAAGCTGTGTTGGGGTGAATGATAGCCTATTCCCACAATGCAACCTGCCTCTCATAATGTGTTAATGTTTGTTGGAGTAATCACAAGACATCAGGGGGCACTTGTATGTGCTTGCTCCCATTCTGTGTGTCCAATACAATATAATTATCACAATTTGATTATTATTATATCTATGTGTATACATATTTAAAGTATATTTCATTGTTGGAGGGTAGAGTCCCACTGAAATATGAATACATTTAAGAGGAACTGGGTGGTATTTTAGGATCAGATGCTATGGAGGACACATGTAGCCATGTTAATTACATCACTTCCAGTACCAAGATTGTGTCACTTCTGGTCAGTGAAGTTGTCATTTCCAGTTTCCAGAATGACACAATTACCAGTTTACCCATAATCTATATATATAAAACTCAACGTGTGTGTGTGTGTGTGTGTGTGTGTGTATGTATGTTCCAGCATCACGTCCAAACGGCTAAAGATATTAACATGAAACTTGGCACACATGTTACTTATATGTCAGCAACAAACATAGGATAGGTGGTTTAATCCTTACCCACCCCCATTTGCCATGGTCGGGGTTTTTCTTCAAAGTCCCATTCAACTCTATGGGAAATACATGTTACTTCATAACTTCCAAACGGCTGTACATATTTCGATAACACTTGGTCACATGTTACTTATATGTCCACTTAAACTATAGGATAGTTAATTTATCCCTTAACTACCCCCATTTGTGAGGGTCGGGGTTTTTGTTTAAAGTCCCATGCAAATCAATGGGAAATGTATGTTCCCACATAACTTCTGTACGCCTGGAGATATTTCAATAATACCTGGTACACATATTACTTATATGCCAAATAAAAATATATGCCAGTTAAATTAACCCTTACATACACCCTTATATAAAAGATGGGTATATTTATATTACTATGATTTTCCTCCCCAAAAGGTTAAGATAGGAAGACCGGGCAACGCCGGGTATTCAGCTAGTCTATATATATAAAACTCAGCGTGTGTATGTATGTTCCAGCATCACGTCCAAACGGCTAAATATATTTACATGAAACTTGGCACACATGTTACTTATATGTCAGCAACAAACATAGGATAGGTGGTTTAACCCTTACCCACCCCCATTTGCCATGGTCAGGGTTTTTCTTTAAAGTCCCATTCAACTCTATGGGAAATACATGTTACTTCATGTTCCAGCATCACGTCCAAACGGCTAAAGATATTAACATGAAAAAGAAAAAGTGCAGCGCTTAATATTAAATGAAATGAATCAAAAAATACGGTGAATATTCCAATTCAATGAAATAGATTCGGTAGAATTGAAAAAAGGGGACACACCTATGTGTGATGTGGCGATAGAAAACTAAAACGAAAGGAATATGAAAAAACAATGTAATAACATAAGAAACCACTGGGGGGTGGTTAAGTGAGTCTCAAACACACTGTGAAAGGTGAGGTGGCACCTGTATATGACAATGAACTAGGATGAACCCAAGACAAAGTCCAAACAAACAATGTGTGCCAGTCCTAATGACAGACCGGCGTGTATAGTCCAAAAAGAGGTGAAGGTGGTCAGGAATTCTTATTAAGGAAAACCAAACAACAAATGAATAGAAGGTGATGATCTTCTCTGGTACGACAATCATGTAATCAATGCAGATAGTAGGAACCTCATCAGCGATCCACAATAAAATCCAGATAGATAGGTATAAAGATGGATACTCTTACCAGAATACGTGGACATACGCGTCAGCGACGGTATGTCGATCAGGCATGCACAAACTCCTGGGCGGCAGTGATGTCGGTAGGAGGCCTTATGGTGTAACAACCTTTGGTCCACGGGAGCCGGATTGATCCAATGGCAAGAGACCGACCATGCAGGAAAGGTTCACAGATGCAGGCATGTGATGAACAAAACCATCGTGAAGTCATGTAAGGGAAAACGTAACTCACATAGTGCAGTTAATCCCAAATAAAAAGCCTTTATTAGGCATAAAAATGAACAAAACAAACAGAGGACTGGATAAGAAGCATATAAAAAAAAAAAAAGGATAAAAAAGTACAGGCCTGATTAAAGACAAGTACAAGTGATCACATATGTTAAAAATGGCGTATAGAGCAGGTAGCGTATGGGCTATGTACCCGACATGTTTCGAGCGGTAGAGCTCTTCAACTGCCCCAGTTGAAGAGCTCTACCGCTCGAAACATGTCGGGTACATAGCCCATACGCTACCTGCTCTATACGCCATTTTTTACATATGTGATCACTTGTACTTGTCTTTAATCAGGCCTGTACTTTTTTATACTTTTTTTTTTTTTTTATATGCTTCTTATCCAGTCCTCTGTTTGTTTTGTTCATTTTTATGCCTAATAAAGGCTTTTTATTTGGGATTAACTGCACTATGTGAGTTACGTTTTCCCTTACATGACTTCACAATGGTTTTGTTCATCACATGCCTGCATCTGTGAACCTTTCCTGCATGGTCGGTCTCTTGCCATTGGATCAATCCGGCTCCCGTGGACCAAAGGTTGTTACACCATAAGGCCTCCTACCGACATCACTGCCGCCCAGGAGTTCGTGCATGCCTGATCGACATACCGTCACTGACGCGTATGTCCACGTATTCTGGTAAGAGTATCCATCTTTATACCTATCTATCTGGATTTTATTGTGGATCGCTGATGAGGTTCCTACTATCTGCATTGATTACCTGATTGTCGTACCAGAGAAGATCATCACCTTCTATTCATTTGTTGTTTGGTTTTCCTTAATAAGAATTCCTGACCACCTTCACCTCTTTTTGGACTATACACGCCGGTCTGTCATTAGGACTGGCACACATTGTTTGGACTTTGTCTTGGGTTCATCCTAGTTCATTGTCATATACAGGTGCCACCTCACCTTTCACAGTGTGTTTGAGACTCACTTAACCACCCCCCAGTGGTTTCTTATGTTATTACATTGTTTTTTCATATTCCTTTCGTTTTAGTTTTCTATCGCCACATCACACATAGGTGTGTCCCCTTTTTTCAATTCTACCGAATCTATTTCATTGAATTGGAATATTCACCGTATTTTTTGATTCATTTCATTTAATATTAAGCGCTGCACTTTTTCTTTTTCATTTTTGTACACAACATTGTCTTCTGTTGGTGCTGGCTGCTGCAGTGTCAGGGAAGGTTCCCCCTGCTGGTGTTACTACCTGGTATTTGGCGTGCAGTACTGTGGCCCACCACCAGGTGTCTCCCGACAGTCTTGGACTGTCGGGGAGTTCTTCCCTGGTGGTGCTATGTTATCCTTGGGCTGCAGTACTGGCGTCCACCAGCGGGGGATTCTTAGCAGTGTGGAGCACATAGCCCTTCCTGCGTTCAGGTGTAACCTGAACGTAATTAACAGGCTTATATATACCCGGCGTGTGCAATCAGTCCTCGCCCTGGTATCGGTCTACTTACCCTGATCTTGAGCTTGTATTTGATCCTGATTTCTGGACTTGATCCCTGGACCTGATCCTGATCCCGATCCTTGATCCCTGCCTGGACTTGTCCTCCCTGTGTCCTGATTCCTGTCCCCATCCTTACCCATCTACTGACCTCCCATGTGTATGACCTCGGCTTGGCTCGTTTATGAATACGGTATTCCCCTTTATTTGTACATACTGTTTGTCATTTTATTGTGCACTGGTGGTTCACACATTTGTAAATAAACACCTTTTATTTCACTACTCACCTTGTTTGGTTCCTCTGTGCGGTCACACAGTCTGATCTACCAGCATTCCTGACAGTATACCAGGGCCATCCCTTGATCAGACGTGATTGCTTTAAAGGAACTATACTGGTGTTGTGCGTTTTTTGAAAATGGATTTCAATGAAATCATTTACTTTTCTCTGCTGGCAGAGGAGGATGAGGAATATTGTCGCCAGGTTCTGGAGGGGTGGACTAGTGACCAGCTGATGGAAACTATCCGATCAGCTCATTCCTGGGTGGATCAGGGTTGCATAACTTTCAATGATGTTCAGGCATTAATCCGTTTGTGTGTAAAGCCAGCCCTGTCATTTATTCCTGATGGCAGTGACGATTTCTTTCCCCCCTTCAGTCATGACCAAGTTGAATCCCTGGTGTGGTTATTAGAGGATGATCCAACGTCTTTTGATGAGCATTATTCTTCTTGTCCCCAGCAAAAGTTGTCTGAATGCATTTGTTCAGTGCAGGCTCTGATTAGACAAGGTGTGTGTGAACCTGCTTTTGTTCAGCCTGTGCTGCAGGCATGGTCAGATCTCCTGATTTCTGCCAAACCACTACATTCCAGCCCTGCCATTAACCACTCACCTTCCCAAAGATCCATCTGTCCATCACCAATGGCAACCCCAGTCGAAGCTCAGTATACACTGCTTCCCACCAGATACCAATATCCAGTCTCTGCTCCCTTTACCTATCCTGCATACAACCCACCTGTCTCTTCTCAGCCGCCTACTAACCCACAAAAACTTCCTCCAGCTACTGTTCCCTCTACTCTGCCATATCCCAATCCTCCTTTCCAGTCCGCTGCACCCCTTACCTACAGAGCTTCTGTGGCTAAGCCCAAGAAAAAACGAAAGTTTTTCCCAACCAAGATGATCCTGCCAGTAACCCAACCTGTCTCCACACCAACCAACCTGCTCCAGTCTGCTTGCATGCCAGCTGAACCTGATTCTGCCAAACCTCTACCTGCTATGCGGCCAGTTTGCCAGCCTGATCCTGTTTGCCAGCCTGAAGTTGCTGTGCCAGTTTGCCAGCCTGAAGTTGCTGTGCCAGTTTGCCAGCCTGAAGTTGCTGTGCCAGTTTGCCAGCCTGAAGTTGCTGTGCCAGTTTGCCAGCCTGAAGTTGCTGTGCCATCTGCCCTGCCTGTTTCAGTGCCATCTGCCCTGCCTGTGAAGTTCCTGTCCGCTGCCCAGTCTGAGGTGTCCCTGCCCGCTGCCCAGCCCGACGACCCGGAGTTTGCTGCCTAGCTCGACGACCCGGAGTTTGCTGCCCAGCTTGACGACCCGGAGCCTGCTGCCCAGCTCGACGACCCGGAGCCTGCTGCCCAGCTCGACGACCCGAAGCCTGCTGCCCAGCTCGACGACCCGAAGCCTGCTGCCCAGCTCGACGACCCGAAGCCTGCTGCCCAGCTCGACGACCCGAAGCCTGCTGCCCAGCTCGACGACCCGGAGCCTGCTGCCCAGCTCGACGACCCGGAGCTTGCTGCCCAGCTCGACGACCCGGAGTTTGCTGCCCAGCTCGACGACCCGGAGTCTGCTGCCCAGCTTGATTTGCCCCTATCTGCATCCCAGCTTGATGTACTTTTTGCCCAACTTAAGATTTCTGTACCCACTGCCCAGCTTGAGCTGCACTTTGCCCTGTTAAAAGTCATGGACTTTCATCCGGCCCAACCTGATGTGACTTTATCTGCTGCCCAGCTTGACACCACGGACTTCCCCCAGCAACATCTAATTGAAGCGTCCGGAGGCCGCTCCTTTGGGGGGGGTACTGTCAGGGAAGGTTCCCCCTGCTGGTGTTACTGCCTGGTATTTGGCGTGCAGTACTGTGGCCCACCACCAGGTGTCTCCCGACAGTCTTGGACTGTCGGGGGAGTTCTTCCCTGGTGGTGCTATGTTATCCTTGGGCTGCAGTACTGGAGTCCACCAGCGGGGGATTCTTAGCAGTGCGGAGCACACAGCCCTTCCTGCGTTCAGGTGTAACCTGAACGTAATTAACAGGCTTATATATACCCGGCGTGTGCAATCAGTCCTCGCCCTGGTATCGGTCTACTTACCCTGATCTTGAGCTTGTATTTGACCCTGATTTCTGGACTTGATCCCTGGACCTGATCCTGATCCCGATCCCTGCCTGGACTTGTCCTCCCTGTGTCCTGATTCCTGTCCCCATCCTTACCCATCTACTGACCTCCCATGTATATGACCTCGGCTTGGCTCGTTTATGAATACGGTATTCCCCTTTATTTGTACATACGGTTTGTCATTTTATTGTGCACTGGTGGTTCACGCATTTGTAAATAAACACCTTTTATTTCACTACTCACCTTGTTTGGTTCCTCTGTGCGGTCACACAGTCTGATCTACCAGCATTCCTGACATGCAGGTTTATATTATGTATGCTTAGCGCAACTTTTTTCCTTATTTGAGCCCAGTTTCACACTGGGTGCGATTTCATTCGATTTGAGATGCGATTTCACATGTGAAATCGCATCTCAAATGCCTCCAATTGTCGGCAATGGCGCCGTCCTAATCGGTGCGACGCCGCATTTGCGGCGCTGCACCGATTTCAAAAAGTAGTTCTTGTACTACTTTTTGCGATTTCGGGCCGCGATTTACATAGACATCTGTGCAGAAACCTGCAGAGATGTCTCTTAAATCGCGGCCGAAATCGGGACTGCCGGCGGGAGTGAAATCGTGCGAGTTCAGCTGAACTCGCACGGCTTCACTCCCGCAGCCCAGTGTGAACCAGGGCTAAAGATATTAACATGAAACTTGGCACACATGTTACTTATATGTCAGCAACAAACATAGGATAGGTGGTTTAACCCTTACCCACCCCCATTTGCCATGGTCAGGGTTTTCCTTTAATGTCTCATTCAACTCTATGGGAAATACATGTTACTTCATAACTTCCAAACGGCTGTAGATATTTCGATAACACTTGGTCACATGTTACTTATATGTCCACTTAAACTATAGGATAGTGGGGGCGTGGCCTGCAGCGGGACCGGATGGTAGCGTGGTGAGCGAGCTCCTCCACCCACGAGAACGAAGCGGCACTAAACGACCGATCCAGGGCACAAAACTGACCCCAAAAGTGTGCGATCCGATCCGGGCACATACTGGGAGGATGACCAACAAACGGAAAGGCTCCGCGAAACCCCAGCGTCTGATGGACATGTTCACAGTGCCACGAGGCGGGGGCAGGCAAGATGGCGCCGATGCGACTTCAACTCCCGCGCCTGCACACCAGGCCAAACACAGCGGAGGGCCTCGATACTCGAGTGGGGAACAGAGGGCTTCTCCCGACACCCATACCTCCTCTCCCTCACCATCAACCAGCCCCGCAAAGACTCGGATGAGGCTGGATGACGATGGACGCGGCCCTGCAGCGAGTCCTGCCACGGACTCTGGGGAGGACACACGTGAGTTACATGACTCTATTGCAACTTTCCCTACATCTAACCAGCCTGTGATGGACACAGTCCTCAGAGACATGCTAGTGACACTGCGTAGTTCACTGCAGGCAGACATGGTGAATTGTATACATAGAGTGAGTGGAGAACTGAGGGAGGTGGAGGGCAGAGTGGAACACATAGAATCCAAGATGGGGGAATATGCCTCCACCATTAACAGCTTAGTGGATGCAAGTGAAGCACAGGAGGAACATGATGAATAAGTTAGCAGACCTCGAGGACAGATCTCGGAGGAACAACATGAAAATAAGGGGGGTCCCCGAGTCAGTGCAACCCCCAGATCTGCGATCGTATGCGATCGATCTGTTCTCATCTCTCCTCCCTGACCTTAACAGCGTGGACTTCACTATCGATAGGATCCACAGGCTTCCAAAACCAGCCTTCCTCCCTGATGCCATACCTAGGGATGTGATCCTGCGCATGACTTTTTTCCATGTAAAAGAACAACTCATGCAAGCGATGCGCAGGAATGAAAAAATCCCCTCCAGATTTCAAAACCTACAATTTTACCCTGACCTCTCCCAACACACTCTGCAAAAAAGGAGGAATCTAAGTACAATTACCAAAGCTCTGAGAAACCATGATATCACCTACAAGTGGGGCTTCCCTACCAAACTCATCATCACTTACAGAGAAAAGTCATTCAATGTAGATTCAGTCGACAGAGGTATTGCCTTACTAAAAACCTGGGAAATTTTGCCAGCTTCTAGAGAGGAAGACAAGCCAACCTTGCACAACAATGCAGTCACTCCTATCTGGAAGCAAGTTACACATAGAAATGCAAAATCACACAAATGAGTTCTTTTTTTTTGTTTATTTTGCTTTTAAGTTTGGTGCTTTCTTTTTAAACTGTGCCTTTGTTCTCCTACAAGTGTGATGATGATCTAATCCTGGACTTAGCCAAATCTCGTGGGATCCTGAATGGTTCCTGGGCATGAACTTATCCCCACCAACACCTGAGCAGCGTTTAGCTGCACCCGGGCATAGCCCTCACGAGCGTTCTTTTGTTGCCATGGTAATGGCTAGTTGTTTACGGATGTTACGCGTAATTTCATGTTTTGTTTTTTCGTTCTTTTCTTTTTCTTCTTGTTTTTGGATCTGCACAGCCACACATGACCACTTGAGATGGAATCCGCTCGGAGGATCCACCCGCTCTCCAACATGCAAAATTCAAACACCTCCACAAGCCTCTGAAAGAATTTACCGACCAGGGACCACAGTGAGTAACCTTTGCGCCAGACGCACTCAGCCACTGATGTCTAGAACACCCAAGGGGACCTCAGGTCTCTCAAATGTGACTCTGCTACACAAAACATCACCCCCAGTTACTACCAATGGTGATTAAGATACTATCTATCAACACTAGAGGTATGAACCACCCTGTAAAGAGAAAGTCCCTATGGAGGGAAGCTATGATACACAAAAGTGACATTATATGCGCTCAAGAAACGCATTTCAGTAGAGAATCAGCGCCTCAGTGCTCCCACAGAAATTTCCCCAATGTATTTACCGCGAATGCGGACACTAAAACTAAGGGAGTCCTGATTGCCATTCGGGACACGGTCACCTTTACTCTGCACAAGGAAATAGCTGATCCTAGTGGTAGATACCTGATTTTGATTTGCGATATCAACTCAGTTGCCTACACCATTGTGAACGTCTATGCTCCAAACGCCCACCAGGTTCGCTTTTTCAATAAGCTATTAAGAAAAATACAACCCGTCAAAAAGGGCCTCCTTCTACTATGCGGGGACTTTAATGCTGTGCCCGACATAAATATGGACACCACGTCCAAGGCACTTAGAGCAGGAGTGACACTACAAGACGCGATACATCAGGCAGAACTGTTTGATGTGTGGAGATGCCAACATTCAGGGGAAAGAGACTTCACCTTCTTCTCGGCCCCGCATCGCACGTACACGAGAATAGACCTGTTTTTGACGGATTATCCTTCCCTAACCAGATCCATCTCATCATCTATAAATGACATATCCTGGTCAGACCACGCCTCAATTTCTTTGACTCTTAGGGATGGCTCCATTGCCAATCCATCCCCTGTATGGAGGGCCAATACGTTTTTGTTGCAACAACCCGCCAACAGACTACTTATTGAAAACCACTTGCAGGAATTTTTTCATATAAATGATGTACCTAATCAAGACCCATTCTCTCTGTGGTCTGCTCACAAAGCTTATCTAAGGGGTATACTTATTCAACTGGGGGCAAGGGCAAAGAGGCAGAAGCATTTAAAAATAAAAACCCTCACCGATGAAATCGCAAAGATGGACCGGGAAAATAAACAGGCACCCACTCATACAATTTCTACTAAACTAATGCAACTAAGGAGCGATCTCAGGCTTCTCCTACTGGAGGACTTTGAGAGGCATTCCAAAAGGTTGAGAATGACTTATTATGCACAGGGCAATAGAGCGGGTAAAATGTTGGCCAATAGAATTAAGGGACGCAGAATTAAAGCCAGGATCCCTCATATATTACACCCCGAGCACAAAACAAAACTATTCCACCCCCAAGATATGGCAGATGCCTTCAGTCAATATTATGGCGCCCTTTATAACCTGAAGGACGACAAACATACGCCCCAACCCACTATCTCTTCGATAAATGACTTTCTTAATAAAGTTTCCCTACCACAGCTTTCCCCATCACAACTAAAATTTCTAAATTCCCCATTTACGGTAGAAGAAATACAAAAAACCATTGACTCCCTACCGGCCAACAAATCCCCGGGACCTGATGGATTTGTGGGAGAGTATTATCAGATGTTTAAATCCATCCTGTCACCTTACATTCTAAAGGTGTTTGACAAGGCCGCCGCCTCTTCGTCCTTCCCCCCAGAAATGCTGGAGGCACTGATTGTGACCTTGCCCAAGCCAGGGAAGACTCCTGACACCCCAGCCAACTTCAGGCCTATATCACTACTGAACAATGATCTTAAACTATATGCCAAGCTTATTGCGGGTCGATTGGTGGACATACTGCCCACACTGATCCATCCGGACCAGGTGGGATTCACCAAGGGGCGTCAGGCCTCGGACGCTACGAGAAGATTGGTTAATATCGTTCATCTTGCGGGGGTTCAGCAAAGGCCTTCTCTGCTCCTAGCTTTGGATGCAGAGAAGGCCTTTGATAGGGTCCATTGGGGATACCTAGAGATGGTCCTGAGGAAGTTTGGTTTCATGGGCCCCATTTGTGCGGCAATATTAGCTCTTTACTCGGCACCCTCAGCTAGAGTGTTCACCTCTGGAACACTTTCCAAACCTTTTGCTATTACCAACGGTACCCGCCAGGGGTGCCCATTATCCCCTTTAATTTTTAACTTGATTCTGGAACCCCTCGCATCCTATATACGGGCACATAGAGACATAAGCGGCTTCCCCTCCTCTAATACTGTACATACTATCAGTCTTTTTGCTGACGACATCATTTTGATGCTCTCAGACCCTGTCACTTCCCTGGCTTCGGTACATGAGGCACTTCAATTATTTGGGACGATCTCGTATTACAAGGTCAACAAGAATAAATCCTTTATTCTGGGGATGGGTATCAATGACAATGTACGGAGGTCACTCGGTTCGCGATTTCCATACGCCTGGAGCACTGAGGGCATTAAGTATCTTGGAATTGTACTACCAGCCAAAGCAAAGGAATTATTTACAAACAATTACACCCCGTTCTTGGCCTCTCTCCCGGGCAAACTGCAGGAGCTAGCTAAGTCCGAGATGCTGTGGTCAGGCCGCTTAGCAGCCTTCAAGATGATGGTCCTCCCACAACTTATCTACTTATTTAGGACCCTCCCTATTCCTGCCCCTAACTCATTTTTTACTAAAGTCCAGGCCCTTATCAACCGATTTTTGTGGAAAGGTAAAAAAGCAAGGTGGGCATTTAGGAACTCGATAACGTCTAAAGGGGCAGGAGGGATTGGTAATATAGTGGTGAAAGACTATCATATAGCGGCTGTGTTGGCACAGCTGAGGAATTGGTTCCCGGACCCGCCTTCCACGAGATGGCGGGAACTGGAGGAAGTTCAATATCCACACGGAAGTCTACATGACCTCCTAATGGCATGTGCAATTCGAGCCGTACCCACTGACGGGCTATCCCCTACAATAGTAGCCTCTCTGAAGGCCTGGGAGGTACTTCTAAAGGTCTCCCATTCGCAATTCGCCAAAACATCTCTCCCAATACCAGTAACATGCCTTACTGGCATCATACCAGACTTAAACATTGCCCATTGGCCCAATAAGGGAATAGTCAATATATCAGACCTAATGATAGGCCCAAGCGGGAAAACGTTTAGATCACTCCAGGTGGAGTTTGGCTTGGGAGAGGCTGACCACTTCACTTTCTTACGTCTGAACCATTTCTTTAGGACTGGTCCGACTCTCTCGATCCAACTCCCATGGAAAATCGTACTTTATCTGTCTAAACAATTTACCAAGATTAAAGGAATATCCCTATTTTACAACGTTTTGAACAACAAACTAGAATTTGTAAAATCTTCCAATATAGTAGCGTGGGAGGGAGACATGGGAGCCTCATATACATCAGATCAATGGCAGCGAGCTATCCGTATCTCCAACTCCTCCACCAGGAGTATCAATCTTTGGGAGCTCAATCAGAAAATAGTGTTAAGATGGTACCTGACTCCGTATAGGATTTCTAAATTCAGTCCTCAGGCTTCTCCTCTATGCTGGAGAGGATGCGGACTGGTGGGGACTCTGTTCCATATACTATGGGAATGCCCCGTCATTCGTCCAGTGTGGGAGGAGATCTTCTCCTTGGCTGCCCAGGTTACGGGGGTGGAGGTGCCGCTGTCCCCGGGACTGGCGGTCCTTTCGCTGGGATTAGAATTTTTCTCCAAAACTAATAGAGCAGTTATATCCCATATTCTAATGAGTACTAGATTAGCAATCACTCGTCACTGGAGGGATCACACAGCTCCCACAATGCGGGAAATAATCACAACCACCAGCACACATATCGATTACGAACGGATGTTCGCAGCGTCCCAAGGCAGGTCTATGGAAGCTCATGGGCGATGGAGAGCATGGACTGAGTGGCTGTCCGAGATATAAGGTTGATATTGTTTAAGTTTTAACTATAAGTTTAATAAACATAAAATAATAGGGCTGATTGCAGATCCATATTTCAAAGTTCAGTACTTAAGGTTTACCCTTATTCTTTTCCCTTTCCATTCTCCTTTCTTCTTGTCCTTTTCTTTCCTTCCCCCCCCCTTATGCGTCCCTCCTCTTTCCCCTCCCACTGACTCACGCGGCTCCCCTGGGGGGACAGCCCTCTGCATACGGTCCATGAAGGGCCCTGGCGCATCTGTCAATGATGGATGTGGGGGTCCTGGGGCCCGGTGTGGGGGGTGGGGCGGGCTGGGCCGGGGGGGGGCCCTCGGGGGACACAGCTGGATCCCATTGGGGTGTCCGCCGGGGGTCGCCGTCTGGCGCGGTCCGCTTGGCCTTCCGGGCGAGGGGTCTCGGGGGGACTCAAAGCTAGAGTTATGCATTATGACTATTTTGTGACCATTTTGTGAAAACTATAGTAATATCGTACGATATGTGCCAGCACTATGTGGAAGTTTCTTTTTCCCTTTTGCCTTCCTTATTTTCTATTGCTCTCAATTTATGTTGTACAATACATACATGTATGTGAAAATGTTACCAATAAAATCCTATTGAATCTAAACTATAGGATAGTTAATTTATCCCTTAACTACCCCCATTTGTGAGGGTCGGGGTTTTTGTAACTTCTGTACGCCTGGAGATATTTCAATAATACCTGGTACACATATTACTTATATGCCAAATAAAAATATATGACAGTTAAATTAACCCTTACCTACACCCTTATATAAAAGATGGGTATATTTATATTACTATGATTTTCCTCCCCAAAAGGTTAAGATAGGAAGACCGGGCAACGACGTAAAAAATTCAAAACGGAAAAAGACGAACGCAAACAACGGAAAAAAAATGCGCCGGGCGGTCAGGAGATACACCCAATTATGTTCTAGTTATAGGCCTATAGCACTACTACTTTATCGGGTGGCAAGGATTGTTGCATATAGTTTTGTGTCAGCATTTAGTAGTGCTATAGGCCTATAACTAGAACATAATGGGGCAGATTCAGAAAGAGATACGACGGTGTATCTCCTGACCGCCCGGCGCATTTTTTTTCCGTCGTTTGCGTTCGTCTTTTTCCGTCGTAAAGTTACCCCTGCTATGTGCAGCGTATCCTATGTTAAGTATGGCCGTCGTTCCCGTGCCAAGTTTTGATTTTTTTACATCGTTTGCGTAAGTCGTTCGCGAATACGGATGGACGTAATTTGCGTTCACGTCGAAACCAATGACGTCCTAGCGACGTCATTTAGAGCAATGCACGCTGGGAAATTTTACGTATGCGCATGCGCAGTTCGTTCTGTGCGGGGACGCGCCTAATTTAAATTTATGGCAAATTTGCATTCTTTAACCTTTTGCCTACTGTGCACATACACCCCCTTCCTGCCCAGATGAGATTTTAGCTTCCGGCTCTGAGTCGCTTTAACTGACAATTGCGCGGTCGTGCGACGTGGCTCCCAAACAAAATTGATGTCCTTTTTTTCCCCACAAATAGAGCTTTCTTTTGATGGTATTTGATTGTCTGTGCGGTTTTTATTTTTTGGGCTATAAACAAAAAAAGAGCCTCAATTTTGAAAAAAAACACTATTTTTTACTTTTTGCAATAATAAATATCCCATTTTTAAAAAAATATATATATTTTTTTCTCAGTTTAGGCCGATACGTATTATTCTACATATTTTTGGTAAAAAAAAATCACAATAACCTGGTTTGTGCAAAAGTTATACAAAATAGGGGACATAATGATTTTTTTTTTATTGATTTTTTTTACTAGTAATGGCGGCGATCTGCATTTTTTTTCCGGGACTGCGACATTATAGCGGACACATCGGACACTTTTGACACATTTTTGGGACCATTCACATTTATACTGTGAACAGTGCTATAAATATGCATTGATTACTGTATAAATGTTACTGCCAGGGAAGGGGTTAACCACTAGGGGGCGGGGAAGGGGTTAAATGTGTATCCTGGGTGTGTTCTAACTGTAGGGGGAGGGGGGTGACTGGGGGAGGTGACCGATCTGTGTCCCTATGTATAAGGGACACAGATCGGTCTCCTCTCTCCCTGACAGGACGTGGAGCTCCGTGTTTACACAAAGAGCTCCACTTCCCTGCTCAGTTACTGGGCAATTGCGGGTGCCCGGCGGCCATCGCGGCCGTCGGGCATGCGCACTGTGTTCCCAGTGACGCGACGGGTGCGCCCTAGAGGCTTTAAATGACAGGATGTCATATGACGGCGGGATTCCCCTTAATATCCATTTCAGACCTAAAGGGCCTGGTAATTGAATTTGGGGAGACCCCCACGCTATTTTTTTTTTATGAATGAATTTTATAAATTAATTCTCTCTGAATTGCCAGAGCCGACAATTCATTATAGCCGCAAGTCAGTTTTAAATGTCCTTTTTTCTTTCAGAAATTACACTTTGTGCAGAGACAGTTCTAAGTACGGGAAACATGCGCTATTTCACATGCTAACTTTACACCCCCCCTAGGTACGAAATTTAAAGGAATATTTCACTTTTATTGTTTCACTTTTAGCATTATTAAAATCACTGCTCCCGAAAAAACAGCCGGTTTTAAAACTTTTTTTTGCATTGATACATGTCCCCTGGGACAGGATCCAGGTCCCCAAACACTTTTTAGGACAATAACTTGCATATTAGCCTTTAAAATGAGCACTTTAGATTTCAAATGTTCGAGTCCCATAGACTTCAATAGGGTTCTAAAGTTCACACGAACATTTGGTGTGTTCGCAAGTTCTGGTGCGAACCGAACAGGGGGGTGTTCGACTCATCCCTAGCTGCGTACACACAATAATTTTTCAGCATGAAAAAAAAAGTTGTTTTTCAGCATGTTGAAAAAAACGAAATTTCTCCAACTTCATCATTAAAACGACGTTGCCCACGTTGCCCACACACCATTGTTTAAAAAAAATGATCTAGCAAAGCGCGGTGACGTACAACACGTACGAAGGCACTATAAAGGGGAAGTTCCATTTGCCTTTGGGCTGCTGTAGCTGAGTCTGTGTTAGTAAAAGATGATTCACGTTTTTTTGTCTGTTACAGCGTGATGAATGTGCTTACTCCATTATGAACGATAGTTTTACCAGAACGAGATCTCCCGTCTCATAACTTGCTTCTGAGCATGCGCGGGTTTTTAACATCGTTTTAGCCCACACACGATAATTTTTTACAACCCGAAAAACGACATTGTTTAAAACGACGTTAAAAAATGCAGTATGTTCTAATTTTTTTTGTCGTTTTTCAGAACCTGAAAAATGATGTGAAGCCCACACACGATCATTTAAAATTACATTTTTTAAAACAAAGTTTTTTTCATGCCGAAAAATGATCGTGTGTATGCGGCATTACCCTCTTGGGTGGACCCAACTCACCATACGGCGGTGGATCAATAACGCTTGGTCACACCAAAAACGATCAAGACTGGAACCATGGGGCACCTCCTTCTCCTTTGTGAGCGAGCTTGTATGTCAGAAACTCTCCTACAGCATGGAAATCCGGTGTGTCCACCAAATTGTATCAAGCACGGATTCCGCCGGACTTAATAGGGCATATAAAGAGAACGAACAAGCCTCCACATAGTGTAAATATAAAAAAAACCTGGCAAGTTTTATTTCAAAAAGTTTGCCAAATAACAAACTAAAAAACAACAAAACCAAAATCAAAACATGTGATAAAAATGGTATTTAAAAAAACTTGTACAAAGTCCAAAAATTCAAAAAAGAGAGCAGAGAGGCTGGCATGGTAGGGCAGCTGGTACTGGCATACAAATCCAACGCATTTCGTCTAAAAAAGGCATCCACTGGGGTGTACGCCAGCCATCTGCCACCACACATTAAATAGGGAACCCTTACCACATGTGTGTCTCAACATCCATTGCACTTCCGGGGTCACCTCCGTGATTGACCCACGTGACACAACCACGTGGGTGCCGACATCAGCGCTCAATGGCCAATCACTGATGTATATGGTCACGACACATAGACACTGGCGTAGTGACGTTGTGATGACTGCGCCCTATGCGTCAGGTACACGTGTACACGTGACAGCGGAAAGACGCATGGTGCAGTGTGGGGCCTGTAGTCAAAAGTGCATAGGCGCCAGCATTCTTTAATGTGTATGGTCACGGCCCGCAGATTTGGGCGCCATTACGTAGCAACAACTGCATCACGTGCGCTAGGCGCATATAACAGCCAAGTGTATCGTGGTGCTTTATGGGACTTGGAGTCCAATGTATCCCCAGAATTTAACCTATCATAGGAGTCAACTGTGTATTGTGTGTACACGTGACCCCCAGATACAGGCACTAACGGGATAAAAATTTGGTACTGGCAAACGTGGAAGGCAAGAAAATCATTGAAAAACGTTCTTAGCAACAAATAATAATACTACTGATGTATATTCAAAATACCATGACAAAAAGCCATCAACCCGCCCCCGCAAGGATGGATGCTATTATAAGAATATATGAAAGGAGTCAACGTACAACCCATAATAAAAACAGAGGGGCAGCGCTTCCCATATTTAACATGTATGAATGTAGCATTTTCTTTTTAAATGTGTGTATGTGAAAATAGGAGGTGAAACCCCTAAAATACAACTAACGATGCGACACACATATGCAAATAAAATGACATAAATATATTGTACATTTGCAACAATAAACAAAGAGTGCATATAAGTAAAACCAAATGCTGGTAAAATAATATATAACTAGAAAAATGATATATTGAATATATGTGCAAAGAAATGTGCTGACTCGGCCACATAACCATACATGTAATTCAGAGAACTCAAAAAATCTGCTAAATACCATCAACTGAAAAATATAGTTGAGGTAAATAAATTATAAAGAGGATAGAATAAAGGGGGAAGAATGGGGTGTTAGGCTAAATTAAAAAAAAGGCATTGATGTCCCAATCAATATTAAGACCGTGTGGCCTATAGCTTTTAAGCTGGTATATCCAGAAGGTTTCTAACCTGGAAACCCCCCTAAAATGAGATTCACCTCTCCGACTAGGAACAAATTTGTCTATAATCTGGAATTTAGAGCCCATCAGGTTTTTGTTATGGGACTCCAAATAATGTCTCGGGACACTATGGTTGGTTTTACCCTTGCAAATTCTCGCAAAATGTTCACACACCCTTGTGGAAAAAGTCCTGATGGTGCGCCCTACGTACTGTTTTCCACAAGGGCAGGTGATTAAGTAAACAATGTGTCTCATGGCACAAGTGGTAAACTGCTTGTTTTTGTATATATCACCTGTGGACGTGGAAGTAAAAGTGTCAACTTTTCCACGTCCACATGTGTTAACCAAACAAACTTGCATTTTTTACATGGATAGTAGGCATTCAAATGACCAAAAAAGACTGGTACCACTGGGGGGTCTAATACGTTAGCAGCAATTTTGCCCCTAAGTGAAGGGGCTCCCCGATATATTACCCCTGCCTTATCAGGAAGTGTGGGACCTAAAATATGGTCATTTTTTAAAACATTCCAATGTTTTTGAAAGATGTCCTTGATCTGTTTGTGCTGAATAGAAAAAGTTGTGAAGAAAGACCATTTATATTTGGAATCTTGAGTCGGTTTGGGATTTTCAATCATCAAATAATTTCTATCCATCACTGTTATCTGTTCAATTTCTTTATCAATCATAGAAGGTAGATATCCCTTATCGACAAATCTAGATTTCAAGATTGTGGCCTGGTGCTGAAAATCTGAAAGATTTGTGCAATTGCGTCTGATCCTCAACAATTGGCTCCGAGGTACTGATTTTAACCAAGCCGCGTGGTGGCAACTGTCTGCCGGGATGTAACCATTTCGGTTGGTTGGTTTGAAAAATGTCTTTGTCATCAGTTGGCCACCACTAGAGAAAATTTCCAAATCCAAAAAATGTGTACTAGTGAAATTTTTATACCCACCTGATTGGTGTTCAGGTAGGACATAAATGTCTCTAATGAGTTTAGGTCACTCCTCCCATTTAGCCATAAAAATATTGGCCAGGCTGGGTGCAAATTTAGCACCCATTGCGACTCCTTTCAGTTGCAGGAAAAAATAGTTGTTATACCAGAAATAGTTGTGCTTCGTTGCAAACTGCAACAAGTCCATAATGTATCTTTTCTGGGTGCCTGGAATATTATTAATTCTGGACAAAAATTGTCCTACAGCTGTTAGACCTAACTCATGTGAGATACAGATGTACAGTGAGGCCACATCGGCAGTCACCAAAAGAATGTCCTCACTGTAATCAACCTGTTGGAGTAATGAGATGGTATGCCTAGTATCCTTAAGATCGGAAGGAATAGATCTAACAATCGGCTGTAAGTGGAAATCAATATACCTCCCTATACGGGAGGTTTCCGAATCTATTCCACTGATAATTGGGTGAACTGGAGGATGTAAGGTATCTTTATGTACGTTAGGCAAGCAATAGATTATCAGAATCCTCGTGGCAACAGGTATGAGATAACTCTTTTTTCTTTTTTATCAAGAATCTTTTTTGTATTTTGTGGTTGGATACATAGGAAGACGAGCATACGTTTCTGTATTGCTCAGAATCCTATTCATTTCACTATGGTAGGCTTCTTTGTCGAGAACAACGATACCACCCCCTTTATCGGCTGGGTGTATAGTTCACAAAGTGATTTCAAACCCAATTTGATGTTGGGGTCAATATAGGTTCTCTTCTTGGGGAGCATCTCTAGATCTTTAAGGACTAAATCTTTAAATACCTCAATTGAGGGCCCCCGTGGAGCCTGGGGGGCTAAAAAGGGAAGGATTGGAAAAGCCTGAATGTACAACTGAAGAAGTGTTATCAGGTAAAGATGGTCTAGTTGGATTGGAAATAAAATATCTTTGTATGTTTAATTTCCTCACATATTTCTGCATATCTATGAAAGTGGAAAATTTGTTCAGCTGTTTAGGAGGGACATATTTCAATCCCTTATTGAGGACAACTTTTTCGGATTCTGTAAAGGTGGCTGCACTTAAGTTGAAAATGCCATCATTGCTTAGATGCATTTCCTTTTTCTTGGTGCGTCGTCCATCTCTACATCCCAGTTTATGTCTGGGTTTCTGGTCTGCCCCATTTGTTCCTTGTAAAAAAAAACTGAATATGATGGCCCAGGGTGGTTCTGATTATAGTTGTATGGTGATCTATTATACAGTATTGGTAATTTTTCCCTTTATCCATATAGCCATAATGAGATTGGTATGGTCCTTGTTCTTCTCGCAGAGGTCAAAACCTATTATGAGTAGATACAGGTGTTCTCTGAGTTTGTTGTTGGTAATAATAATGATTGTCATTATGAGTATGTCCACCCCTGCTCCGAGGTGAATCATACCTTACATGTTCTCGAGAGCTATCTCTTTTTCCTCTATTACCACGGTTCCCCCTTCCTCTTCCCCATTGGGGTTGGGGCTGAGGTCCCCGGTGTCAAGTGGTATATCCATCCGATTGTGCCTGATGTGGTTCTCTGGTAGTACCAGAGCGACCCCCAGGGCCCTGGGGCTGTATGGGCAAAGGAGGATAGGGTCTTAAAGTCCTTAGTTAAAGGTACTGTAATTTCCATGGTGTTATTGTGATTTTCATCAGTTCCCGGTACACTTACTTTGGACTGCCAACTAAAAACACAATGGTTTTTGTAATCGTTAGCATCCCTCGTGTATTTCTTTTGTTTTTTCGCTCTCTGCTCTTTCTCTTCTTTTTCTAAATGGGTCTTTAAATTAGTAGATAGACTGACATATTCAGGGGTAGCTTTAAATGGTAAAAGTTTATCCCTAATATCTTTAATTTCTTTGTCAATGACGACCAAGCGGGCTCTTTTCTTACCTAATAAAAATGAAATAAAAGAAATCCCTGTTTTGTTAAAATATTGGAACCATATATCCAGTTCTAGGTCACCCTGTTGTGGATGTACGTCCCATCTCAGCCCTCTTGGGACCATGTTTTCCTTAGTATACTGTTCAAGGAATGCACTATCCCATTGGAGGTGCAGTTCTGTGGTCATGAGGTTCTTTAACCTCATGAACAAACCTCCCATTTCGGAATCAGAACTAATAGAAACAAAAACCCCTTCTGTGTTAAAAGTGCGGTTAGTGCGATAATCAAAAACATCCATATCAGGATGTATTTAGGCAGCAATAAAAACAGTCAAAACAGAAAAAAGTTGGCTAGTTCATAAAAAATTAAAACTCACTTTAAAGTACATATCTGCTCAAATCCATATCTGCATTGTGCCCCTGTCCCGCGATGATAGAAAACCAGGGCCTCTGAATAAGATATATAAGCGGTCCAACCTCAAGCTGACATCACTTCCACCCTATACCCACATGGGTCCCAGAAGCTCTCCTCCAGTCCTGTGAGCCCTTCTTATCTCTCTCCAAAGCACTGAGTCTTGTGGCTTTCTCCTGCTCCCTCCAGCAGCTGTGATTTTCTATCATCAGCGGGGCTGAGACACTATACAGATTTGGATTTGAGTAGATATGTACTTAAAGGTGGATGTAAACCCTCTCCTATACCCAGTGAAGTGAACAGCCTCAAATGATACACAGGGATGAAACAAATCTCCCTATGTATGTTTTACATGTATATCTGCTGTCTTCAGCTTTTTATATTCTTTAGAAAGTGTAGATTATGTTACAGATTTTTCTCTTCTTGTTCAACACTAAATGTGATGTCTGGGCACACAGCCAAGACAGCAGCTGGAGGAAAGGCACACACCCCTTCTCCACATTGGCAAAGGAAAGAACGAATGTGCAAAGTTGTGCTGTGAGAGGGCAAGCTGTCTGTTAATCTATCTATAGCAACCTCCCACAACACAAATTTCAGGCTGCACCATTGCGCACGCACGCCTAGTCACGTCGATGTGAGGCTGCCTAGACCCGGTGTGTGCCTGCCTGCCTAATCCCGGCGCGCGTTTGCCCAACCATGGTGCCGCGCGTCCTTGTGCGCGCATGCGCTTCAAAGCGTCTATTTTCCTGATAGTCTTCTAATTACCAACTGAATGTGGTTTGTCTGTCTATAAACTACCAAAGGTACCTGGTCTGATTGTAGTTTTGAGGATTTTTTGCTATTTTAATCTGTCCTAAAATATATATTAAGACAATTTTTTCTTTATTTTTGGATAGTGTGGGTAAAATAAATATTGGGTTTAACTGCTATATGGGGTTCCTTTAGGATGATTTTTCCCTCACTTTCTGTCCTTGTGACAATGATTTTACACCTGAAGGAATCTGAACACAACAATAAATGGCTGCTTAGCCTTCCCTGATGCCGCGTACACACGACCGTTTTTCGGGTTGTAAAAAATGAAGTTTTTATTGGTCTAGAAAAGACAACGTTTTTTCAACCCGATCAATAAAACGGCCTTGCCTACACACGATCGTGAAAAAAAATGCTCTAGCAAAGCGCAGTGACGTACAACATGTACAACGGCACTATAAAGGCAAAGTTCCAGGGGTCAAGTCCTGGGGAAAAAAGTGTGGGAACTCCCACCCATGATCCACTCCCCCACCAAAAAATATAAAAAATGATACGCTCATATGCATAATTACTAAACCGCATGTTTTTTTTTCCGATCCACTGTACCTTAGTAATCGTTAATGTTACTGGCCGCTTCCTGTATATGGATTCATCGGGTATTGTGCGGGTATTCCATAATTTCCTCGATGCCGCAATGTCTCCTGGGAAGCAAGTTCTTTCTAAAACCCGCAATAACTTGCGGTAGACCTCAGCAATGTCTCCTGGGAACAATGACAAAAGCTCCCTGGAGACATTGCGGCATCGAGGAAGTGACGGAATACCAGCACACTATCTGATGAATCCATATACAGGAAAAGGCCAGTAACAAAGGATTACTAAGGTTCGCCTGCCCCTGACAGTGACTCAAGCTGGGCATCGACGCTTAGTGAAGGATTGGCTCGGGCTGCTCTAGTCCTGCAAAGGCAACAGAGTTCCTGCTGTGAAAAAAGTGCAGGAACTCCGTTCCCACGCGTTCCCGCAGGACTTGAGCCCTGGAAAGTTCCATTCGGATGGCGCCACCCTTTGGCCTGATTTTGCTGATTTTGTGTTAGTAAAAGACAATTCGCGCTTTTCAGTCTGTTACAGGGTGATGAATGTGCTTACTCCATTATGAACGCTAATTTTACCAGAACGAGTGCTCCCGTCTCATAACTTGCTTCTGAGCATGTGCGTTTTTTCACGTTGTTAAAGCCCACACACAACCATTTTTTCTGACGTTAAAAACGACGTGAAAAATTAGAGCATGTTCGAAATTTTTAATGCCCATTTTTTACATCGTGAAATTGAGCCAGAGGGACTTGAGGATTGGAGGCTTGACGGCCGGGAAGGACCAGCTGAGATGGACGACTCCTCCAGGTATAGGGACACCTCCTCACCCAAATGCTCAGCATCCTCCTGAATGACCTCATCACTTGAGGTCTGGCCACCACTCCCCTCCACCAATGCCTCTTGGCTTCCCAGGGGCAGAATCATCAGGGGATGGTGTGGGACGGGCAGGGGCACCAGATGGCCCAGCTCCCTCCTGGACATCTGTGGATGACACAAAACATTCACATGTTGGTGGACCCACACACTTGTCACATATTCCCTTCACCCCCTTCACATGCTACACACCAGATAGTAGAAAAAACACACTTACCTGTCCTCAAGGGCGGCTCAACTGAGTCGTAGCCCGGCATTCCCTCCACTTGCACCCTGGTAAGGCAGCGGGCAACAACCTCCTTCTCAGGAGTCAGACGGGCCCTAGAGGGTGGTCCACCACCAGTGCCCCTGGCATGACTCGCCATAAGATCCATCTTCTCCTTCACCCTCCGGCGAAGATCGTTGATCTTCTTTGCAATATGATTGGGCCTCCTCGCCTCATTGCCCACGGCATTGACCTGGTCCGTGATCCTCTGAAGGATCTCGTCCCTTCTGCCCTTGCTGGTGTTCTTGATACGGGCCCCATGGAGGCGATCGTAGTACCTCTCCATGGCAGCAAGGATTATGCCTTTTTTTTTGGTCCCAGAATGCTGGGCAGACATGTCAATAATCTCACAAAAGTATACTCACCAAAAACCAAACAGGTGTACTTTTGCACTCGGCGGGCGCATGTCTGGGGGTATTTATTCCCTGGGCGTAAACAGTGGGCCAGCGAGATTTAGGAAAAACGTCAGGCGTAGTTGTGAGCATGCGCAGATGGGTGCGGGACATGCAATCACGTGATGGTGCATGCGCTGTTCGTTCGGCCCTTCATTTGCATTCTTACGCCGACAAATTTACGCTGCGCCGGCGCAAAAATTAACGCTTCTGATTAGAGAATACGGAGCTTGCCTCTCTAAGTTACGTCGGCGTAACGCATCTGAGATGCGCTACGCCGGCATAAAGATGCGCCGATCTACGAGAATCTGGGCCCTAGACTCCAAATTATAAACTATAATTACATACTGTCCAGGTGACATCTTTCTGGCAGGCTCACACACGTGGGTTTGGATCCTCATCTGAATGCGCCCAAGCTTATCACTACCAACGTTGAGATGGAGTGATCCCCATCACCAGCCATGACATTACCCCCATCAGTATTACAGAGGGAGAGGATTAGACCTTCTGGGCTTGTTAACTCTTTTAAGTCTAGGTTTCTGGTAAAGAGGCATTTTATATGATTTATGGTGGAGGTGTACCTGGGTGATCGGCACTTTCATTCACCTATTCACTCAAATTGGATACATACCAGGAGATTTTTAATTAATGTTTTTGCCATTATGGAGAATAACATGAACTGCTCACTCACTTTATGGACTTTTTTCACTACAATTTAATTTGAATGTTTTGTGAGGCAGCTATTTGCTTTAATTCCGATTTCAAGCAGAATAATAATCAGTACTGATCACTCACTGTGTTCATCCATAACTGAAGCATAGCAAACTGTTTCTACTATGCTTCAGTTTATGAATGATCAGGAGCCTTTGTCTCTTGCTCATTCATCTACAGTGCAGCTCAGGCTGCAGATAAAGGGACTGGGGAATGTGTTTACTCACTTTTTTTGACCGAAATGTAAAGCTGCGTACTCGCAACCGTTTTTCATGACGAGATTAATTACATTTTTTTAATTGGTCATTAAAAACAACCGTGTGTAGGCTCCAGAGCATTTTTCTCCCCGTGAAAAATGGCAATTAAAAATTTAGAACATGCTCTAATTTTTCTCGCCGTTTTTCACGTCGTGAAAAACGGTCGTGTGTATGCTTTAACGATGGGAAAAAAACGCGCATGCTCAAAAGCAAGTTATGAGACGGGAGCACTCGTTCTGGTAAAACTAGCATTTGTAATGGAGATAGCACATTTGTCACACTGTAACAGACTGAAAAGCACGAAGACTGAAAAGCGCGAAGTCTCTCACCAAACTTTTACTAACACAAAATCAGCAAAAGCAGCCCAAAGGGTGGCGCCATCTGAATGGAACTTCCCCTTTATAGTGCCGTCGTACGTCACCGCGCTTTACTCTTTTTACTTTTTTTTCACGATCGTCAGGCTTGACAAGAATCACATCGAGAAAAACGTTGTTTTTTCTAGGACATTAAAACGGTCGTGTGTACGCGGCATAAGACTTCAGGGGTCTGTTTAGATCCCTGATATACTGTATCACCAAAACCCACCCACAACAGCGTTGCAATAAAAAAATGTAAACAACTGTTTACATTTTTTTTTATTATTATTTTTATTATAAAAACATTGCAAAAAAATCTGACTAAAAATTCTAATCAGGCTAGAAAGCCAAGCCCAATATGTAGCTTAATTTAGCCACACCCATTG
Organism: Rana temporaria; assembly: GCF_905171775.1. Classification (NCBI taxonomy): domain Eukaryota; kingdom Metazoa; phylum Chordata; class Amphibia; order Anura; family Ranidae; genus Rana; species Rana temporaria. Next base: position 281,133,362 of record NC_053492.1, on the reverse strand, counting down.
TTTTTCTGCGGAGTGCTACGCATGCCACATGTCACCATCTTTCTGGTAGGGGTACATGATGCTTTTAAGATGGCACTGCACATTAGTACCCTTTATAATTTCTTCAGCAAGAGCTAAAAGTAAATGAACACATGAACACCTTAGTCCTTTAAATACTTTACAAAAAATGTAAATTATGTCCCCTAATGTAAATCCTGCGTCAATCACATCTTCAAGCAATGTAAATCAGCGTCAATCAAGACAACATGCTGTGCAACAACTGTATGGTAATATGTATCCTCCCCAGAGATTCTTTCAGTTCCTTTGACACATTGGGCCATATTCTCTCTAAAAATCCGCGGGCTGCGCTTAAGGCACTTACACTCCGCTGTCCCAACTTACAGGAGCAAGTGTTGTATTCCCCAAACACTTGCTCCGTAAGTTGGGACGGCGGAGTGTAAATGCCCCGGCGTAGCCTGGCGGATCTCCAAGGGGGCGGCTTGTATTCAAATTAAGCGCGCCCCCGATTCTAATGAACTGCGCATGCGCCGGGCTTCAAAAAGCCCAGTGCGCATGCTCCAGTTCTCGGCGGAAAACGTCAATGACGCCGACGTGTGCGTCATTGACGTAAAGTCGTATTCAAGAACGACTTACGGAAACGACGTACCCGATGAAAAAACACGACGCGGACCCGACGCCATCCGTAACATGGCCTACGTGGGACTTGCGGAAACGTACTCCTCATATAGCAGGACTAAGTTTCCGCTTACGCAAACGACATTAGCGACGGTTACGCAACGCGAACTCGTTCGGTAATCGGCGTAGAAGGATCATTTGCATACGCAAATGAGTCCTTCACGTAAATGCCATCTAGCAGCGGCCGGCGTCATTACATTTAAGTAAGTGACTTACAGATGGCGGATCTTAAGTGTATCTATGCGAAAATGATTCTAAGGGCCAGATTCACGTAGCGCAGCGGATCTATAGATCCGCTCGTTCTACGTGAATTAAGATCCGCTCCTGCAAGTTTAGGAGGCAAGTGGCTAATTCACAAACAACTTACCTCCAAACTTGCGACGGCGGATCCTAAATCCCCCGGCGGAATTCAAATTCCGCGGCTAGGGGAGTGTACTATTTAAATCAGGCGCGTTCCCGCGCCGATTTAAATGCGCAGGCGCCGTCCGCGAAATTTCCCGGCGTGCATTGCTCCCACTGACGTCGCTAGGACGTCAGTGGTTGCGACGCTTACGTAAACGACGTCCGTCCGTATTCGAGAATGACTTACGCAAACGACGTTAAAAAATTTAAATCCGACGCGGGAACGTCGGCTATACTTAACATTGGCTGATGAAAAGCAGGGGTAAGTTGATTCCTGATGAAAGCAGGGGTAAGTATATAACGGGTACGCCGCTACGGAAACATTGTAAGAAGACTGCGTCGGGTCCGCGTACGTTCGTGAATTTGCGTATCTCGCTGATTTACATATTATTTATCGTAAATCAGCGGGAATGCCCCCGGCGCCATTTTTAAATTGAAAAAAAGATCCGACAGTGTAACACATTGTAACACTGTCGGATCTAGCCCTATCTATGTGTAACTGATTCTATGAATCAGGCGCATAGATAGGACCAGTTTGCGTCAGAGATACGATGGTGTATCTGTAGATACACCGTCGTATCTCTTTGTGAATCTGGCCCTATGAATCAGTCGCATAGATACACGGGCCAAAAAAGGGAGATACGATGGAGTATCCTGAGATACTCCATCGTAACTTCTATGAGAATGTGGCCCCCTGTCACTTGAACAGGAAATGTTTAAAAAATATTCCAGAAGGCAGACAATATTACACAACTGAAAAATAAAAAAAGTTTTTGCTGGAGGAACAACTTTAGGTCACCAACTAACTAGATTTAAGAATGCTTCTGGTTAATTCAGTACACAAAACCTGGACTAAAAAATGTTGTGGAGAGTAAATGCCTATGTTATTTATCCAACAGTAATGAATTTCTCAATGATCTACAACTGATTACATAATGAAGGGCAGACTTATACGCAAAGTGAACTAGTCTAACAATCAGATTGGAAGTAAAAGATTACAGCTGAATTTCAGCACCTTTGTAAAACAAGAAGGTACACTGTGAGTTAAGTCCAGCAAGGTGCATGACACCTCCTGGGCTTAGCTCTATTATTTACAGTATATCTGTCAGTTTTATAGTATTCCCAGGAAACAGCCATTAGTCTCGGGAAAGCAATGCTGACCCTTCTGAGCTATGCATCTTGAACAGGAGAGTTGCTGCAGCTGCTATGCCCACCCCTCCTGCCCAATCACAGGAGCCTTGGTATTATGTGAACACATTCACAAAATACAAACACTTCTGTGAATGGGCAAAGGAGGGGAGGGGCGGGCATAACTGTTCCGTGTGTTTCTCTCTTCTCAGATACCCAGAGTGTCTCTTGGCAGAGCAATAAACCTGTCAAATGTAAATAATAGAAACAAGCCCAAGAAATGTCATGCTGCTTTAGCTTTAGAGCTTAAGACCTCATGCACACTGGACGTTTTTGGACATTTTTACAGCAGCTGTTTTTAGCAGTAGACATTTTTTTTCTACAGTCATTAAACTCTCCATCATGTTATCCTATATGTCCATGCACACATTATTGTTATCAGCAGTTTTGGGCAGTGGCGTTTTTGAGCAGTAAAAAAAAAAAAAAAACTAGTGGGTTTTGAGAGACGGTTTTCAGCTGTAAAAACACTCTAACGCTGATAAACGCAGATAAACACTCAAACACTGGTGAGCATGGTTTTTAACATTTTTGAGCCCAAAAAATAGAGAAAAAAAATCTTAAAAAACGGGTAAAAAACGCTAAAGCGGAAAAACTCCAAAAAACGCTAATAAACGCAAAAAAACGCTATTGCAAAAACGTTGAAAAAGCAGAAAAAAGTTAAAGAACGCACTACAAAATCTACTGGTGTTTTTATAACATTATTTTAACGTTCAGTGTGAATGAGGCCTTAAAGTGGTAGTAAACTCCCCTCTGTGATTTTACCTACCCTACAGGTAAACTTATAATAAAGCTTACCAGTAAAATGAATATCTCCTATGTGTGCACCCTTTAGGAGACATTCCAGTGAGTAGCAGCCAGTGACGTCACCAGTTCATGCACTCTGAAGGTACAGCATACCCATGACTTTCCTTTAGAGTTGTGTGCTGCGGCTGAGACTCCAGTGCGCATGCGAGGGATTGACGTCATCACGGCACAGCCAATCAATCGTCTGCAGCCTGCAAAACCAGAAGGATGACCGGGTGAAGATGGAAGCCTCTGCAGGCATGAGAGCACGTCACTGGAGGGCTTAGTTTCAAGGTAGGTCTTTCATAATGTGCTGGTATGCAATGCATACTAGCACATTATGCCTGTACCTTTATTTTAGAAATTTACTACCACTTTATGCTGATAGCTTCTCGTAGGTTATTGCATAATGCATGTTCGCTTTTAATGAGCCTGCAAATCTTTTCAGGATATAAATGTAAAAATAAAACAAATATTTATCAGTTAGCAAATTGTCATTAGTAACAATCTGTTTACGGTAGGTAATATTACTTTAAACATTATGAGATAACTATTGCAAAAGGTCAGGTTTGACATGATGCATTCTTGATTCATGTCTGAGAATTTAAGTTGCGTGCTTTTAGTGGCCATTTAGATTAGTATGTAGAAGCTTTAAAGATTATGGAACATCAGAAATAATTTTGCATGCAGCCTACAAGCCAAGATTGCTAAGGAAAGGAGCTAATTTGGAACCCATCCGTTACAATGACAAATTGCTCCTTCTCATGTCTGTGATTGCCATATCATTATACATCAATACCAACACGCAGTCTCTAATTGAAACAGACTGTCAGACTATCTTCTTTTTCCATGCAGTCAAACTATTCTCAAGGGTAAAAGAGTGAACATTCCACAAGTTACATCCTCCCAAAATATGTGTCTTTTATTAAAGTAAACCTGTGCTTGGTTCACACTTTAAGTTCAGGACATATACTGTATGTGTCTTTAGGAGAATCCCTTTTCTGGCACAGGGATCGCAGCACTGTTCAATCATATTTCCTTGGGAATTGTATGCTCTCAGAGCAGTACAAGGTGAATATGCTGCAGAATTTGGGTTAAGTATTGATAGGGTTTATTGTTATGGGCATATGTTAAGATATGTTTTAGGGTCAGGATTTAGGTGAAAAAGTGTTAAAGCGAAGGTTCACCCTAAATTACAACTTTCTCTTAATTAAACAACTACCCATCGACAATACACAATACGTTTTTTTTTTAATCGGAATCTTTACCTTAGTAATTCAGTAAACAGTCTTATGTCAATCAGCGTTTCCCCGCGGGAGTGGGCGTGTATTAGATTTTCCCCGACAAGCGCTATGTCTCCTGGGAGTGAGTGATGAGAATCCCAGGAGACGCGCTGTGCTGTAATCCCGTGAAATCTCGCGGGTCATGTGATGTGGGCGGCTACGAATTCTCCATTTTAGGTATGGAGTATCCCGGAAGGACATCCTGCTGGGCTTCACATTGCCCATAATCAAGATGGAAAAGTCCATCTATGGATTTTTATAAAATATCGTTTGCGGGAGAAAACAATTGCTGGTGGCTAGAAGATTGGGACACACAAGTTCCTTATTTACCAAGGTAAGAGCGGCAGAAGGATATTAAAAAAAAAATGAAAACCCGCGGAACCCCTGCTTTAAGGGATAGGTTAAAGTTTAAGTGTTAGGATGGAAGGTTAAAGTATAACTAAAGGCAACATTTGTTTGTAAGTTTTGGACAGAATGGAGAGGGTTTAGAACAGGGGTCTCAAACTGGTGGTCCTCCAGCTGTTGCAAAACTACAAGTCCCATCATGCCTCTGTCTGTGGGACTCATGCTTGTAACTGTCAGCCTTGCAATGCATCATAGGACTTGTAGTTTTGCAATAGCTGGAGGGCCGCCAGTTTGAGACCTCTGGTTTAGAACATTGGTCGGGTTTTTATTGCTGTCTGTACCCAATGTTCGGGAAATTCACCCACCTAATTTGTCAAATTTACAGCTATCACCAAAAGTCAAAGTCAAAGAAAATCCCACATTTTGGGTTGTCTTCAGAACAGTAACAGAAAAAAAAGTCTGGTTCTTATTTTAGTGACCCTGGTGACAACCAGGGATTCCCTTACTATAGCTATGGTTTTGGCTATATAACAGTGAAGGTGGCGGCCATGGATAGATTCATGCAATGCATGAATCTATGCATTTGTCATATAGGGGGTGGCTAGAGAGAGGGGGCGGTGCCCATGCACTCTTAATAGACGCACCGCCACTGCTGTGTATTAGTAATACATCTTACTGTAAAGCTGATTTCCATGTTTCCTGTAAGAATACATAGCTACTTACGAATGGCTGAGCTACACTTTGGGAGTGATTTACTAAAGGCAAATCCACTTTGCACTACAAGTGCACTGGAAGTCACAGTCGCAGTCGCTTTAGATTTTATCATCCAATCATGTACAAGCAAAAATTATGTTTTTTATTTTCCTTGCATGTCTTCCTTGGATCTACAGCGACCGCACTTCCAAGTGTACTTCCAAGTGCACTAGCAGTGCACATGGAATGCAAATTGGATTTGCCTTTAGTAAATAAACCACTTTATGTTTTTTTCATTTGAACTAATAAAATAAAAACTGTAAACATTTCCATATAACAATACCTGCATTTTCTGTTGAATTTGTTTATTTATTACAAGTATTTATTCTGTATAGCGTCAATGATTTCCATACTGTATGTTCACATCAGTCCCCACTTTCAAGGAGGCTACAATCTAAAGTTCCTATTTCACATAAATACACACTAGGGTCAATTTGGAAACCTAACGTCATGTCTTGGAAAAGGAGTCACCGCTCCAGGTGGATCTTTAGCAGACAAATCAAGGAACCTCCCAGGAATCCAAGATGCTGGCAATGCACTAGGCAAACATGGAAAAGTGGAAATGGATGGACAGCCGCACTCCAAAGGAACTTGAAGAAGTAGTCTTTATTAATAAAAACAGGACATGCAAATCCAAATATACAGTCACATAAGGGGACAGCCGACGCGTTTCACACACAGTTAGTGCTTAGTCATGGCTTGCATGGGAGCAAACATTAATACTTGAAGGAAACGCATACAAGCACAGGGAGAGCATGCAAACTCTATGCAGCGTCCTGACCAGAATATGAACCAAGGACCACAGTGCTACAAGGCAGAAACACTAATCACTAAGCCACTGAGATGCCCACTTATAATATTTGTTTTGGCTGTAATATCATTTGGGTTAATTAGTAATAACAGATTTAAATTTTTAACATATGGATGTCTCCAATGTAGATACTATAGGACGATGGCTGTACAATGACAGATAAAACCACAAGTTGCCATATGCTGCAAATAAACCTCAAATCTTGAATGCAATATTATGAATAACTTTGACTAAATGTTTTGTGAATTGTGACTCCCTTCACTGCAACTTATAATGTATATTTTAGTGGATCTGGAGCGCTATCAAAGGTAAAAGATCATTGATCAAAAGTTTTAAAATGATAACAGACTGCTCTGCAGAGGAATTTAAGCTGCCTTTACTCAAAGCTGACACATTCGTGTAATCTCCAAATGCTTTCATATTGAAATCTGACTATTTTGAAAGTTCTTTGATGGCCTACAAAGGCACTGTAGAATATCAGTAAGAACTAGGCCTATTGCTGTGTGCTTTAGTCATCCATTAACTTAATAATATGAAGAAAGCATGGACAAAATGTGTAGAATAAGCAGGAAAAAAAATAGAAGCCCCGACAGAAGTGGCATGACACAGATCTATCTCCTTTGTTGGATTAACTTCAAATGGATGCCTTGGAAATTGTGTTTGAGAGAAGAGACCAGAAACGTGATTCATATTGTTAAACAAATATGTAGGATGTCTGCCCTTGCATGCAGAACAGGAGAAGAAATTACCTAACGTACTGTACAATCTTATTCTCCATAAGCAGTATGAAGCCCAACCAAACTAAAGATTCACGTCCTAAAAAAAAAAATTACACACAGAACTTTCAACTGATGCATAGTATTGGAGATTTTTAAACCTTTTTTTTGCTAGGAAATGAAGAGATCACATAGAAAAACAGGATGTTTAGGCAGACTGGCACAAACTGCAGTAACCACTAGTTACTTATATGCACAAAAACATCTTACAGCTTTACATTATAGTGCCTCCATGCACAGCTTTTACCACAAGCTCCAACTACTGGGGAGGTCTTCTGTGGCCCTGACATTGGGCAATTGGTCCCATAGGTTTACCCTGGACCTTGTTATAATGATGGTAATCATATGTTTTATCATTACAGATATTTACTGCTTTCTAACCCTATAATAGTTACACTTAAAACATTAAACAAGTAGATGATTTCCCAATTCCAGGTGCTGTAGGGACAATATTCATGAAATACAAAACCAGAGAAAATTCCCAGCTCAACTAACCAAACAGTCAACCAAATTAACCTTTTCAACAGTATGCGATAAAAACAGGGTTTAGTTGGCACACATTTGCAGACGCATGCATAAGCTAAAAGGCCCCTTCATGGTACCCTGTAATACGCATACTGTTGGAGAGGGTAATTTGGTTGGTAAGCAGACTGGTTGGTGAGTTGAGCTGGGAATTTTTTTTTGGTTTTGTCTTTCATGCATTGCCCTTCCATGTGCTCCTTGCTGTGAAGACCAGTTTTAGGTGGGGGCAGGGGCCATCTGGTGAAAATATGGTCAGGGGACACACTGGGCACCTTTGCTTCCATTGTGCTATGTGCTGGATGTCCAATATGCTCCTGTGCCTTTAAGGAGGATTGGGCTACATCCAGATCCACCTGCCCCTTATCTATCCATTAGAATGCATGTGGTCTCACTGTGGAGACTCTCATAATTTTATAGGAGTTAGGACTGCAAGTAATACACAGGGTGCCATGAAGGGACCTTGCAGCTTACACATGCGTTTACAAATGTGTGCTAACTAAACCCCTTTTTTACGCATACTGTTGGACAAGTTAATTCAGTTGGTAAGCAGACTGGTTGGTGAGTTGAGCTGGGAATTTTCTCTGGTTTTGTCTTTCATGCATTGCCCTTGCATTTGCTCCTTGCTGTGAGGGCCAGTTTTAGGTGGGGGCAGGGACCATCTGTTTGTTACTGATGTCAATTTGGTCAGGGGACGCACTGGGTACCTTTGCTGCCATTGTGCTATGTGCTGGGTGTCCAATGTGCCCCTGTGACTTTAAGGAGGATTGGGCTACCACCGGGTCCACCTGCCCTCTATCTATCTATTAGAATGCATGTGCTCCCACTGTGGAGACTCTCATAAATTTAGAAGGGTTAGGTCTTATTACACAGGGTGCCGTGAAAGGGCCTAGCAGCTTACACATGTGTTTACAAATGTGTACTAACTAAACCCCTGTTTGTAATGCATACTGTTGGACAGGTTAATTTAGTTGGTAATCATACTGGTTAGTGAGCTGAGCTGGGAATTTCTCTGCTTTTGTCTTTTATGCATTGCCCTTCCATGTGCTCCTTGCTGGGAAGGCCAGTTATAGGTGGGGGCAGGGGTCATCTGTTTGTTACTGAGAAAATATTTATGCTGACATTTCCAAAGTTCCTGGTATGTTTAACCACTTTAGCCATGGAGGATTTGGCTACCAAATGAGTGGGCCACTTATTGCGATTCGGCACTGCATCGCTTTAACTGACAATTGTGCGGTCGTGCGACGTGGCTCCCAAACAAAATTTACGTTCTTTTTTTCCCACAAATAGAGCTTCCTTTTGGTGGTATTTGATCACCTCTGTGGTTTTTATTTTTTGCGCCTTAAACAAAAAAATAGCGTACATTTTGAAAAAAAAGCAATCTTTTTTTTTTTGTTATAATAAATATCCCCAAAAAATATATAAAAAAACAAATTTGTTCCTCAGTTTAGGCCGATATGCATTCTTCTACATATTTTTGGTAAAAAAAATCGCAATAAGCGTATATTGGTTGGTTTGCACACAAGTTATAGTGTCTACAATATAGGGGATAGTTTTATGGCATTTTTATTATTACATTTTTTTGTTTACTCGTAACTGCGATATTGAGGCGGACACATCGTACACTTTTGACACTATTTTGGGACCATTGTCATTTATACAACGATCAGTGCTGGAAAAATGCACTGATTACCGTGTAAATGACACTGACAGTGAAGGGGTTAACCAGTAGGTAACAAGGAAGGGCTTAAAGGGGTTGTAAAGGATTTTTTCCCCCCTAAATAGCTTCCTTTACCTTAGTGCAGTCCTCTTTCACTTACCTCATCCTTCCATTTTGCTTTTAAATGTCCTTATTTCTTCTGAGAAATCCTCACTTCCTGCTCTTCTGTCTGTAACTCAACACTGTAATGCAAGGCTTTCTTTCTGGTGCTGGAGAAAGCCTCTTGAGGGGGGAGGTGGCGAGCAGGAGTGTCAGGACACCCACAAACACACAGCTGCTTTCTCTATTTGCAAAGTAGAGAGTGTCATGACTTGCCTGCTCGCCCCCTCAAGAGGCTTTCTCCACACCAGGGAGAAAGCCTCGCATTACGGTGTTGAGTTACAGACAGAAGAACAGGAAGTGAGCATTTCTCAGAAGAAATAAGGCCATTTAAAAGCAAGATGGAAGGATGAGGTAAGTGAAGGAGGACTGCACTGAGGTAAAGGAAGCTATTTAGGGGGAAAAAAATATTTCCTTTACAACCCCTTTAAGTGTGTCCTAGGGAGTGATTCTAACTGTAAGGGTGCTGGGCTACCAGTGACACAACAGTGATCACTGCTCCCTATGATAGGGAGCAGAAGATCAGTGTCCTGTCACAAGGCAGAACAGGGAGATGCCTTGTTTACACTCGCGGCAGGGGCGTGCATGCCCGCATGGCGTCAAATTCAAGGCAACGTAACCTGTACGTTGCTTTGTGCAGCTGTACAATTCTGCCGACATATATCTACATGGTGCGGTCAGCAAGTGGTTTAAATACACAAATTTGCAATATAAAATCTTAAAACTGTACCAGCTACAACACAATAGGTTCCATTCACTAAAGCAGATCGCATGCAGAATTTAGGTGAGCTGACACATTTTTCCCAAATATCACAGGCAATACTGAAAATGTCATTCACTATCCCTTTATCTGGTATTATACCAAAAAAAAAAACTAAAATGCTCAGTAAATATCCTATGAAATGGCATTAAAGTCAATTCACCAAAAAAAAAAATACATAAATGCATGCAGTAAATAAGTAATGGTCTAAGCATGCAATATTTAAAGTGGTATTAAAGGTTCAGTTAAAAGAAAAAAAAAGATAACAAACATGTCATACTTACCTGCTCTGTGTAATAGTTTTGCACAGAGCAGCCCTAATCTTCTTCTTCTCAGGTCCCCCGCCGGTGCTCCTGGCTCCTCCCCCATGGTCAGTGTCCCCAATAGCAAACCGCTTGCTATGGGGCCACTGGTGCATGCTCGCTCTGAGCCCTGCTCTATGCATTCATAAGACACATAGAGCCACAGCTCAGCCCTGCCCCCCGCTCTCTCCTTATCAGCTCCGGCTCACTGACTGCCTTCCCAGCCAATTTGGAAAGGAGTCCCAGGGTAGCCAAGGCTCACAGACAGACAGACAGACAGACCAATGCAGCTAAGCTGTGTATCCATATTCATTATTGATCATCAGGAATTTTGGGGCCCCTTACCACAGCTTCGTGCATGGGCCTCCTGGAGCAGAGAACCCTCCTCCACCCGCGGGTAGAGAAGTGGGGGGAGGGTGCTGACAAAAATACAGGTGAATACCATCTCACCTCTCTCTCCTCCACCCGTGGGTTAAGAAGCGGATGGGGGGCTGCCTGAATGTCCACTTCTGTTCTACATAGAAATATGCCTCCTTGATAAGGGTAAACCATCCCAAGCCCCCGTTAGCTAACTAAGATGCCCCCACTAATACTTATTAGAAGATCACTCTTCTGACCTAATGTAAAGAACCTCCTGCCTGGGAGGGACCTCCCCCTTTTAAAAGAGACCACTCTTGAAGAGATACCAATACTGCCTTTTACCCATACCCCTGCTCCTTATGAATACGAGGTGGAGAGAACCTCAGATTTTTCACCCCCACCCCTCATTTTTTACCCTCCTTTCTTACCTGTTCCTTCTTCTCTGTCCCCCCCCACCCCCCACCATTGTCCCCTTCTTCTGTTTTCCCCCTTGCCCGTGCTACACTGCCCCACATACACATTTCCACATATACATTAGCCTAGGTGATTGACCATCATCCATACATTCAACACCAAACCGCCGACCAGTGTCAGGGACATAGGGACACCGATCGGTCACCTCCCCAGTCAGTCCCCTCCCCCCACAGTTAGAATCACTCCCTAGTAAACATATTTAACCCTTTGATCGGTCCTAGTGTTAACCCCTTTCCTGCCAGTCACATTTATACAGTAATCAGTGCATATTTATAACACTGTTCGCTGTATAAATGTGAATGGTCCCAAAATAATGTCAAAAGTGTCCAAACTGTCTGCCGCAAAAATTGCAGTTAACCGCCATTACTAGTAAAGTAGTGTGTTTATAGCACAACAAATAAAAACGCTGAGATTATACCACCAAAAGAAAGCTCTATTTGTGGGGAAAAAGCACATCAGTTTTGTTTGGGAGCCACATCGCACAAACGCGCAATTGTCATTCAAATCGTGACAGTGCTGAAAGCTGAAAATTGGCAGGAAAGGGGTGAAAATGCCCAGTATTGAAGTGATTAAAAATGCTTAAAGTTAAACAATAAAAGTGAAACATTTCTTTAAATTTCATACCTGGGGTGTGTCTATATTATGCCTGTAAAGTAGCGCATGTTTCCTGTGTTAATAACAGTCCCTGCACAAAATGAAATTTCTAAAGGAAAAAAAGTAATTTAAAACTACTCACAGCTATAATGAATTGTCGGGTCCTGGCAATATAGATAAAGGTCATTGAAAAAAAACGGCATTTAAATAGAAAAAAATGGTGTGGGGTTCCCCCCCAAAATACATACCAGACCCATATCTAAGCACGAAACCTGGCAGGCCACAGGAAAAGAGGGGGGAGGAGAGAGCGCCCCCCTCCTGAACCGTACCAGGCCACATGCACTCAACATAGGGAGGATGTCCCCATGTTGATGGGGACAAGGGCCTCATCCCCACAACCCTTTCCCGATGGTTGTGGGGGTCTGCGGGTGGGGGCTTATCAGACTCTGAAAGCCCCCATTTAACAAGGGGAACCCCCAGATCCTGCCCCCCCTATGTGAATTGGTAACGGGTACATTGTACCTCTACCATTTTACAAAAAAGTGTCAAAAATGTTAAAAGCCACAGTACACAGTTTGGGACAAGTCCTTTATTATAAAGAAAAAAAAAAGGAGAAAAAAAATACAGCAATGTAAATCCATTCTTGATCTCCAGAGGTGATACCTAGAAAAAAAAGAAAAAAAAAGAAAAAAACAACACCGACACGATCCTGCCTCCATGGGAGACAGCCGACCAATGATTCTCTCCAGTTAAATAGCTGAGCCACCCGTCATGTGCGCAGGTGATAGTATTTATGTAAAAAAAAAGGCTATTTTTGCACTTTTATGGCAAAAAAAAAATGTGGCGATTAAATACCATCAAAATAAAGTTTTCTGTTTGTGTGAAAAAAAATTATAAAACATTTTTGGGTACAGTGTAGCATGACTGAGTAATTGTCATTCAAAGTGTGAAAGCACTGAAAGCTAAAATATGGTCTGGACAGTGGGCAGGAAGTGCCCTGTATTGAAGTGATTAATTAATAGCGGTTTTTGAATAACAAACATTTTTTTGAAAAACGCTATCAGCTATTTTAACTCTGATCTTAAATACTTTTTTTTATTTTATTTTATTGAAAAATATAGCAATCCAAAGATGCAAATAGCAATAGGACCAACTGGGCATCTAGCATGGATGGATCTGATTTCTTTCTTCTACCATGCCACAGTGGGATTACCCTTGTACTTAATATATCTGAAGATTTGCTTCAAAAACAAGTGCCTCCTCCATTCTGAAAGACAACCAGTTGCACATTAACATATGCGTAGAATCTTAGTATTGACAAGTCACTGAATATTGCATGTATGCTACTGATAAAAGGATGTATAAAAGGTACAGAATTATTTTAGGATTTGAAACAGAACATAAAAGTAGTGTTATTTAACCTATGAAGCCATGAGAGTAAAATTGCATATTTAAAGGAGAAGTACAGCGAAAGCTTGTTTGTCTCCTGTTTATAACCGGTGTGACTAATTTGTTCCTCAGTTTATTTGCACCTGTAACCTTGCTGCTTTTTATGGCTTTTTCATAGGAACCATCTTTTCAACAACAAGACATAATATATTTTGAGATGCTTTATAACAATGAAAGAATATAATCTGTGCGCGTCCTATAGCGGCAAAGACTTGCCTTTACAACGGAGATAATTCTGTATATATGAAGAGGCAGATGTAGTACATTATTTTAACGTTGGCTCATAATAGTCATCTCTCTTATTTATATATTACAAGAATTTTAAAAGGTACTTCATTGTGTGTTGCCTGTACAAAAAAAAACTTCCAAGTCTTCTAACTGCCTTGGTATGTTGGAAAAATATCATTCAAAATACAGGGTTACATATACAAAAATTATTTATCTGAAATATAAAGTATAGGCTTTATACACAGTTAATAAAGACAGATATGAAAGAATTATATTTTGAGTAAGTGTAAACCCTAACTGAACAACATTTTGTAGTATTGTGTCGCATTAACAATTGCCATATAGTTTCCCCCTTTTTTTTCATCCTTTGTTGCATCTCAGTGGTGCTGATCTCCTGTAGCCTATTTGCATGGAATTTCTAAGGGAGAGTTTATGTTGTTGAAAAAAAGCCTTATTTATACCTCTGCATTTTATAGCTCGAACCTCCAAAACAACAATTCGAATCCCTTTTATTTCAATGGCCCCTGTTCACATGTGAGCATTTTGTTGCCTGTAGCGAAATGCCTGTGCTCAAAAAAGTAAATTGAGAACAAAAAAGAGAAGATTGGGCTATTTAGGCCAAACATGGAGTATATATAAAATCTTATTCGTCAAGTTTTATTAAACAACATATTTAAAACAATTCATACAGTATATTTACATCTTTCTAATTAAAAGCAATTATATAGTTGTGCTTATAAGATTGACTGTATATGTTTATACAACAATAAATGTTGACATGCTTAGCAGATTTCAATGCTGATAAAGGTCCTCATGTGTCATTGCGTTTCGCCAACATTAGCTTCATCAGGACGCATTAAAACAGTACAGCAATCATCTAAAGAGAGATAAAGAGAGATAATAATAGTTAAGCAAATAACTGTATGAGTATTGACACACTATAATAGTGCATTTATTGTACTGGACATACCCCTAGCACCAACATTCAGAAAATCCCTTGGGTGGGCACCAGAGTATCAAGGAGAGCCCTTTGGGACACAGGAGCAGACAGGTAAGTCTATATCAAAGAAATTATAAAATACTATGTTGATTAATGCTACATAAAGACAAAAGCCATTATAGAGCCATTATATGTAGCCAAGCATATGTGTCAAAATTAGGATCAGCTCTGGTCAAACAACAGGATATAACTCTATAAAACATAAGTAACAGAGCATAAAATAGACTCTCCAATAGCTATAGAGGGAGCCATTTTTCTAGCAGCATGTTAATTATTTGTTCAATAAATATCACACTCAATTGCCTGAAACAAAGTTCTGTCAGTTCAAAAGGTCTATTCAAATAACCTAATGTTGACATTACCAGATTCGGCCATTTATGGCTGAAGAATTTAGAAAACAGTCACCTGCAATATATGATTGATAATAAATGTATCCATTATTTATAGAAATAGGTAGATTGTTGAAGTCATGGATGAAGCTCCCGTTGTCTCTCATTGGGAGGGTAAATGTCCTCAAAATGTCTATACTCCCTAAATTACTGTATTTCTTTGAAACTCTCCCGGTATTGATTCCCATAAACCAACTGAAAGCATTACATAGGAATTTTCTAAACTTTATCTGGAACAACGCCTCCCATAGAATAGCCAGCTCAGTCCTCATGGCCCCTGCTCACAGGGTGGCCTAGGAGCTCCCGATATATTTAAATATTATTATGCGACTCACTTAAAAGCCATAACCTCCTGGACGTCTAGACTTGCTCCAAACAGATGGTCTGAAATAGAGATGGGAATTACAGTCCCTGCCCACCCATGCTCCTTACTATGGCCCTCGTCTGATAAATTGTTTGCTCTCTTAAAAAAGGTCTGTCTAAACCCGATGCTATTCACTCTTTTAATAAGGAGGCGCAGTTCTGGTAAATTTTCCTTATCGTCCCCTTTCCCACCCCTGATAAATATTCTCTTTAACCCAGAAATTCCTGACAGTTTGTCCTATGACTCTATGTTGCCCTGGACTCAAGCAAACATATTTCAATTACGGCACCTAGTACACCCAATAACACGTACATTGTTATCTTTCACAGACCTACAGTCAAAGCATAAAATTCCAAAATCCCTTTTTTATTCCTTCCTCCAGATTAGACATTTTTTTACATCCCTGTCCCCCCATTTGACCCTTAGCGTCCCTACTGACTTTGAATTGCTGTGTTCTAGAGGCCCCCACAAACTTCACCAGATCTCCACTATCTACAAAATCTTACACTCGGCTTCTCCCCTCTCTGAAAACACCCATTTATATATGAGGAAATGGTCCCACATACTGTGTAAACCCATCTCACTGGGAGATTGGAGACGAATTTGGGACGCTACCTTAAGAGTCTCTAGATGTGTGGGCCAGAAAGAAACTGCATATAAAATACTTATGTTCTGGTACAGAACCCCAGAATTTCTGGCAGCACATGGATTGACCCCACATAGCCAATGTTGGAGATGTAGCTCCTCTGTGGGTACCCACCTCCACATCTTTTGGGATTATCCATTAATTACCCCCTTATGGTCACAGGTCCATGATCTCCTCGAGAAGGTCCTAGGAATCAACGTACCCTTTCAGCCTTTATATATGTTGCTAGGCTTACCTCTCCCAAAAATCTCCAAAAATCTCTGCAAACTGGTGGCTTTTCTTTTACTGGCAGCCAAACGTGTCATCCCACAACGATGGAGAGATACCTCCCCTCCCACCTTTGCACAATTTTTATCAACAATTGCTGATATTAGAAGGATAGAACATCTTACAGCGGTTATAGATGATTCTCTACCCAGATTTGAAGCTATTTGGGAGAGATGGGACTCTTCTGATTTTAACACAGAGCCTCACCCCACCCCACCATAACTGATTACCCATTGCCCATATCCCCCTCTGCCTCATATAGGATGATACCCCATTATTTCTTTTCTCGTTTTCTTTTTATTCTTCTATGTATAAGTAATAGATTGCTGATATAGGTTTCTACTCAGCAGAGCCATGATTAGCTGTTCTTGTTGAACTCACTACTTAATTCCTATTTTTTTGTTATAACAAACCTGTAAACATCCAGACTTGTATGTTTCCTGATGAAAATGTGATTGTTTATTTCCTGTATTCTCGACCAATCAACTGTCTGGATTATGTAATTACTTTGTATGACTTAAAAATCTTTAAATAAACAATTAAAAAAATAAATAAATGTATCCACATCTATGCCTCTATATACATACACATACATATACATCCAGCCTGGCCAGATAAGAGCATATGGTCTCAACAAGAACCATAGATTACATATAGACTAAAAGAAAGCAATAATCAGATGACACAAAGAAGGTAATATAAACTTAATATATGGTGTAGAGTTTTCTAGATCCAAGGCCAAGTGTGACTACCCTCCTAGACACACAGGGAAGTCCATATATATCCTAATAGTGACAGATATCCAACCACAGGCATATGATTAATAGAGGTAAAGACAAAGGGCCAAATTCTCAAAAAAGCTGCCTAACTTAACTTTCAGCAGTTAAGTCACACTGACTTAAAATTTCTACCTAAGTGCCTGATCCACAAAGCACTTACTTAGAAATTACACGCCGTGTAACTTAAGTGCCTCCGTCGCAAGGCGGTCCTCCTCTCCGGGGGGCGTTTAAAATTTAAATGAGGCGCGCTCCCGCGCCGGCCATACTGCGCATGCGTGTGACGTCATTTTCCCGACGTGCAGCGCGCGAACGTAATTTACGGCAGGCTTTGTGGATTGCGACGGGACACTAAAGTTGCGACGGGTGGAAAAAAAAAAAAAGCGCCGGGAAAACAAAAACAAAAAAGAAAAATTGTCAGCGTCGCTCGGCATGCATTCCTGAGAGGGAGAACTCCATGCCAATTTTCAAAGAAAAAAACGGCATGGGTTCCCCCCCCAGGAGCATACCAGGACCTTAGGTCTGGTATGGGTTGTAAGGAGACCCCCCCTACGCCGAAAAATCGACGTAGGGGGTCCCCCTACAATCCATACCAGACCCGTATCCAAAGCACGCTACCCGGCCGGTCAGGAAAGGGAGTGGGGACGAGCGAGCGCCCCCCCCCCCTCCTGAGCCGTGCCAGGCCGCATGCCCTCAACATGGGGGGGTTGGGTGCTCTGGGGCAGGGGGCGCACTGCGGGCCCCCCCACCCCAGAGCACCCTGTCCCCATGTTGATGAGGACAGGTCCTCTTCCCGACAACCCTTGCCGTTGGTTGTCGGGGTATGCGGGCGGGGCTTATCGGAATCTGGGAGTCTCCTTTAATAAGGGGGCACCCAGATACCGGCCCCCCACCCTAAGTGAATGGATATGGGGTACATCGTACCCCTACCCATTCACCTGGAGCAAAAAGTTAAAGTTATTAAACACACAACACAAGGGTTTTTAAAATAATTTATTAGTCTGCTCCGGAGGCCCCCCCTGTCTTCTTTATTAGCTCTAATACCAGGGGGGGCTTCTTCTTCCACTCTCCGGGGGTCTTCTCCGCTCTCTCCTTGCATCCCATTTATATATGCCTACCCACGTGCACCCACCACGTGGGTACCTACCGGAGCATGATGGGACGGTGATGCCTATATAAATGGGATGCAAGGCGCGCTTCCATCATTGCAGCGAGAAGAGGCGTCGGGTCAACATCGGAAGAGGGGAGAAGAACAGAAGAGAAGAAGGTGACGTCACAGAAGACCGCGCTGGCTGCCTGTTAGTAATTGAGCTAACACACGAAGATAGCAGGCAGCCAGCGCTGAAGGAGAAGGCACCGGACAGCTGCAGAAGAACCGGGATGCGCCGAGTCAACAGCGGAGAGCGGCAAAGATAGAAGACGACCCCCCCCGGAGAGCGGAGAAGACCCCCCCCGGAGAGCGGAAGAAGAAACCCCCCCCCCGGAGAGCGGAGAAGACCCCAGAGAGTGGAAGAAGAAGCCCCCCCTGGATAAGCCCCGCCCGCATACCTCGACAACCAACGGCAAGGGTTGTCGGGAAGAGGTCCTGTCCTCATCAACATGGGGACAGGGTGCTCTGGGGTGGGGGGGCCCGCAGTGCGCCCCCCTGCCCCAGAGCACCCAACCCCCCCATGTTGAGGGCATGCGGCCTGGCACGGCTCAGGAGGGGGGGGCGCTCGCTCGTCCCCACTCCCTTTCCTGACCGGCCGGGTAGCGTGCTTTGGATACGGGTCTGGTATGGATTGTAGGGGGGCCCCCTACGTCGAATTTTCGGCGTAGGGGGGGTCTCCTTACAACCCATACCAGACCTAAGGGCCTGGTATGCTCCTGGGGGGGAACCCATGCCGGTTTTGAATTTACAAATTGCCGTGGAGTTCTCCCTCAGGAATGCATACCAAATGCCGTCGCTTGAATGGGCCTTTACAAGGTGTGACTAACTTTCCACATTGTAAAACCAGCCCTAGTTTTGCGCAAGCAAATCGGAACTTACGCAGAAATCACAATGATGAAAAGCGTTGCGGATCTGCTTAAGTCCTCATTTGCATACTCAAAGCTGCATTTCAATGAGAAATGCCCCCAGCGGCGGATGCGGTACTGCATCCTAAGATCTGACCGTGTAAGTGTCTTACACATGTCAGATTTTCTGCCTAACTTTGGAAAAAGCCTTTTGAGGATCGTTTCCAAAGTTAGGCACAGACTGAACAGCAGTTCCGCCTGCGTATCTCTTTTGGGAATCAGGCCCAATGTTCCACTTAAGCCCAAAGTAATATATCAATGTGATACAGATAATCCCAGACAGATGTTACACAGACCAGGATATATCCAGTGCACAGAAACACCCAGGGGACCCAATGCTGAAACGGTGTCTGCCACAAGGCTTCCCTACTTTATACTCCCTCTGTCCAGTGTCACCATACCTAGCATCCACCGTCAAAAAAGTACATGAGCTACTTTTCAGGCAGATTGGAGCATTTGTGGCCACGTAGACTTCAATGTGTTATGTGTTTCCTGGCCAAACAACAGCTCTCCACCCTTAATCTCCTCACGCTATTGCTTTCTATTGACTAAAAAAAACACACTCGAAGCTTGAATATATGTAACATGCCTGTAATATACATTTTTTTCTGAAATGCTGGTATATGCTCATGAAACTCTCAAATAAAAATGTCTAAACAATTACTCTGCTTAGGTGTGAATGCAGCCTTAGGCCCCGTACACACGACCGAACATGTCCGATGAAACTGGTCCGTGGACCAGTTTCATCGGACATGTTCGGTCGTGTGTACAGCCTTTCGTACCGTTTTCCAGCGGACAAAAGTTTCTTAGCATGCTTAGAAACTTGTCTGCTGGAAACCTGTCCATTGGACATGTCCGCTGGTTAGTACATCTAACAAGCGGACCGAAATCCTGCAAATGCGTTGAATTGATTCGACGCATGCGTGGAAGCATTGCACTTCCGTGTTTGAGAACGTCGGTGTATTCTACGTCACCACGTTCTCTGTCCGCTGGGATTTTGGTCTGATGGTGTGTACACACATCAGACCAAAAGCTCCCAGGAGACATGTCCGATGAAAACTGTCCGCGGACTGTTTTCATCGGACATGTCTCCTCGTGTGTACAGGGCCTCAGAGTCTCCCTTAGCACCAGGGTGACATTGTGGCAGCAAACGTAGAGGAAAGGCATTGTCACTGTATAGACATAAACAGGTATGGAAATATTACAAGCTTTATAAAAGAAAAGGGTAATAATAGTACATGCATTCAAAGTAAAAACAGGTATAATCAGCAAGGGGCCCGACAAAAGTCCTGGTGAAATTGTGCACATATATAGCTATTAATAGAGATACCTTCAGATGTGATGTTGCAGTAAAGTCCAGTTGTAGGCAGATGATTGTGATGCAATGTCTGACCTGAAGACACGATTAGCAGTGATAGGGCAATCCTCCAAATATTATCCAATCAGCATGGAACACAGCTTCTCACACGCAGAAACTGTGATATGTCACTGGAATTCAGACTCATCCTATTTTCTCTGCACCGTACCGCTACTACCACAAGTGGACATCGGATGCCTAACCTGGCTATAGCCTATGCTGTTATAGCTAAAATTAGCTATAGAATCCCAGTCCAGAAGGGACAGGGTAAATTAAAATAACAGGAACTGAACATATCTAAAATAACAGGAGTTGCATGTAAACTCTATTGCAACAAACAGGTTCACTTACTAATATACTGGTGGTGACCACCACATGCATATAATAGCCCAAACCTAGCTTTCTGATACTGTGCATGTGAGATAATAACAATAGGACAGATATATTCTGTCACAATTATTTAGATACACACTCTGCAGCTGCAGTAAAACTATAGGAATATTTGCCTAATAGTCCCTTCTGTCTTGGGTTTAGTAGCACGAGCAGGAAATGTGGCTTATATTTCCTCTTTCCCTCTTCAATTTCTCCTTTCTTATCCAACCTCTCGGAGACAAGAAGTGCCGATAAATAATTGTAAATAATACTGTAATATTAGCAGCTAACCGTAGATGGCAGGAGATCCCTAAAGTAGCATAATGCTATGGACATTAGATATTTTGGGAATGGTGAAGTGAAGGGATGGGCTTTTATCTTTTATTCATTCTTTGTTACATTTAACTGCTGTTGATGTCCTGCAGACTCTATACATGCCCTACATAACAGAGTGTGTGGGAGATTTAATAATAATGGTGCACTCAGAATCTGATGCAGCTATGCCTGTTAGCCAATCAGCTTCTAACTTCAGCTTGTTCAATTAAACTTTGACACCCCCCGTTCGGTTCGCACCAGAACCTTCGAACGGACCGAACGTTTGCACGAACTTTAGAACACCATTGAAGTCTATGGGAACGTTTGAAATCAAAAGTGCTAATTTTAAAGGCTAATATGCAAGTTATTGTCCTAAAACAGGTTTGGGGACCCGGATCTTGCCCCAGGGGACATGTTCCAATACAAAAAAAGTTTTAAAAACTGAAGTTTTTTCAGGGGCAGTGATTTTAATGATGCTTAAAGTGAGAAAAAAAATGAAAAATTCCTTTAAATATCGTACCTGTTGGTGTCTATAATATGCCTGTGAAGTGGCATGTGTTTAGAACTGTCCCTGCACAAAATGACATTACTCATTGAGAAAAATAGCATAGGTTTCCCACCCCTCCCCCCAGGTCATTACCAGGTCATTTTCAGCCCCTTTGGCCCTATATACTTTTAACGGCAGTATACAGGCGGTGCAAAAACGACAGGGGCTGTAGGTTTGTTGTTAAGTAGAATTTGTTTGTAATTTTGAACTGGTACTTTTTTAAAGTGTAGCTCCAGCCCAAAAAAATCTATTTTTAAGCTTTTTGGAAAACATAGAGAAGGGTTATCACCCCTGTAACATTTGTTTTGCTGTCTGTGCACATCTGTTCAGAAGATTGCACCTCACTTTCTGTCCCAATGACAAATGTTTTTTTGAAAATCTGGGTTTTTTGGTGAAAAAAGGATTGGTGATAAAGCATCAGTGGACAGGAGACACCTCTTACAGAAGAGAATTTCCATTCCTAGGGGTACATTTCCTCTCACTTCCTGTTGTCTCCTTCTGTTTGCAAGTTTTAGTCGTTTGTAAGTTGGATGTTTGAAAGTAGGGGCCTGCTGTATATACTCTGCAGAAATTTGGGCCCTGGGTGTTGGTGTTGCCACAAGACTGTAAGCCCTCACAGTTAGTCTTGGTGGGCGTTGGAACGCCCCGCTGTGAACTATTATATCAAGAATTGTAATTACATGCCCCTGTTGAACAGGGGCAGAAAAATTGGGCTTTATGCACTGGTTCCACAACACAGCAACCCCTCACATATACTCTAGTTGGAGCGCAGGAATAAGCCCTGCTGCAAAGTATTGCATTAAAAATTGTAATTACATGCCCCTGTTAAACAGGGGCAGAAAATTTGGGCCTTAGCCACTGGTGGCGGTCCCCAGAACCAAAAATGTTCTTACAAGCTATCAGCATGATCATTGAGGAGGTAAAGCATAGTCACTCAGCATAACAGGATAGTCACTCAGCATCAGCATAGTCTTGAAGGGATTTGACATTTAAAAAAAATATTCAGTTACATCAGCATCAGGTGCTTGATAGCTGGTGGTGATCCAAGCCTGATTCATTTTTATGAAGGTCAGTCGATCGACCGAGTCGGTAGAGAGGCGCACCCTGTGATCAGTTACAAAGCCTCCAGCAGCACTGAATGTGAATTCTGAAAGAACGCTGGATGCAGGACAAGCCAGTAGCTCAATTGCGTACTGTGCAAGCTCTGGCCAGTGATCCATCCTCAAGACCCAGTAAGCCAGAGGATTTTCGGTGGGAAAGGTGTCTGAGTCTGATCTTGCCCCTAGGAATTCCTGCACCGTGTAAAACAGACGCTTGCAATGGTTGCTGAAAAATTGTCTAAACGCATCGGTCAGATGGCCACCTTCTCCACCGCTCCTTCTGTGACTGACCGAAGCCTCAGCAACACGTTGTCCAGGACCAGGATTTTGTAACTTCCCAGTCTCTGCAAACGCATTGCACAGACCTTTCTGAAGGCCTCCCGAAGATGTTTCATCTTCTGCTCCCTTTGCGCCGGCAAAATAAGGTCTGCAACCATACCCTTGTAACGTGGATCAAGGAGGGTTGCCAGCCAGTAATGATCCCTCTCCTTGATAGCACGGATGCATGCACTGTCACTGCTCACCATCCTTGTGGCCTCCTCAAATGGTGACAGGACAGTGCATACATCCCTGATCCTGGCCCACTGGCGTGGGGAAAAAACAAGCTCCCCTGATGGTGTCCTGGTGCCTTATTGGCACAGATACTCATTGATGGCCCTCTTCTGCATGTGCAGCTGCTGCAGCATGGCCAACATAGAGTTCCACCTGGTGGGCATGTCACAGATTAGGCGGTTCTTGGGCAGGTTGTATTCCTTTTGGAGGTCTGCCAGCCGAGCACTGGCATTATATGTCCGTCAGAAATGCACATAGTTTCCTGGCCTGCTTCAGGACATTCTGTAAGCCCGGGTACCTGCCCAAGAACTGCTGCATCACCAAGTTAAGGACACGAGCAAAACAGGGCACATTGGTCAGTTGTCCCTGTCGCAGGGCGGAGAGGAAGTTGGTGCCATTGTCGCAAACCACCATTCTTGGCTTAAAGGGGTTGTAAAGGAAATGTTTTTTCCCTAAATAGCTTCCTTTACCTTAGTGCAGTCCTCCTTCACTTACCTCATAATTCGATTTTGCTTTTAAATGTGTGTAGTTACAGACAGAAGAACAGGAAGTGAGGATTTCTCTGAAAAAATAAGTACATTTAAAAGCAAAATCGAAGGATGAGGTAAGTGAAGGAGGACTGAACTAAGGTAAAGGAAGCTATTTAGGGAAAAAAATCCTTTACAACCCCTTTAAGCTGGCGTGGCGTCAACCACCTCTGAGCCTGCCCCTGCAGAGCTGACAGAACCTCTGCCCCAGTGTGGCTCCTGTCCCCCAAGCACACCAGCTCAAGCACCGCATGGCATCTCTTTGCCTGCATACCTGCGTAGCCCCTTGAACGCCTACGGAAAACCGCTGGTTTCGAGGACACATCAGCACAGGAAGAGGCCGCAGAGGAATGACCATGACCAGTAGTAGCATTTTGGAGGCGTGGTGCAGAACAACCTCCAACATGACTGTACCTTCTCCTACATCCTTCCAAGCTGCCAGCAGAGTCACCCAATGCTCTGTAAAAAAAAGGTAACGTCCCTGTCCATGCCTGCTGGACCATGAGTCAGCGGTAATATGCACCTTACCACTGACTGTCCTGTCCAGCGAGGCATGGACATTGCTTTCCACATGCAGGTAGAGAGCCGGAATCGCATTCTGTAAGACAAAGTGGCGTTTGGGAACCTGCCACTGAGATACCGCACATTCCACAAACTCACGGAAGGGGGCAGAATCTACCAACTGAAAAGACAGCAGTTGAAATGCTAGCAATTTAGCTAAGCTAGCATTCAACCGCTGGGCATGTGGATGGCTGGGAGAGAACTTCTTTCGGCACTGCAGCAGCTGGGGCAGGGAAATTTGTCTGGTACAATCTGACGTCGGTGTACCGATAGTAGATTGCCCGCAAGTACTTGGCTGTGACACACCTAATTCTACACCTTCAGTCCTATCAGTGCAGGCTTCAGAGAGGACTGAAGGTATAGTGGAGTGGAGCAGATGAGGAGCAAGGAGAGGTCTGCTTTGTTCTTTGGTGTGGGTCTTTTAGGTACGCTTGCCAATGAACTGCATGGCAGGTCGACATATGTCTGGTCAAGCATGTGGTGCCTAAGCGGGTGATGTTTTGGCCACGCGAGATACGCTTGCGACATATGTTGCAAATAGCAGCGGTGCGATCTGATGCACTCGTCTCAAAAAATGCCCACACCAAAGAACTTTTGGAATAACGCAGAGAGACAGCAGTGCCCTGCACATGCGGAGCTCTGCATTGTGATATAGTCGGTGTGCTGCCCTTAAGCTGGCCCCTGGAGGGCATACTGCCTTGTTGGAGATGTGCCTCCTCCTCCTCCCCCTCCTCTTCTCTCCTATCAGGCACCCACGTGGAGTCAGTGACCTCATCCTCCCCTCCCTCCTCATCTCTGTAGAGAACCTGACAGTATGCTGCAGCTGGGGGAACATGACTGCCAGATTGCTGTACTTCTTGGGCACCCCCTCTCTCAGGGCTCACATTAATGCCTTCCTCTAGCTGTGTACCATCATCAGAGCCTTCAAAATGCTGCGCATACTCCTTCAGCATGTACCCAACACTGTGGTCAAACAGGTCGGGGGACTCCTCAGGAGGACATGGTGGGGCTAGGGAAGGAGTGACTGATGCCATTGAGCAGAGGGAAGAGGCCGTGTTGGCAGCTGCTTTGCCAGACAAAGTACCCTGAGCCTGGGTGAGAGAGGATGAGGAGGAGGAGGACGGCTTGGTCATCCACTCTACCAAGTGTTCGGCATGTTGCCAGCTGCCGAAAAAACAGACGAGTATGTCCAACGGCCACGTGCTGATGAGGATGCACCGTGTCCATGACCAGCAGCACTGTTGCCTCTAGACACAGAGCCTGCTTGCCCTCTTTTATCAGCTTGTGACTCTCTGCCTCTCCTTGTTGTCCTTCCAAACATACTAATGGTCTGCAGGGAGATGTAGCTGCACAAATACTGACAATACTTGCTGATCAGTCACTGCCTTTGGTGTTAATATGACAACAACAGCAATTGTATTCATGTGGCTTTAGGTGCACACTGTGCAGAGGACACAGTACACCAAGTGAAAATACTTGCTGATCAATCACTGCCTGTGGTATTAATATGAGAACATCAGCAATTGTATTCACATGGCTTTAGGTGCACACTGTGCAGAGCACACAGTACACCAAATGGATATACTTGCAGATCCCTGCCTGTGGTATTAATATGAGAACAAAAGCAATTGTATCCACGCAGCTTTAGGTGCACACTGTGCAGAGGACACAGTACACCAAGTGAAAATACTTGCAGATCCCTGCCTGTGGTATTAATATGAGAGCAACAGCAAATATATTGATGTAGCTTTAGGTGCACACAGAAGACACAGTACACCAAGTGAAAATACTGCAGCTAGCACAATCACCTGCCTGCCTGTCAGTATATTGGGCAGAGCGGATCTAGCTAAACTCAATACAGTGTATAAATATATATACAACACCTGGGTTGCATATATATCCTCTACACACTATAACTGACTCGCCTGAGTGCCTGCTCTAACTAAAAAAAAAAATGACACTCTCTCTCTGTGTCTCTCTCTGTCTTAAGACTCTTAACCACTGCAACACACTACACAAGGCCACCACAGAGCCAGCCTTATATAGTGTGGGGCATGTACTAAGCACCCTGAACCATAATTGGCCAAAGCCACCCTGACTTTGGCCAATTATGGCTCTCTGTTTTTTGTGCGCTGTGATTGGCCAAAGCATGCGGGTCATAGTGCATGCTTGGCCAATCATCAGCCAGCAATGCACTGCCGCAGTGAATTATGGGCCGTGACACGCCACTCGAATTTGGTGTGAACGGCCCATAATGTTCGTAATTCGACTAACGGTCGAACATACGATGTTCGAGTCGAACATGAGTTTGACTCGAACACAAAGCTCATCCCTAGCTTTGACAATAAACCTGGAAGTTGATTGGTTTCTATGCAAAGCTGCACCAGATTTTGAACCCTCCAGTTTTAGTAACTGACCCCCCGTATTTCCCAGGGCATACTTTTTAATTGTTGCTGGCTGTGATTTTTACAGGAACCTTTGCTTTCATCTGGTTTCAGCCTGGGTTTGATTCAAGGGCAGGTTGTATGAATACATCCAAAAATCGCCACATTACAAACATTAATACAAAACCTCTATTTTCATGGCTGATAGGCAAGTGATTGTCATAAAAATGGGCGTGGGTAGCAAGGAACTGCCAGGTGGGACATGTACTAATGCAAACTTTTTGAATACCATTGCAAGCTATTGTTTTAATAGGGCTTCAATGACAACAATAAAATGCAGAATTACTTTAAATCACTTGTGGGATGCCTTAAATGCCTCTATGAAGTGGCAGATCTGTAGGATGTACTAGAAA
This sequence comes from Rana temporaria, assembly GCF_905171775.1. Classification (NCBI taxonomy): domain Eukaryota; kingdom Metazoa; phylum Chordata; class Amphibia; order Anura; family Ranidae; genus Rana; species Rana temporaria. The sequence goes on along the minus strand of NC_053492.1, from coordinate 281,106,216 downwards.
TAGAACAGAAATAGAGAGCCCATACTAACATTCCATAAAAATACAATGAAAATTCAATGATACACCTAAAGACCTGTAACTGTTATAAAAATACACACATTTTATAACAAATAAAAATATTTTTAAAATATATCAGTAGTACACCGCCTAGTCCAGACTATGCACCTCAAAATCTCAGAAAAAGCTTGCTCTAAATTTATTAGCTCAAACCTGAATGTTCCTATAGTGCCTTCCAGAGGGCAGCAGGTCAAAACAAGCCATTACCTAGATACAGGGGATTCTTCAAAATGTACTTCTCTTTATAGAGACAACAAATATTGGAAAAATCACCCAAAGATGAAAACTGACAACCAATAATTTTCTGAAAAGTATTAATAATTTTCTGCAGCACACTCCTGTCCTCTACAAAGCAGCCAGCATATTACACTGAAATTCAGTACATTAATACATTCTCGATAGAAGAGTCATAAAAAGACAACAGTGTTTCTCATAGGACTCTCTTTCTGAGAACTCGCAGAAAATGTACTTGCTGCTGTGCCCTTTATTTGATTTTTTTTTCTAAATGTATGCATTTTATATAAGAAAGACAGCAACAACAACAGCCCTAGAATAGTAAAGTACAATGGGCCAGATCCACAGAAGAAATACTCCGGAGTATCTACTGATACTCCGGCATATTTTCAAATTTGCCGCGTCTTTTTTTTAATTTGTGATTCACAAACAAGATACGACGGAATTTGGCTAAGATCCGACAGGCTTACGGCTTCGTACGCCTTCTGGTCTTAGGCTGCAATACTTCGGCCGCCGCTGGGTGGAGTTTGCGTCGTTTTCCAGCGTCAGGTATGCAAATTAGATCCACGAAGGTACTCGCGCGCGTTACGTCGTCGCAAGTCGTTTTTTCCCGTCGCAAAGTTAAGCCTGCTTTTTCATTGCTTAACTTTAGACCAGCCATGTTAAAGTATGGCCGTTGTTCCCGCGTCGAATTTTAATTAATTATTTTTTGGCGTAAGTACGTTACGCACGTCGCCATTCACAAACACGTCGGGGCGCCATAATTTCGCGCAAAGCGCGGCGGGAAATTTCCAAACGGAGCATACGCAGAACGTTCGGCGCAAAAGCGCACCTAATTTAAATGGTACACGCCCCATTTGAATAAGTGGGGTTGCGCCGGACGTCTTTACGATACACCGCCGTAAGTTTACACGCAAGTGCTTGGTGAATCAGGCACTTGCGCTGAAAACTTGCGGCGGTGTAACGTAAAGACGATACGTTATGCCGCCGCAGTTTTTGCTGAATCTGGCCCAATATGTACACAAGTGAAAGGCTGACCGCAGGTCAGCCTGTGTTTGTAGGAGGAGTCGGGAGGTATTTAAACCCGCCCTCCTTCCTCCTTCAGGGCGTCGGTGTTCTGGTGTGAGCTGATGCACTCGTGTCGTCATTTCTGGGTTTCCCTCGCGGTCAGGAAGTTCGGGCGGGTGTCTTGGTGGCTCTGAGTCTCCCCGCGTCCTCGTGCAGGGTTCAGGTTTGGTCAGGGGGAGGTCCACGGGTGGCCAGCTACCCCCATCTGCCCGGTCTCACTGGGTGGTGACTCCCTGTTGGGGGATGACGGTCTCCGGCGGCAGGGATCTTGTTTGGCTTCGGCTGCGGTGTTATCAGGCAGGTAAATGTTCCAGCGGACCCACCCCCCCTCCTCCGGGAGTTGGTATATCTTAGGGGGCGGGGGGGGGGGGGGCAGAGCAAGGAAACTCCACATGGTGTCAGGGGAGGAGTGGGATCTGTGGCTGCCAGCTCTGGGAACTTGCAGTATACCACTGGCACAGCTCCACCATGTTACATGTTCAGCCTTTTACTTACTCCTTACTACACATAAATATTCCATGCTACACGTCAGCACTGCTATGCACTGCTGTCCATGTGTCCCCCCCTGTCTCAGGACTCTGGTTGGAGTGTGTGGGTGATCAGTATTCAGTTGGCAGCGCAGTGGTGTGTATTCAGTCAGATTCGGTATGCATTCATTTCACGTTTCTCATGTGTTTTTGTTTCTCATGCGATTTTCCCATGCGATCACGCTTCTCATGCGATCACGTTTCTCATGCGATCACGTCTCATGCGATCACGTCTCTCATGCGATCTCGTTTCTCATGCGATCACGTCTCTCATGCGATCACGTCTCTCATGCGATCACGTCTCTCATGCGATCTTTTCATGTGATCACGTTTCCCATGCGATCTTTTCATGCGATCACGTTTCCCATGCGATCTTTTCATGCGATCACGTTTCCCATGCGATCTTTTCATGCGATCACGTTTCCCATGTGATCTTTTCATGCGATCACGTTTCCCATGCGATCTTTTCATGCTATCACGTTCCCCATGCGATCTTTTCATGCGATCACGTTCCCCATGCAATTTTCTCATGCGATTTTCTCATGCGATTTTGTTTCTCATACGATTTTCTCATGCGATTTCGTTTCTCATGCGATCACGTTTCCCATGCGATCTTCTCATGCGATCACGTTTCCCATGCGATCTTCTCATGCGATCACGTTTCCCATGCGATCTTCTCATGCGATCACGTTTCCCTATGCGATCTTCACATGCGATCACGTTTCCCCATGCGTTCTTCTCATGCGATTACGTTTCTCATGCGATTACGTTTCTCATGCGATTACGTTTCTCATGAGTCATGTCCTCATGTGTTTACATTTCTCATGCGATTACGTTCTCATGCGATTACGTTTCACATGGTAGTTCTCGTGCAATTACGTTCACATGCGATCACGTTTCTTATGCGATCTTGGTTTTTCACGAGTCTTGTCCTTGTGTTTACATCTCTCATGCGATTACGGTTCGCATGGTAGTTCACATGCGACTACATTTCGCATGGTAGTTTTCATGCGATCACGTTTCATGTCCTCATGTGTTTACGTTTCTCATGCGATTACATTTCTCATGCGATTACGTTTCACATGGTAGTTCTCATCCGATCACGTTTCCCAGGGTAGTTTCTCAGGCGATTACGTTTCTCATGTGTTTATGTTCTCATGCGACCACGTTTTTCTAGCCTTATGTTGTCTCATGCATTTCGTTTTTCATGCTCGTGTCCTCATGCGATTACGTGTCCTCATGCGATTACGTGTCCTCATGCGATTACGTGTCCTCATGCGAGTTAGGTCCTCATGGGTTACGTTTCTCGTGCGAGTCATGTTCTCATGCAATTTTTTACATTTCCATGTTTCCATTTCCATGTTTCGTTTTACGTTACGTTTCTCATGCTATTCATGTTCTCTAAGGCCTTGTACTCACAAGCAGACATGTCCGATGAAACCGGTCCGCGGACCGTTTTCATCGGACATGTCTGCCCGGGGACTTCTGTTCGATGGCTGTACACACTATCGAACAGAAGTCCGCGCGTAAACAATACGCGGGGCGTATACGCGCTGTCGCCGCGTCGATGACACGGCGATGACGCGGCGACGTGGGCTGCTTGCCTTTTAAATGCTTCCACGCATGCGTCGAAGTCATTCGACGCATGCGAGGGATGGCGGGCGGCCGGACATGTACGGTAGGTCTGTAGAGACGACCGTACATGTCCGGGCGGACAGGTTTCCACCGCTGGGGGGGGGTCACCCATCACGTCGATGGGTGCTTACGGATTGAGATGATCGTTTTTAATTGGCTTGTACGGTGGCAGGTCTCCTCATCCGTTTCTCATACGTTTCATGCATCTTAACATTTCATTTCTCACACAACGACCTGACACGTCTTCAGGTGGCGTCAGGCCTGAGTGTACGTTTTTAATTTGCCTGCTACGCCTCAGGTTGCTCGGCCTTCGCATTTCATGGGATTGTCACATTGTCAGTCCAGCTGCACTAGTCCTACACTTACCTACATTTTAGTATCATAGTTCATGGCCACTCTCCACTGCTCCACGTCATGTTTAAGGGTACTGTCGGATTGAGATGTACGTTTCTAATTGGCTTGTACGGTGGCAAGTCCCCTCATCCGCTTCTCACGACTTTCATTACATTGCATGCGTCTTGTTATCTTTTACTTACATCACTTGCCTGACACATCTTTAGGTTCATAGGTTTGAGTGTTACGTTTTTAACCCCCCTGACGGTAAACCCGAGCGCGACTCGGGTCTGGTTTTTTATGTTACTATCGGTTAGTCCGAGTCGCGCTCGGGATGAATGTGCAGAGAGCGCAGCGGTGTTCCTTACCTTGTCCAGGCGATCCAGCGATGATCTATCATTGCTGTGATCGCCGCCGAGACACACACCGCGCCGTCCATCGCTCATCTGACTTCCTGGTTCCGTTCCCATGCACCGCAATGGTGCATGGGAACGGAACTGGGAGGGAAATTCAAATGTTGCACCAACACAAACACATAAAAAGGTGGTGATACAATGTAATCTGAGAGGATTACACTGTATCACTTTGAAAACTGACACAGTGCCCTTTCATTGCCCCTTGCCTTGTCATTGCTGACATATAAAACCTTATAAACCATATAAAAAATGGCATCAAAAAAGCGCTGTCCTCCAAATGCGCTTTTGGACCAGCTGAGCGACAGCGATAGCGGCAGCGACACGGAGTTGCTCGCAGATCAGAGCGACAGTGAATCATATGGAGATTTATCATCTGGATCTGACACTGACACTGATATAGAAAGTGACGCCGCAGATGATCCCGCACCTGACCTGAGTGATGTGCGCACTTGGTGCCCTATAGACAGTGATGCGGACCAGACAGCGCCCCCGAGGTTCCGATTTACTGGATCTCCTGGGATGAAGGTAAATGTGGAGGCCGACAACCCTATGGCGTATTTGAAACTCTTTTTATCTGAGGAGGTCATTTTACAAATTGTGACGGAGACCAATCGCTACCACGATCAGCAATCTGCTACGCTGCGTGGCAGATTTTCCAGGTCCAGAAAATGGGAACCGGTCACCGAGGAGGACATTTGGAATTTTTTGGGACTCATCATCCTTCAGGGGGTGGTGGGCAAACCGCTCCAGAAGTGGTACTGGACCACCAATAAGATGCTGGCCACTCCGTTTTTTGGCACTGTGATGTCCGAGTATCGCTTTTCACTAATAATGAAAAACCTGCACTTCGCCAACAACGAAGAATTTGACGAGGCCACACATCCTGCGCCAAAGCTGAAAAAAATCTGGGAGGTGTGCCAGATGATTGTTGCCAACTTTCAGCGGACCTATGTGCCAGAAAGGGACGTAAGTGTGGACGAAAGTCTGATGGCCTACAAGGGACGCCTGAGTTGGATCCAATATATTGCGTCCAAAAGAGCGCGCTTTGGGATAAAATTTTACATGCTATGTGAATCATCCACCGGCTACATATGGAATTCGGTAATTTACACCGGGAAAGGTACCAAATTCAATCCCAGGTACAGCCGCTATGGGATGGCCACGTCTTCTGTCCTGTCACTGCTGGACCCATTGCTGAACCAGGGATACTGCGTGACAACAGACAACTTTTACACGTCACCAGAACTTTATGAGGTTTTGCTCCTCAATAAAACGGACGGGTATGGTACCGTGAGGCCAAACCGGCGTGACATGCCATCTACGTTTGGCAAGAAAAAAATAAAAAAAGGAGAGATGGTTGCCTTTCAAAAGGGCAAAATGATGGCAATGCGCTGGCGAGACAAAAAGGACGTGTGTCTCATGAGCACCGTGCACAGCACCTCCACTGCCATGGTCCGCACAAAATACGGAAACGAAGTGCTGAAACCACAAGTCGTGATCGACTATAACCACACAATGGGAGGTGTCGACCGAGCCGATCAGGCGATGACTTTTTACCCGGCGATGCGAAAACAACAAAAGAAGTACTATAAAAAGATTTTTAGGCATCTCCTTGAACAATGTCTTTGGAACGCCTATATCCTTTACAAAAAAAACACGAACATACCTCTTGTTCATTCGGACTTTATTTGGAAGTTGGCTGAGCAGATCTTTATCAATCACCCGACGGCATCAGTGTCTGCTAACAGACACGGACGACGCTCTGTTGACGTTGGGAATCCAGAGCGCCTGACAGGTCGTCATTTTTTGGAACCTGTACCGCCAACCGCACGAAAGTTAGCGCCTACCAGGATGTGCGTCGTTTGCTGCGCCAAGAGGGATGAAAATGGGAAAAAAGTCCGAAAAGAATCAAGGTACTATTGCCCAGATTGCAATGTCGGACTTTGTCTATTTCCTTGCTTCAAAGTGTTTCACACTATGGATGTGTATTGAATTTCTTTCTTTGACTAATTTCTTTATTTTTCATTGCTTTGTTAAATAAAATTATATTATTGATTAATTATAATTCATGTGTTTTGTGTTTCAAATTTATCACATCTGGAATGTCTACTAGAGTCTTGTTTTGGTCAGGTTTAAGTAAGTAATTACTAAGAATTGCAGGCCTATAATACATATCACCAAATTTCCATGAAAAAAAATGTACCGCTTTTGGTACGTAATTCCAGACAGAATCATACCGCCAGGGAGGTTAATTGGCCTGATTTGCCCCAGGTTGCCCAGCCTCGCTAGGTTCTTCAGACTGACACGTTTCAGTCCTGTGCTACGTATTCGTTCCTGCTCCACGTTACTGAGTGTGTCGATCACGGACACCTGCGTAGGTAGGGGTTAGGGAAGGTTAGGGTTTTCTTCCTTTTCCCTAGGTAAGTTATGGCTCGTTGGTCATGTTTTGTTTTTAATGATGTTGTTCTTGTTTGCAGATTTCATGTCACGGGCAGCAGACATCAAGTTTTTTGCTGCCATCCGTCCTTCTCCAGTTCGGGTTCCATACATGGTAGCACGCCCTCCTTGATCCTCCGGATACGGCCTTCTCTTTTGTTACAGACGAAGCTTGTTCTTTAAGTCCTTTTCAATTCAGCCTAGGAAGCTTTGGACTCAGACTGGGATATCTTCCAGGTGTTTCTTTCTCAGTATCCTGGGTTCTTTTCGCACCAGCATTCAGTTCCTACTTGAGTTTGTTTTCTTTTGCCTCTTTCAGCTCAAACAGGTTTTCAAGCTGGTGCCCAGTACAGTCTGGGCACCAGACTTTTGCGGATGTACTCAGAGATAGGCCACTTTCCTTTCCCCTGGTACTCCCTTCTCTGCTAGCACAGGGCATGACACGTAGCCATTCCATGCTGCCTAACTAGGGTAGCATCTTAATGTTCACTCCGCGCCGGAATTTCGGTACAGGTGCAGTTTCGGCTGCCATTTGTCGAGGGGGTCTGTATTCTCGTTGTTGAGGAGTTAGTTGGGGGTAGTCGGCTTTCTTTTCCGAACATATCCCAGTTCCACATGTCGGTCACTGGCATTCTGGCGTTGGGGGCTTGTGGTTACATACAGTTACTTTCATTGCATCTCTTTGCTAGCTCATCCTACTGTTTTGTTTTTTGCCCCCTTTTAGGCATACTGACCACTTGACCCTGGCACACCTCAGGTCACTTTCCCACCTTACGTCACTTTCCCACCTCAGGTCAGTTTCCCTGTTTCCTCTCAGTCCTTTCCCTAGCACGATTACCGAGACTCTGAGTACAAGGTAAATATACACAACTTACACACATCCATCCAATACTAGATGTACTCAATAACCTGCTGAACCCCAGGAGCAAACAGCAACATGGCAAAGTACAACTAATACTAATCCACTTCTTTTCCCCATTCAGTAACACAAAATTGTGAATTCCACAACAATTAATCAATTGTTCAAAAAAATTTCCATCGGGCTAAACTATCGAAGACAGATGGTATTCACAGTTTCCAGCAACTGGTCCCAGATTTTGTCAAATTTAATAGTGCAATCAATGTATGTTTTGACAGTGCCTTATTGATCAGCTTTAAGAATGTATTGTGGGATGGGGGTTGAGAATCCCTCTATTGTAGAAAGTAGAAATAAAGGTTTATCAGGGTAGAGACAAATGAAATGGAACACAACTCTAGCACAAATTATAAGAATATATTATTGCATATTATTCAGAAAGAATGTTTCTGGGGTATATAATGTTAAAAAACAAAAAAAAAAACAAAGGGCCATTATCTCTTACATTTTCGGCGGGCGGCACGTAAGCCATTTACACTCCGCCGCCCCAACCTACAGGAGCAAGTGCTGTATTCCCCAAACACTTGCTCCGTAGTTTGGGGCGGCATAGTGTATTTGGCCCGGCGTATCCCCGCGTAAATCCAAGGGGGCGGCTTCTATTTAAATTAAGCGCGCCCCCGATTCTAATGAACTGCGCATGCGCCGGGCTTAAAATAGCCCAGTGCACATGCTCCAGTTCTCGGCGAAAAACGTCAATGACGCCGACGTGTGCGTCATTGACGTAAAGTCGTATTCAATAACGACTTAGTAAAACTACGTACCCGACGGGAAAACACGACGCGGACCCGAAGCCATACTTAACATGGCCTACGTGGGACTGGCGTAAGGTTACCCCTCATATAGCAGGGGTAACCTTACGCCTACGCAAACGACGTAAGCGATGGTTACGCGACGCAAATTCGTTCGGAAATCGGCGTATCAGGCTCATTTGCATAAACAAATGAGACCTAAACGTAAACGCCACCTAGCGGCCGGCGGAGTAATTACATTTAAGATCCGACAGTGTAAGTGACTTACACATGTCGGATCCTCAGCGTATCTATGCGAAAATGATTCTAAGAATCACTCGCATAGATACACTGGCCAAAAAAGAGAGATACGATGGAGTATCCTGAGATACTCCATCGTAACTTTACTCAGAATATGGCCCATCGTGCTTCTGAAGATATAAATAAATACCAAATCAGTAAGGCTAAATTTGAGTGTATAACCCAAATGTTTAAAACAGTAATGCAGGGTCAATATTGAAATGTAGACATCTAGCAGGAGACAAGAGTTCAATTTTGGCAAGCTGTTCGACAGAGATTATATTATTGGTATTTTCTGTATAAAGCACCAACAATTTAGACAATGCACATTCACATTAGCCTCACCCTCAAGGAGCTTACAGTCTAAGTTCCCTAGCTCATATTTATGCATGTACTAGGGGCAATTTTACATACCAGCATGTCAACATGCAAATTACAGGCAAGTAGTGTTATGGTTGGGATTCAAACCACTGATCCCAGTGCTTCCAGGCAAAATTGCTAACCACTATGCCACTGTGCTGCACAACAGTGACACATTCATTTAAACTGTATCAATTTATATTTTGGTGTCAAACCAAAATTGTTCCATTTCAGTCCAGTTCAAGTCATCCAGAGCTGGAAGATGAGTTTTCCATTTTGAGTATGCTTTGCAAAAATCTTGCATTACAACCATATTAGTCACCACTTTCTCAAGGTCCTGAACTTGTATTAACAATTTGAGAGAACTAAGCATTAGATGCACATAGAGATAGGAAATGTTTCATAATAACATGCCTAAGGATTATTTATCCAAAGAAATCCTTATGCTAAATTGTCTTACCCTCCTTTAAGGATTGCCCACAAAGGTATTGTTTTGAAATATTTGATCTTGATACTTAACCCTTTTAAGCCCACCACTACACACATTTTATCTAGATACCTAAGCTCACCACACAATTTTTGGGGTCTGCCATATAAGATGGGGGTTTCATTATGGCAAACAAAAAGAGTGGTTAGAGGAAGCATCACTGAAAAGTGCTTCTCTGAAGGAGATAAAAACCCTAACATGTCAGCTGGTATTACCCCCACACCCCACCTCATACAAACACTTCCCATAGATAGAGCCAGAAAACTGCATCAAAGGCTTTTATTATTTATATGGCTATTATCAGCCCAGGCTGTTGCATTTTCCAGGCTGCATAGATGTCTGTGTACAGCCCCCTTATGTTATTTGTATGTGCTTCCATGGCATAAGACAAGACTGATCAGCTACCATGTGGTGCTTCCACTCAAACCAAAGTAGCTACTCCACTTATTAGACCCTCAGATTAAAAAAATGTAAACAGTGCTCAAAGGATCTACTCAAAAGGTGATAGCTTCACTCATAGTTGGACATCTGCTGACATAACTAGAGATGGGCCAAACAACACCACCCCCCTCCCCAGTTCAGTTTGTGCCAGAACTCTAAAACAAATGGCAAACACCATTGAAGTCCCCATTTTGAAGGCTTATATGCATGTTATTTGCCATACAAAGGGTATGGGGAGCTGGCTACTACCATAAGGGACATGTACCAATTAGGGATGGGCTATCTGTTCGAGTCGTTCGCCCGTTCACCAAACAGTGAACAATTTGGGGTGTTTGCGGCAAATTCAAAAAGCCGCAGAACACCCTTTAAAAGTCTATGGGAGAATTCAAAAGTGCTTATTTGGGAGCAGTGATTTTAATAATGCTTAAAGTGAAACAATAAAAGTGAAATATTCCTTTAAATTTAGTACCTGGGGGTGTTTATAATATGCCTGTAAAGTAGCGCATGTTTCCCATGCTTAGAAAAGTCCATGCACAAAATGACATTTCTAAAATCATAATGAATTGTCGGGTCCCGGCAATACAGGTAAAAGTAATTGAAAAAAAAACAGCATTGGTTCCCTCCTTAGTCCATTTCCAGGCACTTTGGTTCTGGTAGGAATATTAAGGGGAACCCCAAACCAAACAAAAAAGCATGGGAATCCCCCCAAATTCCATATCAGCCCCTTCAGGTCTGGTATGGATATTAGGGGGAAACCTGTGCCATTTTTTTAAAATGGTGCGGGGTTCGCCCCCAAAAATCAATACCAGACCCTTCAGGTCTGGTATGGATTTTAGGGGGAACCCCGCACCAAAATAAAAATAAAAATGGCGTGGGGTTCCCCCCAATAATCTATACCAGACCCTTATCTGAGCACGCAACCTGGCAGGCCACAGGAAAAGAGGGGGGACGAGAGAGCACCCCCCTCCTGAACCGTACCAGGCCACATGGCCTCAACATGGGGAGAATGTCCCCATGTTGATGGGGACAAGGGCCTTATCCCAGCCCCCTCTATTTATATATACACACACACACTGTATATATATATATATATATATATATATATATATATATATATATATATATCCCCATTAGTGTTGCTCACGAATATTCGCATTGCGAATATTCGACTCGAATATAGCATATTCGAGAAATCGCGCTATATTTCGAAATTTGCGGTGAATATTCGCAATTCCGAATATTCGATTTTTTACAATTTTTTTTTTAAAACAGATCACATCCTAGATATCTCCATCGACGTCTAAAAGCATTGCTGGTATCATTAGAGACCCTGGGCCGAGTAGCTGAAGCGTTCATTGAATTTTCCAGAAAGATCGCAATGCGATTATTCGGCAAACGCAATATCGCGCGATTATTTTCCTCGCCCCGATCTTCCGCATCAGAGCGATTTTTACAGTTTCATTTTTAAAACAGATCACATCCTAGTGATCTCCATAGACGTCTAAAAGCATTGCTGGTATGATTAGAGCCATTGGGCCGAGTAGCTGAAGCGATCATTTTATATTGCCGAATATTCGCAATGCGAATATTCGGCAATAGGAATATTGCGCGATTATTTGCTCCGCCCTTTTGCATCAGAGCCAATCAGAGTTCTCCTTCCACACTCGTCAGAGGTTAGCAACCAATAGGAACCTGCCTGCATGGACATTATATAAGCTCACTCCCAGCACCATTTCATTGCAGATTCAGAAGCTGGCTAGAGAGTGTGGAGGCTGTTTCTGTGTTCCTGGTTTCCTGTGTCTTTGTTCCTGATTGATTTAGATCATCACCAGCATTGCTATTTAGTGATTCCAGTGGATCTTTTCCAGTATATCAACTGCTTTTTTCAAAGCAATAGACCCAAGAGCTTTTTTCAAAGCTACGTTTTGTGCTGTTTTGTGCTGTTTTGTTCATTTGTGTTACTGTTTGATCCTGCAATCCTCGCTGTTCAGTGATATTTGCTAGAGATTTCAGAACACATTTTGCTGAGCTTTCTAAAAGAGCTTTTCTAAAAGCTAAGTTTTGTTCATCTTGTGTTACTGTTAGATCTTGCAGGTTCGCTGTTCAGTGATATTTGCTAGGCATCTCAGTTCACATTTTGGTTAGTTTTTCCTAAAGAGCTTTTATAAAAGCTAAGTTTTGTGTTCAGTTTAGTTAAATGTTGTGTAGTAAGTGTACACACTGTTAGTGTACATTTATTTAATCTAGCTTAGCTTAGTGTGTGTTTAGTGTCTGTGTTTTGTGTTTAAAAAAAAAAAAAAAAAAAAGTTAGTGTTTGTTTAGTGCTTTTTTTTTTTCTTTAATTTTGTAGTCCTTGTCTGGTGTACTACTTTTCGTATAGTTTAGTAGCTGTCTGTGTACGTCTTTGTCTGCGTGCCTGTCTTGTAAAAAATACACAAAAACACATTTTGTTCACATTTCCCCCCCCCCAATAAAGTTTACCCCCCCCACACACATATCAGCAATAATGAGCGGCATCCGTGGCCGTGGCAGCAGGGGTAGGGGAGTTACTCCCAGTGCTGGATCGCTGCCAGCACGGGGTACCTCTCGTGCCCCTACTAGTGGTAGAGGATCGGGTGCAAGGGGAGTACGCCTGATCCGGGAGTTCTTCCCATCGGGCAGCCGCCCGATATTGCCATCTCAGGCTGAAGTAGTGGTGGACTACATGGGGCACAGCAGTGCCACTGAGTCGTCGGTCCCGACTCACAGTAGTACCACCATTACTCCGGTGCCTGTACTACCCCCCCCCAGCCCCCAAGAGTCCAGCATCTTACTGTTCGACAGCGACAGTGATAGGGATATCTTGGGGGAGGCCATGCATCAGGCAGACCTCCAGCTCTGTCCTGATGGTCAGGACCTTTTTGAAGGGATGGATGAGGAGGATGGGATACCTGCTGGCAGTATCCCAGAGACATCCCTTCAAACTGGTGCTGCTGTTTTGGTGCAGGAAACAGCAGCACCTAGTCAGACCCAGGCGTGGGTGAGGGGACAGCGGAGCCAGGCTAGAGGCTCCATGTCAGGTGGTTCCCTCAGACCAACACATTTCAGCCCTTGGTCTGACATCTCTGGGGGCGAAGAGGGTGACCCATCATGGTTGCCATCTGACGCGTCGGCTCACTACGTCAGTGACGACGGGGAAGGTAGGCACCCTGGTGAAACGGTGCGCCAGGTCACCACCAGGGAGACCATCGTCAGGGTCTCCACTGGTGATGGCAGCAGGAGGTGTCAGGAGGAGGAGCAGCAGCAGCAGCAGCAGCAGCAGGCAGCTCCACCTGTGCGCACCGAGTCCCAGCAGGTGCAAGTAAGCGTCACCCCATCTGACAGGAGGGCGGTGCTGAAGTCACCTGTCTGGAATTACTTTACCCTGGTGGCAGACAACCCTACCGTGGCCATCTGCCGGATTTGTAAAGTGAGGGTGAAGAGAGGGAAGTGTTTGGCTCGGGTGGGTACCACAGCCCTGAACCAGCACCTGAGGATAAACCACTGGGCGGTGTATGACGAGATGAAGCGTGGTGGTGGTAGCAGCGCCACCACCACAAGTGAGCAGGGTACAGCAGCCCCTGCCACATCTTCATCTCTTTCCAGCAGGTCATGCCCCCCCGCTCCCTCTAGTAGAGGTACTGGTACCGGCAGCCAGACCTCTACTTCCACAGCACCCTCCACGTCTGTGTCCCGCACTGCCGTCCGGCACCAGGCGTCGATTTCAGACGCCTTTGACCGCACCACTCCCTTCCCCCCTGGAGACCGACGTGTGCGTTCCCTCAATGGGCTCCTGGCAAGGGTTATTGCCCAACATCTGCTGCCCTTCAACATAGTTGACAGCAACCCCTTCAGGCAGATGTTGGAGCAGGCCCAACCCCAATGGCGTGTCCCCAGCCGCCATTTCTTTGCCAGGACTGGTGTCCCTGCCCTACACCAGCACATTGTGCAGAATGTAACCCTGTCGCTGGATCACGCTGTCAGCGACAGGGTTCATCTGACAATGGATGGCTGGACCAGCAGGCATGGGCAGGGGCGCTACATCAGCTTCACGGCCCATTGGGTTTCCCTCCGAGGCGTCGGTGAGGGATCGGCGGCAACCGATCTTGTGGTGCCGCCCCGGGGTGTCCAGGGGAGAACTGCTGGTCTCCCTCAAGGCACTGTCTCCGCAGCTGCTGAGCCTCCCAGCAAGCGCCCCCGTAGCTACTCAAGTGTGGGGCACGTGCGCTGTCAGGCCGTGCTCCAGCTTGTTAGTTTAGGGGACCGGAGACACACTGGAGAAGAAGTGCTGAAAGCACTTCAGGCTCAGGTCCAGAAGTGGCTGACACCCCGAAGGCTCCAGGCAGGTATGGTTGTCTGCGATAACGGCAGCAACCTACTCGCCGCCCTTAGTGCTGGCAGTCTGACCCACGTGCCCTGTCTGGCACATGTCCTCAACCTGGTGGTGCAGAAGTTCCTGCGCACTTATCCAGGGTTGAGTGACATTGTGGCAAAGGCGCGTAGGATTGCCAGCCACTTCAGGCGCTCCCCAACCGCTACCGCGTCCCTGTCCAAGTTGCAGCGGGAGTACAATCTGCCCCTTCACAGGCTGATTGTGGACAGTGTGACGCGGTGGAACTCCACCCTCCACATGCTGAAGAGGTTGTGGGAGCAGCAAAGGGCGGTGAGGGAGTACCTGATGGAACTAGGCACTGAGAGGACTTCACCACAACTCCCTTTCATCGCCTGTGCGGAGTGGGGGCAGATAAACCAGGTCTGCCAAGTGTTGTCCTCCTTCGAGCAGGCGACCAAGATGGTCAGCAGTGAGCAAATCGGCCTCAATAGCGTGCTGCCAATAGTGTTCATGCTGGAGAGGACACTAGATCGCCTGCTCGAGGCTGGGGAGAGTGCCTTGGTGGAGCAGGAGGAGTCAGCAATGCTCCACCGAGACCAGGGCCAGGACGAGGAGGAGGAGGAGGAGGATGATGATGAAGAGGAGGAGGAGGTGGTTGCTGGTGTCGTCCCGGAGTCAGGGCCTGGTCAGGAGGGAGAGCCGGTGTTGGGGGCACCGATAGTCCGGGGGTTGGGCATGTCTGAGTTTGACCAGCAGCGCCTCAGGGATGAAGAGTCGCACCTCATTCACCTGGCCAGCATTGAGGAGTCACAGCGGGCTGTGCTCTTCCCCATGGCTGCCCACATGCTGAGATGCCTCAGGAGGGACCCCCGGGTTAAGACCATCAAGACGAGGGATGATTTCTGGATGGCCACCCTTTTGGATCCCAGGTGCAAGGGGAAACTGGAGCAGTTCATCCCAGCCAGCCGGAGGCAGCACCGGATGGAGGAACTGCAGGCAGGCATTGTCAGACGGTTGGAGCAGGCAACTCCCCGGCCTCCAGTTGTCCCCCCTCATCTCACCCAGCAGGTGGCTGCACCCAGCTGCAGCCGAGCAGGGGACCTAATGGAAGAGATGAGGATGTTCTTCCAAACCGAGCGACCCAGTACCAGCACCAGCAGCAGCAGCAGTCACCACCAGCGGCTGGCCCACATGGTGGCAGACTACATGGCGTCCGTCGGTGCTTCTGACAGTATGAGCACCGACGACCCCATGGAGTACTGGGTTGCCAGATTGGACACCTGCCGCGAGCTCGCTCAGTATGCGCTGGAGTTATTGTCTTGCCCCCCCTCCAGCGTACTATCTGAGCGGACATTCAGCGCGGCAGGTGGGGTGGTCACGGACAAGAGGACCCGTCTGTCCACAGACTCCGTGGACAGACTCACATTCATAAAGATGAATGAGTCCTGGATCGGCGGTGACTTTCTGGCACCCGTCGTCGGTTCAGGGCGCTGAAGGGTCCCTTGTCATGCATTCCCTGATAAAGCCCCGGACCTGATGTATTTACAGTGCTGAATATAACTATTTTAACATCAGAGAAAATCAATGTTAATATTTGGTACAGTAGGCTTTCTTTGCAATTACAGCGGTCAAACCTTTCTTGTAGTTTTACACCAGCTTTGCACACACTGGAGGAGGGATTTTGGCCCACTCCTCCACACAGATCTTCTCTACATCAGTCATGTTTCTGGGCTCTCGCTGAGAAACACGGAGTTTGAGCTCCCTCCAAAGATTCTCTATTGGGTTTAGGTCTGGAGACTGGCTAGGCCACGCCAGAACCTTGATATGCTCCTTACAGAGCCAATCCTTGGTTATCCTGGCTGTGTGCTTTGGGTCATTGTCATGTTGGAAGACCCAGCCTCGACCCATCTTCAAAGCTCTAACTCAGGGAAGGAGGTTGTTGTCCAAAATCTCGCAATACATGGCCACGGTCATCCTCTCCTTAATACAGTGCAGTCACCCTGTCCCATGTGCAGAAAAACACCACCAAAGCATGATGCTACCACCCCCATGCTTCACATTAGGGATGGCGTTCTTGGCATGGTACTCATCATTATTCTTCCTCCGAACACCGTTAGTGAAATTATGATCAAAAAGTTATATTATAGTCTCATCTGACCACATGATTTTCTCCCATGACTCCTCTGGATCAGTCAAGACACCTATGTCAGCAGTTATTTCACACCCTATATACTCTTAATAATACTGCTGTTCATCATGGCACCTCCTGCCCATGTGATATGACTCTGTATCAACTACTACTGTTAATACTACTACTGCTGCTTCTGCTGCTGCTGCTGCCGCCCAGTCAATACACCTATGTCAGCAGTTATTTGACACTCTATATACTCCTATTCCTACTGCTGTTCATCATGGCACCTCCTGCCCATGTGATATGACTCTGTATCAACTACTACTGTTAATACTACTACTGCTGCTTCTGCTGCTGCTGCCCAGTCAAGACACCTATGTCAGCAGTTGTTTCACACTCTATATACTCTTATTCCTACTGCTGTTCATCATGGCACCTCCTGCCCATGTGATATGACTCTGTATCAACTACTACTGTTAATACTACTACTGCTGCTTCTGCTGCTGCTGCTGCCGCCCAGTCAATACACCTATGTCAGCAGTTATTTCACACTCTATATACTCTTATTAAGACTGCTGTACATCATGGCAACTCCTGCCCATGTGATATGACTCTGTATCAACTACTACTGTTAATACTACTACTGCTGCTTCTGCTGCTGCTGCCGCCCAGTCAATACACCTATGTCAGCAGTTATTTCACACTCTATATACTCCTATTCATACTGCTGTTCATCATGGCAACTCCTGCCCAAGTGATATGACTCTGTATCAACTACTACTGCTAATACTACTACTGCTGCTGCTGCTGCTGCTCAGTCAAGACAACTATGTCAAAAGTAATTTCCCACTCTATATACTCCTATTACCACTGCTGTTCATCATGGCACCTCCTGCCCAAGTGATATGACTCTGTATCTACTACTACTGTTAATACTACTACTGCTGCTTCTGCTGCTGCTGCCGCCCAGTCAATACACCTATGTCAGCAGTTATTTCACACTCTATATACTCTTATTAAGACTGCTGTACATCATGGCAACTCCTGCCCATGTGATATGACTCTGTATCAACTACTACTGTTAATACTACTACTGCTGCTTCTGCTGCTGCTGCCGCCCAGTCAATACACCTATGTCAGCAGTTATTTCACACTCTATATACTCCTATTCCTACTGCTGTTCATCATGGCAACTCCTGCCCAAGTGATATGACTCTGTATCAACTACTACTGCTAATACTACTACTGCTGCTGCTGCTGCTGCTGCTGCTCAGTCAAGACAACTATGTCAAAAGTAATTTCCCACTCTATATACTCCTATTACCACTGCTGTTCATCATGGCACCTCCTGCCCAAGTGATATGACTCTGTATCTACTACTACTGTTAATACTACTACTGCTGCTTCTGCTGCTGCTGCCGCCCAGTCAATACACCTATGTCAGCAGTTGTTTCACACTCTATATACTCTTATTCCTACTGCTGTTCATCATGGCACCTCCTGCCCATGTGATATGACTCTGTATCAACTACTACTGTTAATACTACTACTGCTGCTTCTGCTGCTGCTGCCCAGTCAAGACACCTATGTCAGCAGTTATTTGACACTCTATATACTCCTATTCCTACTGCTGTTCATCATGGCACCTCCTGCCCATGTGATATGACTCTGTATCAACTACTACTGTTAATACTACTACTGCTGCTTCTGCTGCTGCTGCTGCCGCCCAGTCAATACACTTATGTCAGCAGTTATTTGACACTCTATATACTCCTATTCCTACTGCTGTTCATCATGGCAACTCCTGCCCATGTGATATGACTCTGTATCAACTACTACTGTTAATACTACTACTGCTGCTTCTGCTGCTGCTGCCGCCCAGTCAATACACCTATGTCAGCAGTTATTTCACACTCTATATACTCCTATTCCTACTGCTGTTCATCATGGCAACTCCTGCCCAAGTGATATGACTCTGTATCAACTACTACTGCTAATACTACTACTGCTGCTGCTGCTGCTGCTGCTGCTCAGTCAAGACAACTATGTCAAAAGTAATTTCCCACTCTATATACTCCTATTACCACTGCTGTTCATCATGGCACCTCCTGCCCAAGTGATATGACTCTGTATCTACTACTACTACTACTGCTGCTGCTGCTCAGTCAAGACACCTATGTAAAAAGTTAATTCCCACTCTATATATACTCCTATTACCACTGCTGTTCACTGATACCACTGATAGTTAATTTATCCCTTAACTACCCCCATTTGTGAGGGTCGGGGTTTTCCTTTAAAGTCCCATGCAAATCAATGGAAAATGTATGTTCCCACATAACTTCTGTACGCCTGGAGATATTTCAATAATACCCGCTATACATATTACTTATATGCCAAATAAAAATATATAACAGTTAAATTAACCCTTACCAACACCCTTATATAAAAGATGGGTATATTTATATTACTATGATTTTCCTCCCCAAAAGGTTAAGATAGGAAGACCGGGCAACGCCGGGTATTCAGCTAGTAATAGTATAAAATGTTTTCGGTTATTATTAAGCTAGATGTGTTGATGTTAATGTTGATGTTGATGTGTTAGATGTGAAGTTAGATGTGTTTAAAAAACTAACAATTTCAATAAGAAATGAAACCTTTGCAAAATATAACATTTTTTATAAAAAAAAAAAAAAAAAAAAAAATTAGGACATTAACTTCTGAAGCTCTGTCACCTCATCCATGTTTTTCGCCAGTTGTTGCACCAGTTGTTGATTTTGGCGCATCAAAAACAGTATCTGCTGCTCATTTGCCATTACTCTCTGCGTCAGGTTTTTCATGGCAGCTTGTTTCACCTCTAGCTTTTTTAGAACTGTTAGGATATAAGAAAAAAACATTTGGATTTCAAAGACCGTTACGAAAGATTATTTTCAGCCATAAAAATAATAAAGTCTGACTTAAGAGACTCTATGAAAGAGGATCTGGCAGAGGCAATTCTCTTCCTTAGAACTCTACATTGCATTTATTTGCATTTGCTAAGCCTAGAACTACATTTCAAGATTAATATAAACCATTTCTAGGTTTTTCATATTTTTTTTTTGGTTCATTATAGATAAGCTTTGTTTTTGTTCTAAAACAGCCAAATAATGTGGTCTGTATTTTTGAACTGTTAAAGATCATGTTCCTGATGTTTAAGCCTGCTGCTACTATCCAGTCACTTGATTGTTTTCATTGTGTTTGTCTTTTGCTTAAACTGTGCAATACAGTAGACTGTTGGCTTCCCAGCCAGTAGTCCTGTGGTAGTTTGCGTTTCTTTCCCTCAAGGAATCTATAAAATACATTTGCATATTAATACAGAGGAGTCGGAGTCGGGGAGTCAAGGGAGTCGGAGTCTGAAGTACATAAAACTGAGGAGTCGGAGTCGAAAAATTTATCTACCGACTCCACAGCCCTGCTTTAAATGCTGTCCATTTTTAGAGCTACATTTTATTGTTGAAATTTTATTAATCTCTGTGCACATATTTACCCTCCTGATTGACGGTATAATTAACCGTCTCATCCTGCTCCTCTTCCTCGTCACCCACTACTCCACCAGAAGTTTCGGGGGGGGGGGGTGCAGCTCCTCCTCTTGCTCCTCCACAGGAACTGGGGGTGGTGATGTGGATGGCCCTGGCTGCTCCTCCTCATCCCTCTCCTCCTCTTCCACATCCTCCTCCTGCTCCTCCTCTGCGGCCTGTCGCCTTGTGCGCTTGGGGCGCACAGTTGGTAGCGGAGCTCCTATAATAACACAATGTTCATATATTATAAAAATGTTTTCTAATGACGTATGCAAATTCTGTGTACTCTACTGTATTGTATATGAATACAAATTAATTTATATAGACAGTTAACCAATGGGACAATGTTATATTAAAGGGTCTTGTGGGCACTACAGGGGACTGAGCGTGAGCTGGGCTGCCACCATGGTAAAATGAGCTGTTTTTGTCTCCTTTGTTTTGTTCAGACGATCTCATGTTAAAAAAAAGGACTTGATGGAGTACACAGGATTACTATAACAACCCCACGCCTAACACAGGAATTTAGTGGGAATCTATATATATAAAACTCAACGTGTGTGTGCATGTATGTATGTATGTTCCACCATCACGTCCAAACGGCTAAAGATATTTACATGAAACTTGGCACACAGGTTACTTATATGTCAGCCACAAATATAGGATTGGTGGTTTAACCCATACCCACCCCCATTTGCCTTGGTCAGGGTTTTTCTTTAAAGTCCCATTCAACTCTATGGGAAATACATGTTATTTCATAACAGCTGTAGATATTTCGATAACACTTGGTCACATGTTATCTATACGTCCACTTAAAGTATAGGATCGTTAATTTATCCCTTAACTAACCCCATTGGTGAGGGTCGGGCTTTTTGTTTAAAGTCCCATGCAAAGCAATGGGAAAAGTATGTTCCCACATAACTTCTGTGTTCCTGTCTGCTGTCCCATGTTTTTTTCCAACAGTACTATGAATACCTTGGCTGGTGGTGATATATGTTACAACAACATGGCGTCTTGGTTAACAACATCTGACCTTACATTAATTACATATGACCTTACATAACTGTCCCCAAGGGACCCGGGCTGGCTCAACGCGATTGCCACTGCGCTGACAAGCCATTCACCTCTGCAGCTAGGGGTTCGGATCCCGCTCTCGGCTACATGTGAATTGAGTTTGGTGGTCTCAGCTCGGCCCCCGGTGGGTGTGCTATGCGAGGTAAGCCTGCGCTTAGTATGCCCACCTCCCTCCCACAAAACCACCACACTTACACACGCACTCGCAATTGGGTTAACATGCACGCACTCTGACCATGCGGTCTCTAAAAAGAGAGGCGAAGGACTAACGGGGCTGGTTGAGCGGGCAAATCCTCTCACTCCCTTATAGGGAGTCCCTCTGCCCCGTTGGGCTTCGAAGCGGAGCAGGTAGGACGGTCTGTGTGGGAGGACCCCCTCACACCCGCCATTGCCACCCGGGGCATGGAGAAAGGTGGCAGATTACCTCTGGGGGAGGCCTGCCTACTCCCAACTCCTGCAGTCCGGCTCCTCTCTCGAGTACACGCACAAAATACACTTTAGGGGAAAAAAAACATAACTGTGACCAATAACTTACCAGGATGATATTTATTCCGGATACGCCTGACCCGGTTCATCTGGCGCCTCTTCAGGTCGGACCACTTTTTGAGGATCGCCATGCGAGTGTGTTCTTCGCCTAGTTCCTCAATCAGGGAGCTTATAACTCCCTGTTTTTCTTGCTGCCTCC
The DNA here is from genome assembly GCF_905171775.1 of Rana temporaria. NCBI lineage: Eukaryota > Metazoa > Chordata > Amphibia > Anura > Ranidae > Rana > Rana temporaria. The sequence goes on along the minus strand of NC_053492.1, from coordinate 281,084,486 downwards.
ACAGCTCATTGTATCCTGTTTCCAGGAACTTCTGCAAGATGAAGAACACAGTATATTGTAATACTTTTGTTGACAGCCTTATGGATATATGACGTAAATGTATGCTATTCAACAATTGGAAGCATTCTCGCCTTATTAATCAATTAAAGGGGTAACATGACAGATTTTATATCCTGCCATTTCGGTCGCCACCTTTTTTACATAAATATAGCAGCCATTATCATTTGCATAATTATGAATATATTATTAACAACACAGGATACACGTATAGGGGAGATATGCGTTGCTAACTCTTTTCCCTGTCAGGAGCCTAACGCCCCGGGGGGTCAGAGACGGGACCTTTTCGGAGGACCACTGACGTATGCAACCGTCGCAGTTTTTTGTGATGTCACTCTTTAGGTGTGTGCAAATTTTTCCTTGCACCGGGTGGAGTTTTTGGGTTGTGTTTTGCACGCCACAGGCTTTTCAACAGAAAATAACCAGCTGGAGGCAGAATGGTTGCAAAACACTACGGGTTTGTTACCTAACTCTGGGTTTCAAGACCAGTCCACCTCCAGCTGTTGCAAAACTACTACTCCCATCAGCCACGGTCTGTCAGTGCATGCTAAGAATTTTACTTTTGCTGCATCTAGGGTGCCACAGTTTAGAGACCCGTGCATAAAGGCCTGAAAAATGTGGGCCTGCAGAACTTACAATACTAGAAGTGCCAGCATTCCCAGGCATGCTGGAAGTTGTAGTTCTGCAACATCTAAAGGGCAATATGTATTCGAACGTCCTTGGGCCTTGAGGACACTGAAGTCAGGACGTTCGCATACGTCCTATGTCCAAAAAAATGTTAAATTCATTATGCTAAATAACAAGGAAAAGTGCCTAAATACACATTTGCCAACCAGGGTGTCTGCAGCTGTCCAGGCATGCTGGGACTTGTAGTTTTGTAAAAGCAGGAGACACATTTTTTGTGAAATACTAATATCTGAACATATATACTAACTTTTAAACTAGAATAAAATGCAGTTGAAGATGATGAAATAACAGTGGTCAAAATACTTACACAAATCAGCAACTTTTCCTCAGACTTAGTGAAATTGCTTCCAACCATGTTGCTGTGTGATTGCGCTGCGATCATAAGTTGGAAACTGGCAAGGCTCCAGGAAATGGTCGCGTGTTGTTCGCGCGATTGCGCATGCGCGATCGAAAAATCGCAATCGCAATATGTTTTTTGGTTAAAATATCATACATATTCGATTACAGAGTGCTGCTACAGCAGTTTTCGAAATATCTGCAATCAATTTCGCATTCGCATTTTGTGAAATTGCGTTAAAATATCTCGAATATTCGATTTCAGAGTGAGCCAATCAGAGCGCTCCTCCAGCATATCTCGAAATTGCGCAAAAAATATCGCATTCGCATGTTGCGATATTTCGATAAAATATCACGAATATTCTGAGCCAATCAGAGAGCTCCTCCAGCATATCTCGAAATTGCGCAATAAATATCGCATTCGCATGTTGCGATATTTCGATAAAATATCACGAATATTCTGAGCCAATCAGAGAGCTCCTCCAGCATATCTCGAAATTGCGCAATAAATATCGCATTCGCATGTTGCGATATTTCGATAAAATATCACGAATATTCTGAGCCAATCAGAGCGCTCCTACCGCAGTTATAAAAAAATCGCAATTATTTTCGCATTCGCAATAGCGAAAAATCGCAATCAATTAATTTCGATAAAATATCACGAATATTCGAATTTAGCGAATATATCTCGAATATTCGAATATATATTCGAGATATATCGCGAAATCGAATATGGCATATTCTGCTCAACACTAATCCCCATGGGGTTGCTGAGCGTTGTGGCCCACCTGTCACCCTGCCTAGCCTGGCATTTAATCCTTAGTCACTCCAAGGCATTGGTGAATTACAAGCTATTGGTGAATTTTAGAACAATCAAGTGATGATTTTTAAAACAATTAATTGGTGAATTTTATAACAATCAATTGGGACAACTTATATACTCTCTCTTAGGGTTGTCCCGATACCGAGCATTTGCGCAAGTACTTGTACTTGCACAAATGCTCCCAATGCCTTAGCCCAGGGGTCTCCAAACTACGGCCCGCGGGCCACATCCGGCCCGCTAGGACGTTTTGTCCGGCCCGCAGCTTCAGTGATCAGACTCACTGCAGGGACGGCTTGCTTTGCCTTCTGACATGCATTGAGGGATTTCAGCGCAGACCTGCTGCACTTCCCAGCTCCTCCACCAGAGTTAGTTAATTTTAGCTGTAACAGCTTGTCTGTGTAAAAGGGGCGGGAGCCGGGAAGTCCAGCGTGTCTGCTCTAATGCTGGCTCTTCAGAAGCAGGCAAGCAGCACAGAACACGCTGATATACGGGGAAACTTGCAGACAGACAGTGATGAGGAAAATACTGTGCTGGGGGGGGGGCACAAGTATAGAGGGGGGACAAAACTGTGTGTGGTGGGAGATCTGATGTGGATGTAGTGATGGCTCTGATGGGGATGTGGTGGGGGCTCTGATGGGGATGTAGTGATGGCTCTGATGGGGATGTAGTGATGGCTCTGATGGGGATGTGGGGGGGGCTCTGATGGGGATGTAGTGATGGCTCTGATGGGGATGTAGTAATGGCTCTGGTGGGGGCTCTGGTGGGGATGTGGATGTAGTTATGGCTCTGATGGGGATGTAGTGATGGCTCTGATGGGGATGTAGTGATGGCTCTGATGGGGATGTAGTGATGGCTCTGATGGGGATGTAGTGATGGCTCTGATGGGGATGTAGTGATGGCTCTGATGGGGATGTGGTGGGGGATCTGATGGGGATGTAGTGATGGCTCTGATGGGGATGTAGTGATGGCTCTGATGGGGATGTAGTGATGGCTCTGATGGGGATGTAGTGATGGCTCTGATGGGGATGTGGTGATGGCTCTGATGGGGATGTGGTGGGGGCTCTGATGGGGATGTAGTGATGGCTCTGATGGGGATGTAGTGATGGCTCTGATGGGGATGTGGTGGGGACTCTGATGGGGATGTAGTGATGGCTCTGATGGGGATGTAGTGATGGCTCTGATGGGGATGTGGTGGGGGCTCTGATGGGGATGTAGTGATGGCTCTGATGGGGATGTAGTGATGGCTCTGATGGGGATGTAGTGATGGCTCTGATGGGGATGTAGTGATGGCTCTGATGGGGATGTAGTGATGGCTCTGGTGGGGATGTGGATGTGGTGATGGCTCTGATGGGGATGTAGTGATGGCTCTGATGGGGATGTAGTGATGGCTCTGATGGGGATGTAGTGATGGCTCTGATGGGGATGTGGTGGGGGCTCTGATGGGGATGTAGTGGTGGCTCTGATGGGGATGTAGTGATGGCTCTGATGGGGATGTAGTGATGGCTCTGATGGGGATGTAGTGATGGCTCTGATGGGGATGTAGTGATGGCTCTGATTGGGATGTGGTGGGGGCTCTGATGGGGATGTAGTGATGGCTCTGATGGGGATGTAGTTATGGCTCTGATGGGGATGTAGTGATGGCTCTGATGGGGATGTAGTGATGGCTCTGATGGGGATGTAGTGATGGCTCTGATGGGGATGTAGTGATGGCTCTGATGGGGATGTAGTGATGGCTCTGATGGGGATGTGGTGGGGGATCTGATGGGGATGTAGTGATGGCTCTGATGGGGATGTAGTGATGGCTCTGATGGGGATGTAGTGATGGCTCTGATGGGGATGTAGTGATGGCTCTGATGGGGATGTGGTGATGGCTCTGATGGGGATGTGGTGGGGGCTCTGATGGGGATGTAGTGATGGCTCTGTTGGGGATGTAGTGATGGCTCTGATGGGGATGTGGTGGGGACTCTGATGGGGATGTAGTGATGGCTCTGATGGGGATGTAGTGATGGCTCTGATGGGGATGTGGTGGGGGCTCTGATGGGGATGTAGTGATGGCTCTGATGGGGATGTAGTGATGGCTCTGATGGGGATGTAGTGATGGCTCTGATGGGGATGTAGTGATGGCTCTGATGGGGATGTAGTGATGGCTCTGGTGGGGATGTGGATGTGGTGATGGCTCTGATGGGGATGTAGTGATGGCTCTGATGGGGATGTAGTGATGGCTCTGATGGGGATGTAGTGATGGCTCTGATGGGGATGTGGTGGGGGCTCTGATGGGGATGTAGTGGTGGCTCTGATGGGGATGTAGTGATGGCTCTGATGGGGATGTAGTGATGGCTCTGATGGGGATGTAGTGATGGCTCTGATGGGGATGTGGTGGGGGCTCTGATGGGGATGTAGTGATGGCTCTGATGGGGATGTGGTGGGGGCTCTGATGGGGATGTAGTGATGGCTCTGATGGGCATGTAGTGATGGCTCTGATGGGCATGTAGTGATGGCTCTGATGGGGATGTAGTGATGGCTCTGATGGGGATGTAGTGATGGCTCTGGTGGGGGCTCTGGTGGGGATGTGGATGTGGTGATGGCTCTGATGGGGATGTGGATGTAGTGATGGCTCTGATGGGGATGTAGTGATGGGGATTTGGTGGGGGCTCTGATGGGGATGTAGTGATGGCTCTGATGGGGATGTAGTGATGGCTCTGGTGGGGATGTGGTGGGGGCTCTGATGGGGATGTGGTGATGGCTCTGATGGGGATGTAGTGATGGCTCTGATGGGGATGTAGTGATGGCTCTGATGGGGATGTGGTGATGGCTCTGATGGGGATGTGGTGATGGCTCTGATGGGGATGTGGTGATGGCTCTGATGGGGATGTAGTAATGGCTCTGGTGGGGATGTGGTGATGGCTCTGGTGGGGATGTGGATGTAGTGATGGCTCTGATGGGGATGTAGTGATGGCTCTGATGGGGATGTGGTGATGGCTCTGATGGGGATGTGGTGATGGCTCTGATGGGGATGTAGTAATGGCTCTGGTGGGGATGTGGTGATGGCTCTGGTGGGGATGTGGATGTAGTGATGGCTCTGATGGGGATGTAGTGATGTGGATGTAGTAATGGCTCTGGTGGGGATGTGGTGGGGGCTCTGGTGGGGATGTGGATGTAGTGATGGCTCTGATGTGGATGTAGTAATGGCTCTGGTGGGGATGTGGTGGGGGCTCTGGTGGGGATGTGGATGTAGTGATGGCTCTGATGTGGATGTAGTAATGGCTCTGGTGGGGATGTGGTGGGGGCTCTGGTGGGGATGTGGATGTAGTGATGGCTCTGATGGGGATGTAGTGATGTGGATGTAGTAATGGCTCTGGTGGGGATGTGGTGGGGGCTCTGGTGGGGATATGGATGTAGTGATGGCTCTGATGTGGATGTAGTAATGGATGTGGTGGGGGCTCTGGTGGGGATGTGGATGTAGTGATGGCTCTGATGTGGATGTAGTAATGGCTCTGGTGGGGATGTGGTGGGGGCTCTGGTGGGGATGTGGATGTAGTGATGGCTCTGATGGGGATGTAGTGATGTGGATGTAGTAATGGCTCTGGTGGGGATGTGGTGGGGGCTCTGGTGGGGATGTGGATGTAGTGATGGCTCTGATGGGGATGTGGTGATGGCTCTGGTGGGGATGTAGATGTGGAGGGGGCTCTGATGGGGAACACTGATGTAAGGCCTCGTGCACACTTAATATTTGGCCCTAGTGCACGAGGCTCTGGCATTTAGGTGCGGGCAGAGGATACAGGTGCACCATCCAGCCCTGCTAATGGCAGCTTTTTTTTAAATTCTGCTCTATTCCATAGCTGAGGAGTAATTTATAAATGGCTTCTTTTTTTTTCGGCCCGCGAATATCTGTAAAATATACAATGTGGCCCTCGAAGTCAAAAGTTTGGAGACCCCTGCCTTAGCCGATACCTGCGGGCGAAGCTGAGGGTGGCGTGTCGAGCTGGCAGGGAGTGCAGCGTTCAGGGCAACCGGAGCCGCCACATTTGGTTGTGGAAGTGACGATCCGTGTTGACGTCAGAGACGCCTATCTTGGTACACCCTGCACTCAGCCACAGTATGCCAGCAGCGGACATCTTGTCAGACCCAGCCCATATAATTTGTTCTGGGTGTAATAAGATGGCCGATGCTGCTTTTATGCGTCCGAGTGAAAGGAGTACCAGGATGGGCATTGCAGGCAGCCTTCCCTAATGGCATTTTAGTGCCTGCCCATCAGTGCCCATAAATGTCACCTATCACTGCCCGCCACCCGTCAGTGTCACCTGCCAGTGCCCCCTAGCCGTCAGTACCACCTGCCAGTGCCCCCTAGCCGTCAGTGCCACCTGCCAGTGCCTGCCAGCCGTCAGTGCCACCTGCCAGTGCCAGCCGTCAGTGCCACCTGCCAGTGCCTGCCAGTCGTCAGTGCCACCTGCCAGTGCCAGTTGTCAGTGCCTTCTGCTAGTGCCAGCCAGTTGTCAGTGCCATCTGCCAGTGCCAGCCAGTCATCATTGCCATTTGCCAGTGCCAGTAAGCCATCTATCAGTGCTGCATATCTGTGCCACCTAATTCTATCAGTGCTGCAGATCAGTGCCAACTAATCCTATCAGTGCTGCAGATCAGTGCCACCTACTCTGTATTGTGCTATGAGAAACTGTCACATGACATTTAAAAAAGTTTCGGTAATCGGTATCGGCGAGTACTTGAAAAAAGTATCGGTACTTGTAGTCGGTCTTAAAAAAGTGGTATCGGGACAACCCTACTCTCTATATACTATACATGCATCTCTTCCTCTAGAACAACTCTTATTGCAGACTATTACTCCTCAGCTCAGCTCCTCCAGCACTGTACTTGCATGAGATTCCAGGCACAGCTAGCACCGTGTGGTTAGGCCTGACACTGGCTTGGCCAGGCTTTAGCAATTTCCCTTTACAGGCAGGGACCGTGGGCCCCTATAGTGTAGCAAGATAGAAAGTCTCTGGTACTAGCTGTCCTACATGTGGAAACTGAGCCCAGTCAGCCATCTTCAGTCCCTGCCAGCAATTCTGGCTGCAGCTGCCCTTCTCCACTGCCCATTACACCACAGTCCATTCCTCTGGCTCTGCACCCATCCCAATCTGCGTCCTCCCAGTTCTCCAAGGCGTGATTCCCTATTTCTCTCAGGTCTGTGCATGTCACTCACCAGCCTTCCAGGCTGCAACCAGTTGTTCCTCTCCCTGGAGACTTGCCTGGCAGTGCTCTCTTCTGCTGTCCTCTTGTCATAGATATGCAGTAATGTCTGGCAGCTTACCTTTCTCTCTATATGTTAGCCTTAGAGGCCAGACTCTCTTAACTGGCTGATTTTATCATCTCTCCTCCCTGTCCCTTGTTTATCCTTGTCTGCTTGCCGCCCCGACCTTGACTTAACCCTTCACTATTTCTTGTGTCCTGAGTGGCTGCTTCCCCTCTCTCCCTACGGAGCGTGACCTGGGGCACCTGGATCCAGGTGCAGCTAAGGCTATCCTCACCACTAGAGGCTCTGGTGAATACCAGCTGGAACTTAGACTCTGTGGCCTGGGGAATCTTGGGCTCAAGCTTCCTGTGGGATCCCTGTTTTAGCTCCAGTGGACCTGTTCTCCATATCCACTCTGTGGTCCATCTGCAACAGTCTGCCATAGGCTTCACTACCTTGTGGTGCACTCCTGACTCCAACGGGGTGCATCTGTCATCTGGCCACAGGTGACCTGACACCTCTCTTGCTCCTCCTGTGCCTTCTGTCAAGGACTTCCCTGTGGTTTGTACTAGGGTCCCGTCCACACCCGAGCCCAGGCCCAAGGTCACAAAGAACACTGTAAACCCTCCCAGTTACACTTGTTGGGTGCAGGAAAAATGTGTGAAAAAATTGAAATTACATGCCCCTGTCAAACAGGTGCAGAAAAATTGTGTCCTGGGTGTTGGTGGTGCCTGATCACTGTAACCCCTCACAGTTACTGTTTTGGGGTGCAGGAATGGGCCCTGCTGTTAAAAAAATTGAAATTACATGCAACTTTTAAACTGGTGCAGAAAAATTGGGCTTTAGGTGTTGGTGGTGCCCTAAACCAAAAATATTGTATGAAGCTAGTATAATCAAGATTCAGGAATAGGTTTGACAGCATAGGCAGTCTTCAAGGGATCCCAGATCTCTAGCAAATTCAATCTGTTACATCAGCATCAGGGGCTTGATAGCTGCTGATTCAGGACTGATTTATTTTGATAAATGTAAGCCTATCAACGGAGTCTGTGGACAGGTGCACTCTTTGATCTGTTACAAACCCTCCAGCAGCACTGTCCATTCAGAAAGCACGCTGGATGCAGGACAGGCCAGCAGCTCGATTGCATATTGAGCAAGTTCTGGCCAGTGGTCCATCCTAAAGACCTAGTAACCCAGTGGATACTCAGTTGGAAAGGTCTCCAAGTCTGCTTGTGCCCCTAGATATTTCTGCACCATATAATGCAGACAGTACCGATAGTTGCTTAAACCTAACAGCCCTGACTAAAGAATTGTTTAACGGCATAGGTCAGTGGGCCACCTTCTCCACAGCTTTTCCTCTGACTGAGCGAAGCTTCAGAAACACGTTGCCCAGGACGAGGAAATGGTAACCTCCCATGGTCTGAAAAAGGCTTTACGCAAATTTTTCTTCAAGGCATCCTGAAGATGTTTCATCATATGGGAAGACAGGATGAGCTTTGCAACTTTACTTTTGTAACGTGGATCAAGAAATGTTGCCAGCCAGTAATGATCCTTCTCCTTGATACCACGAATCCTAGGGTCCTTTCGCAGGCTTTGCAAAATCAGGGAGCCCATGCAGCATACGTTTGAAGAGGCATGAGAATCTGAGTCCTCTGGGTCACTAAGGATGACATTGTCAGGAACTACCTCCTCCCAGCCACGTACAACTCCTTGGGTTTCCGCGGACTGAAAACTATACCTTGAAGACTGCTGCATGTTATCCTCTACATCCATGCTAAGACATTCCCCCTCCTATTCCTCCTATGTGTTTGGTGGCCCCACAGGAATGGTATCTGCTTAAAGGGGGCCTTGAGAGGAAAGGAAGTCCACCCCTCTTTTGTCGCTGCTCACCATCCTTGTGGTTTCCTCAAATGGAGACAGGACAGTGCATGCCTCCTTAATCAGTAGCCACTGGTGTGGTGAAATTTGCCTGCTGAAATCAACAGGCGGTGTACTGTTAGCAGATTGGGTGCAAGTACTTTTATAACGGCTGTACCTCTAACAGTCCTCCTCAAGCATAAAAGTGCATTTCAGGCAACCTCTTCCTGCCATCCCCTTCCTCCCTGATAGAGACAGAGTAACTCTTCGTAGGCCATCCCAATCTTGGCAACCATCAATCTGTCCCTGTAGATGGACCTCCCCAGCCGCCATTCCTTTCAAATGACTTCTCCGGGGGTTTCCGGTAGAAACAATAACGTTTGTAACCCATGCCTCACTGAAAGGAACATATTTAGCACAGTCCTGCCCGGAGGCTTACCCCGATCTCCGCAGGCAACAGTTATCCATGTTAGGATGCCCAGTCATAGCAGAACTCTGGGCGTATTTATAATCCATGGGTGCGGTCGCCCGCTGTGGTTGCTATGAGTGACAGCACATGGTAAACAGTTTCTGATTTGCAGAATTAGTACAAGTGTCTATCCCAGCCGCGGTTGGGGCAACTGGGTGAACAGACAGCAATACAACTGAACTTGAAGGTAGCTCTCGCTGGTTGCTATGGACAATGGCACTTGTTACTATAACACTGAGTAGCACGCAGAGCACATAAGTCCTTCCTCAAGGTTGAATTCCTCAGCTAGTAGCTTAACAAAGCATAGTTCTAGGGGCAACAGCTGGCAGGTTAAAGGAGTTGTAAAGTAAAAAAAAATCACCTTAACCACTTCAGATCCGCGCTATAGTCAAAATACGACTGCAGCGCGGACCTGAAGTGCCAAGTGGCCGTCTTTAAACGGCCTGCCTTTTCTCGGCTCCCTGCGCGTCCCTGCGAGCGCGCTTCAGGGGAAAACTGTGTTGGCCATGTCCCTTGGACACAGCCAATCACAGATCTTGCTGAATGGCCAATCGCAGAGGCCATTCAGCACTCGATCTCGCCGTCCAATGAGAGATGATCTCAAATGTAAACAAATGAGATCATCTCTCATCGCCGGCTTTCTCTCCTCACACACAGACAGCGTGTGAGGAGAGAGAGATCGTTCTACAGTGAGAAAGTAGTGAGTGACAAAAACACATAAACACTGCCCACAGTCCCTGCCAGTGCCACCTTCCAGTGTCACCAGCCAGTGCCACCTGCCAGTGCATTCTCATCAGTGCCACCTGCCCCTGCCATCAGAGCCACCTGCCCCTGCCATCAGTGCCACCTGCCCCTGCCATCAGTGCCACCTGCCATCTGCCAGTGCCGCCTGCTCGTGCCATCTGCCATCAGTGCAATCTGCCATAAGTGCAATCTGCCATCAGTGCCACCTGCCAGTGCCATCTGCCCGTGCCATCTGCCATCAGTGCCACCTGCCATCAGTGCCACCTTCCATCAGTGCCACCTGCCATCAGTGCTACCTGCCATCAGTGCTACCTGCCATTAGTGCTACCTGCCATCAGTGCCATCTGCCCGTGCCATCTGCCAGTCCCATTTGCCGTCAGTGCCACCTGTCAGTGTCATCAGTGCCACGTGCCATCTTTTGTCATTGCCAACGATGGCTAAAAGATCTTTTTCAGCCGAGGAGGCGTACGAAATTCTTGCGGCCGACGGGAGCAACGGGGAGCTCTGCGATTCGGATTCCTCCGCAAGGTCAGACGCCGAATCTGATGTTGACTATGAGCCGGTAGTTAGCAGTGAAGAGGAAGAGGAGGAAGAGGAGGAAGAGGAGGAAGAGGAGGAAGAGGAGGAAGAGGAAGAGGAGGAAGAGGAAGAGGAGGAAGAGGAGGAAGAGGAAGAGGAGGAAGAGGAGGAGGGTCTGCCCGCCAGACGAAGGCGTATTGCTAAGGAGGCAGTGCCATCCACCAGCACCGCAGTGCCATCCACCAGCACTGCTGTGCCATCCACCAGAACCGCAACACCTCGGCAAGCAAGGTCACGTACCAGTAGGTCCCATGCCAGCCTTCCCTATTCCCTTCAGAACCCCTTGTGGCTTTCTTTCTAATTCAGGAGAAGCCAACATTCCCCCTTTCACTGCCCAGCCAGGAGTCCAGGTGGTCACAGGATATTTTGCCCCGATTGATTTTTTCAATTTAATTTTTACTGAGGACATGCTTGCCTCAATTGTCTCCCAGTGCAACCTTTATGCACAACAATTTATATCCAGTAACCCCACATCCTATTATGCCCGTCCCTTCCAGTGGAGACCCGTAACAGTGGAAGAGTTTAAATTTTTTTGGGCCTTGTATTCTGTATGGGACTAAACCATAAAAACCAAGTACGATCATATTGGTCAAAACGCCCCATCTACCACATGCCCATCTTTTCCTCAAAAATGCCCAGGTCCAGATATCAAAGTATCATGAGATTCCTACACTACAATGACAATACCCAGTGCCCTCCCTGAAATGACCCAAATTTTGATAAACTTTATAAAATTCGGCCACTACTTGATTATTTTTCTGAAATTTTCCCCCAGTTGTTTACCCCGGACCAAAACATATGCGTGGATGAGTCCCTTATAAAAGCTTTTGGTGTGTGTCCTTTTCTTCAAGGTCCAAGCAGTACCAATACACAAAGTTTTAGCAGAATGTTAAGCAGGACAATCTCTGAAAAAAAAAATGCAATTTAAAAGATAAACATAAAACACAAACAGATGTACACTGCAATGGTAATTAAACTTGTCAAGGTAAACTTGTCAGGGTCGTAAAACTGTTGGATAATGATTTAGTCCAACCAAGTTTCACATTTACTCTGTTATCATTTGTGTCAGATAGAATTATCTTACTTGGTTCACAAGTTTTCCTTTCTTGAGTCATTTTGAAGTTCCCTTTAGGAACTAAAACATTCAGGCCGCGATTCAGATACATTGTCGTATCTTTAGTGCGGCGTAGCGCATCTCATATGCACTATGCCGACGTAACATTGAGAGGCAAGTACTGTATTCAGAAAGCACTTTCTCCCAAAGTTACGTCGGCGTAGCGTAAATGGGCTGGCGTAAGCCCGGCTAATTCAAATAAGCAAGGCAGTGGGCGTGTAGTATTATAATGAAGCGTGACTCCATGTAAATTAAGCGCCGAACGAATGGCACATGTGTGCGCATGCTCAGAATTACGTAGAATTTACGCCCTAAGATACGGCGGCTCAATCGCAACGACGTGAACGTAACCTACGCACAGCCCCATTCACGTACGACTTACGTAAACAACGTAAAAATCTACGCTTGTTCCGACGTCCATACTTTGCATTAACTGCGCCTCATATAGCAGGGGTAACTTTACGCCGGACGTAAGCCTTACGTAAACGGCATAGCTAAATCCGACGGGCGCAAGTAAGTTCGTGAATCGGCGTATCTAGGTCATTTGCATATTCGACGCGTAAATCTACGGAAGCGCCCCTTGCGGCCAGCGTGAATATGCACCCAAGATACGACGGCGTAAGAGACTTACGCCGGTCGTATCTTGGCCAAATTCAGGCGTAACTGCCTTTCTGAATAAGCGCAGAGATATGACAGCGCTCATTTGGACTTACAACGGCGTATCTGGAGATACGCCGTCGTAAGTCCTTTCTGAATCTGGGCCTCAGGTCTTATGTAGTGTGGTCTGGTTGTGGGAAAATATGTCCCACAGGTGTTCAGAAATCCTCTTCCTTATGCTCTTTAATTGTGTCTGTGCAAATGTATTCTTGTTTTCAATTTCTGTCTTGTTTTGCCAACATGAGATCCTTTGCTGCATTTTTTTCATTGGATGAGGTACACATCTTTACTAGAGGTACAGCTGTATGAACCTGTGATACTGAAGGTCCCTTTCTTGTGTGTGTGACACTTTTGGATAGATTGATTTGGCTACACAGTTTGCAGCGTTTTTTTTTTTTTTGTAGGGCATTGGTTCTTTTATTTGCGACTTCATAATCAGGGCAAAGTTTCCTGCTAATGTCTGCTTCTGTCTGAGGTTGGGTGGTTGCATGATGTAACTCCAATTTGGTACAGTATATCGACAGCTTCCACCTGCAAGTTACATTCCTGATATCCACCCAGCAAAACAACATTTTTAAATCTTTCACTAATGAAGTGAAATGCTATACACAAATTATGCTATAATTAAGCCATTACCATCAAACCAGTAGATAAAGGGGGAAATTACTCAGGAATTTAAAACTTTTAAACTAAGAATGATAATTCTATTTGACACAAAAGTTAATAGACTGAATGTGGACCTTAATTTTCTAAATCATTATTTAACAGTTTTATAACCCCTCCATTTCACCTCCATGACTGTACTCCTCATTGCCTTCTCCCTGCCTTATCCTACCAAAAATAAATTTTCGATTACCATTGCTGTGCTTTTTTGTGTTTGTTTTATTTTTTCCTTTTTTCTTTTTCTTCAGCAATTGTTCTGCTTAACATTCTGCTAAAACTGTGTGTATTAATACTGCTTGGATGTTGAAGAAGGGGACATTCCACAAAAGTTTGTCCTGAAAATTTGGATTTTAGTACACAAAAAATAAAAAATACAAGGATGGTACTTAATTGTTCTTATTATTTAAGGTTTTTAGAAACACTAGGAGTTCCAAAGTGTATTTTTATTTACTGGTAATCATATTTGTTAATTTATAATACTGGTCCTTTTTAAATACACATTTTAGAAACAGCATAATAAAAATTATAAAGCTGGTTGGTTGAACATTACACTGTTTGGAGGTCCTTATTTATCAGCATTGCTGGATGAATTAAAGTGTCACTACACGCTCCACATTTATCTAAACACTACATGAAGCATAGATAACTCTACCCCGGCACTTTCTTAAAATGTCAAAAGTTCTGTCACATACTATTTTTATTCCTGCTTGCTGATTACTCCACTCCCTTCAGCTTATGGTAAGTGGTTGTGAACAATGCATATCTAAAGCAGTCATGTGTACTGCTCTGCGCAAACCCCATTAATCAATGCATCAACAAATTCTACTGCACATGCGCTATTTTAATTTATTTAATGAGGCTGATTTTTCTGGTCCCATGGGTGGTGCTGGATGGGTGGTGTAGGTGCTTTTAGTACTGGCACTGGATGACTGTAGTCCTTGACAGAAGCTTGGAAAAGAGGGTGGTTACATACTTATATATAGATATACACCCTTTAAAAGGAACGTGTGCTGTGCAGTTTCGATTTTTTATTTTTTATTTTGTGCAAGGCTGTTACAAGTAGTGATTTTTTTTCTTTTTTTGGGGGGGAATTTGTATTTAAATTAACTTGAAGGTGGCACAGTGTTAATAAGATACCATTATTGTCCTCTCCTTCTGAAATGTTTATTGTTTTGACCTAACAATGTTATAAGTCACTGAGTTAAAATTAAGGTACAGATCATATGTTCTGACTTCATTTTCTGCGTGCTTGTTCCAGGACAGTGATTCAGAAAGAAAAATCTAGCATTTTAGGGAGGTCAACAATGGCTGCCTAATTATTTTTCGTAGGCCGCATACACACGATCAGTCCATCCGATGAGAATGGTCCGAAGGACCGTTGTCATCGGTTAACCGATTAAGCTGACTGATGGTCTGATGTGCCTACACACCATAGGTTAATTAACCGTTCGTGTCAGAACGCGGTGACGTAAAACACAACGACGTGCTGAAAAAAATTAAGTTCAATGCTTCCAGGCATGCGTCGACTTGATTCTGAGCATGCGCAGGTTTTTAACCGATGCTTTTGCATACTAACGATTGGTTTTGACCTATCGGTTAGGCGTCCATTGGTTCAATTTTAAAGCAAGTTCTCATTTTTTTGACCGAAGGATAAATGACCTATGAGGCCTACACACGATCAGTTTGGACCAATGAAAACGGTCCTTCAGACCGTTCTCCTCTGGCGATCCTATAGTGTGTACGCGGCCTAAGGATGGGTTAACCCACTCAAGTACATCTTTTCCTAACATCCTCCAGCTTATATACTCGAGCTGCCACCTCCCCGAAAGCACCTCACCTGGCATGTGGTAGCTCTTTGTAAGCATATTTTTATTAATACTGTAGCTAATTAAAAAAAAAATCCTCATGCCTATTGGAGGGATAAATAAGGTGATTTTTCTTTAGTTTTTTTCTGCTGTGTCATTTATCTTTAATTGTTTGGTAAACTGTTTCATAGGCCTGGTTTGCTTAGTCTCAGTTAAACTCCAATGTATGAAATAATTAGTGACATGCTTGTTATGATTGTCTTTGTTTTCGTGAAGTGGTTCTAAAGGCAGGACTTTTTTTTACTGTAATGAATTCCCTGCATTAGGTATAAAAAAAATCCACTAGTTGTATCACCCCCTCACCCCCCTAAATACTTACCTGAGTCCTATCTTAATCCAGTGCTGTGCCCATCTGCAGTGGCACTGGTCTCTCTGTCTCTCCCATTGGCTTCTGTTGCGGTCAATCCAATCCTGACAGTGTGGAACAGGGCTGAGCCTCACTAGATGCACACAGCCTGGCTCGGGATCTAGCTCCTAGGTGCACCCTCGAAAGAAGTGGCTTCCTATGAGGGTGCACCGAGAAGAGGAGGAACCTAAAGCACTGGCAAGGACCTGAGAAAAGGAGGTTCAGGTTCGCTCTGTGCAATACAATTGCACACAGAGCAGGTAAATATAAAATGTTTTTATTATTTTAATAAAAAAAAAAATTTACATTCACTTTAAAGATAAAGTACAATTTACCTCAACACTCACATGAAAGTATAGCTGGGGCACCTCTAAAAAACTACAATGATCCTTGGTGTGTGCTAGAGAAAGAAAAAATAAAAGAGAAAACGAACAAGAGAGAGCTGTCATATCCTGGCAGCTTAGGTTGAGGAAACAGCAGCACAGGGGCCATGTTTCATGTTCAGTTTTGACTGGAGTATACTATAAGTATTGATAGTTAAAAAATAATGTTTTTATCTAGGGTCCTAAAAACATAAATTCAGCCTGTCACACTGGGCCAGATTCACGTAGAAGTGCGGCGGCGTAACGTATCCTTTTTTTTACTTTAATTTATTTTTATTTGATTTTAAGATGACTTATACATCAGACAATTATTTTAACAGGTAACCATCTAGCATTATACAAACAGGTAAAAGAAAAGGAAAACAACATACTACAATCAGTACTAAGCATATTCTTAGCCTGTATAATCAGATGTACCTGATATCTTCTAAGTCTTCTAACCCTATATCCAAACTCCCCCCCTCCCCCCACCCTCCCCCCAACTACCTAAGGGAGCGTACTACCCCATTATTTTATCCGTTGAGCGGACAGGCGAGATCAGAAGAGAGGGGGTGGCCGTCCTCTACCCTTGTCTCTTTTGTCGATGATTGTGGTCACCTGCCCTATATCGCCGATTCCCATTAGAGCACCCATCAACCCTGCTCCCGCCGCAATAGGTGACAGTCCCTTCTAACGGGAGAGGGAGGAGGGGGGGCGCGTTACCCTGGAGTCACTTCATCAAGTGCCATCGTCATATGTTCCAGACCGCCCTCTGCCACGGCCCCCATATGCTAGTGAATTTCCCATGGTTCCCCTGTCTAGTAAAATATACTCTCTCATTTCGAATTGTTAGGTTCATAGTCGCTAACCAGTTATCTACCGACGGGGGGGTCTTCACCTGCCATTTTTGGGCTATCGTTTTTCGTGCCTGGAAAAGGCACCTCAATATAGCTTCCAAGCTGCCCTGAGGTGCCCTTATATCTTCTATACACCCCAGAAGACAGGTCCTGGCCACTGGATTGAGGGATGTTCCAAATACCTCGTTTATCCTCTCTATTATTTCTACCCAATAGTCGTAAAGTTTGGGGCACTTCCAGACCATGTGAATTAGATCCCCTTTATCTTTGCATCTCGAGCATTCGTTATTTTGTCTCCACCCCAGTTTAAACATTTTATGCGGGGTATAATATACCCTATGCAGTAAAAACAAATGGGACAGTCTTTGCGCTGGGACGATTGAGACACAGGCACATTGATGAAAAATTCTCTCCCACCGTTCAGGTGATATTGTTCCCAGGTCTCTTTCCCACGCTTCTTTACTCTTGGCCGGGCCCGCTCTGCTTATCGCACTAGCACTCAAGCTGTTATATGTTGCTGTTATTAAGCCCTTGGCAGTACTTGCCCTGATTACTTTGAGAAGGACGGGAATCTGGGTCCATACAATTGTTTTAGAACTAAATTGTGCTTGTATAGCATGGCGGACCTGCAGATATTTGTAGAATGTTGTATTGGGAATATTAAATTCTCTTGTTAAATCTGAGAATGATTTTAGGGTGTTCCCCTCAAACAGGTGCTTTAAGCGAGTTATACCTTGACTCTTCCATTCTCTCGATTCTTCTATGCTTGTTATTTCCTGTAGATTATTGTTTTTCTATAGGGGGGAGAATTGTGTTTGACCACTATATCCCAATAAGGTCTTTATTGTATGCCATACTTTAATAGCCAATTTTATAGTTGGAAATTTATGGGGGAAATAATCTGCCTCTATGTGGTAGAAATACCATATGAAAACCACGGGATGCTGTCTGCATATGTTAAATTGATGAGTCTGAGCTGCATGGATGCGTCTGTAGCAGAATCTGATATAGACTACATTTGTTTTTGTTTTTATTGTTTGTATCAAGACAGCGGTTTTAAAAGTTATTTTGTCTCAATTTGTATCATATTAAAACTTATTATTAGACATTTATATAAACCGCAACTGGCTGAATATGTTGTGGTGTGTCTGCAATGATGTAGTCATTGGTGCCTCCCCATTGGTCCGTTCGCGCTGATGCGAGTGTGTGATTGGCTATTTATAGCCATAGTAAGCCCCAGTCACACATTGACCCATGATTAAGTCACGTGTCTAGTGACGATACGCGTGGGGGAGGAGCTTGAGTGACGGGACGCACGGAGGTGCCGGATGAGGAGCCTGACAAGCTGAGCAGCTTACATGCACACACGCTGAAGCCTAACTAATACCGGGGATTCGTGAGTGATGTTCTGAGTGTTGTGAGACGCTGATGTTTCATTAACGGTATCACACTATCGGTCTTTTCTCTGTCTCCCTTTCTTTGCATATCTGAATACGTGAATACCTGGTGGAAAGCACTTTTTTGACCTGACAAGTTTGATTATTACATCATCAAGCTGGTGATATCTCACACAATGTGGGCGTGTGGTTTGGCAAAGTGTTTCTGAGTTGCCTTCAGGATTACAGCAACAAGGGACAATATACATATAGAATTTGGAACTATATTCTTTGTATCAATTTGTCTTTTCCCTCCAGTAATTTTTATGTGTTGACACCTTATTTAATCAGTTGATTTAGCGCATTATCCTTTTCACAATTTTGCTTGGTTTTAGTTCACCGTTATAATTGCTGCTTTTTCATTTATTTATTGATTAAGTGATATAATTATTTTTCACTGTAGTAGCGCTGTAGATCTTTCACATATAAATCTGCCTCTAGGGCTTCCACCAACAATTTATGGGTATTACCCGTTAACATCAAGCGGCTAATAAAGCCGTCTCCCTCAGTGGTTCCACACCCTACCAGATGTTGCAGTTGTGACGCGATAAAATATAACTTTGGGTGTGGAACCGCCATACCCCCTTCTTTTACTGGTAGCTGGAGTGTTTGCAAACTTATCCTGGCTTGGCCTCCCCTCCATATAAGTTCTCTAAATAGTGATTCTATATTCTTGAACCATTTATATCACAGCCATAAAGGTGCGTTATGGAGCAGGTATATTAATTGCGGTTGCCATATCATTTTGATTAAGTTGCATCGTCCTGCTACAGACAGGGGAAGTCTTTTCCATATATCACATTTATTTTTCCACTTTAGTAACAGTGGATCAAGATTTAAACTGGCATATTGGGTAATATCTTTCGTTATCCAGATCCCTAGGTATTTGAATTTTGTGACCACGCTTAATTGAGAAGTACTTGGCAGGAACTGGGGATCGACTGGGTCCAGTGGTAAAAGGGCAGATTTTTCCCAGTTAATTGACAAACCTGAGAAATGACCGAAGTCATTTACCAGTTGTATCACTTTGTCTAGAGTGGTTTCAACATCCCCCAGAAAGAACAAAATGTCATCTGCAAATAGTGCAATCTTGTCTTCCCCTTGGTGTCTTCTAAACCCCATTATGTCCGACCTCGCCCTGGCCATTATTGCAAGTAGTTCCATGGCGAGGGCAAACAGAAGGGGGGACAGAGGACACCCTTGCCTCGTCCCTCGCTCCAGCTGAAAAAATTCCGATATCTCATTATTAATTTTAATTTTAGCTCTTGGCTCGCTATATAGTAATTTAACCCAAAGCGGGGCACAAAGCCGAATTTCTCTAATACTTCCCATAAATATCTCCATTCAAGGCTATCGAATGCTTTAGCAGCATCAAGAGATAACACTGCTCTGGGCCTCACGTTATCAGTTGGTATTTCTATATTTAAAAAAGTTCTTCTTATATTAATAGTTGTTGCCCTGCCTGGTATAAACCCTGACTGATCTGGGTGGATAAGTTTGCTAATGAATCTATTTAAGCGAGTTGCTAAAATTTTGGCTAAGATCTTAACATCGGTATGTAACAAAGAAATTGGGCGATAAGATGAGGGGAGCAATTTTTTCCTTCCCCTCTTTATGAATCACTATGATAGTGGCTTCCAGCATTGAACGGGGAAGAGTGCCTTCACTCTCAGCCCCCTCCAGGGCCTTCAACAACTCTGGTAGCAAAATCTCGCCAAATTTCTTATACACCTCGATAGGTAGTCCATCCGGGCCAGGGGATTTCTGGTTTGACATCGAGGTTACGGCTTGCTGAATTTCGCTTAACGTAATTGGTGCATCCAAGGCCTGTCTGTCCTCGTCTAGCAGGGTAGGAACTATTATTTTCTGAAAAAATGATTCCATAGCTCCACTCTCAGCCCCCCCTTTAGATTTGTACAATTCTTTGTAATATTTGCAAAATGTTTGTAAAATCACCTGGCCTTCCGTAGATATTTTTCCCCCTATTGTCTTTATTGCTGGGATATTTGACGGAGGGGAGTTAGTCCTACTCAGAAGGGATAACATCCGCCCTACCTTCTCTCCCTCTCCAAACTGGCACTGCCTTTGTAGAGTCCGCTTGTTCTCCGCACATTTCAAAGTAGCTGTTTTGTACTCTAGCTGTTTTGTCAACCATGCTTCCCGCATGGATGAGGTGGGTTGCTCAATAAACCTTGCTTCAGCTTGAGTGGTCTCACGGGCCAACTTGCCCTCTTGCTCTCTCCCTTCCCTTTTCACCCTGGCTACCTGATGAATTGGGCAGCACAGTGGTGTAGTGAGTAGCACTTTCGCCTAGCAGCAAAAGGGTCGCTGGTTCGGATCCCGACCATGACACCATCTGCTTGGAGTTTGCATGTTCTCCCTGTGCCTGCGTGGGTTTCCTCCGGGTACTCCGGTTTCCTCCCACACTCCAAAGACATGCTGGTAGGTAAATTGGATCCTGTCCAAAAAATTGGCCCAGTATATATATGTGTATGACTGTGTGTCCCATGCGTGTCGAGATCCTACGGGGTAAAATGACCGCACCAGCCAAGCAGACACTGGCTGGAAAAAGCGCCCAGAGGCGATTCAGTTCGCATGTGTAGCGCTATACAAGTCATTCATTCATTCATTCATTCATTCAATTAGCAAGCCACGCAGAAAAGCTTTCAGAGAGTCCCAAACCATTCCCGTTGGAGCGGATCCTGTGTTAATATATATGAATTCTTTTAGTCTAGACATCAGGATCTCTGGGTCACCAATCAACTCCAGCCAACCTGGATTAAATCTCCACTCATTGCGGGAGACTTTAACTCCAATCTTTATTATTAGCACCAGAGGGGAATGGCCCGAAACCCCTCTGGGGCCATAATAAATTTTCTTTACCAAGGACATTGCATCATCACTACCCACTGCCAGGTCTATTCTGGAAAGTGTATGATGGGAGCTAGAGTAGCATGAGTATTGGCGATCTTGTGGAAAGTAAGTTCTCCATATATCTCTCATCCCTATTTCCTCCAGGAATCGAGCTAGTCGCCCCTCACCAGATATTTTTCCCGGAGGAAATCTATCCAGGCCTCCATCTAATACCTCGTTATAGTCCCCTATAGCTATCACTGGAACCCCTGGTTTCTCGAGTTTGAATTCAAGGAGTTTGTTTAAAACATCTAGCTTAAATGGTGGGGGGATATACATACTAGATACGTTACACCGCCGCAAGTTTTCATCGCAAGTGCCTGATTCACAAAGCACTTGCAATGAAAACCTACGCCAGCGGCCTCCGGCGTAAGCCCGCGTAATTCAAAGGGGCGTGTGCCATTTAAATTAGGCGCGTTCCCGCGCCGGACCTACTGCGCATGCTCCGTTTCGAAATTCCCACTGTGCTTTGCGCGAAGTGACGTCATTTTTTCGAACGGCGACAGGTGTAGCGTACTTCCGTATTCCCGGACGTCTTACGCAAGAAAAAAAAATTTGAATTTCGACGTGGGAACGACGGCCATACTTTAACATGGGCTGTGTAAAGTTAGGGCAGCTAAAACGATGACTAACTTTGCGACGGGAAACTAGACTAGCAGCGACGTATCGAACGCGAAAAACCATCATGGATCGCCGTAAGTACTAATTTGCATACCCGACGCTGGTTTACGACGCAAACTCCCCCCAGCGGCGGCCGCGGTATTGCATCCTAAGATCCGACAGTGTAAAACAATTACACCTGTCGGATCTTAGGGCAAACTATGCGTAACTGATTCTATGAATCAGTCGCATAGTTAGGTAGCCCCTAAAACAGAGATACGACGGCGTATCAAGAGATACGCCGTCGTATCTCTTTTGTGAATCTGGCCCACTGTCCCTATCAAATGTGCCATTCTTGAATGACATCCCAACCAACATTTAGTGCGTGCAAATAATGACATACAATTCAATAATATGCCACAGCTTTTCTAATTCCATGTCATTTGTTGCTTTCAGAATAATAAAAATACCTGACACATTTCTGGTTGAAATAAAGAAGATTGCAAAAAAAAGTAAACGTAGCACATCTGATAGCAGAAAGCCTTTTTCCGCCATTTTACACAAAAATTCCTAAAGCATAGCAAGGATCAAACAGCAGGGGATTCAGGAATTGAGGCATTGAATATCTGAAAATCTATTAACAAGTCAAACAGAACAATGCAGAAAAATTTAAACCCCTTTAAAATAGTCTCCCCCAAAAAAATCTGAGGTTTAGGGTGTTTTGTTAGTGAGAAATTGCATGTAACATATTTAATGTCTGAGCCACAAGGATCCAGGAATAGATGAGCGTAATCCTTAATTTTCAGACCCACTTAAACTTGTCAGCATTTAATAACTGTACATGCGGCACAACCTGCAGAAGCTGTTATTGGGATTGTTTTTCTCTTAAACGTTGTTAAAACCTTTGGCTTGTTGAGTCTGTAATACTTTGCTTGGCATATTTTATTGCCATGCCAGAAAGATATGATGAACTGCACAAGTGTTCTGGGACTGTCAAACATATTTCTAAAGAAAGACTATATTTTTCCTTATAAATTCTACTTTGTCAAGATGGATTAAAATATTTCATTTTAACAAAAAACAAAAAACAAAAAAATGGAACAGCAGTTAGTTATTTGTGTGATTATAAATAAACATTGTTAATGAAATGGCACATGTAGGAAAAAAATGAATACGTAAAGAGACTAATACTTATCCAGGCAGGAGTCTACTGCTGCCTTGTTTTACCAAATAAACCAGAAATTCCTTTAAAGCCCATCTTTGGGCAAAAATAAAACCTGTAACCTTTCACCTACCCTGTTGGAAGACAGGGTAGGACTGTTGAGACCTGGCTATACTGAAGCCATATGGACAGGGCTAGGGGTAGTCTGGAATGCCAGCAGAGCAAGATTACCTAGCATGATGTGTATAGCAGAAGAATTCATATCAGAATCTTCATCTGGAAAAAGGATTTACGCATACCCCTGGTGGTGGAATATGGGAACAGGAGAGCTTTGCTTCAGACCACCTGGTGATGGAAAGATTGAAGTGCCTAATTGCCTTGCCCACAATCAGGACATCAAAAGGCTAGCTGTTGCTGGGATGTTGACCTGGGTCAAAGCAGGTATTCATAGAGTAATGCTGCCCCCTGGGGCAAGACAGTAAAGTCACTGGATTTTATTAACAGCAGCAAGAGACAATGGCTCCTGTTGTTATTCAGCTGTCCAGTGAGGAGAGAGGCGGTGGCTGGAGCCACTTCACTTGTGCACATCACTGGATCAGATTGGGCTCAGGTAAGAAAAAAGGGGGGGTCTGGAGGGAGCTGCAGCACAATGGAAGGAATTTCTCATTGATGGCGCAGGTAAAATGTTGCAGCACAGATGAATGTGTCATGAAAGTTTGAGAAAAATGTTATTAAAAAATTTACAGAAAGAAGTGCTACCCTCCTTGAGAAATGTTCTTCACAACAGGTAGCACAGTCTGATGAAACACAAAAGATGAGAGCACAAAGCAGCTGTAGTGTAACTTTAAAATGGTAAAGTTAAAAGCAGTACAATGGTCAAACTCACATTGTATGAAGATAGATACAGTATAAGGATTCCACTGTGGCCACACTCCTATAAACACCTCAAGATCCCGAAAGGGAAAGGGGGAGGCGTGGACATTCAACCTAGCTGCCCGCATCCTGGCAGCACATCTGAGGCTATCTATCACCACGCTCAACATGCAGATCCTAATGTGCATGTTCCCAGTCCAGCTGGGGCTGTTCTTCGAGGACACACAAACCCACATAAGCAGGATACAGATGGGAAGAGAGTGAGGACGTCACACAGTTGCCATAACAATGTGTTTCGGAGGCATGGCCCCTTTCCTCAGGTCAGGTGAGTGAGGAGAACAGAAGTGACTATATGACAAAAAGTACCAATTCTAAAGTGTTGCAATTTTTTTAATGTTTTATTAGAAAAACATTTAAATCCTCGCAAAGAGGATATCTGGAAAACGTACAGGAAAGTATACTCATTCAATAGTGGATGTGTATACTGTATTTGGGCATTCAAGGTAATTTATCCACTTCAATACAGGGCACTTATATCCGCAAATACCATTTTTTTCCCACAAATCTTGGAAAAATTAAGAAATGTATTTATGTATTTATTTTTTATGCAAGCTTGTCATATTAACAAGTTATTTCTCATACACAGCATATGTATACTTGCAATTACACTCCAAAATACATTCTGCTACTCCTCCTAAGTATGGTGATATCACGTGTGTGAGACTTTTACACAGCCTGGCCACATACAGAGGCCCAATATTCAGGGACCACCATCAGGCATTCTAGGCGCATAAATTACACATATAATTTCATGACGACCTATAACACGTTTGAAGGCCATGGAGCACCAGGACAACAGGACAATGAAAATCCTCCCACAAAATGTATGGGGGAAATAGCCGAGTTATTGGCATTCCTGCCAGTGTCCATCATGGCTGCGCCAGACTGACTCCATTGCGCATGCACGCGCGCAGATGCTCACACCGGACGGCGCCATAGATGCACAAAGGTGCGCATGCCGGACGGCGTGCACAGACGCACACATGGCGCATGCATGTCGTGACTGTGTGGGCACACCCCCGGCCTATTTAAACCTGTCACTGACGCATACAGGTTGCTGGATTATCATCAGCTTCCTGTGTCTCCTGTGTCTATTGTATCCTGTGTATCCTGAATCTCTGGCTTGACCCTTGGCTTACGTCTGAACCTGTGACTCTACTTATCTCCTCGCATCTGACCCCCGGCTTGGCTGACTACTCTATTATCTTCTGCTCCTGTGTATGACCCTTGTCCTGGCTCCAGACTTCGTTCTTGGTTTACCTATGGTACCGCACCAGAACCCTACCTTGAACGGCTACTGAGTCTGCTCTTCCAGCGCACCCCAGCTACCTTCTGCCTGCATCTACCCAGTCAGCAGCAGTTCCGGCAATCCGTGCACCTTTGGGCCCCGCACTCCCTGTCTCATCCCCAGGGGTGCGGTGCACTTAGCCACAAGGGGCGCCCTCTCAGCAATCCGGCCTCACACCAGAGACTTGACAGTATAATCCAGCCATGTCTGAGGTCGGCAGAGGTGCGCCCCCATTAGAGGCTCTGTGCCAACGAGCCGCAGCTTTGGCCCATGAAGTCCAGAAACTGCAGGAAGCACATCTTCAGCTTGATGGTTGTTTGCAACACATGACAGAGCCACCTGCTCCTATGAAACCAGCACCATCTTCTACCTACTCCTCAGCATCCGTCCAAGGACCAACCCCAGCCACCCTGACGATGATGGCTTCTCCTCCAGAACCGCAAGTTCCAATGCCCGAACGATTCTTTGGAGATCGAAGGAAGTTTAGGTCCTTCAAAAATGCCTGTTTACTACACCTGGCTTTGCAACCCCCGGACTTTTGCTCTAGAAACTGTTGAGGTCGGGTTACTCATTTCTCTGTTGTCCGATGACCCCCAGACCTGGGCCCACAACCTACAATACCTGTCGCCGAGAATGTGTTTGCAGCACGACGGCATCGCGCTGATTCTCTGCGACATGGTGTTGATATCTCGCACTCGCTGGAATAGAAAAAGCATATTTTAGTGAGTGTGTCATAGAAGTGACAGGAGATCTGACTTGGATTCCCACCAATTCTAGCCACGGCGTTTGGTATGAATCATGAGTGGGAACTCCAGGCCAAATTTTAAATAAAAAAACGGCATGGGTTCCCCCTCCCCCAGGGGCATACCAGGCCCCTAGGTCTGGTATGGGTTGTAAGGAGAACCCCTTATGCCGAAAAAACGGCGTGGGGGTCCTCCCACAACCCATACCAGATGCGTATCCAAGCACGCCGCCCGACCGGTCAGGAAGGGAGTGGGGACGAGCTCTCAAGTGCCTACTTCAGGGCTGGCCGCCGCTATCTTCTTTTTAGCTCTCTTACTAGCGGCGGTGCAGCCTGCTCTTCTTTGCCGTCTTCTGCCTTCTTCTTTTCTTCTTATGTTGACGCAACGCTTCCTCCCGCTGCAATGCCGGGTGCACGGCTCGCACTAATTTATACAGGCCTCTTATGACGTCATAGTCCCATCATGCTCTGGGACCCACGGAGCATGATGGGACTGTGACATCATAAGAGGCCTATATAAATCGGTGCAAGCCGCACACCCGGCATTACAGCGGGAGGAAGTGTTGCTTTAACATAAGAAGAAAAGAAGAAGGCAGAAGACAGCAAAGAAGAGCGGGCTGCGCCGCTGCTAGTAAGAGAGCTAAAAAGAAGATAGCGGCGGGCAGCCCCATAGAAGGCACCGAAGAGCGAGAGAAGAAACGGGAAACGCCAAGATGACAGCGGAGAAGATGGAAGAATACCCCCCGGAGAGTGGAGAAGACCCCCCCGGAGAGTGGAGAAGACCCCCCAGAGCTGACTAATAAATTATTTTAAAACCCTGTGTTGTGTGTTAATTTTATTGACACTTTGCCTCCAGGTGAATGGGTAGGGGTATGATGTACCCCATATCCATTCACCTAAGGTGGGGGTCGGTATCTGGGGGCCCCCTTATTAAAGGGGCTCCCAGATTCCGATAAGCCCCCCGGACACAGACCCCAACAACCAACGGCCAGGGTTGTCGTGAAGAGGCCCTGTCCTTATCAACATGAAGACAGGGTACTTTGGGGTCGGCGGGCCGCAGTGCGCCCCCCTGCCCCAGAGCACCCAACCCCCCCATGTTCCCATTCCTTTCCTGACCGGCCGGGCGGCGTGCTTGGATACGGGTCTGGTATGGATTGTGGGGGGACCCCCACGCCGTTTTTACGAACCCATGCCGGTTTTTTACTTAAAATTTGGCGTGGAGTTCCCCCTCATTATTCATACCAAACGCTAGAATTGGCGGGAATTCAAGTCGGTCACCTACAGTATGGGAACAGAAAAGCCCAGTTATCAGCATGGTGGACTCTTTCTTCTCAGCTATGTCACAGCTCTACGAAGACCCCCAGCGAACGGCCACTGCTGAGGCCAATCTGCACTCACTACAACAGGGGAATCGGCCAGTAGAGGACTATACCGTGGACTTCCGTTGATGGTCTGCAGACACTGACTGGAATCAAGAGTCTCTAAAACACCAGTTCCGTCTGGGTCTTTCTGAGTCCCTCAAGGATGAATTAGCCAGAGTCAGTATCCCCACTACTCTCGAGGGCCTCGTTCAATTGGTCATTCAGCTTTACTGACGTCTGCGGGAGCGACAGTCAGAATGGTCTCAGACCTTCAGACCTGAAGTTCTTATTCCCTCTGCACCTCTGCAAGTAGGTCTGGTACGATCATCACTGACCTCTGACGAGAGACATTGTCGCCGCTAAGCCAACCTTTGCCTCTACTGTGGAGGAAACTGACATTTCCTATGCAACTGCCCCATAAGGCCCAAGAAGCATACACCCCAGTGTACTTTCAGGTCTCTGGAACTTCTCCTTCCCATATTGTTCTTCCCATTACGCTGCAGTTAGGGAAAGAGGAAGTGCAGCTCCGGGCCATAATTGAGGGCATGTAGATGCTTTGTGGACTTAAACCTAGCAAAGAACCCTGACTTGCCCCTTCTCCACAATAGACGGGGACTGGAGGTCACTACTCCTGATGGCCATTGGGAATTTCTTCTCTTTGCCGCTTTGCATTCACCTATGTTTTCAGTCATCTTGGGGATCCCCTGGCTTCAAGCACACCACCCTCAGATCAATTCGAGCATCAAGGAAGTTTTGTTTACCTTACCCTATTGCCAGAAGCACTGCTTGGTCCCTGAATCCGGAAATGTCACCAGCTGCCTGACAGTTCAGCCCACATCTGCCAATAACCAGAATATACCACCAGCCTACCAAGAGTTCTTGGACATCTTTGATAAGAGAAAAGCGGATACCCTACCCCCACATCGGTCATACGACTGTCCTATAGAATTGCTCCCTGGGGCCGAAATCCCATCCGGACGCATCTTCCCTCTCTCTGAGACAGAATTAGGAACTCTACGACAATACATAGATGAAAACTTGGCAAAGGGTTTCATCCGCCCTTCCTCCTCTCCAGCCCGTGCCGGCATTTCTTTTGTAGAAAAAAAAGATAAGACTTTGAGGCCATGTGTTGATTACAGGGACCTTAATAGGATTGCCATAAAGAACCGCGATCCACTTCCACTTGTTCCTCAGATCTTTCAGAGATTCCGCACCACTAAAATATTCACCAAACTTGATCTACGAGGGGGCCTACAACCTACACTCTCTCCTTTTTCATGTAAGGTGCTTTTGGCTTTCTTACCCGATTTATGTGTATTTTCCTTTGTTATATATATTTAATAATCAATTAATTTTTAATATATTTTTATGTTATTTGTCTTTCTTGTACATTGTTGTTGTTCCTCATTTCTTCCCATTGTTCTGCAGCTAACCACACTGAGACTCCGTGAGGAAGCGCTATAACAAGCGTGAAACCGGTCGAGTCAACCAAACTCTGCAAACTTCAACATCTCAGACAATCTTTTGTCTGTACCTCCACTACTACGCAGGACTAAGAAACTACACATGGGGTGCTCTTTATGTGAAAGTGTTTCACTCCATTTTCAAAATTTTGTTTGTTACTTTTGATTATTTACAATTTCCTGTCAATAGTTTGGAGGTTTTGCACTGTTCAGTTGGTTTGCTAGATGGTCTTGCCGTGTTTGGCAGATAATGCTTTTAACGTGTACTATATCTTCTATGTCTTAATAAATTTGTAATATTTTTTTAGAGAATTTACTCTTTGTATGACTATACTTTGACCAGTTACTAGTGCCTGAAAAGTCCAATCAACTCGCCCCTAGTTATTTCTTTATTCGGGTCTACAACCTTGTTCGCATCCGTGAGGGTGACGAGTGGAAGACGGCTTTTAGAACGCGGTTTGGACATTTTGAGGATCTTGTGATGCCTTTTGGTCTCTGTAATGCCCCAGCAACGTTCCAACACTTCGTTAACAATATTTTCTGAGAATATCTAGATTACTTCATCATCATCTACCTGGATGACATTCTCATATTCTTGCCTACTCTGGGACTCCATCAGACACATGTGAAGACAGTGTTACTCACACTAAGGAAGCATGGACTTTACGTAAAAGCCGAAAGTGTGATTTCGAAAAAGAATCGATACAGTTTCTTGGGCTGATCATATCCATTGGAGGGGTAGCTATGGACCCGCAAAAGGTACAAGCAATCCTGGATTGGCCGACTCCATCAGACAAGAAGGGAGTGCAGACTTCCGGTTCCGGCGCCGTATGTGAAGGACAGGGAGACCGGAGGCTCCGCAAAGCCTGCACTGTATTCGGCATACAAAGCCTAAACACCGCTCCCGACTGCCCGGATAGTGGTCCCCATGTCCTCCCCTCAACACCGCGGATGGAAAGGTACTTGACCCAGGCGCGTCCAAGCTCCAGCGCCAGCGTGACTGAGCCGTCTCCTCCTCACAGACTCAGGGTGCATCTAAGATGGCCACTGCAGCGCGGGACTCGTCTCCCTCACAGCCTGCCCAGCAGCCTCACCCACATGGTGTCATCTCAAGCAGCGAGACACCACAGGAGGCTATGGATGTCTCAGCAGCTAAGTCCCTGGAGCCGGACAGCTCTCATGCCAAAATAGCACAAGCAGTGGCTGCACTGCTCTCTCCCACAATCACGGCAGCAGTAACAAAGGCAGTAGCTGAAGGTATACAGCAGCTGAGGAGGGAGATAGGAGAGCACTCACAGAGGCTAGCTGATGTGGAACAGCGTGTGTCCTCAGTGGAGGATGATCAATATAACATGAATGGGGCACTGGAAAAGTTTATCCAGGATCAACAGCACATGCACAACCGTTTAGAAGACCTCGAGAATCGCTCCAGGAGGAACAATTTAAGAATCATTGGCCTCCCTGAATCCTTTAAACAGGGCTCTCTAATTGATCTCTGCACCTCCATTATTCCTGAGGCCCTCGGTATCAACCGCAAATGCACGGTGGAGAGAGTCCACAGGATTGGAGCCCCAGCTGACGATTGGAAGTGCCCGAGGTCGGTGATAGCTAAATTCCTTAACTATGCGGACCGTTCGGACATCTTACAAAGCTTCCGCAAAGCACGGTTAGTGGTGATAGAGGGGCACAAACTGTTAATCTTTGCGGATTACTCAGTGGCAGTGTCCCATAAACGCAAGGAATTTCAACCAGTATGCGCGGAACTGTATAAAAGGGGCATACATTTCACTTTAGCATACCCAGCGCTACTGGGCCTGCAAGCCCCGGATGGGGAACAAATCGTTTTGCAATCTCTGGATAAGGCGAATGCTTTTCTTCAATCTCTCTCACCCAGTCACACCGCATCTGACTCTTACGCAGATGGGGTAAAGCACGGGCCACGGGAAAAGAGGAGCCCCAGGAAGGATCCCCCCAAGCGTCTGAAACCATCTGCTTTGTTAGATTAACCAGGCCACAGCTGAACACTACAGGATGTGTCTATTATGGTTCCTTTGTTTTTGGTGCTGCCATGCTGTTTAGGAGACTTTGCCTCCAGGAAATCTCAGGATTTCGGGCATGGCCTTCAGTGTCCTCTCCAATTGAGGCCTATTGGATCTCAGGGCAACTGGACATCTTTGTTTTGTGGAGCAACAGGTTTCTTTTTTTACTGGATCCTCTAGGCTAAGTGATCACTGAGTGTCATTTTTGCAGTTACTGTTTTTTAAGCTTTGATTTATGTTCCTCTCTCCTACGGGAGTGCTTCTGTTTTTTTTTTTTTTGTAATTTCATTACGGGTCTGGCTCATTATGGCCATCCCTAAGGCTAGTTTGGTCGTAGAAGAGCTATGCCTCTTCCCATTGCCATGGCCTATTACATTGGCGGAGCAATGCCTAGTGTTACAGGTACATGTTGTACCCTGCGGCTGACGGCTTTTCCGGTGGTGAAATTGCATACGGAAAAAAGTGAAGTCCTACGCTGTCTTGTTTATTCTTGTTTTAGTTCATTTTTGTTCTTTCTTTTCCTTCTCCCTTTTTTTTACACTTTACCTTCCCAGGAAGAGTTGTTTCCTCCAATCTTGTGACCGGGATCCCCGAACTAAAACACCTCAATCTGACCTTGATCACCTCTTGGCAGGTAAATTCCCCCTACGATCTCATGCACCCTGTCCCTCGTACATTTTTCAATGCACGCGATTCGAATAACGTCATGGAATGTTAAGGGACTTCGTTCCCTGATAAAACGTATGAAGATTCTCAGGCGTTTAAAGAGGTTGAAATCCGACATAGTCTTACTCCAGGAAACACATTCAGCAGATAGTGACTTTTTTCTTATGAAAAAACTTTGGGTGGGGGAAGTGATAGGCTCTGCCTCCCAGGGCCATAAGGCAGGTACACTTATACTTTTACATAAGAACCTGACATATGATCTAGTTTCAGTTAACAAAGATGAGGAAGGTAGTTTTGTTTCCACTCATCTTAGGTTTTCAACGGGTGACATTAGACTGACCAACGTTTATGCTCCTAACTCCCCTGACCAGGCGTATTTCACTGATTTAACATCGAAACTAGTAGTCGACTGTGATGTCCCTCACCTCATCGAGGGGGACTTTAACTCGACCTTTAATGACCAAGAGGACAGATCTAGATCCCACCCTCCCCCAAAACTAAGAAGGCAGGATCAGCACACTCACCTTTATCTTATGGCCCAGGCCCTTAGTCTCATAGATGTTTGGAGGTTGCAACACCCTCTTGATAAGGAATTCACTTTTTTATCTCCAGTACATCACTCTTTTGCTAGATTCGACTACTTTCTTTCCACCCACTCTTTAATACACAAGATTGGAGAGACTGGTATTCACGATATGGTCATATCGGATAACTCTCCAATATCAGTTACCCTTGCCAATCTACAGAACCATTCTGACTATAGACAATGGAAGTTCCTGTCGTACTTGAATGTTAATCAAAGTTTCAAACAAATGTTATCCGAGGCATGGTCGGACTATTCCCAAAACAATGAGCGACATAAGGATACTCTTAACCTGTTCTGGGAAGCAGGTAAATCCTTTATGAGAGGAAAGATTATTTCCTTTGTATCGGCCTATAAGAAAGACACTCAAAAAAAATATTTAGAGGCCAGCAACAGGGTGCGAGCAGCTCAAGCTCGCCTGAAAGAACATAACACGGTCGAAAACCGCAAGTCATGGTTGGAAGCTAAGGACCTTTTTGACACATGGGCAGACAGGGCGGAACAGGTGAGAATTTCATCAGCAAAATTACAATACCACAAATATGGGAATACTGTACAGCAGGAAAACTATTAGCAAACCTCACCAAAGGTACATACATCCCCACACATATATCGGCACTTTACAACTCGGATGGGTCCCTGTCCACTTCCCCCAGGGATATTAATAAGACGCTAGAAACGTTCTATACTAACCTGTATGCCCAGGAATCTATAGATATGGAGGAAGCTCATAGATGGCTAGATTCTACTATACTACCCCACATGGACCCAGACCACTTAGCAGAATTAAACGCCCCGATTACGGAACGAGAACTTATGGTCGTCATCCAAGACCTATCAAATGGTAAGGCCCCAGGTCAGGATGGGTACTCACCCGAATTTTATAAAATGTTACGAGAGGACATTGCCCCTTCCCTGTTGGCGGTGTACAACTCCATCTTGGACGGAGGTCCTTACCTCCCGACTGGACACCAGGCTAACATTAAACTCATAGCCAAAAAAGGTAAGGACCCGAAGGATCCTGGATCCTACCGTCCTATATCTTTACTCAATGTAGATTCCAAAATTCTGTCCAAGATAGTTGCCTCTCGCTTGGCAAATGTTATGCCCTTCCTTATTCATCATGCTCAATCAGGTTTCACTAAAGGCAGATCAGCAGCTTCAAATCTGAGAAAAGTCCTTGGAATATTCAAAACAACACCCATTAATTAATGCCGAAAAGGCTTTTGATAATGTAAGTTGTCAATGGTTATCCCTGGTAATGAAAAAATCTGAAATTTCGGGCCCTTCCTTCCATTTCATTCAAAATCTATATTCGGCTCCTTCTGCCACAGTTATTGCTGCGGGCGTTCAATCAAGACCCATAAGATTGTTCAAATGCACAAGACAGGGTTGCCCCCTGTCTCCCCTACTCTTCAATTTAGCCATCGAACCCTTATCAAGGTATCTTAGCGCCACCTCCTCCATTCATGGAATCCCTTTTAACCGAGAAGACATAAAGGTCGCTCTTTTTGCGGATGATATTTCGATTTTTTCTACCGCCCCCCCAAACTGATATTCCCGCCATCCAATCCATATTTGATTCCTTTCGTAAATGTTCTGGACTGAGGATACATTTTGCCAAGAGTGAAATTCTGCCTCTTAGTTCGAAACCCTCACGCTCCTGGCTCCCGTGCTCCCCTTTTCTCATTAATGAAAAATGCATCACCTATTTAGGTATAAAGATTGGTAAGGAATCCTCTTCTCTCTACTCTCTCTCAATTCAAAAATTGAGGGTGAGTTGGAAATGTGGTCTAACTTTTCAAAATGGTCAGTTTTGCCCGCCTTGTATATCCTTTACAGACATTACCGTTGTTACTAAAACACAAAGATATTCAGATCTTACACAAAGCTATTGTAAATTTTATTTGGAAAAAGGGCAAACCAAGAGTGGCACTGACCAAGCTGTTTCTCCCGAGGAGTGAGGGCGGTACCAACCTTCCAAATATCAGAGTTTATAATCTAGCTTGTTTATTAAGAATAGGTCTGGATTGGATCCTGCAGTCTTCTAAATACTCCAACTTTGATCTAGAATCAACCATGGTTAGCCCCCTCAATTTACAGCTTGTTACAAACCATCCCAGGACACATCAAACAAAGTTTACTATTTAGAGACACGATAGTGGCCTGGAGGGAGGTCCGGAGAATACTGGGCCTATCACCTTTTGTATCCAATTTCTCCCAATCCACGGCAACCCAATGTTCCCACTTGGTATGCAATATGAGCCTTTTTTCCAAATGGAGGGACAAAGGGCTAATATACGCCTCGTCTTTCTACACTGAAGCAAATGCCTTCAAATCCTTTACGCTCATAAAGCAGGAATTCGACTTACCTCTTCATCACTTCTTGTATGTCATGCAATATGTGGATTTCATCAATAAAACCTGCCCAAAGAAGGCCATCAGATTTCAACCTTCTTTCATAGATAAGCTTATTGCTGATAATCGCTATTCCATCTCAGATATTTATCGTCCACTGAACAGAAAATTCACGAAACCATTGCACAATACATCAATGTCTTCCTGGTTGAAAGATTTTCCAATCCATGCAGACTTGGACAACATCCTAGCAGGTTATCAGTTGACTAACCGTATCACTCCATGCGAATCTTGGAGGGAAACATTAAAATAATGCATAGAACCTATTACCCATTCTCGATGAGCCATCCCTCTAGTACAGGACCTACTTGCCCATGGTGTTCATTACACAAACCCTCTTTACTTCACCCTCTCTGGTCCTGTCCACAGATTGACGTTTATTGGTCCTCGATCCTCCAATTCATTTGCAATGTCACAGGTTTCCTACCGACAAGGATCCTATGCTTTTGCTGTTTGGCTTCCCCCCGCACAACGGAAATCCCTCGACGACTCTCAAAGTGATCCCTCAAGGTTCCTTTCATTGGACACTTCTAGCAATCCTCGTTGCCCGTAGGAATATTTTATTCCACTGGATTTCTTCCACCCCCCCCTACCTTATCTGGGACAATTAGAAATCTCAAGATTTTACTTTTTCGAGAGAAACTGGATTCTAGGTCTCATCTTACACGGCTGTGCAATAAATTTTACAAGAAATGGTCGCCTTTTATCAATAAATGCCTGACGTCCTCGGAAAAGAAAAGCCTACAGTCATGTCCCTTCTTCTTTGTGGAAAAGGACTGCTAAATAATTGGAAGTCTTTATCCAACTACAATTCCACTTAACTTTTTTTTTCCAACCTCATAGGCAACCTCTTGCTATGCGGACTATAGGAGTAGACTTCAATTTATTCTAATTCTTAATGTTAACTTTTTACTTTCCTTTTACAGGATGTTGAGATCACTGGGTTTAACTTTTTCTAAGTATTTGTTATCTGCTGACAGTAAGGTCTGGTTCCAGGCTACCGCGAGGGGACGGGGACCTGCGGTCCCCCCTCGGTCTCCCTCCTCATGATTTACATTAACACCTCTGTTATCCATCTCTCTCTATTCTCTCTTCTGGTCATCCTTTTCGCGTTGCTAACAAGGTCCTCTTCCCTCCTATTTCTTTACCCCCCATCTCCCCTTGATCTTTCTTCTTTTATTTTCTTTTATTTCCTTTATATCAAAAAAGAAAAATTGTGGCGTCTGTTCATTCATGCTTTGTTTATATTCTTACAGCCATATTTTAACCTATATTTAGGTTGCTTTGCATGTAAATTTGTCTTTTGTGTTAAAGTTCTCTTAATAAAATATTATACAAAAAAAAAGAAGGGCGTGCAGAGATTTGTAGGCTTTGCAAATTTCTATAGATGATTTATCAGGAACTTTTCTTCCATCATTTCACCTATCACCCAAGTCACCCGCCTACACACCGGTTCCAGTGGTCCCCAGAAGCACAATCTGCTTTTGAAGACTGGAAGTCTCTGTTCATCTCAGCCCCCATCCTGCAACATCCTGATCCTGCTCTGCCCTATACTTTGGAGGTCAATGCCTCAGAAGTAGCCACAGGGGCAGTGTTATCACAATGCCAGGGACCGAAGTCATTGCTTCACCCCGTGGCCTTTTCCTCTCGGAAAATTAGTCAGCCAAAGAGGAACTACGACGTAGGTGACCGTGAACTGTTGGCTATCAAAACAGCCTTGGAGGACTGGAGATATCTTCTCGAAGGGGCCTCTTACCCTATTATGATATTCACAGATCACAGGAACTTAGAGTACCTCCGCACGGTCAAGCGCTTGAAACCCAGACAAGCTCGCTGGGGCCTTTTTTTCTCGAGATTCAATTTTCACATAACAAACTGCCCTGGTTCCAAGAACGGAAAAGCTGACGCATTGTCCCGGATGTTTCCTGACACTCCCAAGGAAACAGTACCCAGTACAATCCTATCACCACAGAACTTTCTCATGATTCAACCTGATCTAAGGTCCTCACTTGAACAAGCGTCCGTCCAATGCCCGTGTCACAAACTACGGTGATTGAGAGTGAACCACAACTGCGGTTGGGGAAAGATTTGAATGCACTTCTCTATGTTATGTGATTTTCAGTACTGGACCCCAGGCGTCACTCTAATCAGAGAAAAAGAGTTTGGGGGTTCACTACATCATATCTTTCACATACAGGAATGCATTAAGCTACTAAGGGAGGAGGTATTACTACATACCTACAACCCCAAGCTTTAAAAAGGTATAGCAAACATGTTTCGTATTTCAGGCCAGAAGGCCGTATTCAATAAATAACAAGTGTCAAGCACTTAGCATAAGAGAATACTGTATGCAGATAGCATATACTTGAGACAGGCAACTGTAGATTAGTTTGGATAAAGAGTGTATGCCCCTTTAAGATATGTCACAACTGTTATGTGAAACCACAATAACTAATCCCAAGCAAAGTGGTAGTTTAAACTTCAGACAGGTTCAAATATAGTACTTAGTAAATGCAATATGTGAACAGGGTAATTCTAGAGCAATAAATGTAACGTGGTAAGGGTACTGTACTTATCCGTTTGCAGAGCATGAGAGTTCTTCAGCAATAGCAGAGTATTCTGGCAGACAATGGGATTAGGAAATAGAGGGGCTCCTGGTGGTGCATATCTTAGGGTGTCGCCACAGCAACTGAAGTCAGGATGGCAGCGTGGATCCAGGTAGAGGATACTTAGTAGGATTGAGCTGCAGCTTGATGGTAGTGTGGATCCGGCTGCGATGGATTACAGCTGAGGGGATGATATTGCCAGTAGTTTGGTGTTAGCGTGTACCGGCTACGGCTGACAATAATAGAACACCATAATGCAGGAACGCAGTAGATATATAGGGAGAAAACAGGTGTCTGGAATAGCGCTGATTCCCCACTGCGCTTCCGCGTTACACGCTGGAACGCACGCGGCGCCGGGAAGTGACGTCAATGCGCGTTGCCAGGAAGTGACGTCAGAGCGCAATCACCGAACGCGTTCCAAGGTGGACGCAATCGGCGACGGAGCTTACAGCCCGGAACCAGAGGCATCTTCTTTAAGAAGTCAGGGAGGGTACCTTTGGTATCAGGACAAAGTCTTTGTTCCGCAATCAGCCAGAATCCAGGTCTTAAAGACATTTCATGACCACCAACATGCTGGGCACTTCGGGGTATGTAAGACAACGAATCTCATCCAACGTTCTTTTTGGTGGCCTACTTTGAAATCAGATTGCCGGGAATATGTTAGCTCCTGCACTACTTGCCAGCGAAACAAGGGGTCCAACGTTAAATCTTGGGGTCTGTTACGACCATTGCCGGTACCAGAACAACCATGGAAGAATATTTCAATGGACTTTATAGTAGAGCTACCTCCCTCCGACGAGTTCACAACTATCCTAGTAGTGGTGGACTGTTTGTCCAAAATGGCCCACTTTTTGCCCATGATGGATACACCATCTGCTGTGGACACGGCAATAATTTTTATAATAGAAATAGTCAGACTCCATGGCCTACCTGATAATATTGTGTCCGATATAGGGGCACAATTTACCTCCCGATTCTGGAGAGAACTCTGTAAGATGTTGTCAATCGAGCTATGCCTATCTTCGGCCTATCATCCCCAGAGCAATGGTCAAACCGAAAGAACAAACCAGACCTTAGAACAATACTTACGCTGTTTCTGCTCTTTCTCCCAGGATGATTGGATTTCATTACTCCCGTGCGCAGAGTTCGCATACAATAATTCAGTACATACTTTCACCAATCAATCACCTTTTTGGGCTAATTATGGGTTCCACCCCTCATTTTTGCCTTATGTCATCCTTTCTTGTCCCAGCAGTCCAAGAAAGGATAAATTCTATCCAGACTAACTACCAAACCCTTCAGCTAACTATACAAAGAGCCCAGGAAAACTATAAGAAACAGTACGACAAGAGAAAGAGGGAACCCCACCTTTAAAATTGGTGATGAAGTATGGCTTTCCTCAGAAAATCTCAAGCTTTCTTGCTCCTCTCAGAAGTTGGGACCTAGATTCATTGGCCCATTTAAGATGAGACGAGAAATTAACCCAGTAGCTTTTGAACTGGCGCTACCAAGTTCCTATAAGATCTACCCGGTATTTCATGTTTCCCTGCTTAAACCTGTTATCTGTAGTCCATTTCCAGGGAGAAAATAAGTTCCTCCACCTCCAATCGCTGTGGGATAATGAAGCCGAGTTTGAAGTAGAAGCCATCCTGGACTGTCGTTGGAGAGGTAGGACTATTCAATTTCTCATAAAATGGAAAGGTTATCCAGTAGCAGAGAATTCCTGGGAACCCAAGGCAATATACATGCCCCTAGATGGAGACTGCCCCTTGGAAGGGGGCACTGTCAGGGAAATAGCCGAGTTATTGGCATTCCTGCCAGTGTCCATCATAGCCATGCCAGACTTACTCCATTGCGCATGCACGCACGCAGATGCGCACACCGGACGGCGCGCATAGACGCACACAGGGGTGCACGCCGGACGGCGCGCACAGACGCACACAGGCACGTACACATGTCGTGACTGTGTGGGCACACCCCCCGGCCTATTTAAACCTGTCACTGGCGCATACAGGTTGCTGGATTATCATCAGCTTCCTGTGTCTCCTGTATCCTGTGTATCCTGAATCTCTGGCTTGACCATAGGCTTACATCTGAACCTTTGACTCTTATCTCCTCGCATCTGACCCCGGCTTGGCTGACTACTCTATTATCTTCTTCTCCTGTGTATGACCTGGCTTGTTCCTGTAAATTCCCTTGGACTGATTCCTGTGTATGACCCTTGGCCTGGCTCCAGACTTCGTTCTTGGTTTACCTACGGTACCGCACCAGAACCCTTCCTTGCACGGCTACTGAGTCCCCTCTTCCAGCGCACCCAAGCTACCTTCTGCCTGCATCTACCCAGTCAGCAGCAGTACCAGCAATCCGTGCACCTTTGGGCCCCACACTCCCTGTCTCATCCCCAGGGGTGCGGTGCACTTAGCCGCAACGGGGCGCCCTCTCAGCAATCCGGCCCCACACCAGAGACTTGACAAAATTACCCCATTTTGGAAAACAAACACCTCAAGGTATATTCTATGAGACATTATGAGTCTTTTGAATGGTTAATTTTTTTCACAAGTTTACAAAAGATGTGGAAAGAAAATTTTAAATTTAAAATTTTAAACAGAGTTGTCAATTTATAAGATATGTCTAACACATAGCATGTACATACCAAATAAAAAAGAGTACCTGTGGTTCTAGTAGTGCAGTGATCCACAGAGGAGAGTACGTGGAATTCAGAAATGTGGTTTAAAATGGCAGGCAAAGGCATCGTTGGTAAACAGGCCAGGGCTAGTAAACGTGGAAGGTAGAAACATGGTAGCAGGCAAATGATCCGAACAGGTATTTGGAATGGGGAAATGGCAGTCTGTTAAAAACAAGGGAAACTAATGTCTTATGGATGTGTGATAACTTCTGATGCAATCTCCAATACACAGAGCAGGTCGAGAGGGACATTGGGGACAATAATAGCTGGTATCTCTTTAAACTCCTCCTCTACTGCATACACAACATCTCATTTGGTGTCTTCTTCCAGATTCTGTGGGGGGACTGTTATAGGGAAAATGCTGCTCATGAAGTCGACTCACACTATCAGAGCAAATGCTTCCTGGGGCAGGTCCTTGCTGGTAAATCAGGGCAGGGACAATGTCTTCAATATATTTGAGGTAGGTGATGGGTTGGTTTTCGGCTGATTTTTGATAGCAGACATACAAATTAAACATGGCAATATGAAAAAGATGAAATGCAACTTTTTTATACCAGTAACAGGACTTTCGGGTTCATAAATACTGTTGTAGCATTTGGTCATTTAAATCCATACCCCCCCCCATGAACACATTATAATCATGGACAAATGCAGGCTTTACAGTGTGTCTTCTCCGAATTGCCACCAAGGTGCCATTTTGGATGGTAGACATCATGTGAACATCTTTCTTGTCCCGCCACTTCATGGCCAAAGCTTACTCATTCTTCATAATTTCAGATTCACAGCTTTTTATCCTTTTTGATAATAAATTTGTGGGAAGCCCTTCCAGTTTTTTCTGAAGGTACCGCAGGCCAGGGTTTTTTCCTTATAGGGGTGATGAAAAAGGGGCCAGCTGCTAGTAATTTTCTACATATAAATGATATCCTTTTTTGAACAGGGGGTATGCAAGGTCCCAGACATTTTTACCACTGGTTCCGATATATGCTGGACAATTAGGGGGGCTTGAGCTGGGAGTCTTTTCCTTCATACACACAGAAGGTGTACACATATCCAGTTGCTCTATCACATAGTTTATTCAGTTTCAACCCGTACCTGGCCCTCTTACTGGGAATATATTGTTTGAACTGCAGCCAGACAGTAAAGTGGATAAGGGATTCGTCCACACAAATATTTTGGTCTGGGACAAACACTTCAGCAAATCTCTTGGAAAAATTATTTATTTATTATTTATTTTGTACAATATGTCATGGTTGGGATGATTTCGGGGAGCGCACTGCGTATTATCATTAAAATCTAGGAAACGCATAATCATGTCATAGCGTTTCCTGGCCATGACCGCAGAATAAATCTTCATGTGGTGGATGGGGTTGGTGGACCAGTAGGCATGCAGTTTGTTCTTCTTTGTAAGCCCCATATTAAAGTAAGGCCCAAAAACAATTCAAATTTGGATGAGGATGAATTGGGGTTTGAGGCCTGTGTGATGGTACTGACAGGTCACAGATGGCAGCCCTGTGTGACTGTACTGATGGCGGTCCTGTGTGATCGTACAGATGGCGGTACTGATGGCGGGCCTGTGTGATGGTACGGATGGCAGTAGTGATGGTGGGCCTGTGTGACGTACAGATGGCAGTACTGATTTATGGGCCTGTGTGACGGTACTGATGGCAGTACTGATGGTGGGCCTGTGTGGCG
This sequence comes from Rana temporaria, assembly GCF_905171775.1. Classification (NCBI taxonomy): domain Eukaryota; kingdom Metazoa; phylum Chordata; class Amphibia; order Anura; family Ranidae; genus Rana; species Rana temporaria. Next base: position 281,043,258 of record NC_053492.1, on the reverse strand, counting down.
GTACTGGTGGCAGGCCTGTATGACAGACCCAGATGGACTGTGTGACAGACCCAGATGAAATGTGTGACAGATCCAGATGGACTGTGACATATCCAGATGGAATGTGTGGCAGATCCAGATGGGCTGTGTGAAAGGTTGTTTTTATTGGAGGGTTTCTACTCACTGATCTCCTGCTCTCTCCTCACACACCGATCGTGTGAGGAGAGAGCAGACAATCAGTGAGTAGAAAACTGTCATTTATTACACCTTACTGTGCACAACACGGCCCCCTGTCACACAGCCCATCTTGATCTGTCACAGTCCAGGGATCTCCTGAAAACGGCTCTGTTGTTTACACTTGTGACCTGCTGTGATTGGACACAATTTCTAAACTTCTAGCTTTTTTCAGCCGGCAGCCTCCAAGGAAGTAGTTTTGTCATCCTCACATGGACTCATTGTAATGGACTTGGTTCTATTGCCCCACTCTGTCACTCAGTTATAATGATTTAAAAAAGTTTTTTGAGCTACTGCATAGCCATATCCAGAGTGCACCATATTACCTCATTGTTTGTATGCCTTTAAATGGTAGCCTAAGTAGATTTGGAGTGAGATGTGGTCTGTCACTACTGTATTTCTCACTGTCACTTAGTGCTGCAGGCTCTGAAATGAGAAAGTAAAAAATGCACTTTTGCCAACATGGCCATTTCCACATAGTGAAAAAGTACAGAACAAGGCATGGGAAGTCAGTGATGGGAAAATATCAGCTGTAGGGAGACTGCAAGCAATACTGGTGACCAGGGCTGCTCTTAGAAACCATGGGGCCACATAAAGCCAACCTGACCCCCCCCCCCAAAAAAAAACAACAACAACACAGTTTACTATGCTTTAGTTATGAATGAACACAGTGAGTGATCAATACCTGAAAGATTTTATTGTGTGCTTGCAGCTGCCGGTGGGAAGGAGAGGAGGGAAGCCAAAAGCACTGCAGGGGTGGGGGCACACAAGGGGGCCTGGGCAGCAGGGGGGAATGTATGGTGCTCAGGGAGGGTGAATGGTGTGGCAGGGAGGCAATTTATGGAACTGACCCCTTTTATGGCTCTCTCTGCAGCAGCTGAAAGCCAGCTGGAGGGAGAGGAGAAAAAGACAGCTTTCAGCTGCTGCAGAGAGAGACATACAGGGGATTGGTTCCAGTAATTGTACCTCCCCTCCCCCCTGTGCCAATCAACCTCCCTACCCACAACTGGTTCATCCAGCTGCCTGGGCCCTCCTGCTTGCCTAGGCCCCATACAGAAGGACTGGTAATACTTCCTTATCCACGGCCCTGCTGTTGAAAAGTCCTTTGCCAGTCTTATTTGGGCACAGCTTCCAGAATTTAGTTCCACGTTAACTAACTATAGATTAGTTAACATACAAAATATAGTATAGTACTAGCATCAAGGCAATTGTTAATTTTAGCTAGATTAGCCTGGCATTATATTAAAGTTAAAGGCACATATATTGGATTAGATTGAGTTTCAATCTTACGGTATATACAAAAAATTGGAGGATTAGCTATTACTGTAGTCTGCTTTAGTCTGCTTGCACACTTCTCCACTGCAGTGTATTACAGCAATGCACACTGTACTGCAATGTATGTGCTACCATTCAAAAGAAAATGTCATACCAATGCACAAATTCAATGCAGCACTAATGCACATGTATTGCAGCTTACCACAACACACTACAGCACTGTATTGAATGTCCAATTTGGTTGTTTTGGTTGCCAGCCCATTTGTTTGCATTATTGCAATGCACCAAACAAGTTTGAACCCAGCCAGCCAATGTGTTGTAATAAAACAAACTACACCACCAGCAATCCTTTACACATATTGTACATCTCTCCATAGATAAAACTTTTAGTGCAAACATTTGAACTTAAGTGATGTATGGGCTTCTGGGTAGAGTAGGCTGGGTAGAGTAGGCTGGGTAGTGAGCCAACAGAAGCGGGGGGGGGGGGGGGGATGATACTGCAAAAAATGTAATTTGAAAGTGAAGAATATTGTCATGGTTACAAGGAAGAGTCATTTTTTTTTCAGTTAATAAAAATCATAGCTACTGCAGATTGAAATAGAAAGGTAACTTTTAATAACATTCAATTACAAGAAGAAAGGTGTAGCAATTATATAGGATATATCAATTTAAAGAGAAACTGAAAACTTAATTTAAGTGAACCTTCTCCTTTTGTAATGTGAATATTCATAATTAGCACTGTTGCGTCTGCATGAGTGAAAAATTATTTTATGGCATTAGAACAGAGCATCTTTTGAATAATGCTGTCATTTCATAATGTGAACAATTTTTTAATGATTTACCCAAGCTTTTGGAATGTGCATGTATTACTAGACATTACTTAATTTGCTACCAGGTAACACCCAAGTATAGACAAAATAACTGAGGGAAGAAAATGGCTTGTGCAAAACTACAGTGGGCTAGATTCAGAAAGAATTTACGCCGGCGTATCTATTGATACGCCGCGTAAATTCAAATCTGCACTGGCGTATCTTCTTTCTGTATTCAGAAAGCAAGATACGCCAAAATTAGGCTAAGATCCGACTGGCGTAAGTCTCTTACGCCGTCGTATCTTAGGGTGCATATTTACGCTGGCCGCTAGGTGGCGCTGCCGTCGATTTCAGCGTATAATATGCAAATGAGCTGGATACGCCGATTCAGAAACGTACGTGCGCCCGGCGGATTTTTTTACGTCGTTTGCGTAAGGCTTTTTCCGGTGTAACGTTACTCCTGCTATATGAGGCATAGCCAATGTTAAGTATGGACATCGTTCCCGAGTCGAATTTTTAAAAATTTACGTTGTTTGCGTAAGTCGTTCGCGAATAGGGCTTTGCGTAAATTACGTTCACGCACTGGGATACGTTCACGGCCGGCGCATGCGCCGTTCGTGAGAAAAGCCTTTTACGTGGGGTAATGTTTTATTTACATAAAACACGCCCACCTCTTGACAATTTGAATTTGGCGCGCTTACGCCGTCAGATTTACGCTACGCCGCCGCAAGTGGAGCAAGTGCTTTGTGAATACTGCACTTGCCCGTCTAAGTTGCGGAGTCGTAGCGTAAATAGGATATTTATATATTTAAACACTGTGGCCCAGATTCACATAGATCGGCGCATATTTGAGCGGGTGTAACATATCCTATTTACGTTACGCCTCCGCAACTTAGATGCAGTATTCTCAAAGCACTTGTTCCGTAAGTTGCGGCAGCGTATCGTAAATAGGCTGGCGTAAGCCCGCCTAATTCAAATGTGGAACAGGGGGGCGTGTTTTATGTAAATGTTATGTGACCCGACGCATGCGCCGTCCGTGGAAAATCCCAGTGTGCATTGCTCCAAAGTACGCCGCAAGGACGTATTGGTTTCGACGTGAACATAAATGACGTCCAGCCCCATTCACGGATGACTTACGCAAACAACGTACATTTTTCAAAATTCGACGCGGGAACGACGTCCATACTTAACATTGGTACGCCGCATGTACGCCACCATATAGCAGGGGTAACTTTACGCCGGGAAAAGCCTAACGTAAACGGCGTATCTGTACTGCGTCGGCCGGGCGTACATTTGTGAATTTGCGTATCTAGCTTATTTACATATTTCTGGACGTAAATCAGCGTACACGCCCCTAGCGGCCAGCGTAAATATGCAGTTAAGATCCGACAGCGTAAGAGACTTACGCCGGTCGGATCTAATAGAAATCTATGCGTAACTGATTCTAAGAATCAGGCGCATAGATACTCTGGGCCTGGGCCTGTATGTATATATATATATATATATATATATATATATATATATATATATATACACACACACCTGTTATAGCGTAATTAGTGACAACCAGAGAAGGTCTGCAGCACAAAGTAATAATTTATATAGAGTCCAAAGGACATACACATATTGACAACAGTGTTGGGCAGCACACCCTTCTTTAGGCCGAGTGGCAGATCTCTTAACACGCACAATCAGAAAATCATGCGAAAAATACAGCTTTTGCAGCGATTGTACGATAATCGGATCATTAGTGCAGAGCTTTCGAGAGCCGATCATGACATTTCATCCGATATTATCCAATTGGACATGCACAATTTTTTTTTCGGACCATGCCAGATCGTACGATTTTCGTTTAATCAGTACAGTTGCGATTCGAAAATGCAGTACAAACACATTACATCACTTCTGAATTTTATTCTGCTGTACGAGAATTTTTGTGACTTTAATAAACTCTTCATGTTCAATCTGAGATTAACATGCAAAAAAAAAACAAAAAAAATAATGGAAGATCATTCGTCCGATAATCTCATCATGTGTACCAGGCATTACTTACATATAAATAGTAACAAAACCAGAAATAACATACAATGGGGGTTATTTACGAAAGGCAAATCCACTTTGCCCTACAAGTGCAAACTACAAGTGCAAAGTGCACTTGAAATTGCACTGAAAGTGCACTTGGAAGTGCAGTCGCTGTAGATCCAAGGGGGACATGCAAGGACATGCAAGGACAATAAAAAACAACATTTTAGCTTGCACATGATTGGATGATAAAATCAGCAGAGCTTCCCCTCATTTTAGATCTACTCCTCAGAGCAAATGGGCCACATCCACAAAGCGTTTACGCTGGCGTATCTATTGATACGCCGCGTAACTTCTAGTTTTCTCTGGCGTATCTTTGTTTTGTATCCACAAAACAAGATACGCCTGAAGCTGGGCTAGATCCGACTGGTGTACGTCTTAGTACGCCGTCGGATCTAAGGTGCATATTTACGCTGGCCGCTAGGTGGCGTTTCCGTTGATTTCCGCGTCGAGTATGCAAATTAGCTAGATACGGCGATCCACGAACGTGCGTCCGGCCGGCGCATTTTTTTTACGTCGTTTCCGTAAGGCTTTTTTCAGCGTATAGTTACCCCTGCTATATGAGGCATATCCTATGTTAAGTATGGACGTCATTCCCGCGTCGAATTTTGAAAATTTTACGTCGTTTGCGTAAGTCGTTCGTGAATAGGGCTTTGCCTAGAATGACGTTCACGTCGTAAGCATTGGCTTGTTGCGGGTTAATTTCGAGTATGCGCACTGGGATACCCCCACGGACGGCGCATGCGCCGTTTAGATAAAACTTCATTTACGTCGGGTCAAGAAGTATTACCATAAAACACGCCCCCATCTCATCCATTTGAATTGCGCGCCCTTACGCCGACACAGTTACACTACGCCGCCATAACTTACGGCGCAAATTCTTTGAGAATACGGAAAATACGCTGTAAGTTACGGCGGCGTAGTGTATCTGAGATACACTACACCGGCCGCAAAGAAGCGCCGCGCTTCGTGGATCTGGCCCAATATGTATATGTACTTTGTGCTGCTGCAACCCTACTCTGTTGTATTATATATATATATATATATATATATATATATATTTATATATATATATATAAAATATATATATATATATATATATATATTGAAAAAGTGCCCACATAAACTTTACATTTATAGTCTAAAGGTTTTAATATATCTGAAGAAACATTTTTCACACAATCTTCTCAATATTATTAAGGGTTGTTGTTGGTCCTCTTCAGCCATTAGTTTCCCACATGCGATGTAACTGCTTTGCACTGTTTCTGGCATGTTACTGTACATGCAAACTATGTATGCGGGAAGTGAACATTAGTAAAGTAATTTCTAGAAAGAGTAAAGAGAGGATTCCTAGCATACATTTTTCATGATTACCATTTCACTTTAAAGAGTAAATGCTTTCAATACATTTCCTTTATTCACAATGAGTCAGATATACAATATAGGAAAAGTAAATAAATAGTGACATTGTAACACACATTATAGCCTGCATCAATCAGGCCTGTAATGTAGTGGACAGTTGAGGGTCCTAAGTGATACAGCACTGAAGGAGTGAATGACATAAGTGTCTGACAGACCACACAGATGGGATCCACCCTCAACCAAATAAGGCCAAGAAGAATGCACAGAGCAAGTCGGCTAAGAATAAACCTGAACATTAATGGATAATGTTACAAGACACTCTGAGATCTGTCCCCTGTGCCAGTGCAGTTGTTATGAGACAAGCTGCAGGGCCTTGACTGGCTCTATTCAGTTCCTTTACTTTTTTGCTGTCTCAGAATTGTAGTTCTTTCTTGAGTTGTATGCCTAATATTATTAGGGATCCTCGAAAGGACTGTGAAACTTAACAAGTAGTGACCTGGAAACCCATAGTTTGATCCTAGGACTTACTGACCTGTGAGAAGCCTCAGGAGGAGACGCTGAATTTAAAGAAGCTCCAGGCAGCATCAAAAAGGAAGGAACTGAGTTACGAAAACACAGACTCCTACCCAAGAAAAGTCCCAACTATTAATTGTGCGTCTCCACCCTGAAGACATATGACCTGTTACTGCCATTGATTTCTCAGTACTTAATCAACGCTATGACAGAAAGCACCGCTGAAGGTAATTAAAACATTTCTTAAGTTGCAATTAGCTACCCCTGATTTGCAGTAATGACACTAATTTTACCTGAAGTGTGTCAATAATTAAATGTTACTTTAGAGAATACTTTTTCTGCTTCTAGTTACATTGATCTATCTAGGAGAAGAAAACTGTTTTGCTGGTACCATTATCTAAAAATTACAGCAGTTTAGGGAAGACATGCATTGGACCAAAATGGTATTTTAATTAGATTTGTGCGTGTCATAAAGAAGGGAATGTCTTAATCTAAATTTGATTGCAGTTTGCAGTTATCTCCTTTATAGTAGTTGCTTTGAATTTAGGTGTGTTTTATGTGTATTGGAAAATGAAGTCATTTAATCCCTCTATAAATAACTTGAAATGTGAATCTTACTGCGGCTAATCTCTGACCATCTTCTAATGTGGCACTAGAACAATGTTTATTGGACTCATCTGCTGTCTTTATAAACTCATTACGCCATTTTATTTTAACCAGTTAGCAAGGTTTCTTTTCTAGTCACATTTTAGATATGTAAAGTGACAAAAAAAATGTGGCTTGTTGCATACTGATAATTAAATGCCAAATAAATAGGCATGCAGTATTGAGCAGGGCATGATGGGAAATGTTGTTCAACCACCACAGAACCATCACCTCCTGTTGGTATTGCATACCTGTTATGCTGGCTACACATTATACAATGTTCTTGTTCAATTTCCTTTAGATTTACCTTCAACTATGTAGTGTAATGCCGCGTACACACGATCGGAAATTCCGACAAGAAAACCGTAGATTTTTTCTGATGGAAGGTTGGCACAAACTTGTGTAGCATACACACAGTCACACAAATCTTGTCGGAAATTCCGACCCTCAAGAACGCAGTGACGTACAAGACATACGGTGACCCGAGATCAATGAAGTTCGATAGGCAGTTCGGCTCTTCTGCTTGATTCTGAGCATGCATGTTTTTTCACACGTCAGAATTGCACACAGATGAGCGGATCTTCCGATAGGAACTTTTTCCATCGGAAAAATTGAGAACCTGCTCTCAATCTTTTGTTGGCAGAAATTCCGACAGCAAAAGTCCGATGGAGCATACACACAGTCGGAATTTCCGACCAAAAGCTCACATTGGACTTTTCTTGTCGGAATTTCCGATCGTGTGTGCGCCGCATAAGGGCCTGCCCGATTGCATACAATTTGAAAGTGTTTAGGTTTGACCTCATATTATATGGTTTTGGAAAAATTAAAGGAATATCGTAAAAGAAAAATATATAATGAATAGCCAACTCTAAAAAGGATTATAAGGACACAATCCTTCTCAAATGAATAACCTAACCTAAACAATGCATATTTCAATCTCATGAGATTGGATCTACAAAAAAAAATTAAACTGTGTGTAAGCATTATGTAATCACTATCAACTGCTTCTTTTGAGATAAATCGAAAGGGAAGCAATGGGACAGGTTGGAAATATATTGATTGTTTGCAGAAAAGTTGTAGCATATGTGCTAATATTAAGAAACCAAAGTTTTTACAGTGTGATTGGATAAAAATGTATTATGTGTGATGGTAATGAGGAACACACTGTACAAAAAAAAAACGCAAGCTTCTGTAGTACCAACTATAGAAAATACTGAATACAATCAGAGATCCTGATATTTTTAATGATATGTGTATGCTCAGTATTTCATTTCATGTCCATTATTTTTTTAAGCCTTTTGCAGAATATATGCATAATGTCAAATACACTACAGAAAGTTTTTTTTGGCTAAAATGTACTTTAAATGTTACTTGTTAAGGGCATATTTCAGTGCTACCTGACTTAGGCTATATGATGTGTAAACCACATTTGATTGTTTTTATTGAGGGGTGATATGTTTACACTTGTGCAGTCATGGATGCTTAATTGGACGTTGAAGACCTAATTTTTCAGTATGTGGGATTACTTAGGGATGAACTTCATCCAGTATTTAAAAATTAAAGTCAACCGCTACAAATACTGTAGCAAATAACTTCCTGCAATTGATTATTCTCTCTGCTGCTTGATCCCAAGAGTCGCCGTCTTGGATTTTGGAGCTGGCTGTGTTTTTTTGTGGTGTGATGTGACCCATGTCTCATGCTGCGTACATACGATCGGTTAAACCATTGAGAATGGTCTGATGGACCGTTTTCATTGGTCAAAACCGATCGTGTGTGGGCGCCATTGATAATTTAACCATCGGTTAAAAAAAAGCCAACTTGTTTTAAATTTAACCGATGGATTCCTAACCGATAGGAAAAAAACAATCATTAGTAGGCACGACCATCGGTTGAAAATCCACGCATGCTCAGAATCAAGTCGACGCATGCTTGGAAGCATTGAACTTCGTTTTTTTCAGCACGTCGTTGTGTTTTACGTCACCGCGTTCTGACACGATAGTTTTTTTTAACCGATGGTGTGTAGGCGCGATGGACCATCAGTCAGCTTCATTGGTTAACCAATGAAAACGGTTCATCGGTCCGTTCTCATCGGATGGACTGATCGTGTGTACGCGGCATTGGGGTGCTGCATGCAAGAAAGGGGACAGGACAAGGTGACATCATCCTTACCTAGGCAAGGATTGAGGAAGTCAAAAAAGGTACTCCTCCCCCAACCCCCCAAACAAATCTGAAAAACAGTTGCAAGTTGGGGGAGGAAGAGAATGACCGATTCTTAAAGTTTTGAGTGGAGTCCCCCTTTAATGGTAGGTCATACAATTAGACAAGACGTATATAACAAAACCAGGCATGAAAATCTTCAAATGGTGGCATGTGTTCCAGTGGAAACTGTCTAAGAGAAGACTTCCTAACACTTTGTAGTGATTTCCTCTCTTTGAGGACAGCTTGTACTGAGAAAAAAAAAATATGATTTCCATTGCTGACCAGTTTTTCTGAAAATTCGACCTGCTTGATTATCATACTGTCCAGTCAGCCTCTGATTGAAACAAGTATGCAGATCAGAAGTTCACTTTTCAATGCAGACTTCCTAACCTGCATAGTTGTACTGGATTTGTGACTGTAAATCTTTGAAGCTACAGGTAGGCAGACAACTAGAATTCTTTCAAGGTGGTCAGCAATGGCAGCCCCTATATTTCTCTTATTACATGTTTCCTTTAAAAAGAGATACAGTATAATAGACTTCAGCAAACATAGCTTAGTCTTCAGCAGGGGGCAATAATCAGTAATTTTCCCCATTAGTGTTTACGTTTATGCCCCTGATTGGCCAAATGCCTTTCCTGAGACAGTCATAATGTGCCCGCATATTCAACAGCCTACTAAAATTATGGGCAGCGTCATACTTTAACTCTGCCAATAGTGACATTTTAATCACAGATAAATACTGTGTTACGTTACACAAGCAATTGCTTTGTCGACAACCTTTTACCAGCTACAAAAGCTCTAAAACTCAACTTACATTATCTCTGCTGCCCAAACCAGCAATATGTCACTGCCTTGCTGGCAAATGAGTTTCAGCAGAATTTGAGCAGTAGCAGAGCAGCTACCACAAGTGGTAATGGAAGTTACATTTCTGTGATAGAGCTGCTAGCAAAGCAAAATTATCACCTGTCTGACCTGACACAGAAGTTTTAGAAATACCTAACTCTGACAATGTGCACCTTACCATTTTAGCTAATCCCAGTTAGAAATACAGGGCCAAATCCTCAAAAGAGATACGACGGAGTAACTGCTGTTACTCCGTCGTATCCCTGGTCCTAACTATGGAACTGATCCACAGAATCAGTTTTCCATAGTTAGGGAGAAGATCCGGCATGTGTAATTGAATTACACTGCCGGATCTTAGGATGCAGTACCGCATCCGCCGCTGGGGGCATTTTGTGTCGAAATGCCGCCTCGGGTATGCAAATTAGCACTTACGGAGATCCACGAAGCTTTTCTGCTTCGTTTTTTCTCCGTAAGTATTAAGTTGCATACGCAAAATTAGGGCTGTTTTTACATGGTGTAAAGTTAGTACACCATGTAAAAGCAGACCCTTCTGTCCAGCGACGCGTTTTTTTTCAAATTAGATTTTTTTTTTCGTGCCGTATCTTTTTTTTTTTCGACGCAACTTTATTGACCCGTCGCAATCCACAAAGCCCGGTGTAACGTAATTTCGCGCTATGCACGTAGGGAAAATGATGTCACGAGCATGCGCAGTACGGCCGGCGCGGGAGCGCGCCTCATTTAAATGGGAATCGCCCCCATGAAATGAGGAACTGCTTGCGCCGGCGGAATTTAAGTTAGACGGCCTGAAATTTCTAGGTAAGTGCTTTGTGGATCGGGCACTTAGGTAGAAATTTTAAGGCAGTGTAACTTAAATTAGAATTTCGCCGTTACGCCGGGTCTTTGTGGATTTGGCCCACAGTACATGTCCCAAGTTAAAGGAATCACAATTACCGCATACAAAATAAAACGTTCTAGCCTTCTCTTTAGCCTAGAAGATGGATTTGCACTAGTATAAAATGCAATGGCCTGTATTAAACTCCTTCCTTCCTTTTAAAACAAAATTAAGGAAAATTATATTAAACAAAACTTCTAATCTGAGAACTGTTTGTAGTTTTTACATGTAATGATAGTATTGGGTATCATTGCTAATTTGCAAAGAAACGTTTGCAAGATTAAAATAACTTGGATGCCTTGATTTTTGATGCTCTCATTGTATTGTATATCATTGTGTCAATGTCAGCTTTCACCTGAACTTTTAATCTTGAAATGGTTAGTGTTATAAATGATCAAATGTGTAGCACCATGGCAACTGCAGATTTAAATGGTGGCTTCTTTGTCTGCAAACGTGTATGAGGGCTTAGTCCTGCGTTAAAGCTGAAGTTTAGACATTACAATTTTCATATAGTTACTTGGGTAAGTTTGGAACAATGTAGATACGCATGTTTCATACCTGGCTGATCCCCGTTGACAATTGAAATCATGAAATCACTGTAGTAGGCATGTCTACTACAGTGATTGCCGTTAGCTTCTGGTCCCATGCTGAGTTGCTGTCCTGCAGCTTGGTGAACACAGAACATTGCTCACTCACCTTGAGAGCCATTCAGAGAACTTTCATTTTTTTTTAATGAATACAAAGCATTCTCTGATTAGATGAGGTGGAGATCGTAGTGTCACCACACCATATCTCCACCTCATCCAATCAGAGAATGGTTTACATTCATTGAGAAGGTGTTCTCAGAGTGGCTCCCGTGCCAAGCAAGTGACATCCTGTGTTGACTATCCAACAGGGCAGCTTCTCGGCACAAGACCTAGAAGCAATAACTTTAGAAGCAGTGCCTACTACAGTGATTTCCAGCTTCCAAGGGGATGCCACAAGTATGGAACATGCATACTTGCATTGGTTTAAGCTGCACTGTAACTATGTAAAAATATTCATATATAAACTTCAACTTTCAGATGAAAAATTTCTGGCAGGTTGGCTTTTTTTTTAGAAGAGTCTCTGTATGTCTTAGAACAGTGTTTCTCAACTCCAGTCCTCAAGGCGCCCCAACAGGTCATGTTTTCAGGCTTTCCATTATTTTGCACAGGTGATTTGATCAGGTTCACTGCCTTAGTAATTCCCACAGCCGTTTCAACTGAGGGAAATCCTGAAAACATGACCTGTTGGTGCGCCTTGAGGACTGGAGCTGAGAAACACTGTCTTAGAAGCTCATTTTCTGCCTGTCAGCAATGTTTGTTCTAAATGTATACTAAGCTGTGCTTATGTAGCTCAGTGTACATTCTTATCATGCCTTGAGTGCTGGGATGAATTAACCCTAGTGTTTTGGCATTGTGGCTGGCCAAACAAAATGGTTGAAGATGACAGACATGGGAGAAGGCCAGTTAAATATGTCAGCAGTGGCAGCAGAGTGACAATGGAGGATGCAGTAGTCATATTACTGTAAGGTATACTTTGGCAGGTAAATATACCATAATGTGCAAATATGTGGTGCGTACTTGCATATTATGGAAAAAGACAGGAGGACCATAACTTTAGATTTTGTTTTAAATTGTATGTATAGCCCAAACTTTATTTTGTTTGTTTTTAATAGACTAGAAGGGAAGGACTAGAACATCAATCAAGTTTTAATTGCTGTCTGTTTCCCTGCTAGATAGAAAAAAAAATGTGCTTGATGACTATGGTCACTGAGTCAGTGGTGGGAAAAAAAAATTAAATGCAAATCATTTAATGGTAACATATGTCCCTGGTACATATGTAGGACAGGAAGTGAAGGCAAATCTCAGGATTTATCTGGAAAAAAAAACTGATAGGGTTTTTAAACATACAGTATGTAAATTAAGTTATTAAAATAAAGTATTTGTTGCAAAACTGTTCCTTTTGAAAAACATTTTTTTTTAATACTGTAACATGAGTAGTCTTCTTTTTGGCTGGATGGGAACACAGGGGGAGATTTACTTCACTAAATTATAATGCTTTTACTTCTTTTTACTCATTCTTCATTACAGTCCTTCTGCATGGCATACTAACAAAGAACACTACTGAAGGCTTTGAGCTTAGTTTATTAATGTGCTCAAATAAGCAATGTTTTCTGTTGCTTCATAGCCATAGCCACCTGTGAGAATTATGGATTTTAGACTCTTATTTTTCAGAGCAATGTTAATGTAATTGGATATTATTGGGCAACACAGAAAGTTCTTATTTTGTACACTTTGATAATAAAGTCCATTGATTGTTCAAAGCTAAAATGCTTTGTTCAATAGAGTATAAAATCAGGTCCCAGAAAGATTTCAAAGCTATCCTTTCCAAACCCTGCTGTGGTAGATGGATTTCTCTAAATCAAGTCCATTGTTAGACTGAATGTTTAAGATTTCATAATTGTACATGCCAAGCAGAAATTAAATAAATAATAGGTAAAGGACAAGGGCCAATACAATTTCTGGATAACTGGCAGGGAAATAGTTATCATCATAATGTGCAAACTAATTGCAGAATATTTGTACATAGCTGACCTCCAGGGAACAATCTAAATGCAGTGTTGGGATTAGAATGCTGTATGTGTAATGTTAATAATTGTGCTCCCAGCTTGCTGATTGGACAATGAGAGAACATGAGATTATTAATCCTGCTACAATCTCCTCCTGTTAGCAAGACTCCACTGTTAGGCCGACAACACTTTGTAATGCAGTACAGCTTGATTGGCTCAAACTGCTGGCAATCTCTCACAGTCAGATACCTACAGTAAAAGTGGATCACAAGAAGCTAAAATAAAGGCAGATTTATGTTCTCTAGTTGTATTTAAATATGATTACTTTATGAATACATAACTGAATAAATCTACTGCTTGGGGTTCCGCTTCAGGAAAGCTATATTTATTTAATGAACAGGTTATGAAGTGAGGTTACATTAAGTTGAAGTCAATTGTTTCACAGCGTAAGTCCTTATAATTTATATTCTTTCTGATCTGACATATTACTGATATATTTAAATATCATTCTAGTTTATCTGCATGCTGAGAGTCCAGTAGAAATAAGTCACTTGGGCATCAGATTTTGATAGCTCATATGTACAGCATAATCCCTAGAATGAACAACAGCTGCCAGATATCGAAATTTAGAATGCTGTCATGCAGTGTGTGTTTAGTATAGAGTGTGGGAATGGGTGGTAGGGCCTTTCAAAAACGCACTTTAATTAAAAAATGGAGTGGCAAATTTCCACAGCTCATACATTGGTGTTTTTATAACGTTATTTTAAAGCGGGGGTTCACCTGAAAACATTTTTTTTAAAAGCCAGCAGCTACCAAATTAACACCTACCTGTCCAAGTCGCCCGCAACGTCGGCAGCCGAAGCCGAGCGGTAGCTCGGCTCTCGGCTTCCCCGCCGACATTCGCGGTAAGGAAATCGGGAAGTGAAGCGCTGCGGCTTCACTGCCCGGTTCCCTACTGCGCATGCGCGAGTCACGCTGTGCAGTTCCCACTGGTCCTTGTTGTGTTCTGGGAGCCGAGTGTTTCCCAGAACACAATGGGGGGGGGGTGACGTGGAGGGGCCAGACTCCCTTGGGAGTCTATACCCGGAAGTGGTGCAAATACCTGTTTTATACAGATATCTGCACCCCCTCTGCCCTGAAAGGTGTCAAATGTGACACTGGAGGTTTTGGGTGAGCATCCGCTTTAAATTCCAGTGCGCATGAGGCCCAACACCTAAGTTCCACTCAACTATACAATTAGGTCTTAAAGCGGAGTTCCAGCCAAACATGAAACTTCTGCTTTAAGTGCTGGTGACCCCCTGACATGCCACATTTGGCATGTTATATTTTTTGGGGGGGGGGTACCCTGTTTTGACAGGCACCTAGCTCCCACTTCCTCCCCTGGCACTGCAGCACAGGAAGGAAGATCACCTCTCCCCTCCCTCCCTGCAATCTTCTGAGACATGTCACATGTCCCAGAAGATTGTCCAGCCATTCACAGCGTGCAGCGCGACTTGCACATGCACAGTGCGTGCCCGGATGTGAAGCCACCGCCTAGCGCCAACAATTAGATTGCTGGCGTGGCAGAGAGGAGGGGAAGAGGAGCCGAGCTTTGTACACCTGCATCGCTGAACCGTGGGACAGGTGAGTGTCTGATAATTAAAAGTCAGCAGCTACACTTTTTGTAGCTGCTGACTTTTAAATGGGTGGAACTCTGCTTTAAACTAAAGACCACCCCACCCCCCCTCGTTTTTGAATATATATATATAATTTTTTTCTTACCTTTTTTGAAGTACAAAGGTAAACATCAGTCCCAACCTCGCTGCAGCGAGGTACTTAATTTCCTCTTCTGCCTCGAGCCCTCCTCCTCCCCCCGCTGCCCTCTGGGACTTGTGTGTATGCCATGTATTCCTTTACTCCAATCAGCTCTCACACACTGTAACTGTAGCCTCTCCAGTGCTCCTGACAGATGAAGAAAGATACAGGGCTAGATTCAGAAAGCCGTGCGCAAAGTTGCGGCGGCGTAACTTTTCTTATTTACGTTAAGCCGCCGTAACTTTACACGGAAGTGCTGTATTCACAAAGCACTTGCGTGTTAAGTTGCGGCGGCGTAGCGTAAATTGGGCGGCCTAATTCAAAATAGGCGGGTAGGGGGGCGTCTCCTATTTAAATTAGGCGCGTCCACGCGCCGAACGTACTGCGCATGCGCCAGCCTTAGAAAAATCCCAGTGCGCATGCTACGAATTATGATGGTGTTTTCGACGTGAACGTAATCGACGTAAATCCCTATTCACGAACGAGTTACACAAACGACGTAAAAAAATTCAAATTTCCCGCGGTCACGACGTCCATACTTAACATAGGATGCGCCTGCTTTGGGCAGCTTTATCTTTACGCCGGGAAAACCCTTACGTAAACGGCGTAAAGTGACTGCGTCGGGCCCGCGTACGTTCGTGAATTGGCGTATCTCGCTGATTTACATATTCTCTGCGTAAATCAGCGAGAACGCCCCCCAGCGGCCATTTTAAAAATGCAGTTAAGATCCGACGGTGTAACACAGTTACACCTGTCGGATCTTAGGCATATCTATGCGTAACTGATTCTATGAATCAGTCGCATAGATACGACCGACGCAACTCTGAGATACGATGGTGTATCGGGAGATACACCGTCGTATCTCTATGTGAATCTTGCCCTCTGACTTTTTGAAGGGGTGTAGAGAGGAGAAGACTGCAGATACACAAGTAAAACTTTTGTAGGATGATTTGTTTAATCTCTGTGTATCATCTGAGGCTGTTCACTTTACTGGGTATAGGAGATGGTTTAGAACCTCGTTAAAGCAGTATTAGACCGCAAAACAAAAATTTAGGATATTTCATGTTACCAACCCTTAAATGTGGTGACTGCATTGAGTTTTCTTATTTTAGACTTTTATTACTTTAATTTTCACCTGGTGATCTGGCCAGTAACACACTTCTTGTCTTAAGCTGGCCATACATTATACAATCTTCCTATTCAATTTGATTTATATTTACCTTTAACCTCCCTGGCGGTAATCCAGAGTTGGGCTTGGGGTGAAATTTCAGTACCAATAGCCGTATCCTCGAGCCAGACACTGGATCGCATTGCAGTATCCAGGCAGAGTTTACTTACCTTGTCCCTGGATCCTGCAATGTCTCCCCGCTGTGTGAGCGAGCTGTCTCCTCCTCTGCTCGATTCACACAGTGCCCGAGTGCCGCCGAGCTTCGTTCCCTGCGACGTTATGACGCACAGGGGCGGAGATCGTCGCCAAATTAAAAAAAATAAAAACACAGTACACATACAGTATACTATAATCTTACAGATTACAGTACTGTATAAAATAATTACACACCCCTTTGTCCCTAGTGGTCTGCCCAGTGTCCTACATGCAGTTTTATATAATAAAAACTGTTCTTTCTGCCTGGAAACTGGACATTGTCCATAGCAACCAAAAAGTGTCCCTTTATGTCAAAATTGGTTTTAGACCAGCTAGAAAACAGCGATAATAAATTATAATCACTTGCAAAATTGAGCGATAGTAATTTGTGGGGAAATTCGTCATCAAACACTGAAAGTAATGACAGCGACAATTCTGCAACTGAGCAAATTTCAGTGTTTTTGATTTGATTAAATTATTGAATAATTTTTATTATTATTATATTCTTATTTGTTAGAATTATTTATAATTATTTATTATATTATACCTTATGATTTTGTGTTTCAAACCTTATCATACCCGGGATGTCTACTAGACTCTTGGTTGGACAGATTTAAGTGAGTTATTTCTAAGAATTACAGGCCTAAAATATAAAACGCCAAATTTCCAATTTGCAAAACAATTCTACCGCTTTCAGCATCAAAAACCTGACATAATCATACCACCAGGGAGGTTAACTACTGTATGTAATGCAAGGACCTTCCCAATTGAATACAAATTGAAAGTGTTTAGGTTTGACCTCATATTATATGGTTTTGGTAAATGTATAGGAAAATTATACAAGATAATTGTTTAATGTTAGGCCGCGTACACACTGTCGGTCCAAACAGATGAAAACGGCCTGAAGTCCAGTTTCATTGGTCCAAACCGACCGTGTGTATGGCCCATCGGTCTGTTGTCCTTCGCACAAAAGTTAGAGAACTTGCTTTAAAATCGAACCGATGGACGGTCAAAACCGATGGTTAGTACACAAAAGCATCGGTTCAAAACCTGCGCATGCTCAGAATCAAGTCGACGCATGCTTGGAAGCATTGAACTTCGTTTTTTTAAGCACGTTGTGTGTTTTACGTCACCGCGTTCTGACCCGATCGGTTTTTGAACTGATGGTGTGTACGCACATTAGACCATCGGTCTGCTTCAGCGGTGAACCAATGATAACGGTTCGTCGGACCATTCTCATCGGATGGATCGACCGTGTGTATGCGGCCTAAGAGTGTCTTAACTCCACTGGAGACACTCTTGGACAACAGAATCTGGGGAGAGGGTCGTGTTAAATGCACTAGTGGATTGAGGTAGGCTTGACTAGCAAATTCAAGCCGAACTCCAGCTAACATTTTTTTATATTTTACAGTAACAACTTTATTTATTATTTTTGGATAAAGCCTTTACATAAATAAATAAAAGTTGACCATTGTAAGCACCCTGTCAGTGTTAAATTATTTGTCACAACCCTCTAACTGCTACTTTGTCTGGACAATATGGTCTGTTATGCCGATCAGATTTCTGATGGAATTTTACGTCGGAATTCCGATGAAGCTGACTTTCATCAGTCTTGCATACACACTATCAGACTAAATTCTGACCGTCCAAAATGTGGTGACGTAAAACACTACGACGACCTGAGAAAAATGAAGTTCAATGCTTCCGAGCATGCGTCGACTTGATTCTGAGCATGCATGGATTTTTCTCCGATGGAATTCCACACAGACGATCGTAATTTACTATGTTTTTTTTTTCCATCGGAAAAATTTAAAACATGTTCTATTTTTTTACACCAATGGAAAAAAGTCCCATGGGGCTCACACACAATCGTTTTTTTTCCGATGAAAAAAGTACACGGCATTAGAGTACATTGAAAAAATGCCATTCGGACTGGGACTGAGGCGGTGAAAGTTTCCAAACTTCTCCTCCCCCTGCTGGTTTAATTGACAGACACATATAAACCAATACATCCAGTGACCAGGTACGCTTCCTGAAGACGTGTCATATGAAACGTATGTCGAGGCGGCTCCTGGTCACGTACTTACGTCACTACCGGTCCCTCTGGCTCACCGCTGTGAAAGTTGGAACGCACGCCAGCACACACGAGACAGGACCTTCTCCCCAATTTATACCATGCCATCCAGCCTCAGTGCCGGGCCTTTGGCACTCCCCAAGTAAGCAGCCACTTGGCTTTTTATGTTTAAAATGTTTAAGTTAATAAACAGGATTACACTATTTCGGATCCTATTTCTTCATTTGCATATGCCGTCTTGAGTCTCCATGGGTTAAGAGGTTGTTCCATTATCTTCACATTCATTCGTTGGTAGCAAGGTTCACCTTGCTGTGAAGCGCATTTGACCACTTTTTTCAACTACTTGTGGTAAGCTGACATCTTTTGAGCACTTTTGGGTGTCCACACATATAGCCGGTGAAGGCGGATCATCAACAGCATTCATCACTGAATATTATTTCACTGGATGTCCGTGCAATTGTTGTGGATTTTGCAGTGCATATTAATCACAAGGACTTAATTGCACCAGCACATGTATTTATGATCTATCGAGATTGTGCATGTTAAGTTATGATCTATAGACATTTTCACCAATGGTCACAAGTTATTAAGTTTGTTTTATATTAGGTACCTGTCACGCCAGTATTATATGGTGTCAATGTAGATTTTGACATTTATGTACTGGGGTATATAGGCAGGCTGGTGTGACACTTGGTATTTATCTATTTATTTCACATATTTATTCCATTAATATTCATTAGTAACCAGCGCACTTACTCGTTTTTTTTCTCCACTTATGTAGCAGTGGCATCCACTGTTTTTTGAGGTGCAGCTTTGTTTAATTGTTTCAATTGTACAATTGGCACGAGATACACCTATTCTTTTTCACTACATTGAAAAATAACTGACTCAGAGCCCATTCACACAGGGGCAACACGACTTACAGCACGACTTTGGGAGGCAACTTGGACACGACTTGAGTATGAATGATCAGGCAATTTACAAGGCAACTTCAAGTTGCCTCCAGAACAGTACAAGGCAACTTCAAGTCGCCTCCAGGACAGGAGGCTTTCCAGTGGCCAATCAAACAACAATCAGCTCTGTGGGAGGGAGGGGGAGGGAGGGGTTTGCCTCAGAAATGAATGTTATCTTCCTGTATTGTTGCTTCAGTTAAGTCAAGTTGCCTAGAAGTCGGATTAAAGTAGGTTAAAATGTCGGAGCGACTACAGTAGTGTACATTAAGACGGCTCCCATTCACTTCCATTCATTTTCTCGACCGTGCGACTTGGGGCAACTTGGGGCTACTTGAAGTCGGATCCCAGGTCGCCCCAGTGTGAACCGGCTCTCACTGGCCGGACCAAAAGGCAAAAAAAAGGAAAAAGGTATTAAAAAGAAAACAAATGCAATCATTGCATCTAAACATTTTGTCTGCTGCAATATTTAAAATTTTGGGGGGTGGAGTTAAATATCACTTTAACATTTCTACCACTTAAATTCCCTACCCTAACATCTAACCTATCCTGGAAAGGGTATCATTACCCTTAACCCCCTAGCAGTTTTAACAAATAAGTAAACACTAAAACCTTTTCTGCACTAGTCCTTAAGTTGTCCCTTAATACTCAACCCCCTACTAGTTGTGCTTCTTTCTCACCAGGAGCCTCTGTACCAATATCATGCAGGGCTCACACTAATATTGTAAACCAGAAGCAACTGCTTTGAAGTGCCCTGTAAAGTATTCAGCAACTGCAACTTAGGCCCCGTACACACAGTCGGACAAACCGATGAAAATGGTCCGACGGACCGTTTTCATCGGTTCACCGCTGAAGTGGCCTGATGGTCTAATGATGCGTACACACCATCGTTCCAAAAACCGATCGGGTCAGAACGCGGTGACATCAAACACACGACATGCTGAATAAAACGAAATTCAATGCTTTCAAGCATGTGTCGACTTGATTCTGAGCATGCGCGGGTTTTGAACCGATGCTTTTCTGTACTAACCATCGGTTTGGTCCGATCGGGCAGTGGTCCATCGGTTCGGTTTTGAAGCATGTTTTAACATTTTGGAACGAAGGAAAACAGACCGATGGCCTATACACACGGTCGGTTTGGTCCGATGAAACTGAACTTCGGTTCATTCTCATCGGTTCGGTCCGACGTGTGTACGGGGCTTTAGAGATGCTAATTTTTAGGAAATAATTTTCTTCAATATTATATAATAAGATCTGTTCAGGAAGTTGTTAGGTCCCAGATGAAGTTCATTTATAGTCCACTGGAATATATATATATATAGGCATGAATGTTTGTCTAATCTTACAAACTTTTTTAAAATAAACATTAAAGGACTTTTGACTTGTTGATGTCCTGCTGACACAAGTGTTTTATCTTCTCAGCGCCAAGCTCAGACTTAAACACTTTAGCTTTTAATATATCTAGAAAAAATCAAGAGCTATTCAGAGATTATTAAGGCCCTTGTCAATTCAGAATTACATCTATTTGCTGTTACAGTTGTGTGGGTTCTCTGGAGTCATATCAAAGCAAGCATCCCCATCAAACAGTTCCTTAGATGTGCTTTCTCCCAGAGCAACCAAAAAACTCCTGGCAGCCCAAAGTGACGTGCATGTCTATAAGGATGACAGGGATGTCTTCTTAATACAACAACCTTATTTAATACAACACTGAAAAACATACTCTTTTTATGCTCCCCTGAGAACATTACTTTTTTGCATGGTTCCAGCAACTTTACTGAAGGAATTTTCTGTATAAAAACTTTTGATTCTTAGAAATGCAGGTATTAAATAATGTAAAGTAGCACAACAATTTATTGTTTATTGCAAAGCTGCAACTGAATGTATCTTCTCTGTACTGCAAAATTCATAATAACAAACAAATATAAAAAAAAAATACAAAATAAATAATAATAAAACACAGACAAGGAGACAAATCAAAAATCACTCAAAGCCAGGCCACAAATACAGATATTAAAGGTATTTTAAGGTGAACTCCAGGGAAGCATCTAAATACATGGATAACATATATAGGTGTAGCGCTACCCCCGAAGGAGCCACTGGTTGAATTTGGGGATCGGACTATTAAGTTACCCTGGCGTTGTCTAGGGGTGTAATTGTAGAAACAACCAGTGAGCGAAAGTCCAGACAGTGAATAAAGGTTTTTTCTAGGGTTGTCCCGATACCACTTTTTTAGGACTGAGTACAAGTACCGATACTTTTTTTCAAGTAGTCGCCGATACCGAATACCGATACTTTTTTTTAATGTGTCCCCAAATGCAGCCATGTCTCCCCACAAATGCAGCCATGTCCCCCCACAGATGCAGCCATGTCCCCCCCATATGCAGCCATGTCCCCCCATTATCCAGCCATCTGTCTCCCCCCCATCCAGCCATCTGTCTCCCCCCTATCCAGCCATCTGTCTCCCCCCCATCCAGCCATCTGTCTCCCCCCCATCCAGCCATGTGTCTCCCCCCATCCAGACATGTGTCTCCCCCCATCCAGCCATGTGTCTCCCCCCATCCAGACATGTGTCTCCCCCCATCCAGCCATGTGTCTCCCCCCATCCAGCCATGTGTCTCCCCCCCATCCAGCCTTGTGTCTCCCCCCCATCCAGCCTTGTGTCTCCCCCCCATCCAGCCTTGTGTCTCCCCCCCATCCAGCCTTGTGTCTCCCCC